>NW_026126418.1:71541071-72150357 GCF_943737965.1 Phodopus roborovskii
GAGGCTCCTCAGACTCAGAAAACGGGACCTCTGAAGTCTATAGGGTCCCTGTGGTTAAATAAGCATTGACAACAGCTGCAGACAGACGTCTCCTGCACATGCTCACTGCGAGATAAGCGGGAGCCATCACCCGTGGGCTTCTCAGCGACATTGATATCACTGCTTCTGGTCCACGCATGCTCCTGCCAGTTAACCTCTGCAAACACGCCATTTAACTGTTAGATCAGTTGGTGGGTGAAGACATTAGATCATGTCTGTTCACCCCAACAACATCCATCAGCACCTACACACTCCTCCCCAGCAGAGCCATGATGTTGTGTGTGACACACCTGCATGGGCTGTATTTGGGGGACCCAGAGAGATAGTGATTCCGACAGCTTTGGCTTCCAGGCCAGTTCAGGGGCTGAGGAGTGAGGTCCACAGGGCAGGGCGGCTCTTGAGGAAGAACATGTAATCTACCAGGTATGGTCTCTTTCAGGCCTCAGAATAGCCCTGCTTGTCTTCTTTTGTTTTGAGACAAGGATTCACTCTGTAGACCAGGCTGGCCTGGAACTCACAGATCTGCCTGCCTCTGCTTCCTGAGTGCTGGGATTAGAGGCTGTTTAAATCGCCCTCTCTTACAAAAGGGAAAGCAGGCCCAGGGAGGTCCAGACACTCACCCAGGGTTATAAAACTGGCCAGGGAGGCACATACAAAACAAACAAACACAAGTGAAACACTTAAGAAAAACCCAATTGTTTCAAGTTTTCTTTCTTAAAACACCTTAAAGTACACAGCCAGGAATGTGGTACCTGCCTGTAATACAGGACTCCAGAGGTAAAGGCTGGAAAGTCAGGAGCTCAGGGCTGTCTTCAGTTTAAGGCTAGCCTGGACTACATGAGACTCTTCTCAAAAGAAAAAAGAGAATGTGTGTGTGTGTGTGTGTGTGTGTGTGTGTGCGCGCGCGCATGCGCGTGCACATGTGATCCCTGGCATACTAATGTGCCCACAGTGTTCACTAGTGCCATGACCAGCACATATCCCAGCACGGGGCACTGACAGAAGGTTCACAAAAAAAAAAAAAAAAAAAAAACAAAAACGTACTTGGTGGCTGTTGGATCAGGCCCAGAGTGCATACAACAGAGCTGAGACACAGGGAAAGAAAGAGCCCAGCTTGACCCCAGTGTAGGCCCAGTTCCCTTTCCCTGACCCCCAGAGTCTGAGTGACCTATGCCTAGCTCCCTGCTCCTTCCCCCTGACCCCCAGAGCCTGGATGCCCTATACCAGCTCCTGGCTCACTCCCCTGGCCCCTGTTAGTTCCATGGCTTCTCACTGTGCAAAAAGTCCTTGAGTCTATCTGTGTTTCTCATGATTGCTTTGCATTTCAGGCACTGAGAACCCTTTGGGAGCAGAATGTGGGGGGTTGGGGTGGTCTTGTTTCTTTTGCCTCTTTTGGCTTGGGAGCTTAGACCAAGGAATCAAGGAAGCTCTTGGGTTAGGGACCTGTTCCCATTAACCCCCTCTTTTCCCACTCCCTCACTCCAAGTCCCTGGACCTTCTCAATGTGTGTGGTGAGGGGGTCTGCATGCATGCCTAAGGCTCCCTGGGCACTTGGTCAGGCCCTGCTTTGGACTATAGAGGGGTGGCCTCATCTCCTATTTTGCCCTTCTGGTGAGATTCTGTGGAGATCTTCTGCCAGGCTGATATGGGGGTCCCATCTGTAGTCACCTTCTCCCCACCTAGAATTCATCATATTCTGGCTGTGGGGGACTGCGAACTCTGGGGCTGACCAGCATGTCCATGATGCTTATGGGATCAATGGGTCATGGCCAAGCTTGGACCTGTGTAAACAGAAATCTCACTGTCCTGTGGGATGCAAAGAGCTTAAGTGACAGGCCTGTGACATATGCCACCAGCTTGTGCGTCTGCGCCCTTGGCATAGCCAGCCAGCCCAGGGTTGGAGGACCACTGTGTGGGGATTCAGCAGGGACTGTAGGTCTTTGTGATGGGGAATCTGCACCTTGTCCCAGCTGGCCTATCTAAGAGGGTCCTCAGGGGACATCTGGACACCCAGTGAGCCTCCCTCTCCTTTGAGATGCCTGTTTTATTTCACATATTCCTTTCTGAGTGAAATGAGTGCATTTTAAAGAGAGAAGTTGCCCAGCCCCGGGGCTGACTGGATCTGACTTGGCTGAAGGCATCTTACTTTGATTATTGTGTGTGTGGAGTCTGACGACAACCCGTGGGAGTCAGTTCTCTGCTTCCACCGCATGGGTTACTGGAATTGCATCTTCAGGCCTGGTGGCAAGTGCTAGTGAACCCATCTCACCAGCCAGGAGGACGGGTTGGGGGACTGTGTGTGTGGTCCTCATCTCCCTCGTCCTTGCTGTCTTATACTAGACTTTGGGCTGCAACAAGAGGAAGAATAGTGCTTGTTGGGCCTTGTGAGCCCCATCCCTGCCAGGTGACGCCGAAGCCAGCAGTGAGGTCACTGCTGGCCAGTAGAGGTGGGCAGCGTCGGTTGTGGTGTGGTGGGAAGGGAGCCCTGGAAAGAGTATGAGCACTTACAGAGAACAGACAATGGTACGGGGAGCAGAAGGCTGAAGGCTGCCTGTGTCTAAAGGGCCTGGCTCTGTTCACCAGGGCTTAAGCCTCCTTACCTACCAAACTTACGTAGCCAGGAAGTTCAGGGGATGGTGACTATTGTTCAAAGGGAAGGGTGTGGACAGACACGAGTGTGCGGTGATGATGGTGGGAGACAGGGTCTCATGTAGCCCAGGCTAGCTTGGAACTTGATATGTAACTAAGGATGACCTTGAACTTCTGATCCTCCTGAGTGCTGGGATGACCGGTACAGATCCAGTTTACGCTGAACTGGGAATGGAACACAAGAGCCTTGTGGGTGTGCAAGCGTTACCACACCAACCACATCCCCAGCCCATGGCCCCCTCTTCTGAGGGGCTTCCCTGGCCACTCAGGGGATTTCTTACTGGGTGCTTTGCCACCTAACCAAACCAGTGGGAACACGTGACCCAGGAATCCCAAGTCATTCTCTCTGCGTTGCCACCCTCACATCCGCAGGGGTGTCTGCTTGTGGGCGTTCTCCAGAAACCTTTGTGAGCAAATGGATGCTGCTTGCTGTTGGCTGCACCCCGCCTTTCTGTGTGAGAAGGGTAAACTGCTTGCCTGGGATGCACAGGAGGGGCACTGTGAGCCCAGCACCTGTCTGCCTCAGAAGAGCTCTTGCCCTTTCCATGCCCCACTGGACTGGGGTGTCAAGCTGGTCACTCTTGCTGTGCTCACTCTGGAGGGGCCGGACAGCACAGGCACCCATGATCCTGTGATCCTACTGGGCCAAGAACTGCTGGCCTACCTCCTTGCTTTGTGATGCTCTCAGTGTGGATCCAACAATTTCTGAATGAGCTCAATAGCCTCATCCACTCATCCACTATTTCACTCTCTAATTCGATAAAGTACCCTAGTAAAATGCACAACTAATGCAAGTCTTTTTGTTTGTTTTTACTGTCATGGACTGCCAGAGGCTTTATAAAGAAAAGAGGTGGGTGTTTGTTTTGTTTGGGTCCTGGAGGAGCAAGGGCAGAGGGCTGCATCAGGGGAGGAGTCCCAAGGTGAGAGGTAAAGAGTGTGTATGTGTGTCTGTCTGTTCTCTCTCCTTGTAAAGGCATCAGGACCTCCTTCCTTGTGGCTTGTTTAACCTTATTGTCTCTCGCCTCCAAACACCCTAGGTTTCACCCTCTCACAACACCAGGAGACTGAATTGTCACAGGAGTTTGGGGGCAGCAACCATTCAGAACAGGCACATACTTTCAAAGCAAGGGAGGATGCCTGACTCTGTCGGGGTTTGTAGATGTGAAGACCGTGAAGAGCGAGGCTGCATTCATTCTGCATGTGTCCAGCACCGGTTAAATGCACAGCCAAATGGTCTAGTTTAGCGACTGGCATCATGGCCAGTCTTGTCAGCCTGTTTTGCTCAAAAATGTGTGTCTCTTCATTTAACGAAACCCCTTGTCAGAGGAGAAGGGCACAGAACTCTGGTTTGCCATCTTCTTCCCAATTGGGGTGCTGTGGGTCACCTCCTTTCTGCCAGCTGTCTTCCCCTCTGTGGAGCCCTGTTCCCTCCACCAGCCAGTGCCCTCTCCTTCAATGCCAGGGATGCTGTACCGGCTCAGCCCCGCCTCTGCCCCACGCTCCTCTCTCACACAGTATGGCACCTGCTTTCTTCCTTCCCATGCTTCGGATCTGAACTCAAATAGCATCTTGTTGGGGCTGAGGAGATGGCAAGCATATGAAAAGTGACATTTGGCAGTGTCTTAGTTAGGGTTTCTATTGCTGTGAAGAGATCCTATGGCCATGACAACTCTTATAAAGAAAATATTTAATTGAGGTGGCCACTTATAGTCTCAGAGGTTTAGTCCATTATCATCATGGTGGGACATGGTGGCAAACAGGCAGAATGGTGCTGGAGCTGAGAGTCCTACATGTTGATCAGCAGGCAACAGGAAGTGAGCTGAGATGCTGGGCATGGCTTGAGAATGCATGAGACCTCAAAGCCCGCCTCCACAGTGACACACTTCCTCCGACAAGGCCACACCTCCTAACAGTGCCACTCCCTTTGGGAGCCATCTTCTTTCACACCACCACAGGCAGTTTGCATAGCTCTGTGAGGACAGAGACAGACGGGTCACTGGGCAACCAGCCCAGCAAAGCCCATGAGCTCCAGGTTCAGGGAGAAACTCAGTCTCAAAAAAATAGGGTAGAACATGATGTGGAGGAGGAGGCCTCATCTTGACCGCTGGCCTGAACATACACGTGCATATGCCCACACAAACACGTACACAGACATGTGCACACTCATGATATATATATAGAGAGAGCATGTGAGAGAGAGCGAGAGAGCGCTTCCCAAGGTAACCCAGAGACAACCCTAGGTGATCATCCTATGGTCATGTGCCTCAGCTTACCCCTGAATCCAGAAAGTCTGGTCATTCTAGAGAGGGACTTTTATAGAATGTGCTAGATACATACATCTAGGTTCATACAGTTGCCAGACTACCAATAAAAACCACAATTTGAAGCCCAGTGTGGTGGCGCAAGCCTTAGGAGGCTGAGGCAGGAGGATTGTAGCTAAGCCAAACCAAATCAAACAAGAAGCAAACATACCTTGGTTAAATATGAATTTCAGAGAAATAGCAACTGACAGGTGGGTGTGGATATGTCTCACATGCTGAGTGGGGTTAAGAGTCTCTGATTCCAATGAAACCTGGCATTTTGTAATTTATCTCCCAGCCTTGGCACCTCCTGCCCTTTCGTCTTCCTCATAGGATGGGCTCAACAGCAGCCTACAAGCCCCTGGGGCCAGGACCTTATCTGGGCAAGCCACTGAGGTAAACACACTAGGCCCACAGAAGAAAACCTGACAGCAGGTTGTTACTAGGAAGTAGTGAAGGAGTCCTGGCCCAGCCAGGTGGGGTGTGATGTGGCAGCCCCCATATTTGAAAAGCCAGGGTCCTGTGAAGTAGCTGACTTACTGGCTGCCCTGCTTCGCTTTAACTGTCAACCTGACAACTCCTGGGGTCCTCTGAATGGAGAGCCTCAGCTGAGGAACTCCTCCACCAGACTGGCCTGTGAGCAGGCATATAGGAGGACCCTGCCTACTATGGGTGGCACCATCCCTAGGCAAATGATACCATGGTCCTATAAGTAAGTATAAGGAAGCTAGCTGAGTATAATAAGCCAGGCTGGGAGCCAGCCAGCCGCAGCCACCTTGGTTTGTGCTGTGCTTCTTTGTCTGTGAAGTGAGTTCCTTGGTCAGAGGTATCGCTGTGTAGAACAGTAAGTCTTCAAATTCCTGCCTCTAGTTCCTGCTTTGACTTTCCCGGTGACAGAGATCTGGAATTGTAAGCTGAATATACCTTTTCTTCCCCTCCGTTGATTTTGGTCAGAGTGCTTTAACACAGCAACAGAAAGGAAACTAGGACACTGGCCTCACTCTGATTTCATACAGGTCACCTCTCGCAGTACTGTGGGCAAGGCATTCTTCCATAGTCAGTGGGGCTCAGAGCAGGAGGCAGCTGGTCTCAGGCAGTGAGGCCACACACAGGTCCTTCTTCCAGGCTGTGGTGGAGCCTCCTTCCGATGGAACAGGAACCTTCATGACTCTCTATCCACTCTTTCAGCAGAGTGATCCTTTGCAAGCAAGCTGCAGCTGCCTCCTCAACTCTGTGTTCTCCTCAGTCATCCCAGCTCCCTCTGCCTGCACTGCAGAGAGAATCTGACCCCCCCCCCATACACACACACCTGAGAATCCCAGAGGACAGGGAGCTCATGAGATTGCTAAGCCTGAACAGACAGGGCAGAGAGCCTGCCAACACTGAGCTGGCCAGGCCTGGGAGGAGGGCTCAAATCTCATCTCCACCATTTTTTACCTTTGTGACTTGGGCCAAGTGTCTTTATTTTCTTGGCTACGTTGGGGATGGAAGCCAGTGCCTGCATCTGTAAACCCCTCTCTCCAGCCTTCTTGAATTCTGTCTCTGAAGAGGGGCTTTGTGAACTAAAGAACCCCAATGTCCCAGGAAGTGCCAGTTGCTGGATTTCTGCACCTTATGGCTCCTCCAAAGAGAGCCTGGGTCTCCTCTGACCTTTCCCTCTTGTCTCCGGGCTGCTGCTGCTGTGTGCATGTGTGTGCTCAGGTGGTGTGCATGCCTTGTGTACTTGTGTCTGTGCACATGAGTGTGTTGTGTGTGCACCTATGTATGCATGTATACATGGGAGTAAGTGCGCTATATGAATATGCATGTGCATGTGTTATGTATGCATGCATATATATGTACATGTGCATATATTGCATGTGTGTGTATGTGTGCATGCATTGCATGCCTGTGTTTGTGTGTTTTGTGTGGGGTGGATGCACATGTACATGAATGTGTCACGCGCACGTGCTGGTGTGTCATGAAGAGGTGGGGCTGCACTCTGGGTGGAATATTTCAAGGTCATCACCTGTCTGGGGAAGATTGGCTGTCCTTGCTCAAAAAGGTGACTACATAAGCTGACATTCCTGTCCCTCACATGTGCTTGGAATAAAACTCAAGGTCCCTCAAGGTGCTGGAGCCAAAGCTGTCTACGGTCCCCTCCCCACCATCTCAGGGCCTCCTTCCAATACCTTCATTCTTTCCTGCCAGTGCTGAGGCCTATAACTGACCGGTGCCCCCCCCCAGTCCCTCTAACCCCGGCCCTGGCTCCCTCCCCAGCTGCTGTCCCTAAGCAGCAATGTCTGTCTGACATCCTTCAGATAGTGCTGACCTCAAGAGCCCCTTCCCCTGGGTCCCTCAGCCATGGGGTCTGTCCTTGGGCTGAGCCCTTATCTCTTGCCTGCTGATTCCTGGCATGGAGCTGCAGACACGCCCCCCCCACACACACCCCGACTTCTTTGAGCTTGGGAAAGCCACTTTTGTGGAGAGCGCCTGTTAAATCTCACAGCTCTTGCAGCAGAGGCCCTGGGAGGTTCAGGGTGCACCCAGGAGCAGCCCTGTTAACCTTTGTCAGTCCCCAGCCGCAGGTGTGTGGCAGCAGAGATGGGCCAAGCCCCCCCCCCCTTTGGCCTGCTGGATTCCAGGCTGTTTCTCCCACACTCCTCTCTTAAGTTAAGAGATTAATATGCAAACACCCTTTTCCTATGGCTGTGTCAGCCTGAACCCTGTGGATTAACTTACTTGATTTAAATACGTATTTGTCTCCCCCTCCCAGCACATATACGAATAAATCCTAAACGCTAAATAAAATCCCCTTGCTCCCCACGTGCCGCGCAGTTTCTAATCCGGAGTCCGGCGGGCATCCAACAGTGAAGAGGCTCAGGGCTGCGCTGCTGCTTCGTGTGGAATATCAAGTACCCAGAGCCCAGACTCCTGCCTGAGGTTTGCTGGGGCGGGCTGAAGGGGTCCAGGCCTGGCTGGAGAGGCTTTGGGGGGCTCTTAGGAGCGACCGAGACCCATTGGCTAGTGACCAATGGAGTGTTGAGATGAGGGGGGATTTATGCATTGGACACTACAAAGTCCTTATGAGATCATGGCCCACAGGGAGCCACCAGGGAGCATTAGAAGGCAGGTAACCAAGATAGCTCATTCCAAAAACCCAGCAGGACTGTATGTTACTGACACCAGGTGAATCTAAGGGGTCTTGGTTTGGGGCAAGGCCAAGGGCCGCAGGGAAGGGGAGTTGTGGGGGAAGAGACACCCCTGACCAGCCAACACATTTACCATAAGTCTTGCCAAATTCTTGCCATCTGCTACTGCTTCCTCTGCAGAGAGGGCCCGGTCTCCACATCTGGAGAATGAGGGATAGCTCACACCTGCATTTAAGGCCCAGTAACTTGCTCACTGTGGTTTCCTTGAGACTGGGCAGCCTGGGAACACTCCCCCTCCAATCTAGAACCTTCCTGATCCTCTGCTCCCTTCTGTAAGCCTCAGTTAAAGGCACCTTACTGAAATGTCCCCTTAAGCCACCTGCCAGCCCTTACTCTTCCATGGCTTCCTTGCAAAGGGCAGATTCCCTCCCTGGCACTTTGTAATTTAATTTTGGTTATTTTTGTTTCTGGTTTTTGGTTTTTCAAGACAGGGTTTTTCTGTATTGCTTTGGAGCCTGTCCTGGAACTCGCTCTGTAGACCAGGCTGGCCTGGAACCCACAGAGATCCTCCTGCTTCTGCCTCCCTAGTGCTGGGATTAAAGGCATGTGTCACCAACACCCAGCTAATTTTGGCTTTGTATGGACTTTTTTTTTTTAAAAAACCAGTCTTATGTGGCCCAGGCTGGCCTCAAACTCTCTATCTTCCTGCCTCAACCTCCCAATTTCTAGGATAATAGATGTGTGCCACTGTGCTTTGTTGTAATTTTTTTTTTTTTTTTTTAGTTTTAGGTTTTTGAGACAGTGTTTCTCTGTGTAACAGCTCTGGCAATCCTGGAACTTACTCTGTAGATCAGGCTGGCCTCAAACTCACAGAGATCTACCTGCTTTTGCCTCTCAAGGGCCAGGATTAAAGTTGTGCATCACCATCACCTGCCTCTAATTTTTTTTTAATGATGGTCACTGTTTTCTGTCTTCTCCTTCTTCACTCATCTGAATTCTCAGAAGACAGAATCAGACAAGATCCTGGCAGAGAGCTGACTTGGGGTGCTAGCTGATGTTTTAAGGCACCTAGTAAGTGTTTTTTAACACTTTATCATGTGGGTGAATTCAGTCAGTATCCCAGTCAGGCTTCCATAAGGAGTTGGGACAAAAGTATCATAGCCTATGGACTGTTTAAGCTGATCTTGGGACAGAGCAGTTTAGCAGATCTTACTTGAGCACCATTGGCATACATGATACAGTCCTGGTGAAGGAGACATACTTTGACCTTCCCATCTCTCCTTTGGGAGGTGATACTAGAGGAGAGCCCATTGCTTTTTTTTTTTTTTCTCCTAGTGCTGTGAATTGAACCCAGGGGGCAAGCACTTTGCACCTATTCCCTTTCATTTATGTCTTTAGGTAGGCTCTCACTATGCAGCCTAGTCTAGACTGGAATTCTTGCCTCAATATTGCTGGTATTATGGGTGGAGACCACTGCAGTCAGCTTCTCTGTACTATTTCTGAAGCTATAATCTGAAGTTATTATAAATGCAATAGTCATAAAAGGAGAAAAGAAAGGAAAAATAATTCAGCCCAAGGCTTCTATACCCAGTAAAAATGCCCTGTAAGAATCAAGGATTTTATACTCAGCGAAAATATCCTATAAGAACAGAGGTAAGGATCATGAACATTTTCAGAGATTTTTTAAATAGAGGATCTTTTTATTAAAATACCATAATGGAGGATCCAGTGTTATATTTCATCACTGAGAGGATACTCATGTTTCACTACTCAACCCACCGAAGGACATTGCTACCAATTTAGGCTATTATAAACACATTTGCTGTATTATTGTATACAGTAAAGTTGCTTTTTTGTTTTTGTTTTTTAACTGGGGGTGTAAGTTTTCTTTTATTGGTGTGTGTGTCGTGTGTGTGCGCGCGCGCGTGAGTGTGGCTGTCAGAAGACAATTTCAGTTGTGACTTTCTGCTTTCCACCCCGTGTGGGACAGGGATTCCTGGTGTTGACCACAGACTCCAGGGTAGCTCTCTTCTGAGCTTCCAGGGATTCTTTTACCCCCACTTCCCACCTCAGAGGAGCACCGGGATTACCAGTACATGCTCCTGTGTCTAGTTTTCCATGGATACTCATGCTTGTGTGGTGAATGGTTTACAAACTGAGACAACGCTTGAGTCTGGAGATGTAGGATGGCTGTCTAGAGGCTGGGCTCTTTGTTCACATGGTAGGGGATGTAGGGGAGTACCTAGGGGTGATCCCCGGGTCACATGGTAGGGGATGTAGGGGAGTACCTAGGGGTGATCCCTGGGTCACATGATAGTTGTATGCTTTGCAAATCAGAACCTACCAAACAGTCCCCCAGCACACATGGACAGTTTTCCATTCCCACTGCACATGTGACCCACTTCCCCTGCATCCTCACCAGCAGTGAATATTGCTCCTGTTTCTTGTGCTGCTGCTGCTGCTGCTGCTGCTGCTGCTGGTAGCTTTATTTGAGCATCTCCATAGGCAGGCAGCCACGTCTCATTATGGCCTCTGCTTGAGTTCTCCCAGTGCATGACCAGATGTGTTTTCTATGCCTGTGTCATGCATGCACCTTCACTGGTGAAACATTTCTTCATGCATGTGTCCACTTTTATTATTTATGTGTATGGGTGTTTTGCCTACATATGTCTATGTACTACATGCACTCAGTGGGGCTGGGAGCCAGTAGAGGACGTCAGATACCCCTGGGGTTGGAGTAACGGATGGCTGTGAGCCACCATGCTGTGCTAAGAATCAAATTCAGGTCCTTGCAAGAGCAGTCAGCACTCTTAACCTCTGGGCCACCTTCTCTTCCCGGTCCTGTCTTGGCCATTTTCTAATAGGGCTGTTATGAATTATGATAATTGCGTCTGTCGCCTGGATTCTAGTTCTTGGTTCAATGACATCTTCAGTGACTGACAAGAGCAGGTAACTCTCTATTTATATTCCTCTAAGCAACATGGCATAACCACTATTCCCACAGCATTCACAGTCTGTGGGGTGTGGCGAGGCATCCAGAGCGGTGTAGGCACAGAGGACATGTAGAGATTCTACACACACCTGCCGCTCTATGCCAGGGACTTGAGCCTCTGTGGATTGTTGCCATTTAAGGGGCTTACAGCCACTTCCCTTCATCCACTGAGGGACAGTGGCATTGTATCCCTGTCTTGGACATCTCTCCAACCCTCCTAACTGGATTTTCAGCAGAGTGACTTTTTGAACAAAGGTCTACTTTTATTTATGTGTATGTGTGTGGGTGGAGGGTAGCACATGTGTGCGGTGCCCATGGAGGCCAGAAGAGGGTGTTGGATCTCTTGGAGCTGGAGTTACAGGTAGTTGTGAGCTGCTATGTGGTGCTGGGAACTGAACTTAGGTCCTCTGTAACAGCAGCCAGTGTTGCTGACTATTGAGCCATCTCTCCACCCCCCTAAATTTCAATTTTTGATGGTGTTCAATTATTAGAAATTTTTTCTATGTTGTTTGGAGTTCACTCTAAGAACTTTTTGCCTCAGGTAGTCTTTCTCTCCTGAAAGATTTACAACTTTGCCTTTCGTACTTAAGTGTGCCATCCAGTACCAGATGTGGTGGTGCTTGCCTCTCATGCCAACACTTGGGAGGCAGGCAGGAGGGTCACTGTGAACTAGAGGTTAGCCTGGGCTACTTAAGGAGAGCTTTGCTTATGTTTCTTGTTGCTGTAACCAAATACTTGGCAAGAAGCAACTTGCAAAGGAGGAAAGGTTTTTGTTTTATTTTCTGGCTCATGGTTTGAGAGGGCACAGTCCAGCATGATAGAAAGAAGGGGCAAGGACATCTCCATGGTAACAGGAAGCCAAGGCTGGGACTCTTGTCTCCTTGCATCTCAAGAAGCAAAGGTCCACCCCCAGGGGCTGCTTCATCCTGCAAGACTCCACCTTCTAAAGGCTGTGCAACCTGCCCACACAGCACCATGGGCTGTGGACCAAATGTTTAAACACAGGAGCCCGAGGGGACATTTAACCCCCAACTCTAAGACCTGCCTGCACCCGGCTCCACAAATGTCTGCTGTCCATGTGGAGTTAATGCCACAGGGTGGAGGCTCCATTCAATGTTGGATTTCTCAGGCTGGTAGATGCTCGAACCGTGCCAGCATCATTGTCTCTGTTGGAGGGCTGCTCCTCCTGTTGGTCCAAATCTGCCCTTAGGCAACATCAGCCTGATACACTTGTCTCTGGCCCTTTGTTACTGATATTGTCACTCAGCCTCCATGGCTGGCAGGGTGATTCCTTCCACATCATTCTGAGTTTTCAAATTTAATTTTAAATATTCAACTTCCTTTGATTTTTCTGTTAACTTTGAAATAATATTGTTTATGATATTCAAACATCTTGCTTGGATTTTGACAGACACTATATTAAAAGTTTGGGGAGCTAGGCAGGCCGTGGTGGCAGGAAAAAAAAAAAAGGTTCAGGAGTCTGCCACTGAGGTACCTGGGCTACAAATGAGTTTGGGGTCAGTCTGGGCTATGGAGTGAGGGGTTAACTTAAACAAAAAGTTCAGGGAGAAATGAAAGTTTATTCTATGACTTTTCAAGTTCATGAGCATATTTGTTTTATAATTATTTTTAACTTTTTTCTTATACACATTTGGTTTTTTGAGAAAGGGTTTCTCTGTGTAGCCTTGACTGTCCTGGAACTCGATTTGTAGACCAAGCTAGACTCAAACTTAGATCTGCTTGCCTCTGCCTCCTGAGTGCTGGGATTAAAGTCATGTCTCACCACTGCCTGGCGAAAACTTTTTTTTATGTGTATGAATGTTTGCCTGCATAACTCTATGTGCACCACATGTATACATTGTCCACAGACGCCAAAAAAGGGTGTTGGGTCCCCTGGATCTGGGATTACATACAGTTATGAGCTAGCTACGTTGTGAGTGCTAGTAATTGAACCCGGGTCCTCTGCAAGAACAGCCAGTGCTCTTAACCACTGAGCCATTTTTCCAGCCCCAGAAGGCAACTTTTGGGAATTAGTTCTTTTTTCTACCATGTGATCCTTGTAAGGATTCAGGCATTATGCTGGCCGGCCCCTGTCACCTGGCAGAATACACTCAGGCAGTACCCTAGTCAGCCCAGGTACAAAGGACCCCTTTCAAAGAAAGATCTCAGCCCACTTAATGCTCCCTTTCTACTCTCTCTTTCCCACTACTTTTCCCTCTCTTTCCTGCTGTTCCCCTGGGGCAGAAAAGATTTTTCCTGTCTTGTCTTTACCCCCCCCACACACACACACATAAACCCTCGCCTTTTCCCTTTCTAATAAAACTCCTCACTTAGGCTCTGCCTGCCTAGCATATTTGTCCCTCTGCCTCAGTCACCCTCGCCTGCCATGGAATCCGCCAAGGTTCTCCAAGTGCATCATTTCTAACAATCCTGAGGATTGGATTCTAGTTGTCAGGCTTGGCAACAGGATCCCTTACCAAGCTGAGTCTTGTCTCTGGCCTAATACTATTCTTTATTCTTAGTTTCCATGTGTTCATTGCTGGTAAATAGACATAAAATCGAATTTTTGTGTGTTAATCTTGTGTCTTGTAAGCTTTCTGGGTTCATTTATAAATCTCAGGAGGCCTTGTTTTAATTTATTATTATTATTATGTGTGTGTGTGTCCATGCCACAGTGTGCATATGAATCTCACAAGTCTGTGGAGCTGGTGCTCTCTGTCTTTATGAGGACCCCAGAATTCAAACTTAGGCTATAAGGCCGGTGTGCCTTTACCCATTGAGCCATCTTGCTGACCCTGTTTCATGTTCTAGTGTGGTCTCTTTATGGAGTTGTACCTGGCCTGGGACTTAGTATGCAGCCCAGGTTGGCCTCAAGCCGCAGCCTCTGGCCTTGGTCTCCTAAGTGCTAGGGTTTTAGATGTGCCACGCCCATGTGTTAGGCAGGGAGGCTTTTTGTATCTGTTTTTCTTTCTTCTTTTTTCACGTGGAAAGTTTATTGGGAGAAGGAAAGGGAGTAAGAGAAGAGAGGAAAGAGCTGTATTTATTTTTCATCCTTTGCACAAGAAAAGTAACATTTTTTTTTTTCTTTTGTGAGCCCATGGATTTTATTTACTTTTCTTGCATTATTGCTGTGGCAAGGACTCCCAGCACTAGTTGTAATCTTGGCACTGCACGCAGGAAACAGAGGCAGGGTAATGACAACATGTCTCAAAATAAAACAGAAGGGGCAAAGAATACAGCTTCATGATAGCGCACTTACCTAATAAATTCAAGGGTCTAGATTCCATCTCTAGTGCCCCTAAACAACATCCAACAACTGAAAACCAGTGTTGGCAGCTGACTGCTTACCTCACTTCTCATCCTGGGGGAAGGCTTTCCAGCTTTCAGCACTGAGAATAAATTACA
Source organism: Phodopus roborovskii (assembly GCF_943737965.1). Lineage (NCBI taxonomy): Eukaryota > Metazoa > Chordata > Mammalia > Rodentia > Cricetidae > Phodopus > Phodopus roborovskii. The sequence goes on from NW_026126418.1 coordinate 71,555,588, forward strand.
TTTTGAGTAGATATTCTTTATCTAATAGAGAAGGTCTCCTACCTCCCTACTTTTCTTAAAGATGTAAAAAGTATTACGTAAATAATTAATTCATTCACTGTATGTATGTGTGTGCCTGAGTGTGTGAGGGAGCTCACAGAAGTCAGAGAGGGAGTCAGATCCTCTGGAACTGGAGTTACAAATGGTTTTGAGCTACCCACCATGTGGGTTCTGGGAATCGAACTCTGGTCTTTTGCAAGAGCACCAGTCTCACCTGCTGGCCAGTCTCTCAGCCCCCCCCCTCCCCGATTTCTGCCCTTTTGAAGTCTTCAGGGTCCCTGGATATGTCTGCTCTCTACCCCTGATGTGACTGACTGTGTCTGCTTTCTCCTCCAGCCCTCCGCCAGTCTTTCTAGATGTTTCTCTCATGCCCTCCACCAGTCTTTCTAGATGGTTCTATTACTATTTTTTTTCAAAGAGCTAGCTTTGCATTTCATTGATTTCTCTCATTTTTCAGATTTAAACTTTTATTGATTGTTGGTTTTATATTGATTATATCCTTCTGTTTGTTTCACTTTATTTTGAGCTTTTTTCCTTGTTTCATAAGAAGAGCGATTAGGCTCAGATTTTGTTTCTGGAGTCAGATGTGCTGTGGTTTCATGCTAAGGTCCCAGTACTTCTGTTAGAACTCCCCTCCCCAGTGCTGCAGCTCTACCTGGCAGTCTGCAGTCTGCTCCCCTCCATTTCCTCTCCATGCTGTTTGTATAACATCTTTTGAAGAGCTAAGCAGCTGGCTCAGCTGGTAGAGTGCTTGCTGTGCAAGCCTGGAGACCTGAGTTCAATCCTTGAAATCTACATAAATATGGAAGTCATGAATTTGCTCACCACACATACACACTCTCACACAAATATTGACAACAATAATAATTTTATGGAATCAAACACCTTTAATCCTAGCACTTGGAAGGTAGAGGCAGGTAGATCTCTATATGTTCAAGGCTGGCTTGGTATACATAGTGAATTCCAGAACATAATGAGACCCTGCTTCAAAAAGAACTTAAAAAAAAAAAAAAAAAAAAAAGAGTCAAAATAGATTCTTGGTTTTTTTGTTTGTTTGTTTGTTTTGAGATTTCTCTAACCCACAGATTATTTAGAATCTGTTTTTAGTTTCTGAGTCTTGAAAAAACATCAGAGAACACACCCTGTATGGTTCCATTTCTTTCAAATTGACTGACTTACTTGAGGCTATGATGTAGCTTTTTTTAAAATTATTTAATGGGAGGCAGATGCAGGTGGATCTCTGAATTTGAGGCCAGCCTAGCCTACATAATGAGTTCTAAGGTACCCAGGGTTATACAGAGAAACACTGACTCGAAAAACCAAAATAACAACAAAAACAATTATTTATTTGTTCTCTTGGGAATCTGTGCCATCACACATGTGGTGGTCAGAAGGCAACTTGCAGGAGTCAATTCTCTCTTACTGTCTGGGTCTCAGGGATCAAACAGGTTGTCAGGCTTGGCCACAGACACGTTGCCAGCCCAATATCAGCCTGTCTAATTAGTGTTCTGTGAGTCCTTAAAAATAGTCTTAGTCTGAGCCAATAGAGCGCTTCCTAAATAACAGTGAGATTGCAGCTGGTGGAAGCTTTGTGTCCCTGATCAGTTGTGTGTCATTGTCCTAGGAGATGAGAGAGGGTTTTGCAATTGCACATTTATTCATTTCTCCTTTTTTTCTTCCTGTTGATTTTTGCTGACGTGTCCCAGGAATGAGAGTTGCTGTCTTCTTGGTGGTTGAGCCCTGACATCTTAGTATGTTCTCCCTGTTTAGTCTCTGTAATCTCCTTGCTCCTAAGCCTACCTACCTACTTCCTCCAGAGCTAACCACACCCATGTCTTGATTACATCTTGCACAGTATTATAGTTTGGATGGCAAACACCCCCCATGTGTGTTTGAACACTTGATTCCCAGCTGGCAAGGCTATTTGGAGGGTCACGGGTCTTTGGGGGAGGGAGTGGGTCACTGTGGGCAGGCCTCAAGGCTGTACAGCCTAACCTCCCTTCCTGCTCCCTGTTTCCTGGCTGAAGATGCAGCCTGAGCAGCCAGTTTCCTGCTCCTGCCACCATGCATGCCTTCCTCATTATGGTAGAATGACCCCCTCAAACTGTGAGCCACAATGAATCCTTTCCCATCAATCTGTGTTTGCTGGGGTATTTATTTCAGCTTCAGGAAGTAAAACTATAATGCTTGGTATGTATATTTTCAACCATGCTTTTATTTTCAGCCCATCTATTTTTTCTATACAGGCGGTTCCAATTTTGCAATTTTTTTCTAATGGCATGAAAATATCCTGCATTCCATATATACCATACTGTAAATCCCACTGGTCAAGAATAAGACCATTACCCCAATTTAAAGCCAAATTTAAAGCAAACTTTAAATATTGGCCAGGTGTATGAGCTCTGGCTAGGTCCATCTCTAGGTTTCCAGAAAATGGCCCGGAGTATTTCCCATCAGGTCCAATCAGAACTTCCTGACATATTTCCCACCTGTGAACTTTCTGCCCACGTGTGATCAAGCACATCTGGTGCAGATGGGTCAAACAAACTTGTTTAGGGAGTGAAAACTTGTGGCTTGTTCTCTCCCGTAAACAGTAGCCTCCAGCATTTCAGGAACTTTCTGTCCTTGGGCAAGGGGCTTGAAGATCACAGGTATTTTTGTTTCAAGGATCTCTCAGGCACAGTAATTAAAACTTAAAATGTAACTTTGGCCCTCACACACACCTTGAACTTTGACCTTTCCCTGGTAACATGAAGTATTATTAGGTATTACTCTCCCCCAGCAGCACAAACACAGGGCAAACAGGCTGGTCTCTGCAGTGTACCATGTTACTAGGCTATAATGCTCAGCTGTTAGTCCAGCAGGTGTATTTTCAAATTGTGATATTTTCAGTTTACAGTGGTTATAAACTGAGGCATATCTGTATTTAAATAGATTTCTTTCTTTTAGTAATTCTTTTATTATTATTGTTATTATTATCCTCTCATACATTACATCCCAACTACAGTCTCCCATCCCTCCACTCTTCCCAATCTTCCCCTCACCTCCCTCTCCCCCAGATCCACAAGGATATCAATGACTATGGCATAACAAGTCACAATAAGACCAGGCATAAACCCTGATGTCAAGGCTGCATGAGGCAACGCAATAGGAGGGAAAGGGTTCCAAGAGCAGGTAAAAGGGTCAGAGGCAGCCCACAAGCCCACTGTTAGAAGTCCCACAAGGAACACCAAGCTGCACACATGCAGAGGACCTAGCTCAGTCCCATGCAGGCTCCCTGACTGTCCCTTCAGTTTCTGTAAGCCTATAATGAGTCCTGCCTAGTGGATTCTGTGGGCCATGCTCTCATGGTGTCTTCCACCCCTCTGGCTTCCATCTTCTGCAGGATTGCCCAAGCTCCACCTGATGTTGGCTGTGGTCTCTGCATCTGCTCCCATCAGTTGCTGGGTGAAGCCTCTCTGATGACCATTAGACTAGGCACCCATGCATGAGTACAGCAGCATATCATTAGGAACCATAGCATTGATTTTTTTTGACCAGTCATATTTGGTTCTATCCTAAGTCTCTGGGCTACCTAGTCTCCAGTTCTTGATTGTAAGCTTAGGGATATCTGTACTTAATTAGCTTTTTTTTTTGGACAGGGTCTTACTATCTGTTCCTGGCTGTTGGGGAACTTATTATGTAGACCAGAAATCTGCCTGCCTCTGCCTCCATAGTGCTAGAATTAAAGATATAGGCCACCACATCTGGCTTTAAGTGGGTTTCTTGTAATGACATTTGAGTCATTTAAAAAGTGTACTATGAAACTAGGTATGATGATGCACATCTTTAATCCCAGCACTTGGGAGGCAAAGGCAAGTAGATCTCTGTGAGTTAGATGCCAGCTTGGTGTACATAATGAGTTCCAGGACAGAGAGTGCTGCATAGTGAGACCCCATCTAAAAGGGGTGGGGGCTTGGCAGTGGTGATGCATACCTTTAACCTCAGCACTCAGGAGGGAAAGGCAGATGAATTTCTGAGTTTGAGACCAACCTAGTCAATAGAGCAAGTTCCAGGACAGCCAGGGCTACACAAAGAAACCCAATCTCAGAAATGTAATAAATAAATAAAAGAAAGGAAGGAAGAAAACAGGAAGTCTATTCTGGAGACTAGGAGGTAGCTTAGTGGGTAAGGACACTTGCTGCCACACCAGATGGCCTGAAACTGACCTCTGGTCTCATAGTGGAAGGAGAGAACTGACTTCTCTATCTTGTCCTCTGACTTGCATACAAGTGCAATGACAAGCACACACATGAGATACACATTATAACACACACACACACATACACACACACACACGATGCATGTGTAAAACAAACATGCATAATACACAAACACGGTAAATAAATAAATAAATGTTATAAAAATGTAAAATCCACTCTGCAGGGGCTGGAGAAATGACTCAGCTATTAAGAGCACTTGTTACTGCTGATGCAGAGGACCCAGGTTCAGTTCACAGCACCAACATCAGGTAGCCTATGACTGCCTACAATTCTAGTTCTGGGAATCTGATGCCCTCTTCTGTCTTCCAAGGGCATATCCATGCATGTGGTGCATATGCATACTCTCAGGCATATACACATACACATAAAACAGTTAACTTGTTTTAAAAGTCTGGGTGTGGTAGCACAAACAAAAGTACTAGCATCCAGAGGCAGAGGCAGAGGCAGGAGAATCTCTCTGAGTCTGAGGTCAGCCTGGTTTATGAAGTAAGTTTCAGACCAGCCAAGGCTACATAGAGAGACCTTGTGGTAAACAAACAAAATCCACTCTACAAATCTTTGTGCTTTTAATTAGTAAATTTACTCCATTTGTACTTAGTGTAATTGTTAATATGTTAGGGTTTAAGACCAGTATTGATTTTGATTTAATGTTTGTTCCCTCTGTTTCTCTTTCTTTTTACTTTGGCCAGAAGAGGGTGTTGGATCCCCTGAAGCTGGAGTTATAGGTGGTTCTGAATCAACTGACATCTTATAAACTGAACTTGGGTCATATATTGGTTTTAATAGTAAGCCATTTCTCCATCCCATCTGTTGTTTCTATCCATTTTTGTTTGTATGTAATAATTTGGGGGGCTGCAGGCACCCATATTCCCATTCACATACTCGTATCCAGACAGACACACCTATACATAAGTTAAAATAATAAAAGTAAATCGTTAAAAATAGAAGAATTTTTATTAATCCTTTGAGATTTTCATATAGTGTATTTTGATTGTATTTATCCCCACTCTCCCAACTCCTCCCAGTTCTACCCTGTCCACCCTCATATCGCTATCCACCTAACCTTAACAAGTCATTTTCTTCTCCTCTTCTTCCTTCTTCTGTTTCTTTTTAAACCTACAGAGTCTAATCTGTGCTGCCCAGCCACTCTTGGGAGTGGATTCTGCCCTGGAGTACAGTTGACCTACTATTAAAGAAAACTGACTCTTCTCTCCCAGCAGCTACTGAGTGGCAACAGATCCTCAGCTGGTGGTGTGATTTCATGCCCGCCTTCTCCTCTCCTCCATAGGATCTGTTCATGCTGGCACAATTGCTCTGAGTTTATATGTGCACCACACTCTTGTGTCTGCAAATCACTGTTTCCTTGGCATCATCGGCTACCACTGGTTCTGACAACCCACACCCTCTTCATTGAAGATTTCTGAGATTTGTGGAAGGTGTGTGATGCAGACATCCCATTAAGGGCTGAGTACTCTGGGGCCTCTTATTCTCCCCACTCTGACCAGTTGTGGGTCTCTGTGTTAGCTGCCATGCTGACTGTTCAACTATGGGTATCTGTGTTAGCTGCCACACTGCCCAGCTGTGGGTCTCTTTGTTAGCTGCCATGGTGACCGTCCAGATGTGAGTCTGTGTGTTAGCTGCCACACTACCAGCCTTGGGTCTCTATGTTAGCCACCATCCTCTGCAAGAAGAAGCTTCTGGAATGAGAGCTGGGAGATGCTCTGATCTGAAGTTCCCCAATAGGCTCCTCACTCTGTAGCTCACAATAGCCTTGAACTCAGACCAACCCTCCTGCCCCAGCCTCCCGAGTGCTAAGGTTGGTTGCCCAGTGTGAGGCACTGTACCTGGCAGGCCTTTTTTTTTTTTTTTTTTTTAACTTTTAATTGTTTTTCCTTTCCTCCAATTACAAAAGTTCTTCTCTAAGAGCAGTTTTATTTTACATGTATTTATTTTGTGTGAAATGGAGGGTTGGATGGGGAGCTGTGTGTGCATGCCACAGTGTCTATATGTCAGTCACAGGACAACGTTTGGGAATTGGTGCTCACTCTGTAGGTACCAGGGATAGAATTCAAGTGGTCAGGCTTGGCAGCAAGCACTAAACTATCTTGCTGGCCCAAGTCTCTTCTTATTTCCTGAAGTTTCAAGAGCTTCCTTTGCCCATTTTCTAAGGGCCAGCCTGCTAGTGACAAATTCTCAGTTTTTCTGCAGCTGAGAATATCTCAGGGTCTTCTTCCCTGCTGGGAGATCTCTCCTGGTGTAGCACCAGGGGGTGGGCTGACATTCCCTCTCTTTCAGGACTGACAAACTTTGCTACTTCCCCAGCCACCATGGTTTCCAATAAGAAAGCTACCAGTCAGAATTCCAAAAGAACTAAGAAAATAGGGGGTAAATATGTTTAAAATACAGTGTATAAAAGTCTCATAGAACTAATAGTTTAAAAAATAAAAGTTTTGCCAAGCGGTGGTCGCCACAGTGCCTGCCTTTAACCTCAGCAATTGGGAGGCAAAGGCAGAGGTTGGTGGATGTCTGTGAATTTGAAGCCAGCCTGGTCCACAGAGTGAGTTGCAGGACAGCCAAGGCTACACACAGAGACCATGTCTCAAAAAAACCAAATAAACAAACAAAAGTCACTATTATTCCAAGTGTTTCTATAGACAAGACCTAGTATCTAAACTCAGAAGCCCCAGGGCTGTGGTTTGAAGGTGGCCTGCAAGGGTCATAGGAGGCAGCTCCCTCTCCAGCACGGTATTGAGAGGTAGGGACTTGATGGCTGTGTTCCTCTGTTGTTATGAGAGAGTGTCATAAGTTGGCCTTGAACTCAGTCCTGATTCTCCTGCTTCAGCCTCAAGTGCTGGGATAATGGGTATATGCCTCACCCCAGGCTGGTCTAGCCCTCCTGAGTGGATACTGCTATCAGAGAGTAGGGTTTAGCTACCTCAGAGTGGGCCCTTAGAGAAGGGTGAGCCCTCCGCCTCCCACCATGGGGCAGCCAATGCAGTATAAATACCTTCACCACATGCCTATGTGGAGCTCTTGGGTTCCATAGCCTCCAGAACCATGAACCAACAAACTCTGTCTTTCTCAGTTACCCCAACTTAGAGGCCCTGTTAGAGCAGAGTAAGCCGCTCATAAGACTTATTTTAAAAAGTACCTACAAAACCGGTGCATTTCTTAACTGCTTTTGCTCAAGTCTTTTGGCTAAAATAAAAACAAACCATAAAACCAGGATCTGGAGAGATGGCTCCGTGGTTAAGAGCACTGGTTGTTCTTCCAGAGGACCCGGGTTTGGTTCCCAGCACCCACCCAGTGGCTCACAACTGTAACTCAGTTTCAAGGAATTCAACACCATTTTCTGGCCTCTGCAGAGAAAGAGACTGGTGTGCTCAGGTCACCTGCCTCACAGCTGAACCAGAGCCCAGCTCTGCAGAGATCCCCAAGTTGAACCCTTGGCTTGGCAATCCTGCATCTCCCTTTGGGCAGAGCCCTTTGCCATCCTGACCACATGCTTGCTTAACAGAATCACAGGACAGAGTTCTCTTCATCCCAGAGGCAGAACGTCTGCCTGTATGTCACTATGTTTCCCACCATGATGACAATGGACTAAACCTCTGAAACTAAGCCAGTCCCCGTTAAATGCTTTCCTTTATAAAAGTTGCTGTGGTTATGATGTCTCTTCACAGCAATAGAATATTGACTAAGACACCTAAGCAGAAGCCCCTCAATGTATCAAAGCTATAACTGCAGACTCTGAGTCACTTCAGAGACAAGTGGCCACTGGAATGACTGTCCCTTAGGCATATCATAACTGGGCCTGAAAAATCTTAAGAGAATTGAGACCTGGTGGATAGAAGCCAGGGACACAGCCTGGGGACTTCTTGCTTCTTGTGTAGGCTCTCATTGGATTACAACGGGCCAGTGTCTGTATGAAAAAAAAAAAAATTCCATTTCAAAGATGGAGAAATTGAGTCAGGAGAACAAAGGCCCCTCAAAAGGACCTGGTCTAGAAAGCCAGAATGGCATCTGACTGTCACCAAGCTGGCTGTCAGGGCTGAATGTCCTCACATAGAGAGGTGCCATGTTTGTTTACAGAGCTTCCCACAGAAACTTGTGTGCCCAAGATTCCCATCTGTACTTAAGAGGCAAAACAGCCTATGGGCCACAGTGCACTTCAGCAGCCTGCCTTCTTCTGCCTTCACCTCAACTCTGAAGGGCTGATCATCCTCTGACAGCCTGGCTCCTCCTTCCTGCCTCCGAGAAGCTGGTGGGGGTTGGATGTGTGGCTGACACTGGCCTCATCACAAATAGCAATAAACATCCGACACCACAGTGACAGCTGGGTATGACACCACTCAGTTGCTATAACAAAATGTCAATGGCAGCATCCTGAACAAGATGACCAGTTCCAGTGAGCATGACAGTGTCAACAGCCTAGGAACATGGTCTTTTATTTGGTGGCCAAGGGATCAGCAAAAAGAAAACATTTATTTGTGTGTGTGTGTGTGTGTGTGTGTGTGTGTGTGTGTGTGTGTGTGTGTGTGTGTATGGATGCAGGTGCTAGTAGAGAAGCCAGAGGCATCAGATCCCCTGGAAGCTGGAGTTACAAGTGGCTGTGAGCCTCTCTACATGGTGCTGGGAATTGAACTTGGGTCTTCTGCAAGAACAGTACGCACTTTTAACTCCAGCCTCCAAAAATCTTTTTTTGAGACCAAGCCTCATGCATTGTAGGCTAGCCTCAAAGTTGCTTTGTAGCCAAGGACAACCTTGAATGTCTGATCCTCCTGCTTCTCCCTTATGCATGCTGGGACTACAGGTGGGCAACCACACCCAGTTTATGTGGTACTGGGGATCAAATGCTAGGCAAACACTGTCAAATAATCCAAACCCTGAGCCTGGAAACTTCTGCACCATCTGAGCTCTGTGGGAATCACCCAAACTTAGTTAATCCACTTCCCTAATGTTGCAAGAATTTTCTCCTTCCTTCTAAGGCCCTGATGGCAATCTATGTTCAGTTCTACCGAAGTTCCCCCTGGGAAGCCAATGAGTTTATCAGGCTCAATTTACAGAACATGAGTGGAGCATGGGGGACCCCAAAGAAGCCACATTAGAAAGTCTTCACCCATAGCTGCATAGATAGACCTCCTTCCCCTAGTCCTACCTGGATTACTCTAGCCCCTATCAGAGACCCCAAGGCGACAGGAAACTAGGGCAGAATTTCATACAACTGGTAGAGAGGAGTGGCTAAGTGCTTAGAGAAGGGTCCCATGGTCTACCCTGCCTCTGTGAGGGGCACCAGCAATCAGGCACCCAGCTGTAAACACCAGAGGACAGCCCTGCACAGCAGACAGCTTTAAGCTGATGTATGCTGATGTGTGGAACTCTCTGACCAGCCTCTGTGTGCTAGGTGACACCAACCATGGTCCCCAGGGTAGGCTGCACCATGCAGCCTCTTCACATCAAGGGATCAGGCAGAGTGTTGCTGCACTGGGCACGGTCACCAAATGACTAACAAAACGCAGCAGGCCTGAAGCCCCGCCAGGGCGCTGTCCACCCTGAGCATTCCTGAGCCTCAGTTTGGTGGGGCTGGCCAGTGGCTGAAGCAGAATGGGGAGTGGGTGCTTGGTCTGGCACAGCACGTAGCTGGCATCTCTAAAGGACAGCTGTGACGGACGGGGTGGTGACAGTGCTGCGCTTATTACCCAAGCCAAGACCTGAAAAGCTTCGGTAGACGAGGACACAGTCTCACACTGCTCTGGGCTGTCCACCCTGCAGCCCACAGCGAGGAGGGACACTGTATGGGAGCAGATGTATGAGGGCCATATGCCTCCCAGACTTTGCATAATGTAGGGTGAGGAGTGTCTAACGACCCTAAAGACAACCGTCTGAGAAAATGAGCATAAGGCCCTTCAGAGGGGGCAATGTGGTGTTTGTGAGACCAGAGTAGGGCAGGGTTGTTCCCAGGCCTTGGGGAGAGTGACAGAAGAGTGAAGCTAAGCAGTGGGCTGAGCCAGAACAGGGACACGGTGGGTGTGGTTGGAAAAAAAAATCATTTGAGAGGGTGAGGCCTGAAAGCAAGAAAGATCTGCCTCCATGGAAAGCTACTGGTTGGGTCTTGTGCTTCTCATATAGAGTCACACCCTCCTTGTCTGCTCATTCTCCAGCTCTATACAGTGGTGTGATGAGGTAAACTAGTTACCTGGTCCCAAAAGGAACCATCAGCTCTTGCAGTAAAGCCTGGTGCTGGGTGCACTCTGTATCCATGCTGTCAGTAAATCAATGTAACTGTCCTAGTCTGTCCTGGCGGGGCATCCTGCCCATCCACAGGGGACTCTAGACTGTAGGTGGCTTCTTTAACACTTTAGCCACACCCATATCTCAGCTCCTGTGCCTTGCCTTTGGTCCCCAGGGAGAAGGTTCTGAGCATATCTGACCTCGACTTGCCTGAGGACACTTGTGTAGACCGCGGGTACCCACTGAAGCTCTGCCTGGGGCTCCTGCAAGCAGGGCTGGCTTCGAGCCAGTGTGGGGAAGAGACTGTAGGAGAGGCTGGCGATGGAGAAGAGCAGCTGAGAGCCTGTAAAAACAGGCAGGGTGCAGGGAGTGTCTGCACAGGGTCTAAAGCCACTGTTCATCTGGTCATCTCAGACCCATGGCTGAGGTCAGAGTTCTGACAGCCCCAAGGGCACCTGGGCCTCTGCTCACACCATAGAGCAGTGAGTAATCCAGTCCCCTTGTTGGCTAAAGTGACTGAGCTGTCTCCCTGCCCACTGTTCTGAAGAGTTAAAGTCTCTAGCGGGGTGCGTGGTGATGGCACATCTTTAATTCTGGAATCTGGGTGTTAATCCCACTGACAGAGAATAAGACCACTGCCATAGTTTAAAGCCAAATTTGAAGCAAGCTTTAATTAAATGCTGGCCAGGTGGACAGGCTCTGACCAGGTCCATACCCAGGTTCCCCAGAAATAGTGGCTTAAGAAAGAAAACTCAGGGATGAAGAGATGGCTTAGCTGTTAAGAACACTGGCTGCTCTTCCAGAGGATCCAGGTTCAATTCCTAGCACCTACATGACAGCTCACAACTGTCTGTAACTCCAGTTCCAGGGGATCTGACACCCTCACACCAATGTACATAAAATAAAATTAAATAAATTATTTTTAAAAAAGGAAGGAAAACCCATAATTCATTGCATTTCTTATCATGTCCAATCAGGGGTAAGCATACATTCTGTGATGTTTCCTGCCTGTGAACCTCCCGCCCACATATGATCAAGCACATCTGCTGCAGATGGGTCAAACAAACTCATTTAGGGGAGTGAAAACATGTGGCTTGTTCTCTCCCATAAACAGTAGCCTCCAGTATTTCAGGAACTATCTATCCTTGGATAAGGGGCTTGCAGATCAGAGACGTTGTTTGGTGGATCTCTCGGGCATAGTAATTAAAACTTAAAATGTATCTTTGGCTCTCACAGGGAGGCAGAAACAGGTAGATCTCTGTGAGTTCCAGGCCAGCCAGGGCTACGTAGTGAGAACCCTGTCTGAAAACCAAATGTTATGAAAAAAGAGAATCAGGGAGACAGAGTGATACTGATACTGTGGCCCACAACCCCACAGAAGTGCCTGCTCCTACAATGGCAGTAGAGGTCAGGCAGATGAGGTGGGGACAGTCCTGCCCTAGAGCTGTGACCCAACATCCATGGCTGCAAAATCCTCAGGCAAGGTGTTTGACTTGGACAGGTTGTCCAGAGTGACCTCCAACCTTGGATACTGAGAACCTACCCAGTGGACTTATATCACACCTATCAAGTGCCATCACGGCAACATGGAGTCTAGGGGCTGACTGAAGAATTAGGGGCTGTAGCCGCCCAGGTTGGCACAGGGGACTGACCATCGCCCCTCTCCTCCTCCTTGGACATATAGAGTCAGCCTTGTCCTTTTTCCCTTGCAGGCTTTGGAGAGGCCTCCCAGCTCCCAGCCCCCTGCTTTCCAGTAAGAAACTCTTGCCAGGACCCTCAGCTCTTGGCTCAGTTCCTCCTCCAGCTGTGTATCTCTGGCCTGGGACACTCTGTGAACTGGCCTGGACAGCTCCATGCAAACCCAGCTTAGGGTGAGGTGGCCAGCCTGTCTTGCAGACTCTGGGAGCACAGAGCTTCCCAGGCAGTTGCAGAGCCCAGAACCTGGATTCCAGGTTGGCAGGGGATGTTAGCCAAGATCTTCTCTCCCCGTATCCCTGGCTGGACTTCTCGGCTGGATTCCCTGGTTAGCTCAGGCCACAGCAGGAAAGTAGCTTTTGGTTATTTGGCTTGATTGCACAACCCTGTGCGGGAGGCCAGAGCAGACATCTGTTGTTGAGGCCAGCCCAGCACCCATACCCCTCCTTCTTAGCAAAAGCCCCTCTGATTACCCCATGGGGAACTCCCCAATGTGTACAGCCTGGGAGGGGTTCTGCCTATCCAGATGCTCTGGCTTTTCTTGCTAAGGGACTAGCCTGCTGCTATGATTTCAGGACCATCCTCATCTTGATGAATGGTGCCTGGGTCCTGTCTCTTTTCTTCTTCCCTTGAGTGCCCCCTTCACTTGTAATGAAATTCTTTCCTGCAAAGGTACACACACACACACACACACACACACACACACACACACAGAGCAGAAACATAGCTGGTTAGATTCTGGGTGCTAAGCCTGGCTCTGCCTCAACCCTCTAGAGGTGTAGCCCTGGGTAGGATGCCTCTCTGGTCCTGAGGTCTCCATTTACCCACCCGAGCTTGTCCCCCATGCTGCCTCATTGGCATGCCTATAGCCCGTGCCTGCTTTGACCATTGAGGCCATTTGTATAGGAACGTTCACTGCCCAGGGCTTTCTGCCTTGACCCCAGAGGTTTGTGAGATGTGGTCAGAGGAAGAGAATAGCTAAGGGTACCTTAGTGAGTTTCCGTCCCGTGCTGGTGTCATGGGGATCAGAGCACTGTCCCTCAGCCTGCCTAAGGCCAGCACAGCTGTGGCTTCATAGAAAAGCTGTCTCCTCTAGAAGCCAATGGACCTCATATTTGTTGACTTTTTATTTCTCTTTTTTCAGTACTAGGGATGGAAGCCAGGGCCTTAAGCAGACTGGATGAGCACTCCACAGCTAAGTTACACCCATGCCTTCCCCCCCTTTCTTTGATTTTTTGTTACATATTTTTATCATTTATTCAGTGTGTGTGTGTGTGTGTGTGTGTGTGTGTGTGTGTGTGTGCGCCTGCCTGAGCACTTGCGCATGTGTGTATGTGTGTACTTGTACCATGGTACTCAGGTACAGAGGTTAGAGGACAACCCGAGCCCGAGGTAGTTGCTCTCTCCTTCCACCAACTGGGTCCTGGAAACTGAACTCAAGCTCGGGCCACTTGGTTGGATCTAAGCCTTTTAGGCAGACTCTAAGTTGTCCATGCTGGCCTTCACCTCTCAATATGATCCATACAGGCCTTGAAACTGGGAAGCTGGGGTTATAGGCTTGTGCCATCAGGCCTGGCTATTTTTTACAATTTTATTAAAAGTTTTCGATGGATATTTATTCAGACCTAAATATATCCCTCTCCTCCTCACCTCTCTTTCACGTCCCAATGCACACATACCAGCAGCAAGGCAGAGGGCTAAAATCATCTTTTGTACGATTATGCCCACACCAAAGCCACCAGGTGTCTGGAATGGTCACTGGTCCCCACACTCAGTTTTCATGGTCTGGTATGGTTCATTAGCATTAATCCTTTTCAGCTCATCCATCCCAAGAAGACAGTATCTATAACAGAGATGGCAGTGTGTTCCCCAAGCTCTCAGTCATGGCTTTATTGGGGAAATATAACTGGACTACATTTCCCAGCATCCTCTTCGTTTAGGTGTGACCACATGTCTGAGCTCTGGCCAATAGACTTGGTCAGGGAGGGAACTATCCCATCCCTCCCCTTTTATCCTGGAAATAAACATCCTTCCACGCTGTCCTCTTTCCCTCCCATCCAGCTGTTGCAGAGAAGTCCCTAAGAATGGCACAGCCACAAGGAGCTAGTCTTTGCCCTCCCTCTGTCTGTGACAAGAGCAGTAGGTGTGTTTTGTTTGGGGTCTTCCTTTCCTGTTGCTGACAGGGGGAATGTACTCCTGGTACTGTAATCCTGGCCAAGAACCTGTAACTGGGAGTTTATAGGCCTCGATGAGACACCTACACTGTTCGCCAAAATGGACATGGTATCAAACAGCCTTCAACATCGAAGCTTCTTGAAGTAGATGACAGATATTGTGACTCATGCACCTGGCCCTAAATACAACATCTATCACACACACACACACACACACACACACACACACACACACACACATGCACACACACACATGCACACACATAAACACAAGCACACAAAGGCATGCACACACGCATACACATGACATGAATGTTGGAAGAGCACTTGTTGGGAAGAAAGGGTTCAGTAGGAAAATATGGAAAGAGGGTAGTGGGGTTAAAAGGATTAAAATTAATGGCATACATATACAAAACTGACTAATAATAATAATAATAATGATAATAAACCTAAAAATTCTCCCTGATAAAAGCAACTTAGTGGAAGCTGGGCATGGTGGCACATGCCTTTAACCCCAGCACTCAGGAGGTAGAGGCAGGAGGATCTCTGTGAGTTCAAGGCCAATTTGGTCTACAGAGTAAGTTCCAGGACAGCCAGGACTGTTTTACAGAGAAACTCTGTCTCAAAAAAACCAAAAAGAAGAAAGCAACTTAATGGAGAAAAGGTTTATTTTGACTCACAGTTCAAGGTCCAATCCATCACGGTGGGGGAGTCAAGGCAGGCGGCACTTGAAGCAGTTGGTCCTGTCTCATCCACAATCAGGAGACTGGTGGGGATGGGGTGGGGGGTGATACAGCTAGTGTGCAAATTCACTGGCTGGTTTTATACAGCCCGGGATCCCAGGGAGAGGGTGCTCCATCCACAATGAAGGGGGTCTTCCCTTAATACGGGCAGGATACTCCCACAGGCATGCCCAGAGATTGGCAATAAACACTAACCATTATGGGGTTGTTTGTTATAGCCATCACCACTAGAAAAGCATCTTCACTGTCTCTATCCAAGGAAGTTTCTCCTTTTGTAGAAGGATCCCACTTTAGGCTCCTGGAAGCTAGCAGGTTGCTCTGCCTTCATCCTGGAGATGTGAAGCCCGAGGCTCCATCTCTAGTCCTGGCCTTCACTAACCACCAGCCTCTTCTCCCTGGCTCTCAGTGTCATAGCTGGGCTTCACCCTTGCCCTCAACCCACACTCCAGCCTCTCATACTGCTATGTGCCGGTAGTTCCTAGCTGTCTTTTGGCCATTCTGTCATCTCTCATTTATTTGGCTGTTCTCTGAGACTGGCATTGTTTCCTTCCTGGCAAGTGTCTGCCAGCTTGGGGCTGGCTCTCTCCTGAGTACTCCCGCCTTGCAGTTGGAGGTGTCTAGGGACTGCCTCTGAATGGCCAGCCTTTGAAATCCTATAGTGTGGAAGCTCTAACAGGGCTGTTCCCATGACCCAGTTTCCCTGGGACACCTGGATTCCAGTGGGAAAGGCTGGCCTCTGCCTTTCCCTTCCAGGAGCTGCAGGAGGCTCCAGGAACATGGAGGCCATGCATGGAGGAGGTCCACCTAGCTCTGCACACCGCTTGACAACTGGGAACAGAACCTGGGCCTTGCTCTGGGGCACCCTGGCCAAATACTTGAACTGGGAATTTCTGTTGTTTTGCAAGGTGAGCACCTGACCTCAGTGAGTAGAGGTGGCATGGAGATTTTCTTGTTGGGGACCCTGGGGCCCTGAAAGACTTGAGGTGTTACTTCAGGGTTCTAGAGATGGTAAGTAGCAGCTGTGGGCAGGCATGCATTTACTGAGGTCAGAGGCATGCCTCTGCCCATTACATCCACAAATGGGAACTCTTGCTAGCACCTCCTCCCAGAGAAGACCACTCTTGCTTTGAAGCGTGTTCTTATGTAGCAAATCTTCTAAGTAACCAAGGATGACCGAGGCCTTGAACTACTGATCCTCCTGTCTCCACCTCCCAGGTGCTTGGGTTCCAGGTGTGTGTTACCATGCCTGATTTATTTGGTGCCATGGACCAACCCCAGGCCTGGGGCATGTTAGACAAGCTCTCTTCTGGCTGAGCTGCACCTCCCAGAGCCTCCCCCCTTTAAATGACTAATTGGCCTCCCATCTGCCTGTTCCCAACCCCTTAGCCCATGGTTATCTTCCTAGTAATAAACATAACAGCAGGAATTCTACTCACTGTGTGTGTGCAGAGCCCCACTCAAAACTAGTCACACCCTAGTCTTCATTGACCTCTCCCGCTGGCCCCAGGAAGAGATGCTCTCGCAGCCCCATTCTATGGATGGGTATGTTGAGGTCCAATGGCATCCTCTAAGCCTACCCCAGGAACAGCAGTAAAGGCCTGGCTTCCCTACTCAGCCTTGTGGAGGATAGAGTTGTTAGGGAGGAGCATGGAGGCTGGGCTCTCCTAAGAGCTCATGGGTTGTTTCCTCTCCTCCCCCTGTGGGTCCTTGACCTCCACAACACCCCAACCTGCTGCTTGCTGGTCCACCTCTGGTTCTTGGCACAGAAGGTAGTGACAGCTTGGACCGCTGCAGCCTCGGCTCTGCTGAGTTTCTCCAGTCCCTATCGGGATCCTTGCTTCTCCAGGCTGTGTGCTCACTTTGCAAAACAGCAGAATTTATAGCCCAAGTAATTGATCAGGGTGCTCCTGCCTCCCTCCATCTCGCTGGGTCTCCTAATTCCCTTCTCGCTTTTCCTCCGCTTTCTTCTCAGCACACCATCTGTGGTGTCAGAGAATAGGGAGCCAAAAAGGGAGGGGAGGTTCTAGCCCCAGTTCTGCCAATTAGGAGTCAAAAGAACCTCAGTTTCCCCATCCCACCCACCAAGCGGAAGACCACCATACTACTCAAGGAGTGTCAGGCTGAGGGTGCTGGAGCCAAGGGCCACTCCAAGGTGAAGGTGGACATTGTGACTCTGAGAGCTTGGGGTGGTTTAGGGCTACAGAGCTGGTAAACAGTGACCTGGGGCTTAAGTCCAGGCCTCTGTGCCTGGGATCCTAAACCCAGAAGCTATCCTGCCCTTCTGCCCCTAAAGAGAAACAGAATGAATTAATGGGATCCCCCTGTCCTGCCTGACCCTACTTCTCTCTGCACTGTGCCCAAGCGTGGACATGGGGCAGAGTGTGCAGGCACCAGAGGGAGTTTTTATAACCTGTAGAGCGCTATGGCATGGAAAGACATGTCCCAATAATTTCTATCCTTCAGCGCTGGCCCCTCCAGAATCTGCTGTATGAACAGGAGCTTTCAGGGAGTGACTCCAGGGGGCACACCACTGCCCCTTCCCAAGGCAGGTGAGGCACCAACCTGAGAGGTCCAGTGCTCCTGGCCTGGCCTGGTCCTGCAGACATGGGCTGGGAGCCCCTCCTCAGCTCTCGGGCTGGCGGTAACCCTCTGAGCACCTTTCTGCTCAGTTTGTGAGGGTGATTGCTTTCTAGGGGTCACTGCCTTGTGCAACACTCTCCACTGTTAATCTAGCTCTGCCCTTCTGTCCGTTTGTCTTTTCCTCTCCCCCAGTCCCTAGGCGCCGCCGATAGGATTTGTTTCCCTGCCATGCCACAGCCTCCCCAGGTCAAGGCCAGTTTTTCTCCTTCGGCTGTGCATCCGTGGGCTCCTCGGCCCTGTGCAGCAGCTGGACCTCCTCCTGGCCGGACTCTACGGTCCTCAGCTGGGGATAGAGGCAATTTTAGTCCCTGCTTTGGGGCAGGGATGGCTTCATCCTCGGTGGCCGCCTGCTCGCGCTTTGCTGAAGGAGAGATGAGAGCAGGCTGCAGGACTGCAGGCAGCGACTTGCAGAACAAACAGAATTTTTTTTTTGCAACTAGAGGGGGAAGCACAGAGCTAAAAATAAAACGAAAAGATCAGTATCTGTCAGTCTGACAGCTGATTGGCTGCTCGGAGATGCATATAATTACCAGCAACTGGCGCTGGGTAGGCAAAGCCCGGAGAAACTGCTGAGATGAGGTTAGGATTTAACCTTTAAATTCTGGAGCCACCGGAAAGCTAGGGGAGACGACGGGCGTCGGTGCTAATGAGGCTGGGGGGCGGGGACTGGGGGCACCGAGTCGGGTTCAGGTCCCCGGGCTCGCCCGGAGGCCCGGGGAGCCCTCAGCCCGCGCCTCCGCCATCAGACTGGGAGTGCCTGTGATTGGGTGGCTCGGGGGGCGGTGGGCCTTCTCCCCGCCCAGCTGGGGGTGATGTCTTCCGGGAAGTTGTGTGTGTGGGGTCGCACCTGGGAGGGAGGGGGAACTACTTGGGACTCTGGGGGTTCCAGGACCCGGTCCCCATCCACATTCCTCTATCTCTCTGCGTGGTACTAGTAGGGTTTTGTTTTGTTTTCGCTACCCCTTCTTCAGCTCCTCCTCATCCTCACCCCAGTCTTCTTCCTGACCTGGCTAGGGCACACTCAGGCTGGCCCCAGGTTTCCCTACAGATAGGCCAGAGAGGTGTTTTGCTCCTCCCTAAGCCTCAGTTTCTTCATTTGTAAAATGGGGGTGGCAATAGCAAAATCCGCCCGATGTCTCACAGATGCCAGGGAATTTTGCACCCAATCAATGGCTCCCTTTGACTATCCAATCCAATCCAGGGACCTTGGAGACCCAGTGAGCCCCTGTACTTCTCGGGTGTGGTGGGAGGAGCTCCCAGCAGCTCCTGGTACCTTCTGTCTTCCCGGCCTCTCCTCTAAGCATCTTCACTGGAGGTCCCTGAAGCCCCAGCCAGGGGCTTCTGGGTTGCAGCCTCTGGGTTTCTGACTCACAGTTAGATCGTGGGCCTGAGGAGGGCAGGAACCACAAAGCCAGCTATTTGGCCCCTCAAAAGGAAACTTCAGATTCCTTGCTCTGTGGTCTAAGAGGTCAGGCAGAGGAAGGGGTCTCAGGCAGCCTCAGACCTGAGGCAAACAGGCCTTAGTGGATAGGCTGCCATCTACCCTAGGCGGTCCTAGGATCAATGCTTCTCACACACTTAGGAGATGCCACCCTTGGACTGGGATGAGGGAGGAAGGAGTAGCTCACATGTGGCCTAGCTGTGAGCCCCCCCCCCCACACACACACAAGGATGCCTACAGCGCCTACAGCAGCCCCTAGAAACTCCCTACTGTTGGCATTCTACAGGTGAAGGAAGGGAGGCATGGAGCTGAGCAAGGACAGTGAGTTCTGAGACTGGAGGCAGCCCAGGCCTTGTTCTCTTGGTGATCTCTGCAGCCCTGGCTGTGTGATGAAGTTGAAAGGAAGGCAGGATAGAGATGGTTCTGGAACAGCTGCCCTGAGACCTGCCAGGCCTAGTTTCTCGGGGATTTCCCATGCCATAAATTGTGACACTGTCCTGTAACTGCCCCCAGCCCCACAGCCCTTTTTATTGTAAGAAACAGCAGTGACAGTGACAGCTCCTGACTTGGCATCTGTGCACTCAGTGCTGGCCTCAGCTTTGGCTTGAAAAGTCATCCTGAGCTGTTGTTGCCAGCCGCAGAGACACCCTTACCTCACCCTGTGTTATTCACCACCGCTCCCCATCAGTCCCAGCCCTGCTGACCAATGAAGTTTCCTTCAGATGAAAAGGCTAAATAAGGGACCAGGAGGTAACCAGCTTGCCAGGGGCAGCCCTAGACTTGTCCATCTGGAGATCCCAGCTTCTGACAACCGTGTGAAACAGCTGCTTGTCCCTTTGACTGGTGCCCACCGTACTTCTCCTCCTGAGCCTTCTTACCCCGAGCCCACCCGAATGGTGTCCTTGCTTACCTGGATATTGGATGGAAGTTGACCAGTGCATGTGTACGTGGTACCTGTGTGCGTGGTTGTGTGGGTGTGTGCACATGTGTTTGAGGTGCATGTGCGTGTACATAGAGACTAGAGGTGTCTGCCTCACTTGCTCTCTGCCTTGTCTTTGCAGACAAGGACTCTCAGGGATCAGCTTGGGGATCTGCTTGACTGTCGCCTCCTTGGCACTACAGCTACTGAGAAGCGCTGCTACTCCTGGCTTCTGCGTGGGTGTTGGGGATCCAAACTCAGGCCTTCATGCTTGAACAGCCAACACTTTGCCCACTGAGCCATCTCCCCAGCTCTGCCTTTTTTGGTGTGTGACCCGATTTAATTTGTATCTTTGTCACCGTGATTCCCATTTACAGAAATGTTGGCAGTGTGCATGGCCTTGCTATGATTACCATCCAGGGTCGCTCACACATACAAGCTGTTGCTGTGGCTTGTCTCTGAAGGGTCTCCGTTTCTGGGGTGGGTGATAGCTGGAGACTGAGTGCTGGAGGCCATGGAGTGATCTTGGAGCCTCATCTCACCTCTTGGAGTCCTGGCTTCCTGCTTTTCAGCATGGAGACAGGCTGACAAGAGTTCAGTTGAATTAGCTCTTGAAAAGTGTCTCCCTGGCTGCCTGGTTTGTAAAAACAACGCTGGTATCACAGTACCTGGGGACTGGGGAAGGTTCTGACTAAGGTGTTAGGTTTGTCATGGAAGAAACTCACAGGGCACATGCGCAAACTAGGACAGCAGTGTCATCACTGGCTGAACAGAGGTCTGATAGAAGGCCTGTTACATGTCATCAATTGCTGACCAACACTCTTAACAGGGCATGTAGCTGACCAACCATGGCCTTGCCCCCAGGGACCAGCCCACTATAGCTTTTGCAGGTTGTCCTTCATACCAGGCAAGTGTGTGACCAGTGATCAGGGCTGCTGGAGGTGGCCTGTTTGGGTCTGGCTTCCAGGATTCTGGGCAGGGGCAGGCCAGGGCCTTGTCTGTGGTTCCCCTTTCTCTCTGGCCCAGTGCTATGCTGGCCACTGTAGCCTTGCTTGGGAGAAAGATGGATGTCATTCTCTAAAGTAGTCGAGTTTACCTCTTGATGTGGTCCTTCCTCATCCTTGTGCTTTTCAAGAAGATGTGTTCATGCTGGTGTGGTGGTGGTGTGATGGTGGCAGGGTGGTTGGTGGTTTGGCACTGCTGTGGTGGTGGTGTGGTTAATGGTGTATGGCAGTGTTGTGATGATGGTGGTCTGATGGTGGTGATGTGTATGTTTTGAGATGATTTCACTATGTAGTCTAGCCTGGTCTTGAACCCATCACCTCCTCTTGTCATCCTCAGTGTTAGATAATAGGTATGTGCCACTAAGCCTGACTCAAAAGTTTTTCTCAAAAACCTTTACTGAAGCACGTCCAGTGTCTGAATACCTGCTTAATGCCCAGAGGTGTCCCTGGCCCTGAAAAGGCCAGACAAGGTGGCCCACATTGTGGGCATGTGTGGGTGCTGGCTCAGTTATTTTTCTGTTGCCGTGATAAAGCACCTTGACAAAAGCCACTTAAGGGAAGGAGTGTTTACTTTGCCTGTCATCCCAGCATGCTGGGGATATTATGACAGCAGCAGCCAGCCACATCAAATCCACAGTCAGGAAGCAGAGAGCCATGGGTGCAGTGTGTCTTAGCACCCTTGCTCACTCCATACAGTCCAGGATCTCAACCAAGGAATGCGGTTACCCACAGTGTGTGGGTCCTCCTACTCCAGCCCCCACAAGTCTCCTAGGTGACAGTAGATTCTGTCAAGTTGACAATTCACACTAACCACCAGAGGCCATACTGCCTGCCTGCCTAGTTGGGCCTCATAGTGTCCCTGAGGAGTGTGAAGATGGGGACTCCTCTGTGTCCCAGGCTGGGAGGACTAGCATTACAGATCCCTGGTGTGAGGTGCTGGGGCTGCTGGGCCTCAAGCTTGGCGGGGAGGCAGCACTGGGGTTGAGCCCCAGCAGCTGGCTCTAGGCAAGGTTTTGGGTACAAACTAGGCATGCTGCTGCCCTAGAAGAGGTATTTCCTGGGAGTAGACTCATCAAGGAGGGGACTTGTGAAGGTGGTGGGGTGGAGGGTGGGGCAGAATGTGGCACATGGTGGTAAGTCACAAAGCAGCTGCTCTGAGACCCTGTTTGTAAACAGTTCCCTAGCTGGAGAGATGGCTCAGCAGCTGAGACGTCACTGCTCTCCAGGATTCTGATTCAGTCTGCAGCACCCACAGCAGACAGCTCAACCACCTGTAAATGACAGAGAATCGGACCCCCTCTGGCTTCCCAGGCACCTCATGCATGCAGGCCACATACACTCATGCGACCTCTCACATATACACAAAAAGTAAAAGTAAATCTGGCCTGGGTGTGGTGGCACATGCCTATAACCCCAGCACTCAGGAAGCAGAGGCAGGCAGAGCTTGGACTACAGAGTGAGTTTTGGACACCCAGGGTTACTTAGTGAGACCTTGTCTTTAGCAAAAAGTCCCACCTGGCACATCAGTGTTTCTTAGGTCCTTCGTTATGGCAGACGCATGACCTGTAATTTATCCCCAAAGTGGATTCAAAGGATCCAGTTAGCTCACCCTTCTTGTGGTCCCTGGACCAGAGTCTGCTCCTACTGGCCCACAGAATCTGTGTGTGTGTGTGTGATGTTAGGGCATGTGCACACTGTGTGTGTGTGTGTGTGTGTGTGTGTGTGTGTGTGTATGTGTTTAGCCCTGGCTGGCCTGGAACTCACAGAGATCCACCAGATTCTGCCTCCAGAGAGCTGGGATTAAAGGGGTGAGCCACCACTACCCCATCTCTAACCTACTTTTTGAGACAGGGTCTCTCACTGAACTTGGAGCTACCAACTAGCCAGACTGGCAGGACAGCCAACTGGGTACCCTCCTGCTTCAGCCTTCCCAGAACTGAGATCATAGATGTGTACACTGCCATGCTTGATTTTTTTATTTTAATGTAGATCAGTTCTTCAGGCTTGTGTGGCAGGTACTTCACTGAATCTCTCACATTTACTTATTTATTTGCATGTTATTATGTGTGTGGGCAGGCCCATGTCACAGCAAGCACATGGAGATCCGAGGACAACTTGCTGGAGTCATTGGCCTTTACCCTCTGAGCCACATTTGCCTGACCCTGAGAATTCCCTCCTCCCCCAGACAGTCCTGGGGGTCCTGGAGCTCACTCTGTAGACCTGGCTGGCCTCAAACTCAGAGACCCACCTGCCTTTGCCTCCCAAGTGCTGGGATTAAGAAGCTACTGTTCCCTTTTCCCTAGTGGCTTCTGGGGTGCTCAGAGGTGACTTCCTGTTTGGAATGGAGAAGACATATCCTTAGAGTCATGGGTGGGGGAGATACATTGAAAATGGGGGAGAGGATCATTGTCAGTGACAAATACCTCACGTCCAACATACTTCTGAGCACATCTAGGACCTCTGAACTATTCTGGCAGGTGTATCCAAGGCTTAGAACCCCTGTGTTGTGAGGTGAGGTAGGGAAGGGAGGGGTTGGTCTTCTCTGTAACCAGTGTGATGCTCCCTGGCTGTCTGGCCCCCATCTTGTGCCATGTGTGCCTAAGCTCAGCCTGCTAACCTCCCTTGCCAAACTGCAGATGGGTCCCCCATACTCTCCCCAAGGATTGCCACGGTAGAGAAGACGGGCAAGGGTCCATCCAGACCCAAAGCCTTCATGCAGATTTATCCCTTCCTATACCTTTCAGTGAGCTGTGGCCATCATCCCTGCCATCTCCAACTTCTTGGCTACCCCCATGGTTGGTGCGGTGAGGTAGGGGTGAGGACTCCCACCCCAGCTTGCACTCCACATCTAGGCAAGTGCTCTCCAGGTCATCTGAAAAGCTGGAGAGATTCCACAGGCAGTGGCCTCCAGCATACTTGAGTCCCGCTAGCTTTCCTGGTTTCAGGTACCCTATAAAAAGTCTGATGTCGATATCTTCTCTTGCTCCTCTTCCTCCTCTCTCCTCTCCGCGCCCCTTCCTTCTTTGGACGGGGTCTCTGTAGCCCAGCCCCAGGCTCACAGTGTAGCTGAGGCTGACCTTGAGCTCCTGACTCTCTTGCCTCCACCTTCGAAGTGCTGAGAGTTCCCACGCCCAGGTAGGGCAGCAGGTCTTTACCACTGTCAGGACCGTTACAGTGCCTCTAATTTGGGTCTCTCTCCTTCCCACCCTGTCTTACCACGATCCTTCTATGGCTTTCCATGATGAGTGAAGGAGGCAGAGGAAAAGCAGAGGCATGGGATGGGCTCTCAGAAAATGCAGCCCCTGTGAGGGGCTACAGCAGAACAGAGAACCTTGGAGGGGAGGGGACTTTGATGCATCAGTGTGAGGGGCACCTCCAGCAAGCCTTTCCAGGGCTCAGCCCAGCTCGCCCAACTTTTTATGTGCCTCAGATCAGCTGGGGAACTTACCCAGATTCTCAGCAGCTGGCCTGCATAGGGTTATAGGGTTGGATGGAAGACTCGGGTTCAATATTTGCAGTCTCCTCGCCTCACCCCTGCGGCTGCCCCAAGCCCACAGGGGACTGTGGCCAACTTTTGGGGTCTGCAAGTAAAGTCTCTGGGGCTGAAGAACCCTGCAATGTTATGTGAAGAAGAACAGAGCAACTCCGGGGAAGAATTATGCCTGTAACAGAAAAGAAAGATCCCTGCCTTCTAGTGTGCACACAGAGCTCCGTTCCCACCCCCACAAGGCCCCAGGGACTCGAAAGAATGTGGTTTGCTGAGTGCTGCCTTGCCTCCCTGAAGGGGGTGGATTCAGCCTGAAAAAGTTGCGTGTGAAATGAATTTTTCTATATCCAATGCCATTTTCCAGTGGGTCGTGTTTTAAAACCATGGTTGTATTTCCTCAGAGAAATGTCCCTTTGTGTTTTGGAAGCAGCTAGCTCCCATAGGGATGGGAACCCCCATCAAAGGAGCATGGTGGGGTACCCGGAAACACCCTTCTCCCAAGGGTGCACAAAGTCAAGGCAAGACCTCAGGAGATCATGTGACACTTTGGTTCTATGTCCCAAAGGATTCTGATGCCAGAATCCCAGAGCTTCTGAGAAATGCAAGGTTAGGAGAACAGCTCCCATGGCTAGAAGGGTCTGCTCAAACAAGCTAAAGCCCTGGGAATCTTAACCAGGAAGCAGGCCATGGTCTGCCTTCGTTTACTAAGAGTAGTTTCCAAAGCATGTCCTTGGATCAGTATGCCTGGGAATGAATTTTGGGATGCCTGTGGATGATAGTGCTCTCTGTTTTTGTATTAGTCACTGACCATTGCATAACAAATGGTCCCCACACTTAAAACAACAAGCACTTTTTATCTGAGTAGATCAGGAATTCTGCTGTAGCCCCCCCCCCAGCTGTCCCCAGCCTGAGGTCATTGTGGCTGCAGCTGTCTGAAGGCTTCACTGAGCATGGGGTAGGAGTTTCCTACAGACTTGTCTCGTGAACCACAAGACTGCTTGAGTTTCCTTCCAAGATGGCAGCTGGCTTCCATCAGATTGAGCAGTGTTTAAAAAAAAACCTCTATGGCCATGTCGTGGACAACACATCAGTCATTTCCTCACCCTGTATTGGTCGCCCCAACCAGCCCTACTCATTGTGGAAGGGGACAATACAGCCTATAAACGCCTGAAGGCAGGAATCGTTTGGAGACCATCTTGGAGGTTGGTGACCATGGCAACCATCACTTCAGCACAAAGAGAGGCATCTTTCCTGGTGCACACTGTTGGTTTCTTACCATTTAGTGGACATGAGCAGCTTGAGTGCTAACCTGGGATGTGAAGGAGATGGAGAAATGGGAATTTATCAGTGACACTGAGCTCAGGGGGATGACAGTGGTGACAATTGCAGAGCTCCATCTTTCCAACCACGCCCTGCCAGGTCATGAGTGCTGTGAAAGCAGGCAACTGGCACTCCTAGGCAGCCTGTTCCACCCACATTCCCAGGTTAGACCATCTATTTGTAAGCAGTGTATGAGGTGTGTGTGTGTGTGTGTGTGTGTGTGTGTGTGTGTGTGTGTGTTCACAGTAGGATCTTGGGAGAAGGAGTTTAGGATAGACTCAAGTCAGAGTGAAAAATATAGATGAGATAAAGTAGTTTTTGATTGTGCTGGGCAGTGGTATCATCTATCTTTAATCTCAGTACTGGGGAGGCAGAGGCAAGTGGATGTTTGAGTTCAAAACCAGCCTGGTCTACAGAGTGAGCTTCAGGACAGCTAGGGCTACACAGAGAAACCCTGTCTTGAAACAAAACAAAAGATGTGGGGATGTTAAATGTATAAACAGGGTGAGGAGTTGGGGCACCTACTGTCAAACCAGAGTCTGCTTGCTGTGACAAAGGGCCACACAGGCAGGGACAGGGCAGGGCCCTGGCTGGGAGGCCTAGTGGTAAATGCATATGTCTCTGAGGGCCCACCACAGCAGTATCCTAGGGTAAGCCTCACTGATTATTAGCTGTGTATCCCAGGCTAGTGAGTTCATGGTCCTCAGTTTCCCATCTATGAAATGGGTGACACTGATGTCACCCCATTGTGATTCAAGTTCAGAGACAAGATCTGAACACAGCCCAAGGACTCAGGATTGCTTCACCAGGACAACCAGGACACTGATATGGTGACACTCCAAGTTTGAGGAATTCACATAGAAATTCTACTGACTGGAAGGGTTCCGTTCATGGGCATCTAAAGGAGCCCATGGGGGAAGAACTCAGCACACCTGGTGCTGGGGACTCGCACCAGCATGGGCTCACAGCTCCTCTGCCAGTCTGGGTGCAGTGTGTCTCTGCTGGGGAAACATCCTGGGCATCCCTACCCCCCCACCCTCCCCTCCACCCCCTGCCAGAAGGCTACACACACACACACACACACACACAGAGAGAGAGAGAGAGAGAGAGAGAGAGAGAGAGAGAGAGAGAGAGAGAGAGAGAGACCACACTGGGCCAGGTTTGCTGTCCCAACACACAGACTAGGGAGGAGAGAGCACTGACCATAGACACTGGGCCCTGTAGCCTGGACTGGGCCAGTCGGATGTTTGGAAACAGCAGAAGGGTCTGGAAGGAAGGACCAAAGGTACTTGCTTTGTGTCAGGCCTATTTGGAAGCTGTGCGGCTCTGGGAAAGTGTCTCAGTCTCTCTGGGCTTCAGTTTTCACATACACAGAACAGCAGGCTAAATTTGCCTTTTGCTTCTCCATCTGTCCTGGGAAGTTTGGGCTAGCCAGGGGAACCCAGAGACCTCATGGGTGCGCATGAAGTGGGACCAAAGTGGGGCATGACGTCCTCCCATCCCATCAGAAACATTTTCTGGGTACATCGACAAGCTGAGTGCTACCATTCCATCAGTAGAAGGAATGTAAAGGCTGGGAGTGGCTCGGCTGATACAATGCTAAACTAAGACATCTAAAGCCCTGAGTTTGATTCTCCAGTGTTGCATAAACCAGATGTGGTATCACACATCTATCATGCCAGTTCTGGGGGACAGGGGGAGGCAGGAGGCAGTGAGTTTGAGGCCATTCTTTCTCAAAGGAATGGGTAGTGTGTGTGGGGGGGGAGCAATCTACAGCTTTCCTCCCTAGCTCATTTCTTTATATTTTAGAAAGCTGCAAGGGTTAGCTGCCCTTTCCAAGTGGCTCCTGGTTTTCTGGACCTTGAATCTGTTTTTCCAGGGGACCTGAGGCCCAGGACAGGTAGAGAAGTCAGGGCCTGGATGGAGGTGGGATGGGGGGGGGGCAGGCAGTGGATCCATGTTCCTGTGGCTACTAACACTAAGGCTGGCTGGCATTCTAGTTCTTCCCTGAGAGGCCTGCCCCTTGGTGGGGGCCTGGGCCAGCTGCTTGATCTCAGCTTCAAAACTCCAGGAGGCTATGAGGTCTCCCTCTGCACTCCCTAACACAAACATTCTATCTCTTTGGGGCATTCTGGGGGCTCAAAGTGTATGCAGCTGTGCTGACCTCTCTCAGAGGACTAGCCAGTCTGGAGCTGGGGTGTGGGGGTGCAGGGGGACTGCACTGGTTACAGGATAGTCTATGCCAGGATGCATGTGGAGTGTATCCTGTTGGTGGCACTTTGGTGTGTTCAGGTGTGCTGGGCTTCGAGTGTACTGATTTGTTCATGAATCCCTTCCACTAGGTGGTTGTTTTGTGTGTATTTATGCACACATGTGGACATGTGGGAGCCAAAGGCCAGCCTGGTCCTCAGGCCCTTTCTATCTCCTTTGAGAAGGAAGCTCTTCCTGGGACCTGGAGACCACTAATTTGGCTAGATAGGCTGGCCAGGGGACCCCCAAGGATTCCCCCAGGGATCTTCTTGCTTCTCTCCCACACCAGGCCTGGGTTTCTGATGAAGGTGTTAGGGATCTGATCCAACTCAGGTCCTCACAGTGTGGCAAAGGCTCTAATGGCTGAGCCTCTCCTAAGGTGAGTTCTTTTCTGGAGAAACTTGACCATGCTGTATCCTGGTCAATCCTCTGCCTTCACTTCATAGGATGCAGGGTGGGGGTGGGGTGTGCTTTCCACCTGTGGGATCCCCACAGAAAGCGTTAATCTTATTCTGCCCTAAACTCCCTAATCAGATCACTTCCAGAAACCAGGAAGCTCTCAGTACTTAATGGGAGCTCTTTCCCCTGGATTCAGGCTGAACACTAATAGGGAAAGTGTGGCGGGTCCCTGTAGCACCTCCACCCCACACCCCAGGGTCTTGGCCTGGTCCAGGGTGAGGTCTGAAAACTTCTGCGTGAGTTTCTGATAGATAGATTGACGCATTGTTGATCCAGACCAATCACCTGACCGGGTCACTAGAGCCTGGGAAGTACTCTGGCAGCCAAGACTTCCCTCCCTGGGGTCGTGGGCTCCAGCGGCTGGAAGCGAAGGGGTTAAGCGTTTCTGGCGGCCGCCTGCTGTCTGCGGTAGTTCCCCCTTCCCAGGCTGCTGCTGCTGGGGTTGGTTGGGGAGGAATGTTTGTTATGCGGGGCCGGAGGGAGGGAGGGAGGTCTAAAGGAGAGGGTGGCTGTAGAATGGGGGCCTGCAGGCCCTACGGCCAGGCTCCCCCAGGTTGAGCAATCGCCTCCCGGGTCCAGTAACTTCAACCCCCCTTGCCCATCCCCCACCAGCCCTCCTCATCGCCGCCACCTCTGGCTTTTGAGGGAGGTAGAGAGACTGAGGCTCTAAAGCTTGGGCTAGAGAATCAGGCCAACCACCCAAGCCGGCTAGGCAGAGCCCAACCTATATCTTGGGGCCCGCGCCGTGGGCGGCGTCTTGCTGGTTCCTTTGACTCCAGGTTGCAACCCACACAGGACCGCAGAAGTCACTGGTACCTGCCAGGATGCTCAGAGCCCTGACATGATAATCCCACCCTAACCCCAGGGTCTCTGGAGCAGGGGGGCTCCCACTGGGACAAGCACCCCAGCGTGTCTCTGCAGGTACTGGGAAATGCCAGCCACCCTGCACGGGGCGGAGGGGGGGGGGAGGGGAGAGGAGCAGTTGGGCTAACTTGGGAAATTTCCTTTTCTCCTTCCCTCCTTCCACTTTGCTAAGTACCAAATAGTCACCCACAGGCCAGTGAGTTCCAGGCCCATTTCTTTCTCCTAGATTCATGGCATTTCTGGTGAGTTGCCTCCTACACACCTGGGGAGAAGCTGCTGACTCCATCTCCACCATCTTGAAGCTCAGTAGCTTTGGCACCTCCAGCCAGCTCCAAGTTTCCTCATCTGCACCGTGGACTTCAGAGGGCTTGGGGCTGGCAAGGCTGCTTGCCTCTTTTAGGGAGTGGGGATCTGTCTGCTCAAGTGCCCTATCCTGCTGAAATGTAGCAGGGATGCATTTCAGGGTCACACACCCTCGTCCTGTCCTGTGAGAGTCATAGTACACTACTGTATAGGTAAGGAGGTGTGGAAGAGCGGCTTACTATGAAGACAAACACACACACACACACACACACACAGAGAGAGAGAGAGAGAGAGAGAGAGAGAGAGAGAGAGAGAGAGAGAGAGACCGCACGGAGGTCCCTCTTTATATTTCCTCTGCTTGTTTCTTGAGGCAGGGTCTCACTACATAGTCCAGGCTGGCCTCGAACTCACAGAGATCCTCCTGCCTCTGCATCATTAGTGCTGGGATTAAAGGTGTACACCACCAGACTTCAGCTGAGTGCTAGTATTTTACAAGCCTGAGCTTCTTTAACCAAACATCCCACTGTAGAGGAGGCATCATACTGCTTGCTTAGAAAACAAAAATGTTAGCTGGAATAGTGTTGCAGGCTTTTTTGTTTTGTTTTGTTGGTTTGTTTTGTTTTGTTTTGTTTTTTTGAGACAGGGTTTCTCTGTGCAACAGCCCTGGCTGTCTTGGAGCTTACTCTGTAGACCAGGCTGGTCTTGAACTCACCGAGAGGTGCAGGCAGGCAGATCTCTGAAATGAGGCCAGCCTGGTCTACAGAGCAAATCCCAGGGCAGCCAGGGCTACACAGAGAAACCCTGTCTCAGAAAACAAACAAAAAACCAAAACAAAAACAAAAAAGAAAAAGAAGAAAACAGAAAGGTTGGTGACTCCCCTAAGGTCACACAGCTTGAGAAGAGGAGAGCCTTCAGAGACCCCAGTGCCTGCCTAGCCTTGGGCTTGTGGCTCAGTATACCACCACCACCCCAGACACAAAGACAGGAGCACTCCCAGCCCTCACTGATGGGTTTCAGAGGCAGAGCCTCCCATGAGAGGGCTTCTAGCAGGGCACACAGCAGGAAAAACAGTGTTCCCCTCACTGCCCCTGATTCCCTGTGGCTGGGAAGGCCCTTCTGGACACAAGGACAGACTACTGACTGACTGGTGTTTCCTCTCTGCTCCCCTTCCAGGACCGTGGGCTTCATGGCATCCCCACCTTCTCTGGAGCAGGTTTCCTTTAAGAAACCCAAAGATTGATTTCCTGGCAGGCTGTGTGCGAGGAGCCGTCCAAATGGTTTGCATGTCTGCATTTTTTACTGCTCCGTTTAATATGTATGCAAATGCCGGCCCTGCACCGCCCGGCTGCAGTCACACGCGGAGCCCATTAAAGCGGCCTTCCCGGGTACGCGCCTCATTCGAGGCGACGGGCTCGGCGACCCTGATAGATGGGGTGCTCGACGGAGACAAATGATGCCTTTGTCATTTCTTTCTCTCCTTTGTGGGGGGGTGGAGCCTGGGAGCTCACAGAGGAGATTTAAATATATGCAAAATTGTTTGCTGGATTTGGGGCCCAGTGGAGACCAGAACCACACTGGGGAAGTAGAAGTCCAGTTTTCCAGGGGAGGATGGAGGCTGCAGGATGGAGGCTGCAAGATGATGTGAGCTGGGTGAGCCAGGAAGGAAGATGCACTGCCCAGCACCTGGCTTCCAGGGCTCTGACTGTATAGGGATAGGATCAGCTAGTCCTTGCTAACCGGTGAGGTGGCCTGGAAAACAGCCATTGTGCAGATGAGGAAACTGAGGCCCAGAGGGAGCCCTTCACCTGCAAAGGGGTAGTGAAGCAAGTGGGTGGGAAGTTGTGGCTCTTTGTGTCATGTCTTTGACCCCCTCCAGGTATGCATGTGTGAGTGAGCATGCACAGAGTGTGCATGTGTGTAGTATGCATGTGATGGCATTGTGCTGTGAGTGTGCTGTCCTGTGCCTGTGTGCTGGTGGATAGAGGGGATTGTGATCGTGACCATGTGCACCCTTGTGTCAGGGTGGCATGTGCCTATTCAGGGTGTGTGTATGTGTGTGGTGGTTCTTCATTTTATTCTCTGTCTCTTGACAGTGGCCATCCTGACAGGTTGTGAGTATTCTGTGTGCTTCTGTGCATGAAGGGAGCTTGGTTTGGATCATGGCCTTGCCACCCTTGTGTCAGAATGCCATGTGCCTGTGTGTTAGTACACACACACACACACACACACACACACACACACACACACACGGGTCAAATTGTGTGCATGTGAAAGCCGCAGCTGCTGAGAATGCATCTCCCTGTCCCAGGTGGCCCTGCCTCCTCTGGTTCAGATTTGCTGAAGGAACGCCTGAGCTACAGAGCTAGGAGGTGACAACTGGGCTGCAGCCGTAGCACACAGGAGGCTTCACAGAGGAGGCTGGGTATGGCCAGCTACCTGTCTGAGGAATTATGTGCTGGAAGCATCTCCCAGCCACTGGTGCACTTTTTACAGCCACGGCTAGTAAGTGTATCCCTTGGGTAACTCCCAGGACTCTGCCCAGGCTTGGGGAGGACTCAGCATGCCTGTGGGCTCTGCAGGTGTCACCCTTCATCTCAGACTCACAAAATCACAAATCTCATCCAGTGTAAGGGCCCATGGGGCATGCATGGAGGGCTAGTCCATTTTTCTTGCAGGCCTGTGGCTCACCACAATTTCACCGAGAGCCATGAGTGGGTATAGAGATGGTCTCATTCTTAAGTTCAAGGCCAGTCTTAGCTATACAGAAAGAGTTCAAGACTAGCCTGAACCACAGGAGACCTTCTCAAAAGGAACAAAAACAAGCCAAGAGGTTAGTTAGTAAGATGGCTCAGCAGATAAGAGCATTTGCCTAGCTAACCTGACAACTGAGTTTGATCCCTGGAACCCATTAAAGGGGGAAGGACAGAAATAAATTCACAAAATTGTCCTCTGACCTTCACATGCGCACAGTGGCAGATGCACATATACTCACTACACACACACACACACACACACACACACACACACACACACACACTAAATTTTAAAAACTTAAACCAGCCAGAAGGGTTATCACTTCCCGCATGTCAGGATGGCCACAGTCAAGAGAAAGAGAATAACAAGTGTTGGCGAGGATGTGAAGAGGGTACTTTGAATCAGGAATCAATGATTCAGTCACTATGGAAACAAGATGAAGCATTGACCTGATGGTGCAGTTGCTATGGAAACAGGATGCTGGTTCCCCCAAAAGAAATAAAAGAAAAGAACTACTGTATGCTTGATCCACTTCTGGATGTCTGCCTCTGAAAACTGAAACAGGGTCTCAAAGGACACTTGCACACTCATTATCACAGTCTCATCGTTCACAGTAACCAAAGATAGAAGTGAACTGGTGCCCTCCATTGCATGAACAAATGAGCATACACTCGTGCTGGGATAGTATTCATCTATGATGTGTGGTGTAATCCCAGTTCTGCTCAGTGAAAGCACCTGGCATCAGAAGGCAAATTCTGCAGCTGGTGTGGCAGTGCATGCCTGCAATCCCAGCACTCTAGGACTGGAGCAGATCACTGTTACAAGTTTGAGGCTAGCTGTCTACACAGTGAGCTCCAGTCCAGTAAGTGCTGCATAGGGAGGTCATCTCAAAACACTAGATGGAGGCCATCAGGGCTGAGGACAGCTTCCATGTTGCAAGAGACCTGTGGATGAACTGTTGTGAGGTTTCTTGTGAAACAGGTTCACTTCAGCTGTGGGTGGAACTCTCAGGTAAGGGACCTTCCCTCCTGAGCCTTAGTTTCCATATGGGGTGGTGGAGACAACGCTAGGTCTGTCCTCCTAGGGCCATTGTGAAAGTCCGTGACACCCTGTGATGTTAAATAGTGCTGTGTGCTGGTAGGGATCCCAGGTCTTGGACACTGGCATGGTGCTGCCTCCCAGGCAGGAGAACAGAGATCTCTAAGTTTAAGTGAGACCAGAATTCAGAGTGCAGATGAGCTCTCCATCCAGGGACCTTTCAAACGGGACACTGAAGAGGAACGGGCTGGGCAGCCCCCCTCTAGGACTGGAAGGCAAGGATCTGGTAATTCTGGGCTTCAGGCACAAGCAATTGCCAAGCTGAGGTTGAGGGGACCAGATGCTTCCCAAATGTTTGTGACCTTTGAGATCCAGCTTCCTCAGGCCTGAGCCCTCTTGAGTCAGCTCAAGGCACTCTTTCTAGAGCTTTCTTTCTGCAGTTGTCTGAAATCCACAGTATCTACCCACAGTACTCTACAGCTGTTCAGGTTGAATCAACACCCTTGAATTTGCTCCCCACATGATGTGTTCTTTGAAGAACACCTTTCCATAGTCTTAACTTATTGATCAAAACCATCAATAATCTCTCTTTCTATGGAGAGGGAGTCAATGTACTAATTGATTCTGAGGAAACCACACACCTGACCACTGACACTGAAAACAACAGGCAAGAAAGTACACACACACAGACATAGACAGACACACAAACACACAATCACCCAGACAGAGAGACACAATCAAAGACAGACATACACATAAACACACATACATATGCATTCATCCATTCAAACACAGACATAGGCAGACACACAAACACACAGACAAGCACACAGAGACACAGACATACACAGATACAAATATACACAGAGATACAAAGACACAGACTTACACATACACAGACATAAACAGACACCCAGACAAGCATCCAGACGTCAACATATTAAACACAGGGACAGACTTACAGAGAATCAGACAGACATACACACACACATATACATATGCATAACCCCCACACATAGACATATACATATACAAATGTGCATTATGTATACACTCATACATACACATACACACAAACATGCACACACACAGAGACACATGCATACAGGTGCACACACACTCTCACACACACATGCACAAGCATACATGTGCATACACATATGCACACAAACATTCTGTCCTCCCAGAAAAGCCTCTGGCAAAGACTTCCAGAATCCTCCTGGAGATTCAGACTCCCAAGCCCCCAAAATAAAGGCGGATGGGGTGAGCCCACTTCCTGCTGGGGGGGGGCTGCAAACAAGTATCCCTCACAAGGACTTCCCTCTCTCCTGCAGTAAAACAGCTCTCACCCTTTACCCTGATGGAGGGCTGGGGGAGGTCACTGCTGTAGCTCCCCCACCCCATCCCACCCCTCTCCAGGGCCCCGGGTCCTGCCAAGCTCCAGACAGAGATGCAGCCCTGGCTGAAAAGAATTTAGAATTTTCTATCTCTGCCACCAGATTTCACTCCTCCTGTCAGACACGGGAGCTTGTGGCAGAGGGCACAGGGGCCTGCTCACCTTCCCTTGGCCACACTGACTTCCTCAGGGGTTCTAGTGCAGACCCAGGCCCACCTGCCAGTCTGGGTCTCTACCCATCTGACCTCAGGGGCTTCCTGGAGGTACATCCAAACCCAGTCTGACAGAGGTGTGAGGAAGATCTGTGGAGTGCTGGCTCAAGGGGACTCTTGCAGCTTTGCTTGGCTGCCTTAGAGACAAACCATCAAGGAGCAACAGACTGGGTCACTGGCATTTCCAAAGCCTCAGGGGTTGGGGAATGTGACCCAAGTGGTAGAGTGCTTGTCTAGCGTGCACACAGCCCAGGGATTGATTCTCAGTACCAGGTAACCCAGACTTGGTGGTGTGTGCCTATAACCCCAGCACTTGGAGGTGAAGGCAGGAGGGTTGGAAGTTCAAGGTCGTCCTTAGCTACATAGTGAGTTCGAGGCCACTCTTGACTATTAGACCCTATCTAAAAAAACAGGACTAGCCTGGGGTGGCATTGGTGGTGGGGAGCAGGAAGAGGTGGGGAGCTGGGGGAGCCCAGAGCCATGGCTCAGTCTGTAAAGTGCTGGCCCTGAGAAAGCGGGGATCCAGTCTGATCCCAGAGCTTGGGAAAGCAGGATAGCTTTGTGGCACACAGCTCTGAGCAGCTGGAGACAGGACACTGGGGCTTGCTGGACAGCCAGCCTAGGCTACCATTGAGCTCCCCAGTCTATGAGAGATGCCACCTCAAAAAAATAAGATGGAAACTGATTAAGAAAGGATGCCTAGGGCTGGCTTCCTGCCTTCACATGCAGACAAACATGCACATGAACTCCCATGTGACCGCAGGTCTTGGCTGTCCACTTGACTGAATCTGGAATCAACCAAAACCCAAATGGCTGGGTACATGTGTGAGAGATTTTTTTTCTTAATTAATCCATTTGAACTGGGAAAATCTACTTTTAATTTGGATCTTTTAGAGTAGGAAGACCCACTTTTAATCTGGGCCACACCTTCTGCTGGCAGCCTATATAAAGACATGGAAGAAGGAAGCCCGCTCGCTCTGCCTGCTTGCCCTCGCTTTCCCTGGCAAGTCCACTCCTTCACTGCATTAGAGTCCACTTCTTTGGGATGCTGGTGTATACTGAAGACCAGCTGAGACATCTAGACTGTGGACTGAACAACTACTGGACCCTTGGACCCTCTGTTCGTACACAGCCATTGTTGCACTAGCTGAATCACAGCCTGTAAGCCATCCTAATACATTTCTTTATCTATTTATCTATTTATCTATCTATCCATCCATCCATCTATCTATCCATCTATCTATCTACATAGATACACATGCATACACATGTGTGATGTATGGCATGACACAATGAACACAAAAACATATTTATACATTAGGCCATCTCTGTAGATACTTATCCAGTGGACACAAACACACAAATGTGTGTGTGTGTGTGTGTGTGTGTGTGTGTGTGTGTATGTGTGTATGTGTAAGTTCTGCTCCTCTAAAGCAGTGGTTTTCAACCTATGGGTCATGACCCTTTTGGCAAAACTCTATCTCCAAAAATATTTACATTACTATTCATAACGGTAGCCAAATTACAGTTATGAAGTAGTAACAAAAATAAATGTTATGGTTGGGGCCACTTCAGCATGAGGAACTGTATTAAAGGATCACAGCATTAGGAAGATTGAAAACCATGGCCCTAGAGAATCTTGACCAATACACCCCACATGCACACACACTGGAACACATGTCAAAAAGTACACACAAAAACAAAAACAAGAGTGAACAAGGCAAGAGCCCATGATACAATGACCTCACAGCTTCTGCAAGAGTGGACCTGGGCAGGCACTATCATTCCTGAGCCCTGGTTTCCAAATCCCCAATATACAGCCGTCTCCAGGTCAGAGCAAGTGTGGGGGAAGGACACGGGTGAGACACTGGAGCCTGCTGCTGCAGCTGTGTGGTCTCCTGGGGTGGTGGATGCAAAGGAAACCCCACGACTGGCACAGCTGGAGAGGAAAGTGATGAGGGGAACGGAGGTCAAAAAGCAAAGTCCAAACCCAGACCCAGAATCTGATGCCTAGCGGTGAGACAGACTAGAGAGCCCCCTGCACTGCTGTGGCAGGGACCCAAGGCCATGGGCTGCCAGGGCCAGGCTGGTCCCAGTGATGGGGAGCACTGTGGTGCACCCATGTGACTCCTCCAGCTTGGCATGAATGGCCCTGGAGGGGTGACAGCCTCCAGGGACTGAGTAGGAAGGAACTAATGGGTTTGGGGTCTTGTGTGGGTGAAGGACAGAGCGGGGACCGAGTACCCCATGTAGAGCACACAGCACCGTGGAGGGGCAAAGTCAGGAAGGCCTGGCTGCCAGGTCCAGCTGGCCAGGAAACCGAGGCACCTGGGCTTGAGGCCTCAGATTGTGGCGGCAGGATGTGGGGTCTTTGTCCCTGGGAGGAGCATTCAGCAAACTCCCTAAATCGCTGAGGACAACCTTGAACTTCTAATCCTCCTGCTTCCAGTTCCCCAGCACTGGGATTGCAGGTGTGTGCCACCCACCACCACCTGGTTTTTATGCTAAGTGGGGATCAAATCCCGGGCTTCCGGCAGGCCTGGCAAGCCCTCCACCAGCTGAGCCACATCCCTAGTCCAGGATACTTGCTTTCTCCCTCCCTCCCTCCCTCTCTTCCTCTCTCCCTCCCTCCCTCCACCCATCCATCCCACTCTCCATCCCTCCCTCCCTCCCCCTATTGCTCCCTACCCCCTTTCTTTTTCTTGAGGCAGGGCCTCAATCTATCTTCTATAGCCCACTAGACTCGAACTCTCAATCCTCCTGCCTCAGACTCCTGAGTGTTGGCATTTCCAGAGCCAGCCTGAGGCACATTTTGTGAAGACATTGTGTCATCTGGGGCATGATGACAACACACTTATGATCCCAGGAAGCTGAGGCAGGAGTATCATGAGGTCCTGGTCAGCCTGTCTGCCACACAATAAAACCTTGTCCAACAAAACAAAACAAAAGCCAAGGATTTAGGGTGTTGTTCAGTAGTAGAACCCTTTCCTAGTCCATGCAAGGTGTTGGCTTTAAACCCCTCAGCACCAAAAACCAAAACAAACAAAACTAAACTAAAATTAAATTAAAATTAAAACAAAAAGGCCCAAACTGTTTCTTTTTGGTACCCAATAAAATACTTGTCAGAGTGGCCAGGAAACTGCCTCGACTTCTCCTGCTGACACATACAGCAGGGAGTTAGCTCCTAGCCCCCAGGGGGAAACTGAGTCTCTGTGACCCGAGAGGCTGGTCTGGGTCCTGAGGACTTGGCTGTGTGCCTCAGACCCCAGCTCCCTCCCATGGACCACTCAGCCTCTGCCTGGCCGCCCCAGCATCCTGGCCTCCAGAGGAAGATTCCCGCGGTCCCGGTTGGGGGTGCCAGACTGCCGCGACGACGGCGTGTTTTTTTAAACCCTCTTCTCGCTGACTTATGATTATTCTTCTTTAAGGCAGGGAAGAAATCCAGAGTGTGGCAGCTGGTCACCTCGGGGTGGCGGCCCCTCCTCGTCTGCCGACCTGCAGAGGAGACCGGAAGCTGGAGGCTTGAAAGAGGAGGAGCTGGAGGGGAGGATGACAGAGGAAGGGGATAAGAGGCGTGAGGAGGAGAATGGGGAGGAAGAGGGAGGGGAGCACACAGAAAAGACCCCCCCCTCAAGCTCCTCTAGCAGATAGGGGAGCGGGAGACACACAGATGAATAATTTACCAGGAAAATGCAAAAAAGAATTTAGAAAATGCATTTATAAATATTTATTTTCGCAAGTTCCCCCCCCCACATCCTCCTGCTAGCCTTTGTCTTTGGGGAGGGGACAGTCCCCTCTTCTAACCCTCAATTTCTCTGGCTTTCCTCCAGGACTGGGGCTCCCCCACCCCCAATCTCTGCCTGTCTTTCTCCTTTCTCACACTCTGTCCTGTTTCCACCTGTGTCTCCAACCAGATATAGAGCCTACACTCACCCCATTTGGGGGGTGTTCCATGAACCCCTTCTCTAAGCCTCCATTTCTCGCTACTTCCCATGAGCCGTTTGTCCCTCCTTCTCCGTTTCCTCCCTATACCTGACCCTTTCAGTTCCCAGCCTCTGTCATCCTAGAGACCTCATCTTTTGTCTTGGGTCAGGACTGGGCAGCCAGGAGAGCTGGGGTGGGTGGGTCATTTCCTCACACTGGCACTTGAGTGAGATTTCTGAGACTGGGACAGGAAGGGCCTTGTGAGGAGGTAGTCTGGTACCCTTTGTCAGTGAGTCAGCCACCATCAGCAGGAGTGGAAACTCAGGATAGGGCTGGAGGCCAACTGGAGGACTAGGGAACCTCATGCAGGGAGCTTGGAGAGCAGCCATTCGACGGGCTCAGCAGTGCCCACCTTCCATGGCTTTCTCTGAGGAGGGGACTCTGGGCTTGGGTACCACTACACACTTAGCCCTGAGGCGGAGGCTGGCAACTGCCTCCTTATCTCTCCTTCTTGCTCCAGGGCTGGGGAGCCAAGTCCTACTTGGACACCCGGGTCCAATGCCTAGACCTGAAGTGGGGTGGCAGCACCTTGCCTTCAGCTCCTTGGGGCCTGACACTTGTGCCGGAGAGATCTGGGGGTCAGGGAGGCCTGAGAGGGACACATATCTGTCTTTCCAGCACAGCACAATCAGGACCCACCTGAGCTCATCTTTCAAAACAAAAGGTCCAAAAGACAAACAACAGGACCCGTTTCCTTTGTGGTTGAGATAGGGAATCTCACAATACAGCCTAAGTGAGCCCAGAACTCTCTTGCATAGCTCAGGCTGACCTTGAACTCGTGACCCTCCTACCTAAGCACCTTTAAATTTTTAAAGAGAGGACAGTGACTGTTATAAGCATGTTTGTCAGTAGCACATGTATTACACGCAGGAGGCGGAAGGAGCTTGTTCAAGGCTTGCCTGAACTACATAAGGAGTCCACGTGGAAAGAAGAGAAGACAGGGGAAAGAAGGGAAGGGGGAGGGGAGGAGGGGCCAAGGGGAAACCTTCTAAAAACCAAGTTCAGGAGGCTCTGCCTGGAGTAAGGCAGCGAGGACCTAGGAGGTTCACCTCAAACAGTTGCCACCTACTGCTGTGGCAAGCCTCCCAAACATGGGGGCTCTCAATGCCCCTGAGTGAGGCCACTTCAGGACCGCGTTCGCTCATTGGCTGCTTTGGCCTTCCCTGAGCCCCTAGCATCTCCTCTGCTGATACTGAGGACACTCTGTCTTGCCACGTGGCTGCATGGCCACACCCAGTCTCCATCCAAGGGCTTGTGTCCAGCTCACTCATAGGATAATGAAGCCGCCCTCTCCAGAAAGATGTTGTCATTCACAAAGTCACTTTTTGTTTTGTTATTGTTTTGTTTTTCCAGACACGGTTTCTTATGTATTCCTGGCTGTCCTAGAACTTTCTCTGTAGACCAGGCTGGCCTCAAACTTAGTGATCTGCCTTGATGGGATTAAAGGCATATGCCACCACCACCTGGCCACTAAGCCACTTCTTGTGGCAGGCGCATCTGAAAGTGGCTACTACTTTCTCTGGGCCTTGTTGGTTTGTCTGTAAAATGGGCATACTGTAAGTTTCTGCTGCACGAGGTTCTGGCAGATTCCACAGGGGGTGGAGTCCACAGTCCTGGCTGCATGTGCAAATGGACAGTGACACTACTGCCTACTTGGAACATTGCAGGGTGGGCTGAGCAGCCCTTCTCCAGAGGGCAGGAACATTCGGTGTGCCTGTCCCTGCCTCTCTGCAGTCCACCCCCCCCCCTTCCTCCCACCAGCTTGTGCTGGATCCACTGCCTTGGAGCAGGGCAGGGCAGATCCCTGGAATGGGAGTCAGGAATCAGTGGCCCCCACCTGGACCGGGAAATGGGGCCTTTGGGAGGTAAGGGG
This sequence comes from Phodopus roborovskii, assembly GCF_943737965.1. Taxonomy (NCBI): domain Eukaryota; kingdom Metazoa; phylum Chordata; class Mammalia; order Rodentia; family Cricetidae; genus Phodopus; species Phodopus roborovskii. Next base: position 71,596,673 of record NW_026126418.1, read on the forward strand.
CCCTTCATTCCAATTGGAGCTGCAGGTAGGGGGCTTGGCACCACCACAGCGGGCCTATTGAGAACCTAGGCAGCAGGTGAGGTGAACAAGGCCTGGGTGGAGCTGTGAGCCTGGAGAGAAATGGGCACTAGGCAGCTAGGCAGCCCTGCACAAGCATACAGGCCTTCCTGCTGTGAGTGGCGGGCCTCAGACCCCAGGGCCCCTCCCATCTGCTTCTCTCCAGTGTCTCCCAGTCTGCAGCCAAGGAATTCTACAACTGCCACAGCTCTCCAGGAGTGGCCCGCCCACCCCTTCCTTCTCCTGGAGAGAGCCCCAACAAGGAGGCTGCCCCCATCACCCTGCCTGCCCTCACAGCCTTCTTTCTCCACTTTGAACCCCACTCAGGTGTTTACCAGGCAGCTGTGTGCTGTTTGGTGGCCCAGCGTGCTCTCCACCCATCTCATCATCTGCCCCTCAGTTTTCAGCCCCCTCCCCTGGGGACCACTTAGGCCCCTCCTGAGCACATCCTCAGGTTTACTTAGCTAGCTGGAATGAACAGTTTGAACCAAGGTCTGGGGACAGGGGACAAAGATGGGGACACCCCAGTGCATGGTTGACATGATTCCCAGATTGGCCTTTGCTCCTCTGGAACCACTCACCACTCCATTTTCCACCCTGTGCAGTGAGGCGCTACTCTCTGCACACCTACCCTGACGTCACGCACACCTGTGTCCTCATCCCAGCTGTGACCCTTGCCTCAGAACCTCAGTCCTCCTGTCTGCTAACTGGGAGAGCAGCAGCACACACATGGCTGTTGTAAGGACTAAGTGAAGGGTGCCTGGTCTGGGCATCGTAGGAGCAGTGTTCATGGTTCTGTTTCCTATTACCCAGCCTGGCCCACGGCCATCTCCAGCCTGTGTCTAAGAACCTGCTCCAAGCAGCCCCCAGCTTGAGCACTCTGTGGCTCCCCATCGCCCACCCCCAGGAGCTAAAATCTCTAGCTCACATTCAAAGCTCTTTATCCCCCATGGGACCTGCCTGTTCTAAGCAAGCCACTCTCAGGTACTGCAGAGGCGCTAGCAAGTTCTCCACCAAGAGGGTTCCCCAACAAGGTCCTGTGGTCCTTGTAACTGCTCGGTGCAGAAGACTTAGCCTGAAGGCTGGCTCAGAGCTCTCTGTGGAGACCAGATTAGCCTACAACTCTTGACAGTCAACCTGCCTCAGCCTCCCAAATGTGGTGATTAACTAGAGCTGGGGGTAGCAGCCCATTGGTAAAGCACTTACCTAGCAAGCAAGAGACTCTGGGTTCAAAACCCAGTAATGAATAAACTAGACATGGTGGTGCATGCCTTTAATCAAAGACTAGCCTGAGAGCCTGCTACCCCTGCGCCTTGCTACTCTGGTGCTCCCGCCAGCACCCCTGAACTACACAATCTCTCACCTCCAGCTTCTTAAACATGGGGCAGCTTAAGGAGGCCCAGAGTGCCAGCTGTATGGACCCTGTCACACTTCAGGCAGGCCCTGATTACTGAAGTGTCAACAACAGCATCTCAGGGTTTCAACAGTTAGTGGCTGAGCTCGCAGAGCTCCTGGTCCCCTGAAGCCAACAGCAAGCAAGGGCTTCCTCAGCGGTGTGTTCTCATGACCATTCTCAGAACTTCTTTGCTGCTGGGGACATTGGGAAGCTGAAGTGAGGGGTCATTCTTCCGAGACCCCTCCAACTCTAGCCTAGTTAGCCCTTTGCCTCTACTAGATCCTGGCTGGCCCACAATTTATGATGCTGTTTTTGTCAGAATGTCAGAAAATGTGTGTTTGTGTGTGGGGGGAGGAGGCTGTAACCATCCCAGGCTTGTGGCTCAGCAGTTCCTGCCTGCCCTCTCTGGGCAGCAGGACCAGCGTGCCCCAGTGATGGAGGATGGTGCACATTGCTGGGCTAGGTGTGCAAGCTTCATCTCACCATGGGGTGTGGACCTTAAGGAGACCCAGAGAGGGACTTCAGGGAGAACTAAGAGATGGGAGAGGTGGCAGAAGGAGGAGCTAGGGCAGGGGATCTTCCTGTCTCAGGTGCCTGTGGCAGGAACCACAGCCGAGTGAGTCAAGACCCTTTGGGGGAAACCCTTGGTGAGGAACAGAATGCAGAATGCAGTGGATTCTATTAAAGGCAAGCCTCGTTATTGTACATTAATTATTAACAGGACTGGGCAAATAAAAGATGGGGGACCCAGCTGGGCCTGGCTCAGACCCTGCTGCCTGAGCAAATGGTATTTGGTTCCCATCCAGGAGACCCAGCCATGAGCAGGAAAAGTAACAATCAACCCAGGCTACCACCGTGGGAAGGGACACTTAGGAGGGGAGGGAAGCCAGCGGAAGTCACAGGACCATTAGAACAAGTCCCTGGCTTTCTCGGACATGTACTGTGGGCTTCGTTCTCAGGGACCAAGCAGCTTTGCTGTCCTGACTCTTAGGAGCCCAGAGAGGAATTCTTGAAGTGTAATTCAGACACTACAGCAAGAACACAGCTGATTGGGTGGTGAGCTGTGGGCAGAGGAGAGGAGAAAAAATGCACCACTAATTTCTAAACACACCTGTTCTAGTGTCATTTCTGTTGCTGGGACTAAATACCCTCACAAAAAGCAACTCTTAAAAAGGGAACATTTAATAGGAGAAGACAATAGACTTTGGAGGAGACATGGCCTAGGCAGAGCAGGGCCAGGACGGCCAGGGGATGTGTATCTCTGCTATCTCCCCTCCCCCGCCTCCTGGTTGCCATGGTGAGTAGTTCTGCTCCATCACATCCTCCTTTCCAAGCATCAGAGAGATGGAACTGAGTGACCATAAACTAACCACCAACACCAATAAACCTTTCTTCTTTACATTGTTTGCCTCTAGTGTTTTATCACAATAACAGAAATCTGGCTGCCTGAAAAAGAATGTGCACCAGGCTATTTAGATTCTGTCACACTGACCACTCTGTGGCAGGGAGCCCTGCTTTCGAGGCTTGGGGAAACACAGGCCCTTACCAAGGAATGGACTCGCCCATCAGCTGTGGACTCAAAACACACCAGCACTGCAGCCAGTTTGAAAACACAAAGTGTAAATGACTGCAAACATTTCCAGAGGGAATAAAATGTCAAAAATACTCTCAAGTGGTATTTAACATAATGCAAAAATAAGAGTTGAGCCAGGCAAGGTGGCATAACCTGGAATCCCAGTCTCTGGGGAGGCTGAGACAGGAAAATCTGTTGAGCCCAAGAACTGGAGGAAAGTTGGGTGACACAGGTGGGGGGTTCTGTCACAAAACAAACACAGCACAAGAAAGCAAAACAATATGAAAGAGAGCTTTTCCGTCTAGGTGTAAAGACTTACTTATTTTTACGTGCATTGGTGGTTTGCCTGCACCCATGCCTGTGTGAGGGTGTTGGATCCCATGCAACTGGAGTCACATACAATGGTGAGCTGCCACGTGGATGCTGGGAATTGAACCTGGGTCCTCTGGAAGAGCAGCCAGTGCTCTTAACTGCTGAGCCATTGCTCCAGCCCTAATTTAAAGGTTTACATCATATTGAAATAGATCAGAACTGGAGGCCCTGATCTTGCTTGAACTGAGTTCTCTTCAGACCAGACAGCTGCCAATGTGAGACTCCTGCACGAGCATCTAGTGACCAAAAGCTGACGGAATATCTAAAACAAAAGGCTGCAAGATGGAAGAAGGGAATGGAGGAGAGTGCCATCTCCCTCCTGGAAGAAATAGCTAACACCTGCTCTGATGCTAAGATTGTAAGAGCCATAAGCAAGGTGAGGACCACCAAAGCCATCCTCCAGACATGACACCGCTCTCAGAACCCCCAGAAACTATACTTCCTACACTGTGTCTGCGCAAGACTGGTCCCAGCAACATCAGTCATGGGTGGAGGGGCTCAAAGGGTCCTACCTCTAACTGCTGAATGATCAGGTATTGGTAGATCCTGGAGAAGGGAAGTCATTGCTTTTGGTTGTGAACCACCCTGCTGCTGAACCAACCCACCAGGCTCCAAATGGTCATGCATCCGATCCTGGTTAAACTCAGTGGGTCACCAAACAATAGACATGAATGTGTTGGAGAGTTTGGTGGGGTGATGGGTGAGGGAGAGCATGAAGAGTAGTCAGTATGCATTGTATACATAGGTGACATTGACAAAGAAAAATTTAATTGGTTAAAAAGTACTACATGGGAGGAAATACTCCATAAATATGTTACATTTTGGTGGTAAAAAAAAAAAAAAAAGGTAAAGGCTCTTAGGTTGTGTAAAACAGAAACTAGAATGAAAATCCAGTTATAAATGGGATGTTGCTACACACACCTTTAATCACAGTACTCCAGAAGCAGAGGCAGGAGGATCTCTATGAGTTCCAGGATAACATGTTCTATATATTGAGTTCCAGTACAACCAGGGCTACGTAGTGAGACCTTCTGTGAAGGAGCAAAACAAAACAGCCAGGTACTGTGTGGTGCATACCCTTAATTCCAGCTCAGGAGATAGAGGTGGAGGATCACTGTGAGCTGGAGGCCAGCCTGGTCTACAGAGCTAGATCCAGAACTGTTGACACAGAGAAAGCCTGTTCTTCTAGAAAAAACTAAAGCCAAAAACAAACAAACAAACAAACAAACAAAAACAAAACAAAAACCAACCAACAGACAAAAAGCAAGAAATTCTTTTATTTTATTATATTTGTTTATTTATTGTGCATGTGTGCGTGCATCTGTGCAGGTTAGGGAATCAATTCTCTCCTTCCATTTAATAGACCCTGGGGATCAAACTCCAGTCTTCAGGCTTGGCCACAGGCGCTTTTATCCACTGAGCCATCTTGACAGCCCTTATCTTGGACATATTTAAATAATAGCCACCCACCCTCAGTTTGTATAGAATTGGAATATAATTAATAAGGTTGATTTAATAATTGAACTCTGTACCCTACGAATAAAAGACTCATTTCTTTGCCAGAGCCCATCAAACATTTATGAAAATTGATCATATATTAAGCCATAAAGAAAAAAAATCCAATAGAATTCCAAAAGCCAACCAAGGAAAAACCTCATCTTTGACCAAAGTGCAATTAGGGTTAGAGAGTATTAAGAAAGGTTTAAATTAAAAAGCCAACCGTTCGAAAATTAACAACCACTTTCGTAAATAACAAAGTACAACTTGTGTGACAAACAGCTTAGAAAAGTAACTCTTCAAAATGCCGTGTGTGGATGGGACGGGAAGGCGACTGGCAAGCTAGGAGCAGGGCTCACAGGTGCAGGCCAGAAATTTGTGTCTGAGAAAAAGGACAAGAATCAGTAAAATGAAGATGCAGCTGAAGACAAGGGGCGAGGGCAGCAGAAGAGAGCCGGGAAGGGAGAGGCGGGGATCAATAAAGATAAAGTGCAGAATCTAATAAATAAGGAAAGAGGCAAAAATAATGGTTTTCTGAAAGTCTAATAAATTAGGCAGACTTCCAGCAGAAAGGGAGTTCCAGGACAGCCAGGGCCAGCAGAGAAGCCCTGTTTGTGGGGGTGAGGGGCTAGGGGTTGGGGGCAGGGGGTAGGGGCTGAGGGTTGGAGGTAGGGGGTGGGGGTTGGGGAACTGGGGGTAGGGGGTGGGGATTGGGAGTTAGGGGTAGGGGGTGGAGGCTGGGGTTTGGGGGTAGGGGGTGGGGGCTGAGGGTTGGGGGCTGGGGGTTGGGGTAGGGAGTGGGGGCTGGGGGTTGAGGGTAGGGGGTGGGGGTGTTAAAGTCGAGGTTGGTGGCTGCCCTAGCTTTGTTTGCTTCTTTTGACTGTCAAATTGGACACAGCCTAGGGTCAACCTGAGAAGGAGAGCCTTGATCAAAGAATTGCCTAGATCAGACTGTCCTGGGAACGTGTGTTGGGGGACCTGTCTTGATTATAAACTGATCTGATTCAGGAGGGTCCAGCCCATTGTGTGGCATCCCTATCCCTGGGCAGGAGTTCCTAGGATATACCAGAAAGTTAGCTCGAGCCTGAGGGAGCCAGCAAGCAACGGCCCTCCATGGTTTCTGCTTTGAGCGTTCTTAGAATTGGGGAAAGTTGACACACAGCCAGGCTCCAGTGGTAGCAGAAGCCACCGGCTAGCCATGACTCACCTTCTCTGGAGGCTAGTGTCCTCTGACACTCAGGACACCTTGAGGCCCAGGACCTTGCAGTTTGACTTTGAGTGTCTTTTGACATCTCCAGTCTATAATTAGCCAATGAGGTGATGCCATCTGAAGTGTGGCAGTGGTGACAGCGATGACACTTGAGACCTGGCCAACCCTCCTTTGCAGCTGGGTGAGGTGGGGATGTCTCACTATCTGTCTCCAACAAAGCCAGACTCAAAGAAATAGGTGCAGTTTCTAGGCAGAAGCATTTTATAGCTGGTCTGAGGCTGTGATGGTTGGCACTGACTGTCTGTCTAATAGAATCTAGACTGTTCTGGAGATGGGTCCCCAAGTACGCCTGTAGAGGATTATCTTGAGGATGTTAACTGCTGTGGGAAGACCCATCTTAACTGTGGGTAGGAGCATTCACTGGCCAGGGGACTCTGGGTTACAGAAACAGAGAAAGCGAGCCAGGCATGAACTCTTTTCTCAACTGCCCCTGCCATTGTGACTCCCCACAGTGATGGGCTGCAACCTGGGCTGAGCCCAAAGAGCCCCTTCTCCCCTTAAGTAGCTTCTGTCAGATATTTATCACAACAACATGAAAAGAAACTAAGGCACCTTCCAGTTACGATGTGTAAGGCCGAGCAAATCACAGTTATCTTTCCAGCAAAACATTCAATGTACTTGGCTCAAGGTGAGAAATGTTGACGATACTCAGTGTTCTAAGTTGGTTTCTGTTGCTGTGATAAATATCATGACCAAAGCAAGCTGGGGAGGAAAGGGTTTGTTTGGTTTACAGATTACAGCACTACACTGAGGGAAGTCAGGGCAGGAACTCAAACAGGAACTGGAGGCTGGAAATGACTTATCTTCCACTCACACAGAACAACCCATTAAGCTCCAAGCACTCACTGGTTTTTCTAGCCCTAAACTTCCATAACTGCCCCCAAACACCATAGTCTGGTGCAGCACAGCAACGGCCCACTTTCTGGTACCCGTGTCTGTGTTCGTTGCTTTTCTGTTCTATGATTTATTTTGGCTTACAATTCAGAGGGACAAAAGCCTATCGTGGTGGGAGGCAAAGCTACAAACGGCAGGCATGTGTTCACAGCTTCTGAAAACACAAAGTGGAGAGCAAACGGGAAGTGGGCTGAGACTCTAGAACTCTCACCCCATCTCCAGTGATGAACTTTCTCCAACAAGGCAGAACCTCCCCAAGCGGTGCCACTAGGAGACCAAATGTTCAATGCCTGAGTATAGACTCAGGGATCATTCATCACTCAAACCCCCACACCTATCGTCTCAGTTACTTTTCTATTGCTGAGATAAAACACCATGGCCAAGGCGACTTGTTTAAGAAATAGTGTTTAATTTGGCTTATGGTGTCAGAGCGTTGAAGTCCACGATGGCAGAGCTGAAAAACTGCTGAGAACTCACATCTTGATCCATAACCACGATGCAGAAAATGCTAGAAATTGTGTGGTTTTTTTTTTTGTTTTTGTTTTTGTTTAACTCTGAGCCCGCCCCCAGTGGCGCACCTCCAATAAAGCCATACTTTCTAATCTTTCCTAAACAGTCTGCCAACTATGACTGTAAATATATGAGCCTAAATATCCTGATTAATTTGTTGACAAAGAAGACCTATGTCAAGCCAAGAGCCAGAGTGATGCCTAACATTCACATTCGGAACCACCCTTCATGATGTCCAGACTATGGCAAGGATGCTTAATAAAGCCTTTGTGGTTTTACATTTCTGAGTTCTGGACCATGCAATAAGTCATGAGATGTAAATGAAAGGACAGCCGCTAAAGAGCAACAAATTACCCTTCCTTGTGAATACTGTGATTGTCTACTGGGGAACAAAAAATAAACAAATGAAAACATAGAATTCTGGAAACAGTCATACCACCAACATGTTCCCTTCTTACTTTCCATTTGTGTTTTCCTTACCCATCCTGTCTTACTCACTTGTTTTGAAATATATATATTTGCAGGTTTAGTAATTACTACCCATGTTGGGTAGCTCACAACCACTGGTAGCTCCACCTCCAGAGGATTTAATGCCCTCTGCTGGACTTCTAGGGCATCTGCATTCACGTGCACATACACAGACACATAATTAAAAGTAAAATAAATCTTTAAAAATATCATCATAATCTTTTGAAACAAGATGTAGTTCAAGATGGCCTCAATTCCTTCCACCCCATATAACCAACGATTATCTGGAACTTCTGATCTGCCAAGTAAAATTGCCTTGCTGGGTTTATGTGGTGCTGAGACTGGAAGCCAAGGTTCCATGAATACCTGGCAAGCAGTCTATCAACTGAGCTACCTCTGTGGCCCTAGATACTACTTCCTAGCCCTTTCTGTGCAAGACTGGCTTTCTTTCCAGATTGTATATAGTACTGGAGAGAGTGTGCCCAGACCCATCTTCCATCATTGTTTCACTGTCTAGTGTTTTATTTCTCCCCTGCTCTAAGCCAGCATCTGTCACTCCTCATATTCAGATGTGAGTCATGCTTTGCTGCCTTTGCTCATGGCCTCTTACCTGTCACACAATGCTAGGCTGGAGTGAGTTCCTTTGTCGTCTTTCACTCATTCTGTCTGCCAAGATGTATGAGCAGTGCAGTTCTTCAGTCTGTTTGAATGTTGATTTGCCTTCACTCTCTGGAGTGTGTCTGTGTGTGTCTGAGCACTCTTGAGTGTGGCAGCCGTCTTCTGCCACTCTGTCTTACTGCCTTGAGACAGTGTCTCTCACTGAACTGGAAGCTTACGTGTTTGCCTATCCTGGCTACACACTGAACTCCTAGAGTCCACCAGTAAACCCACCAATGCTGGGTTTACAGGGATGCACACACGCCTGCCTTTTAATATGAGTGCTGGGGGTTTGAACTCAGGTCCTTATGTCTGTACAGGGAAGCGCTCTTACCCCCGAGACACTTCTCTAGAACCTTCACCTTGATATTTTTGAGACAGGGACTCTCGCTGAACCTGGAGCTCACTGACTGACTCCGCTGGTTCCCAGCAAGCCTCAGGGATCCTGCCAGCAGGTTTATAAGGCCCGCTGGTATTTTATGGGGGTGCTGGGGCTCTGAACTCAGTTCCTCGTGCTTGAGCAGCAGACACTTTGCAGACTGAGCCATCTCTTCCCAGCCTCACTCTCACTCTTGGAAAAGCAATTTAGCTGAAAGAGGGTTCAGACTGATTAATGTTTGCTTTAATTGCCTTGATGCTGCCATTATAACATTGTTCTCCAGTCTTTCCTGCGGCTGATGGGTCTGTGGTCTCTCTGGCTGCAAGTGGCTGGCTAACGGAAGCTTCTGCCCTCCAAGATGCTGGGCTCACACCTTGGCCCTGCTCCTGGTCATGTGCAACCTTATGCTAGGTTGTCCACTGTCCTCAGTTTGCTAGCTGCACTTCAAGGGCATTCTGTGGCTGCTGCTGGTGCCTGGGCTGGTTGCCATGGTTACCCTCACCTGGGGTTGGCTAGAAATGCAATAACAAAGAACCACAGGCTGGCTGGCTTACAAAACAGAAATTTGTTTTCTCAGTCCCAGAGGACACAAATCTAAGAGGAGGCGTTGGCAGAGCAGGCTTCTGAGCCCTCTCTCCTTGGTGTATCAATGTCGCCTTCTCCCAGCATTCCCCCATGGTGCCCAGCTCTGTTCTTCCCCTTTTTATTTTTTAGTGTGTGTAGTGTGTGTGTGGGGGGGTGTGGGTTAGAGGATAAGTTGTGGGAGTTGGCTTTCTCCTTCCACCACGTGGGACTGAACTCAGGTCATCAGGTTTGGTGGCAAGGGCCTTTACAGGCTGAGTCATTTTATTGGCCTCCATCTCTGTCCTAATCTCTCCTTATGAAGACACTAGCTCTGCCATATTAAGGTTAATTTATTTTATCTTAATTGGTTCTTTCAAGGCCCTGAATCTGGATAAAGTCACACTGTGAGAGTTCTGCAGTCATTTGGGAACAGGGGAATGTGTGTGTGTGTGTGAGAGTGAGTGTGTGAGAGAGAGTGTGAGTGTGTGTGTGAGAGTGTGTGTACATGAGTGTGTGTGCATGAGTGTGTGTGCATGAGTGTGTGTGTACATGAGTGTGTGTGTGCATGAGTGTGTGTGAGAGTGTGTGTGCATGAGTGTGTGTGTGAGAGTGTGTGCATGAGTGTGTGTGAGAGTGTGTGTGTGAGAGTGTGTGTGCATGAGTGTGTGAGTGAGAGTGTGTGTGTGTGAGTGTGTGTGTGCATGAGTGTGCGTGTGAGAGTGTGTGTGTGTGTGAGAGAGAGAGAGAGAGAGAGTTGCTGGGGATGGAACTTAGGATTTTGTGCATGCTAGGTAGGCCCTCTACCAGCGAGCCATACTAACGGCTCTGGCAAGCCTTATGATGACTGCTACATCCGCCATGTTGCCCTGGTGGGCACCCCCCCCATCCTGACCCTCAGTCTGCACCCAGCTCCTGGACACAACACTAAACATCTTAACAACAACAAGCAGATGCTACCTGACCTCTGAAGGCTGGGCCTGGAAGTTCCCAACATCTCTGCTACATGGGACTGGACAAGCAAGCATCAAGACCAGTGCAGGTTCCAGAACGTGAAGACAAAACTTCTCTTCTCATGCTGTTGTAAGAGCAACCTCCCAAAGGCAGAGAGTGAATCTGAGCACCGAAGGGTGTGTCCAGGGCAGCAGGGGACTGACTGTCCAGGGGCCATATCTAAGCAACACCAAGTGGAAAAGGTGTTTTTAAACTCAGGGCTGGGGAGATGCTAGCAAGCCTGGGGACCTGAGTTCAAGTCCAGCACGACTATAAAAAGCCTGGCATGATGATTTCTGTAATCTCCATGCTGGGGAGGCATTGCCAGGCAGATCCTGCCAGGCCAGCCTGGCTTAATCAGCAAGTCTGAGGGCCCGGGGAGATCAAGGATCACAACTAATAGCTGGATCCTGAGGAATTCCTTCTGGGGCCAACTTCTGGCCTCCACAGGCATCTGCACAGCCACAGACTCACAGCTGGGGACTCCTGAACACACACACTCACATACTCATAAAACTGCTTCCCATGATCAGATAGGTGAAGGGTTAGAAGGCTTGCTCGTGAATGGGACTGGAGTTTGGTTCCTATCACCCAGGATGGGCAGCACCCCATAACTCCAGTGCCAGGAGACCTGTCAAATGCTTCTGGTCTCTGTGGGCAAGCTTTTCTAAATGTGGAGAACAGAATGCTGCCGCCATCATGGCAGGGTGCTAGGCGCATTCACTTTCCTCTGGGTTGCATATTTAGTAGAGGCATCCAGGTCTAGACTCACTATTATTCATCCTTTGAAAGGAGCTATAGTTTCCTATTTTGACTCTAAGGACTGAACCCAAGGCCTCAAGCATGCCAGGCAAGTGTTCTACCAAGGATTTCAGGTCCAGTGCACTTCATAAACCTAAGAAGCCAGCCAGGCATAAATTAAAGATACACCTTTAATCCCAGCACTGGGGAGGCAAAGGCAGGTGGTCTCTGTGAGTTTAAGGCCAGCCCGGTCTACAGAGTGAGTTCCCATGGTGAGACCCTCTCCTTCCGGACCTTCCCCCAGACAGACGTTGGGGATGCTTCTCACACTTCTGGTGTCACCAACTCTGTGGGTTGTGGCCTGGCTCACTCCTTGGCTCTACCTTCCAGGTCATCGGCAATTTCTTCAGCTGTGTCTTATCTGCCACTTCACCCACTGATTGAAAATTTAATTCCTGCGACTACATTTTCCTTTTTACAAGGAGTTTGTTTTTCTTCACACCTGCCTCTTCGTAGTTCTTGGTGCATTTTGTGTGCTCTTGTGGTAGTAGAAGCAGGAGGATCCAAGTTCAAGGTTAGCCTGGGCTACATAGCAAAGTCCAGCCTTGAAAAGTATTTATTTTGTATCTGATATGTGTGTGATGTGGGGGAGAGTCGGGTGTGTGTGTTCATATGTGGAGGTCAGAGGTCAACGCTGGGTATCCCTGTCATTCCACCTCCTTGCATATGTGTAGAGGTGCTTTTGTTGCTTGTTGCTGCCTACAGCAGGCTGGCTGTCCTGCAAGCTTCTGGGGACCTTCCCATCCCCAGTTCTTAGGGGTGCTGGGATTAAAGATATACACTGCCTCACTTGCCTCTACATAGGTCCTAGGGATTTGAACTCAGGTCCTCACATTTGTGCAGCAAGTGCTCTATTCACTAAGCCATCTCCTCAGCCCTGGCTGACAACTGTAAAAAGCATTAGTTCAGCACTCCCCTGCTTTGTGCTGTGGCCTTGGCTCTTGTGGGTATGGTTCTCATCTAGTTTGTTCACCTCGGCATTGTAGTTGCTGGGTCACCTGTCCCTGAGCTACAGAAGGGCCTTGTAGTCTGAGTCAATTTCTGGGCATCTCCTGTCTTTTCTCTCTTGTCTCTAAAATGGATAGTCAGAGTTATTGCTGTTAGATTTTGCCCACATTCCTCCTCAGGAATGGTTGGGCTTCTTGAGCCCAGCATCAGTTCAGATGCGCTACAAAGGCATCGTCTAAATCAAAGGAAAGAAGTCTTTTTATCAAATGGTATTCAGACAATGGTTCAATAACGGGATGTGGGAGAACAGGTTGTTAGCTTGAGCATACCTGCAACGAGAATACTGCAGACGAAAACATAAATATAATAGAATTATAAGAGCACCAGGTACGGATGAGACAGGAACAGCTTCTTTACTTATTCAGGAAACTGCAACCAACCTGAAGTCCTCACTTCAAAATGCCAAAAGTTACACACTGGAGAACTTAGGGACCTGTGAGACAAGAGAGTAGTTGAGATAATATTTGCAAGAGCTGATACAGGCTCAGTATCCTCAGTGTGCATGATGCTGACAATACAGGCTCACAAATGTCCTGAAGGGAATTAACACTTTTTAGAAAAATGGGAGAAAAAAAGTGAATCCATAATTCCCTAGATAAGAAACAGGAATGACCAATAAGCCTATGTAGGTCACTTACCTTTCACTAACTACAATTAAAGATCCTGGCCTAAAACAAGACTTTGGGCCAGCAAGACTCAGCCAGTAAGGTAACTGTCACTAAGTCTGATGACCTCTGTTTAATCCCCAGAACTCACATAGTGGAAGGAGAGAACTGACTCCTGTAAACTATTCTGTGACCTTCATATATGGACCAAAATGCGCTCGTGCGTGTGCGTGCGCACGCACGCACGCACACACACACACACACACACACACACACACACACACAGGAGAGGGGGGAATGAGAGAGATACATTTTTTTTCAAAACAGGGTTTCTCTGTAGCTTTGCAGGCTGTCCTGGAACTCACTCTGTAGAACAGACTGGCCTTGAACTCACAGAGATCTGCCTGCCTCTGCCTCCTTAGTGCTGGGATTAAAGGTGTATGCCACCACCACTTGGCATTTTTTAAAGACTAGCATGTGCACAAATGTAAAAACCAGGAGTCACCTCCACGATCAGGGAATGGAAACCCTGCAGGGTCCTCTGGCCTTGGTCCTAGTGTGTAGTGAGAGATGCTGTGAGTTCGAATGTACAGTTCCTGAGTGTGACCTTACTTGAGGAAGAATGTACCAGTGTGATGAAAAGAAGATGAAGGGTATAAACCCTAGGGCCTACTCTAGGTGTGTGTGTGTGTGTGTGTGTGTGTGTGTGTGTGTGTGTTTAAACAGGGTCTTAGTAGTCCAGGCAAGCCCAAAACAACCTCAATCCTCCTGTCTCCATCTTTCAAGTGCTGGGATTATTGGACACATTTGGATCTTCCAGTCTGTGTTTTTCTAATTTTTATTTTTGAAAGAGTCTCACTGCTTTAATCAGGATGATCCTCCTATATCAGCCTCCCAAGTGTCACCATTCATCACCATGCTCTGTTAACATCTTAAGATGGAGGCATCTGTGATTTACAGCTGGATCCTAAATTTGATGCCAACTGTTCTTTTATTGTTTATTCACTTTGGTTTGCGTTGTTTTAAGACAGGGCCTCTCTATGTAGTCCTGAAACTTGCTATGTAGACCAGGCTGGCCTCAAACTCACAGAGCTCTCTCTGCCTGCCTCCACCTCTCAAGTGCTAGTACTAAAGGTATGTGCCACCATACCAGCACCAACTGTCCTTATAAAACGCACAGGCAGAAGACATACAGAGAGGAGACCATGTGGACCCTAAGGCTGAGATAAAAATGGTCACATGTCAGGAGCCACCAACTGCTGAGAGATTCTGAAAAATTAGAAAGGACTGTCTACCCCCACCCCCGGATCTAGAGAGACCTAGAGCCTTGGTGGCAGTTTGGCCTTGGGGCTCTGCCCTCAACGCTGTGAAAACTAATGCTATTGTCCTAAGGAACCCCACTGTGGACACTCTTGGGAGACACGGGAAGCCAGGACAAGCATCATGGGAACATTTTTACAGGGGAATCTGGCAGTCCAGGCCTTCACATGTGTATTCTTCTAGAACTTTCTCGAGACGAGTAACTGAAAGATTTTTTTGGCATGAATGCTTGCTGCAGCCTTCTTTAAGGAAAGCTGAGCAGGCAGTTCACCAGAAAAGACTATTATGAAGCTACTACTATAACAACAGAAACAACAAATAGTGATGCTAGGGTTGATGGAGGTTCTGTGATGGGTCCCTTGCCCCCATGGATGGACCCTTCTCTTATAATCCTGGCCACAAACAGGGAGAGGCGGCATTAGAATGCAGTGCACAGAGAGAAGTCTGAGAGATCTCAGTACAGGCCACCTGCATGAGGACCCATGGCTGAGCGGCAGAGGGTCTGACCCCAGGTTGTATGCTGTGCCTTCTCCTTTTAACAAGACGGGTCACTGTGTAGAGGGTGTGGCCACACAGCCCTAGGAGAAAAACAGAAATTGAGCATGACCTATTTTTGTAAAAATAAAGTGTGTGGATATGCAGAGAAAAAGGCTGCAAGGATTTACCGTATGTGTTAACAGGGAGGTCACTGTGGGGTGGGGTCAGGAGTTTTGCACACCCCCCCACCCCCGTTCTGCACTTGTAATCTGGACAAAAATAGGAAAAGACAAAAACAGCCTGTGCCTAACCAGGCCCTGCCCACCACTGGACTGGTCCTAGGTGGTGCAAAGGAGACCTGGTGTCTGCAAGCCACCCACCCCACCCCTGAGCAGGTCTATTCTCTACACCTTCTCTTATGTATCCATCGATTTTCCCAGCTCTTCAGAGCAATGCCTGGGGGAAAGGGAAAAACATCCCTGCTCAGTGCATAGAGCGCCTCACTGGGGTGGTGCATGTTGCCAGCTTGCCCCTGCCCTGTCTGGAAGCAGCCGCAGAGGCTGGCTGGCTGGGCTTGCAAGAGGTGGACAGGTGGAAGTTTGAGTGACAGTGGTATGGGGGTGTCGAGGGCAGCATGTAGGTGCCATGTGCCCTTCATGGTGGTCTTGGTGGAAGGGTGTCTGTGGGGGCTGCATTTTTGTGTGGCAGGAGGCACTGCTGAGGTCCAGGTAGATTGTGTGTAGGAGCATGGCTGTTAGATGCTGGGTAGAGCTCTAAACGGGGTGGGGGGGGGCTGGTCTTTGAAGTACAAGGCTGGCCCAGGCCTCCACATAGCAACATAGTTTATATCACAGAGCCCAAATGGGGAAACTAAGGGTGTGTGTGTGTTATGTGTAGTATGTGCAGTGTGTGTGGTCTGTGTGTGGAGGAGGTGTGTTTGTGTGTGTATATGTGTGTGTGTGTGTGGTATGGTGTGGTGTGTGTGTATGGTGTGTGTGTGAGGTATGGTATGTGTATGTAGAGTGTGGTGTGGTGTGTGTATGTGCGTGGTGTGGTTTATATGTATGTATGTGTGTGGTGTGTGTGCATGTGGTATGGTATGTGTGTGTACATTTTGTTTGTGTGTGGTCTAGTGTGTGAGTGTGTGTGTGAGGTATGTGTGAGTGTGTGTGTGGTGTATGAATGTGCTTGTGCGAGTGTGTGGGTGTGTGAGTGTGTGTGGTGTATGTATGTGTGGTGTATGAGTGTGTGTGGTGTATGTGTGTGAGTGTGTATGTATGTGTGTGTGGTGTGTGTGTGGTGTATGTGTGTGAGTGTGTGGGTGAGTGTATGTGTGAGTGTGTGTATGGTGTGTGTAAATGTGTGAGTGTGAGTGTGTGTGTGGTGTATGTGTGTGAGTGTATGTGTGGTGTATGAATGTGCATGTGTGTGTGCGAGTGTGAGGGGTGTGAGTGTGTGTGGTGTATGAATGTGCGTGTGCAAGTGTGGGGGTGTGTGAATGTGTGTGTGAATGTATGTGTGAGTTTGTGTGTGTGGTGTGTGTGTGAGGTGTGGTGTGGTGTGTGTGTGTGTGTGGTGTATGTAAGTATGTGAGTGTGTGTGGTGTGTGTGTGGTGTGTGTAAGTATGTGAGTGTGTGTGGTGTGTGTGTGGTGTGTGTAAGTATGTGAGTGTGTGTGTGTGGTGTGTATATGGTGTATGTGTGTGAGTGTATGTGTGAGTTTGTGTGTGTGGTGTGTGTGTGAGTGTGTGTGGTGTGGTGTGTTGGTGTGTGTGTGGTGTGTGTAAGTGTGTGAGTGTGTGTGTGGTGTGTGTGTGGTGTATATGTGTGAGTGTGTATGTGTGTGTGGTATGTATATGGTGTATGTGTGTGAGAGTGTGGGTGTGTGTGTGTGTGTGTGTGTGTGTGTTGGAATCCTGCACTGGGTCCTCTAGGCTTTGCCAGTGCTGGGAAACAAAGAGAGTAGGCAGCTTTGTGACCTGCAGTCAGGAGAGGACAGTGAGCTCTGCCTTTTCCTCTGGAGATTAGCCTCCCCTGCAGGCAGCACAGTACCACCCCCCCCCCACCTGACCCCCATGCTTCCCACAGTCCTTCAGGACAACAAACCAGTCACCACAGATCGAGTGCATTCTGCACCCCAGATCAGGTGCTCTGGGGAGTCAAGAGACTGAGGGCTCCCTGCTGGGTCTGTGGTGCCTTCCTGACCTGTCACCCGAGAGGCCCCCATGGGTTTGTGAAGGGATTGAATGGCCCCTTTCACTGCTGAGGAAAGACGCCCAGATAGCCTATTGTGAAGGCTGAGTGATCACACTGGTGCTGGGGTGCACAGGAATGTGGGAATGTATGTACGCCCAGGGGTGTGGCAAGTCCATGCACAGTCCACATGTGTCCACATGTACTCATGCTTATCTGTGTACACACTGTGAGTTTGCCCACATGTACTTACTTGAGCACACACCTGGCTGTCTACAGGCCCGCCCTCAGTAGCCGCCTCACAATTCACTCTGATGCTTTCCCAACAATCTGGCCTGGAAAATGGGGACAACAGCTCAGAGTTTTCAGTGTTGCTGTGCCAGGGATGGTCCTGGCACACAGCGAGCGAATCTGTGGTGTTCTTCCGTAACACCAAGTAGGGAGGTGGGCATCAGGCCTCAGCCATCCGTGGAACCCGGTTACTGTTGCTGGGATGGAGCCTTGGGAGAAAGAGAAAATCTCGTGGGGATGTGTGTGGTGAGTAAACATGTGTATGGATATGTTTGTGCCTGTGGTGGTCAGAGGCCAGCATCCAGTGTGTTTTCAATCTCACATCTGCCTTCATTGCTTAGTGACATGTTTATTTATTTTGCATGGGTAGGTACACCTGTGCTACATGCACATGTGGAGGTCAGAGGTCAGTTTGCAGAAATAGGTCTACTATTTGGGTCCTGAGGATGGACTTGAGCTCAGCAGGGTTGGTGGTGGAGCTTTTCTCCCTTGAGCCATCTTGCCTGCCCTCCACCTTATTTTTTGAGTCAGGATCTCTCACTGGGCCTGGAGCTCACGAATTGGCTTGACTGGCTGGTCACTGAGCCTCTGGGGATCTGCCTGTATGCCTCCCTGAACTGGGACTGCAAAAATAGTTCCCATCTGGTTCTTTTCGTGGGTGTTGGGGAGACACACTCAGACACACACAGCAGACGCTTTACCTATACTGACCCATCTCTTCAGGACCAGAAGGTGGGGAATTGAATTCCTGCTGCTGGCCTCTGGCTCTGGGAACATGATGGGGAAGTACAGGGAACAAGGAGAACCTGCTGGGCTCACAGCCTCCTTCAAGCTCACTGTGGTCCTTTCACAGCATGGAGACTGATGAATACAATTGAACTCAAGATCACAGTCCTCTCCACACTACCCCAGACTTTCCACCTTTCCTGCCCTGTCTTCACACATGTGGTCTAGTCTTGCCCCGTGGCCTCTGCATCTGAGCATTCTGTCCCTAAGTCATCTTATGACTGACCCTGCTTGACCTTCAGTTTAACTATGTCTCAACTATGCCCAGCCACTCACTGTCACCTTCAGTATGAATGGTGCTGTTCATGGCACTACTCCACAGCTGAACATGTGTTAGCCTGCTTTCATCACAATGGTCCAGGGGAGCCCAGTCCAGCACAAGAGCCTGGGGAAGGGCAGGATGGGGGTGTGTGGAAATGAAGGGAAGGCCAGGGCAGAGAGCCTCCATCTAGCTCTGTGTGGTCAAAGCTCTTGATATGCTCATCTTCACTCAAGCTCCAGCCATCTGGGTGTCCCTGGGGTATGGTTCTGCTACACTCCCAGTAGGATAGACTTTGGAGTGAAAGGAGATCTGGGCATAGGCACCAATCCCTTTAGCTTTGATTAGGGTTTTGGGCTCTCTACAATGCTGGAAGGCAGAACCTCTGGAGCCTGTGCCTGCTGCCCCCATGCTGATTTTCTGGATGTGGAATGGTAGATGCTATGTGGGTGGCCCAAGGCCACTACTCTTGGCTCCCCAGTCCCGAAGCAGAAAACCTGGGCTGCAGCCTTGCTAAGTGCATCCTGAGAAGGAATTAAAAAGAACGGGTAGCATGAGGGGAACTTCTCCAGCTCCAGGGTACCGCTCTTTGGAAGTTCTTGCTCTTAAGAGGCTGGCTTTTGCCAAGGCCACTTGTGTCATAGAGCCTGCAGGGTCTTGACACAGGCTAGGTAGGAGGACAAAGCTCTCTGCGTTGTGTGTAGGATGCTGGGCCTGGCCAGGCTTTGCAGCTGAAGCATGGCCTGGACTGAGGCCCTTACAGTGGAAAGGCAGAGGTGGCCAGGACCTTATCTGAAGCCATCAGGGACACAGAGCTCAGAGGTTTGTGTGGGCCCTTCCTTCTCCTCTCCCTCTCCACCCTTCTTCCTCTCCCTTCTTGTCACAGTCCTCCTCTGCTCTCCTCCCTGTCTTTCATCCTCCTGCCCCTCCCCTCCTTGTCTGTGACTGTCAGTTTCCCCCACTAGGCTGCTCATTTTCACTTCCTGTTTCCTTTGGTGCTCTGAGGCTTCTCAAGACTGCACAGCCAGACACTTTGGCACCACACACGCACCCCTTACCACCCACAGAAGCAGGCAGTGAGGTCTCCCCAGCTTCCCAGTACTCGCCTACTTCTCTCCCTCTAGATCTTTAAAGCAATTTGATTTAGCCTTAGCTGTAACCCCTTGGATCTTTGTGCACCCTGCTCCCTCCATCCTCAAATGGAACCCAAGCCCAGGGCCCACAAAGCCTCGCTGGATGCCCCAACCTTTGCTTAAGGGATTAAATCTGATGGGCCAATCTTTCATGCCCAGATACTGTACTGTGCCCTGTTCCTGGGCCCTGCCTCAGGCAGGGCCTTTGCACAAGTTCTGGCTTTAGAGACCTCTATTTCTCACTGTGTGACTTTGGGTAAATTGCCTAACATCTCTGAGCATCTGTTTCCTTGACTGTAAAATGAGTTCATAATAGGATGCTTGAGGGTCCAAAGCAGTGAGAGTGCATATCACACCCTTGATACTTAGGGCAGAGCAGGGTCCCTATTCTTGTCCCACCTCTCCAGTCACAAGGCCATGTGACCTTCATTCAGGACAATTCTCTGCCCCAACCCCACCCCACCCCACCCCACCTCCCTGCTGCAAAGACCAGCAGATGCAAATAGAAAGGGACCAGGTCAAGATGGGTGGTGAGGAGCACACCTTTGATCCCAGCACTTGGAAGGCAGAGGCAGTCGAATCTCTGAGTTCGAGGCCAGCCTGGTCTATAGAGTGAATTCCAGGACAGTCAAGGCTACACAGAGGAACTCTGAATCAAAAACCAGAAACAAAACAAGAGTGAAGAGACAGGTCTGGAGACAGGTGAACTAGGCTCAGAGTCTGGGAATTCTTCCTAGCTGTGGGACTGTGTGGTGAGTTGCTTCATCTGTCTGTTCCTGAATGTTCTCTGTGATGGAGGAAGAACACTGCCTGGCCTGCACCTCAGGGCTGTGGAGGACAGCAGATAGCTGTGGTGGAGAGCAAGGGTTTCGGCCTGGCTGACGCTTGAGCCTAGGCTCCAACAACAGGCATCTGAAGACATGCTAGCCTTCTTCATAAATAAGCCCTGGCCACAGGGGTGGTGTGACTTCCTCAGCCCCTAAAGTCCTCACAGTCCTGCTTCACAGAGGTCTCCCATGCCCAGGACTCAGTTTCATGAGCTGTCACCATGGCCTGGGGGACGTTTTGGTTTTGTGTCACCCAGGCTCCTGTATATTTTACCTGCTCAAACATGAAACCAAAAAAATCATCCTAGTCTGGCTTATGTACAACACACAGTCTATACTTGTATTAATACAGATATTATGTCACTTTAAACAGTTTATGTATTTTCAAAACTAGGGGACCAGACACCAACAAAAAAGGCTCAGATAATCCAACGCCAAACATAGTTTCAAGGCTGCTGACTGAGATGATCCAGCTCACAGACTACTACAGCCAAGTCTTGACCACAATTCTAAATCTTCTCAGGGCCCCTCAGGGATTACCAGCACCCACCAATCAGTAGGAAGTAGTCTAGAGACCTATGCCCAAATTCCCAACATATTGCTTATAAATGTTTGTTTTCATTTAAGGGGGGTTGGTTACAAACCATTATTGGTCATGGTCAGTCTCCTTCTAAAAGAAGAAAGAGGGGGGGAAAGGTATATTATTAAATCACTTTAGTTCTAAAAAACAACTGTTAAAATACTCAAAATATTTTACATCACCATAGATTTTAGTTTATTGATATAAATTTAAGGGTAATTTTGTTACATGTATATATATTTCTACTCTTGTTTAAGGTATTGTGTTTTTACAGCTCAATTAAAATTTACAATTAAAAAATACAAAATTATAAAAATATACTTAGTCATCTATAATAGTCAAATTTATAGTCATGTTAATCAGATTTTCTAGATATACAAAGATATATTTCAGATAGATAGGTATTCTTTGAACATTTCAAAGCCCTATAAAATATGACATTTAAAATGTTTTAGTAACTTACATTTTTCTTTACATGAGATGTATCTGCTCCTGATAGCACAGTTCTACTTCCAAAGAGGATAATGGACACTGAAGACGCTCCATATTGATTTTATTTTCTTTATGGCAAAAGCTAGCCTTGTGGATAAAGAAACTGCCCTTACCTCAATTGCTAACAGTTACTGTCCAATGGACCAACAGGACACAGGAAAGGCAACTGCTGAGCTTTGCCAAGACAAGGTAGGACAGTCCTTCAAACTCCCCTGCTTCACAGGAAAGTCTGTCAGATGTGCTAGGCCTGTAAGCCAAATATGGAAGCCTCAATGTTACAGAGGAACCTTGGGTGACTGTCCAGGCAGCCAGCTGTTTCTGTCATTTCTCACATTTTGTTTTAGAAGTCATTTGTCTGTAGTTCCTGCTTACTCAGGTAATATCATTTCCTTCTCAGGTCTTCGATGAAGTTAAAGACTAAATAATTATAGTTATAATTTTTTAGTTACAATAAAAAATAAATTAAATATTAAACTTTAACTCCAAAATAGAATAGGTAATTAAATATTTTCTCTAATTTTTTCATATATTATTTTCTCTAATTTTATCAAATAAAAATAGTCTAGATACTGTAACTATAATTCTTACTTGATAACTGTTTTGTTGTGTGTAATTTTTCTGTACTAAAGTTAAAACCTTCCATTTGGCTCTACTTGGCTGGGAGGTTAAGCAGCATCAGAGAGAAGAGCAGGCACTGCACGGCAGAGGTCCTGGCCCCAGCCTGGAAGCCTCAGAGAGGGAATGCGGGGGGCACCCAGAAGCATCAGCAGTGGTGGCTTCCAGAAACTATCTTAAGGAGTCCCTCTGGGGAAGAGCACCTGTGTCCCAGCCAGCATCGCGTGCCAACCTTTGAACAACATACCCTGCTCCATCAGCAGCCACCAGAGCCTCAGACCCACCTGCACCTGGAGGAGCTATCACCAGGGCTGTGGCCACAATTGTCTGTACCTGGAGGAGGGATCAATAGAGACACAGCCACCAATTGCACAGATTGGAGGAAGAGGGACCCCCGAAAGCAGAGGCTCCACCTGTACTGACTGGAGGACCAGATGGGCAGACAACAGTTCAAGAACACACTCAACAACTTAAAGAGCAATACGGCATCTCCTGAAACTAGTGGTTCTACAACAGCAAGGCCCAAGCACCCCAACACAGAAGAAGCAGAAGAAAAATGACCTTAAAAGTAACTTTATGAGGATGATTGTGGCCCTTAAAGAAGAAATGAAAAATTATCTTAAAGAAATGGAGGAAAAGACAAATAAAAATTAAAAGAAATCAATTAATCCCTTAAATAAGACCAAGAAAACCAATCAAACAGGTGAAGGAAATGATCAAGACTTGAAAACTGAAATAGAAGCAATAAAGAAAACACAAACTGAAGGAATTCTGGAAGTGGAAAATCTGGGTAAACAGCCAGGAACTACAGATGTAAGCATATACAACAGAATAAAAGAGATGGAAGAGAGAATCTCAGGTGTTGAAGATAAGATAGAGGAAATAGATCCATCTGCAAAAGAAAATGTTAAATCCAACAAATTCTTAACACAAAATATCCAGACCATGAAGACTGAGCCTAAGAATAATAGGGATAGAAGAAGAAATCCAACTCAAAAGCACAGAAAATTATATTCAACAAAAATCATAGAAGAAAGCTTTCCCAACCTAAAGGACATGCTTATGAAACTACAAGAAGCTTACAGAACACCAAATAGATTAGATCAAAAAAAAAAAAAAAAAAAAAAGTCCCCTTGCCACATAATAATCAAAACACAAAACACAAAACACACAGAATAAAGAAAGAATATTAAGAGCTGCAAAAGAAAAAGGCCAAGTAACACATAAAAGCATACCTATTAGAATTCCACCTGACTTCTGAATGGAATCAATGAAAGCCAGAAGGTCCTGGACAGACATTATGAAGATACTAAGAGACCATGGGTCCCAGCCAGATTACTATACCCAGAAAAACTTTCATAGTTTTTCAATAACCATAGATAGAGATAACAAGATATTCCAAGAACAATACCTATTCACAAATCCAGCCCTACAGAAAGTACTAGAAGGAAAACTCCAACCCAA
The DNA here is from genome assembly GCF_943737965.1 of Phodopus roborovskii. NCBI lineage: Eukaryota > Metazoa > Chordata > Mammalia > Rodentia > Cricetidae > Phodopus > Phodopus roborovskii. The sequence goes on from NW_026126418.1 coordinate 71,620,151, forward strand.
GGAAGTTAGCTAAACCCACAAAAACACAAGCAAAAGATAACCCCATACCAGCAAATACCAAAAGAAGAGAAACACATATACGGGTTATGGTTAGGGTTAGCAAAAATAACTAGCAATCACTGGTCATTAATACCCCTTAATATCAACAGAATCAATTCACCTAAAAATACACAGGCTAGCAGATTGGATATACGAAAATAGAATCCATCCTTCTGCTGTGTACAAGAAACACACCTCAACTTCAAAGACAGACATTAACTCAGAGTAAAGGGTTGGGAAAAGATTTTCCAATCAAATGGACTTAAGAAACAAGCTGGTGTTGTTATCCTAATATCTAAGAAAATAGACTTCAAAATAAAATTAGTCAAAAGAGATAAAGAAGGTTATTTCATATTCATCATAGTAAAAATCCATCAAGAGGAAATCTCAATTCTGAACATTTATGCCGTGAGTACAAGAGGACCCACACTTGTAAAAGAAACATTGCTAAAGCTTAAATCACACATCAAACCCAACACACTAATAGTAGGAGACTTCAACACCCTACTCTCACCACAGACAGGTCTCCCAGACAGAAGCGTAACAGAGAAATAAATTAACTAACAGATATTATGACTCAAATGAATATAACAGACATCTATAGAACATCCCAACCAAACACAAAAGAATATACCTTCTTCTCAGCACTTCATGGAACCTTCTCTAAAACTGACCACATACTTGGTAGCAAAGCAAACCTCAACAGATACAAGATAAAAAAAATTGTAATGACCCCCTGTATCTTACACAGATCACCATTAAAATTAGACTTCAGCAACAATGTAAATTCCAGAAAGTGTACAAACTCACAGAAACTGAATACTGCTCAACTGAATCACCCCTAGGTCAAGGAAAAAAATAATTTAATTCCTGGAATTCAATGAAAATGAAAGTAAAACATACCCAAAATTATGGGGCACAATAAAAGCAGTACTAAGAGGAAAGTTCATAGCACTAAATGTCTGCATAAAGAAACTGGAGAAATTGCACACTAGTGAATTAATAGAACAACTAAAAGCACTAGAACAGAAAGAAACAAACTCACCCAGGAAGAGTAGACAGCAAGAAATAACCAAATTGAGGGCTTAAACTCATACGACTGAAACAAAACAATACAAATAATCAATGAAACAAAGAGCTGGTTATTTGAGAAAATCAACAAGATAGACAAACACTTATCCAAACTAACCAAAAGACACAGAAAGAAAACATGCAAGTAAAAACATCAGAAATGAAAATGGGGACATAACAACAGACACTGAGGAAGTACAGAGAATCATCATCAGGCCATGCTTCAAAAACCTGCATTACACAAATTTGGAATAATTAAAAGAAATGGACATTTTAAAAGAAATGGGCCACATACCAAAATTAAATCAAGACCAGATAAGCAATTTAAATGGACTTATAACCCTTAAGGAAATAGAAGCAATCATTAAAAGTCTCCCAACCAAAAAAAGCCCAGGACCAGATGGCTTCAGTGCATAATTCTACCAGAACTTCAAAGAAAAGTTAATACCAATACTCCTCAAACTGTTCCACACAACAGAAGCAGAAGGAACATTGCCAAACTCCTTTTACAAGGATACAACTACCCTGATACCCAAGCCACAAGGTGTAACAAAGATAGAGAACTACAGACCAGTTTCCCTCATGAACATTGATACAAAAATGCTTAATAAAACAATGGCAAACTGATTCCAAGAACATATCAAAAAAAAAAAAAAAAAAAAAAAAAAAAAACCATCCACCATGATCAAGTAGGTTTCATCCCAGAGATGTAGGGTTGGTTCAACATATGGAAATCTTTCAATGCAAACTGAAAGGAAAAAACAAAACAAAACACATGATCATCTCACTAGAGCTGAAAAATCCTTCGACAAAATCGAACACCCCTTCATGATGAAGGTCTTCGAAAGATCGGGGATACATGGAACACATCTTAACATAATAAAAGCAATTTACAGCAGGCCAACATCAAATTAAATGCATTATTTAATTAAATTAAATAAATGGAAATTCAAAGTGATTCCACTAAATTAGGACCAAGACAAGGCTGTCCACTCCCTCCCTGTCTATTCAATATTGTACTGAAAATTCTAGCTGGAGCAATAAGGCAACAAAAGGAGATCAAGGGGATAAAAATCAGAAAGGAAGAAGTCAAACTATCACTTTCCCAGGTGACAGGATAGTATACATAAGTGACGCCAAAAACTACCTGGGAACTCCTACAGCTGATAAACAGCTTCAGTAATGTGATGGGAGGCAAGATTAACTTAAAAAAAAATCAGTAGCCTTTTTATGCACAACAGATAAATAGACTGAGAAAGAACTTGGAGAAACTTAACCCTTTACAGTAGCCACAAATATAAAATATCTTGGGTTAATCTCTAACCAAAGAAGTTAAAGACCTGAATGATAAGTACTTTAAGTTTCTAAAGAAAGAGATTGAAGAAGACATAAGAAAATGGAAAGATCTCCCATGCTCTTGGATAGGTAGGATCAACATAATAAAAATGGCAATCTTACCAACAGCAATCTACAGATTCAATGAAATCCCCAACATAATTCTTCACAGACCTTGAAAGAACAATACTCAACTTCATATGGAAAAACAAAAAATCCAGAGTAGCTGAAACAATCCTGTACTATAAAGAAACTTCTGGAGGCATCACCATACCTGACCTCAAACTCTAACTATAGAGTGATTGTAAGGAGTAGGGTTTTTCCTCCCGCCGCTGGTCTTGTCCCGCCGCTGCGCCAGCCCCAAATAACACACCGAGACTATGTATTTGATATAATGCTTTTGGCCAGGTACTAGTTTCTTATCGGCTAGCTCTGTCTTAAGTATTAACCCATTTGTGTTAATCTATGTATGTCCATGTGGTCTTCTTACCGGGAGCCGGCCGGCATACTGCTCTCTCCAGACTCTCCATCTTGACTCCTCCTTACTCCTTCCTATTTCTTCCTTGTCTCCTAGTCCCTCCTGTCTTCCTTTCCTATTGGCCAACAGTGCTTTATTCATTAACCAGTTCGAGAAACATATATACATAATGGCATCTCCCATCAAGCTATAATAAAAAACAGCTTGGTATCAGCATAAAAACAAACAGGTGGATCAATGGAATTCATGCACATAAGAATACCTGATTTTTGACAAAGAAGCTAAAAAGGTACAATGGAAAAAGGAAAACCTCTTTAACAAATGGTGATGGCATAACTGGGTGTCAACATGTAGAAGATTTCAAATAGATCCTTGCACAAAACTGAAGTCCAAGTGGATCAAGGACCTGAACATAAAGCCAGTTACATTGACCCTGATAGAAGAGAAAGTGGGAAGTAGCCTTGAACACATTGGCACAAGAGATCACTTCCTAAGTAGGACACCAGTAGCAAAGATTCTGAGAGCAACAATCAATAAACGGGGCCTCCTGAAACTGAGAAGCTTCTGTAAGGACACAGTCAACAAGACAAAATGCTGACTACAGAATGGGAAAAGATCTTCACCAACCCCACATATGACAAAGTGCTCATCTCCAAAATATATAAAGAACTCAAGAAACTAAACATCAAACTACCAAAAGATCCAATTAAAAAATGGGGGGTGGAGATGCAAACAGGATTCTCAACAGAAGAAACTCAAATGGCCAAAAGACATTTAAAGAAATTCTCAACATCCTCAATCATCAGAAATGCAAAGCTCTGAGATACCATCTTACACCTGTCAGAATAGCTAAGATAAAAAATACTGAGGACAGCTTATGTTGGAGAGGATGTGGAGTCAGGAGAACACTCCTCCACTTCTGGTAGGAGTGCAAACTTGTATAGCCATTCTGGAAATCAGTATGGTGGTTTCCCATTATGCAGAGACTGGAAGAAATCAATACAGCTCGACAATTAACCCAAATTTTTCTTTTCAGGATTCCCTAAAGATGCCTTCTCCTCCATACAGCAGAAAGTAACTTTAAGAAAGTGATGCCCACATTCCAAAGAGGGGGTGTGGGTAGTTTTTGTCTTTCATTATGTTATGAATATTTGTCATTGCTTAGAGGGACTGGTACAAGTTATTATTGGTACAAAAACAAAACAAAACAAACAAACAAACAAAAACCAAGGGGGGATATAGATAGGATAAAAGGGTAGATTATTGAATGACTAGTTTTAAATATTTTACATTGGATTAGACTTCTGTATACTGTATTTGAATATTGTATATCAATGCAAATTTGTGAATAATTTTGTTAAAACATACTGTACTTATATTTCTAATCTTGTTCAAGGTATTGTATAGTAATTAGTCATCTATTAGAATCAAACTTGTAGTTACATTAGGTATGTTTTCAAGGTCAAACAGAGATATATTTTAGAAAGACGGGCCATCTTCAAACACTTCAGATATCTACAGAATATGGCATTTAAGATATTTTAATAACACAGGTATTTTTTTTATGCCAATGAGACATGTTTGCTCTTGGCAGGACCAGTCTATGTCAGAGAAAATGATAGTCATTGAAGAAATTCCACATGGAGTTTACTTTCTTTGTGGCAAAAGTAACCAACCACTGGGCAAGAAAGTGCCCTTGCCTCAACTGCTGATGGTATGCTGTCCATATTGGACAAATGGGACACGAAAGAGAGTGACTGGCAAACCTTGCCAAGACAAAGTAGGACAGTCCTTCAGAAAATCCTGCTTCACAGAAAAGTCTGTCAGAGCTGCTAACCCTATAGGCTGAAAATGGATGCCCCAATGTTGCATAGGAAGCTTGGGTGACTGTCTAGACAGCCAGCTGTTGTTATCATTCGCAGTTTTTTTTTTTTTTTTTTTTTTTTTTTGGAAGTTGCTTGCTTGCACTTCCTGTTTACTCAGTTAATATTAATACCTTCTTGGGCCTCTGAGGGAGTTGAAGATTGGATAGTATTCTTATAGCTTTCCTTGTTTACTAGACTCAGAAAGGAAACTGACTAAAGATGTGTAAAATATAAAATGTTGAGAGACATTAAAAGATAATTTGATAATGCAAATTAGAATGGAAAGAAAATTAGGTACAAGACTTTGAACTCACCAAGGTAGGATAAAAAATGAAGTATTTCCTCTGAGTTTGTCAAATGCAAATGGACTATATAGACATTGTTGATGAACTTATTGCCTGTATATATTGTACTTACTACATACAGTTTTTCTTATGTTAGTTGTAGCCTTCTTTTTATATTAGACCAAAAAAGGGGGAATTGTGGTGATATTTTATGATTTATTAAAGTTTGCCTAAGGATTCAGAAAGCAGCACTAGCCATTAAGTCATAGAGCCAGGCATTGGCGATACACACCTTTAATCCTAGCAGCCATGCTAGCTAGCCACAGAGGTAGGCAGTGGTGGTATACACCTTTAACCCAGGACTCAGAAGACAGGCAGCTGAATCTCTATTCATTCGAGGCCACACCTGAAATTGATCCCGTCCTAAAGAGAAACAGCTCACACAAAGGAGATCTCAGCACTTGGGATCACACACCTTTAATCCCAGGATTTGAGAAGTATAAAAGGAAGAGGCAGCAGTCTGGGAGTGTGTGGTCTGAGGCTTGGTGGAGACAGGATTGCAGTCTGAGGTTTGGTGAGGAGATTTATTCTCCAGCCACCCTGAGGAGAGGACAGCCCTTTCAGCCTGAAGTGGAGGTAAGAACTAGTGGTCAGCTGCTTTGCTTTTCTGATCTTCAGCTTGAAGCTTGAACCCCAATATTTGTCTCTGGGTTCTTATTAAATCATGTTACAGATCCTCAATTATACCACAAGAACATCTGTTAACTCTGTTCATAGCAGCATTATTCATAATAGCCAGAACCTGGAAACACCCTAGATGCCCCAAACTGAAGAATGGATAAAGAAACTGGTACATTTACACAATGGAGTACTACTTGGTGGTAAAACACAATGACATCATGAAATTTGCAGGCAAATGGATGGAACTAGAAAAACCCTTCCTGGGTGAGGTAACCCAGACTCAGAAAGACAAACACAGTATGTATTCACTCATAAGTGGATGTTAGATATAAAGATAAGGGTATCCAGATTACAATCCACATCTCCAGAGAAGCTAGACCTTCTTCCAGTAATTGATGGAACCAGATGCAGAGATCCACAACCAAGCACCAGGCTGAACTCTGGGAATCCTGTCAAAGAGAGGAGGGAACATATGAGCAAGGGAGGTCAAGATCATGATGGAGAAATCTACAGAGACAGCTGAACCAAGCTTATTTAAACTCATGAACTCTGGACCAACAGTTGTGGAGCCTCCATGGGACCAAAGTAGGCCCTCTGCATATGGGAGACAGTGGTGAAACTTGGACTATTTGAGGGGCCCCTGGCAGTAGGACCAGCATCTATCCCTGGTGCTTGAGCTAGCTTGTTGGAGCCCATTCCCTATGGTGTGATGTTATGCTCAGCATTAATGCAGAGGGGAGGGGCTTGGTCCTGCCCCAACTTAACATGATAAACTGTATTGACTCCCCATGGGAGCCCCTACCTGTTGGGAGGAGTGGACAGGAATGGGGGAGCTGGGGAAGGTAAGGGGGGGCAGGAGGAGGGATGGGAAAGAGAACTTTGGTTGGCATATAAAATGAAATTTTAAAATATTTTTAAAAAGAGAACTTCCTTTTTGAGGAGACAGAGAGAGGAAAATGCTGTGGATAACCCTTCTGTACATTGTGAATATGTATTACTCTCATAGGTTGATAATATAGCTCATTTGGACTATAGCAAGGCAAGGTAAGACTAGGCAGGAAAGCCAAATGGAAAATACAGAGAGGAAGAATGGTGGAGTCAGGGAGAGATGAGCCGGTTGCCAGGGAAGCAAGATGCTAGAGGATGGCTAAAGCTACAAGCCATGTGGTAAAATATAGATTAATAGAAATGGATTCATACAAGCTGTAAGAGCTAGTCAGTAATAAGCCTGAGCTATAGGCCTAGAATTCTGTATTAATATAAGCCTTTGTGTGATTATTTAAAACTGAGTGGTGGGACAAAAGAAAAACTCTGCCTCTTCTTATAGTTAGTGGCCCCAATAAACTCACTAAGCTATACTCAGGTGGAGTTCTTTCTTCTATCTCTTAGACATTTGTTCATGTTCCCCACCCCAAGAAAAGTGACACAACATACTTGGCACCCTGTCAGAGACCAACAGAGATGCGAAAGTAGAGAAACTGAGAAATGTAACCACCTATGCCACCATGGCAATAGGAGGGAACTCGAGTCCCCCCATCAAGGATACCTAGTTATCACTGGCTAAGGTCTCCATTAATACTAAGGACTAGAAGACACTACAGGAAGGACCAGGTAATTCAGGAAATCAGGTGTGGGAGAGGCAACATTTAATGTTTGCCAGAGAGTTAAAGGTGTGGACTCCTCCTGACTAGTTAGGTTGGGGTAGGATGCCATCTTTATGAGGCAGCTAAGAGCTTGAACAGAGGACCCTGAGAGAGTTGGGAGGGGCATTTTCTAAGAGTCATATTTTCATAGGTTGAAAACACCAGAGCAAGAGGTGAATCACCTTGCCACTAGAGGACCCCAAACTGTGCAGGCTGTTGTCACTGCTGTTGGTTGCATGTCAGAACTCAGTGCTGAGTCCCTATTGCAAGATATGGGGAAAGTGAGCGGGTACTGGCTGGCTTTTGTATGGCTATGAGGTGTAGTGCAGGCTGGTGGGGGAGAACCGTTGCCAGTGGTCCTGCTCTATTACAGGACTTGCATGATATACTATCAGCATGCCAAGCAAGATGAGCCTGCTGGTACACTAGTGGTGCCAGGTAAGGTGCAACCCATTACCTTCTGCTGAGGTCTAAGGCTGCTTCACGGAGGGAACTGATGCTTGACACTTGACACTGGGGCAAAGACCCATGGGCTCAGCAGGGAGGCCAATACAACTTCTTTGTTATAGCTCTGGTGGACCTGTAAACATTTGCCTTCTAAGCATTTGTGCTTATGCCCATGGAATACTCCCTGTTAGAGTTGGCCGTGAAGGGAAACTTCCTTTTTTACAGTAGGCAGTGGTCACTTCAGGGAATTATAACCAGTAAAGTGGGTGAGAATAAGTGACTGTTGCTAGTGATACCCAGACACAAATGAAAGAAAACCAGATGTTTCTTACACCACTTAGGGAACAACCTTCTTAGAAGAGGGGGCAGAAGGAATGTAACAGACAGAGGGAGGGGTAGTGTGCCCCTGGAGGGAACCGGGAAGAGGGATGGCCCATAAGTCTCAGGAAGCTAAGAAAATCTGAAAGGCCCAGGAAGTTCCAGCTGAAGAAATTGCTGCTCTTGCAGAGGACCTGAGTTCAGTTTCCAGCACCCACACTGGATCTTCTTCTGGGCTTTGAGGTACTATAGTCATGGTGTGCATGTGAGCATAAATTTAAAAAAATCATAAATAAAAATGTTGTGAATCAAAAAAGGGAAAAGTAAATAAAAAAATAAAGCACAGAAACTCAGAAAGTTACAAGTCTATGAGGTCTCTCTCAAAGGTCATTCAAGCAGCTGGAAGGGTTGCTGGGAAATGGGGCCCTTGTGAGTGGAGCTACCTGCAAGGTGTGCAGAGCTTTTGGGAGTAATCTGCTATGCTGGGTTGGGACTTTTCATGTTGCAGCATTCACCATAGAGTCACCCAAGGCTCTATAAATAGCCCCTCACCTAGTGTCCTAGCCTGGTTTGTTGCTGTGATAAAACCTTGTGAGCAGAAGCACTTGGGAAGGAAAGGGCTGGTTTCATCTTACAACTCACAGTCTGTCACTCAGGAACCCAAGGCAGGAGCTCAACACAGGACCTGAAGCAGAGAACATGGAGGGGCCAACTGGCTGACTCCTCATGGCTTTGCTTTCCTAAACAGCACAGGCCTGTCTGTCCCAGGTGGCAGGGTGGATGGGGGGTGGGGTGGAGGCAGGCAAGGGGGAAATGTGAGAAGGGGGTAGGAAGGGGTCACCACCGATTCCCAGCACCCACATGGTGGGTCACAGCATCTGTCCAGGGGGTCCAGCTCCCACTTCCGGCCTCCTTGAGCAACAGACATGCATGTGGCACATACACATGCAGAGAACAAAGCACTCATACACACAAAATAAAACAATTTTTAAAAAAGAAAACGTCCTACCGACTTGCCTAGAGGCCAGTCTGATTGAGGCATTTTCTCAGTTAAGATTCCTTTTTTTCCAGATGACCCCAGCTTCTGTCAAGTTGACAGAAAGCTAAACAGCACCGGGTGATGGTGGCATACACCTTTGATCCTAACACTCGGGAGGCAGAGGCAGGTGGATCTATGTGAGTTCGAGGCCAGCCTGGTCTACAGAGTGAGTGCCAGGACAGGTTCCAAAGCTACAGAGAGAAACCCTGTCTCAAATAAATAAAGAAAGAAAGAAAGAAAGAAAGAAAGAAAGAAAGAAAGAAAGCTAAACAGCACACCCATGCCCCTGTAGGTAACTCCAGTCAATAACCCATTAATTCAGTGAGCTAGACCTCAGTGGGGTGGTTCCTTTGGCTATCATCAGTACTCTCTTTCTGGGGTAACACATCTAGGTTTATGTCTTAAAAAGTTACATAACTCAGTGACTCTCTTCCTCCTTTTGAAACTGGTCTCTATTGAGTAGCCTTGGCTGTTCTGGAAATTACTGTGTAGACCAGGCTGGCCTTGAACTCAGAGATCCACCTGTCTCTGCCTCTTGAGTGCTAGAATCAAAGGCATGCACCTGTCATAAATCCCATTTTTTATACCCTAATTAAAATGGGGGTGGGTGGGTGGACATTCTGCTGTGCACATATGGATGTCAGAAGACCACCCTCTGGTGTCTGTCCTTCCACTCTGGGGTTCAAGGGTTTGAACTCCGCTTGCACAGAAACCTTGCTAGCAACCAAAACATTTTTTTTTGTTTTGATTTTTCAAGACAGAATTTCTCTGTATAGCCCTGGATGTCCTGGAATTTGCTTTGTAGATCAGGCTGGCCTTGAACTCATAAAGATTAGCCTGCCTCTGCCTCCCAGTACTGGGATTAAAGGCATGCACCACCACTGCCCGCCAAAACATTTTTTAAATGCAAAAGAGAAACCCCCTTTCATTCCAACCTTGTCTATTGCTGCCACATCGCTCACACAGTTCTTTAATCTCACCGCCAACTCATCTGCTCTAGATTTTGTAGCATACCCACTGTGAAACAAACTACACAAAACCTGTTCCTCAGACAACGGGAGTTCCCTCATTGTGTGTCACACAAAATAGCAACTCCCCACTGTCTGGTGACATCTGGTATCTGTTTGAACTCTCACTTACAAAAGACAGAAAATCAAACCCAGGCAGGAAATATTGGCGCCTGTCAGAGAACAATTAACTAGTAGGAGTGGGCTTCAGGCATGGTTTGATCTAGAAGCTAATGATATTGGAACACTTCCATTCCTTCCCCTTTACCCTCCTCACAGTGATGACTGGGTGAGCCCACCCAGGTTAGCAACAATGATTGCTGGGTCCCTACACCCCTCTTCTCTGACAGCACCACCCTGGAGGCAGGAAGGGTCTTGGAGCCCTGGGGAAGACCAGGGCAGCCTCTCAAAGGTGCTTGGACATCTTGTACAAGAGGCTCAGAGAAGTCTTCTAGCGGGAGGATATTGTGTATCCCTTTCCTCCAAGATGGAAACATTTCATCCTTCAGGGAAGCTGCTTAAGTGGGAAGTCCCTGAAACATGAAACCCACCAAGTTCTCTAAGTCCCTTCTTGCCAAGATGGAAGCATGTCAAGCTGCTGAGAGTCACTTTTAGACAAGCTGCAGAGTAGACTCAGACCAGACCAGCTTCCTGGAAGAGTAACCCAGAAAGGACACTCTGCAGGTAGTAGGCTCCAGGTTCCCAGCTTTGTGAGCTGTCACTCATGCTGGGGTGGACCTTGGTGATCCAGCTGTCTGTGAGTCATGTCTGCCGCTATAAGTAACCCCTCATCCATATCCCTGTAAGTAACACCAGTTAAGCTTATTGGTTCACCAAGTTTGGACTTTGGTGATATCCATACTTTGGTCTGTCATAGGCTTCCTCTCTGGAGTGAGTAAAAATGTATGTTGTGTCTCCCAAGGAAGTTTTGTCACACGACAGAGGCAAACCAACTAGAAGAATGATCTGGAGGGAGGATTAGGGCCTCATAATATCCCTGTGACACTCAGGCCGAAGGTGGATGAGAGAAATCAACCAAGTGCGCTGTGGGGTTTAGGAGGCACTGCATGCACTATTGCCTGGCCACTGCTTCCTAGTCTAGTGTAACCTGTGCCCAGTCACCATTCCAGCCCTGGGACCAGTGTCTCCATTCTGGCCCTGCTGGGAGGGGGTTGTCTGAGGGAGGGGGGTGTCCCGGACAAAGCAAGCCCTTGTCTGTCCATCTCATCTGGGCTGTGTGTCTGGCTACCCAGCCATCCTTCTTCCTCTTGGCAGGAAAGCCATTAAGCTGCAGACCCCCAAGCACTGGCTGCAGCCTCAGCACTAAGTGCATTTGCACCCATTAGTACGAAGCCGGGGAGTGGCTAGCAGGGGCTAATGCACAGCCCCTCCCCCGACTCCCTGGAGACTGCCAGCCAAGTCCCACCCATGTGCTCTAAGAATGGAACCTGGGGGCTCCGGGATGCACATGGACAGTCCAGAGCTGCAAGTCAGTCAGCCAGCCTCCACTCTTAAGGGCTGCATTCCATGTGGAAGATGGCATCTATTTGTCACAAGCATGAGGGCACCATGGGGGACACCTGTTAACTGCCTGGGTGGTTGGAAGAAACTCCAGAAGCCCAGAGCCTAGTGCTATCACAGAGGAAAGAATGTGACGCGCCCATGCCCATGTATGTGCAGTGGAGGCCGGAGAGTGAGCTCCTCACCACTCTCCAGACCTTATCTTTTGAGACAGGGCCTCTCAGTGCACTTGGAGCTTGCACTTGGCTAGACTGGCTGACCACTGAGACCCAGAGAGCTTCTGTGTACAGCTTTCTACATGGTAGCGGAACTTTCTCCCAAGCTCTGTTATCTCTTTGAAAAACTGCAATTTTTGAAAAGCCAGCCACCTCCACCTGAGCCTCAGGTTTTATGTAAGATGACTCTCTGTGAATCAGGTGTAGACTGCTTAGGCAGACGAACAGCAGACTGTCCTGGGTGAGTCAGTTTACCCTCACGGAGGAGCCCGGTGAGTCATACTTAAGAGAGTCCAGCAAGAATCTTCTGCGGCTGCCCCTCAGCTTCCCAGAGTCTGGGTGTATGAGAGCCACACCGGATTCCACCCACATGTCGTTAACCCGCAACTAGATCAATATGTTCTTGGACGGAGGAGTTTTCTTTTTGCCTCTGGGGAGGGCATTAGCTCAGAATGGTTAAAAAAAAAAAGTCAGGGCTTGAGGTGAACATAGTGGTGCACTTAGGAGGCAGAAGCAGGCCCACCTGGTCTACATAGTGAGTTCCAGGTCAGCCAGGGTCCACAGTGGGACCTTCTCTCAAAAGAAGGAGGAGGAGGAAAGAAAGAAAGAATATTTGGGCTGGCGAGATGGCTTAGACTGTAAAATGCTTGCTCCCTAAGCATAAGGCCCTGAGTTTAATCCCCAGCACCCATGGCAAAGGTCTTCAGGGCATAACTGAATGAGGCAGACATCCAGCACTACACTCTGGCCTCCATATAAGCACTCTACATGAGCACACCCACAGGAGCACACACAGAGGTGCACACACACATAAACCAGGCAACAATAAAACACTAAAATCTTAGAAATAAAAATTGCTGGGTGGTGTTGGTGCACACCTTTAACCCCAGCACTGGGGAGGCAGAGGCAGGTGGATCTCTATGAGTTCAAGGCCAGGCTGGTCCATAGAGAGAGTTTTCAGGACAGTTAGAGCTACACAGAGAAACCCTGTCTTGAAAAATGAAAAGAAGAAAAAAAAAAAAAAGGAAATGAAAAAACAAACAAAACAGAAATAAAAATTGCGTACTTAAGGACACAGGGTAAAGAAGGAACAGGATCCAAGCTCATGATGGTGGCCAGGACAGAGAATGGAGAGACAGTCAGGCTACATGAGCTGCTGGCCTTGCTGTTACTGGGTGTGTGTCCTTGGCTGAAGCGGGGGTGGAGAATGTATCCTTTTCTCTCAGGGTTCTGGGGAGTTGGAGGCCTCGGTGACACCTCCACTGTGCTGGCTCTTGGGCCTCGCGAGGCTCTCCCAGCAGTGAAGACTTCTCTAGGCCAGATGGCCTGCTCTGCAGCTTTCCTCGCATCCTGTGCCTTAGCGTGAGGACCAGCTTCCTGTGACTCCTGCAGCCCAGTTCCTCTGCCTCTCCACACGCTGCCCAGGCCACAACTCTCTCTTCAGATCCTCTTCCACCCTCACTTGGTCCAACATGGGTGGTGGTGGTTTGAATAGGTACATCCCCCATAGACTCATGTGTTTGAGTCTTGGCACAAAGGGAGTGGCATTATTTGGAGGTGTGGTCTTGTTGGAGAAGTGTGTCACTGTGGGGGTGGGCTTTGAGGGCTCATATGCTCAAGCCACACCCAGTGGGATAGCTCACTTCCTGTTTCCTGCAGATCAAGTCGTAGATCGCAAGCTCCTTCTCCAGCACCCTGCCTGCCTGCATGCCACCATGCTTCTCCCTATGACGATAATGGACTAAACCTCTGAACTGTAAGCCAGCCCCAATTAAATGTCTTCATTTATAAAGGTTGCTGTGGCCATGGTGTCTCTTCACAGCAAAAGAAGCCCTAAAGCAGGCCTGTTCAGTTTCTAGCTCTGGGCATGCCATCCCCCACAGCCTATATTCATTTGCCTTTTTAGCTTATGGAACAGAGTCCCAGATAGACGATCCTAAAAGTTGGGGTATGGGCCTTCTAGAACTTTCCAGATGCCCCCAGAAGTACATCTATATCTATCACACAAACAGCTCTGTTGGCTGAGAGCTACATTTTTTTGGAGTCAAAGTATGTAGCTCAACGTGGCCTAAAACTTGTGGCAATCCTCCTGCCTCATTCCAGTGCTGAGATCATGGGTATGCTCCACCAGGCTCCCATATTCCTACTTCCTGCCCCACCCCTATTGTTCACACCTACCCAATAGCCCCACCCATGAGCAGGCAGCAATGGGTCCCAGATTTTCATTTTATTTTCTTCTTGGTTTTGAGATGACTGTCATTGGACACAGTGGGACCTCCAAGCTGTCCTGCTAGGCAAAGGAGAGCAAGGCTTTTCCTATGGAGTCCACCCCCTAGCTTAGGCCTCCCTCCAAGTCCCCCAACCACCTGGGACTCACCTCCCACCCCATCAGCACAGGGATTTTGTCGACTTCTCCCTCCTCCCTTCCCCCAGCGCAGCCACCACTGACAGCTGGGGCAATCTCTGCTGTCCTGGCTGCCATGTGTCCCCTCTGCACTCCAGGCCTTCTCACTGCCCATCCTTGCTAGCAAACCCATGTGTCTGCCACCCTCCAACCTCAGCCCTGGACTCTGGCACCACCCACAGAGGAATCTGCAGCTTTCTCTGCATGGTTAAAACAGAACCCACCCAGGGAGGGTGGCCTCCTGAGTTCACGTGGGGCCCAGGAATCTGCATTCCACATTCCTCTTCTCAGAGCAAGGGACTAGGCCTCAGAACCCACAAGTTCTGGGTGGGGCTTGCTCAGACTTCAGCTCTATAACTACCTCTTCAGCTGCTGAACTGAGCTGACCAAGCTCCCATGTCCTTGCCACTGGGTGTAGGTTTAGACCCTCAGAGAAGGACCTCACCTCTGTGACTCTGTCTGTTCACTCTGCCTGGAACAGTCTTTTCTCAATTGATCTCTGAACCCTTGTTCATCCCTCAAAACACAATTTAGGGCGGAGCACACTTTTAATCCCAGCACTCTGGAAGCAGAAGGCAGGTGGATCTCTGTGAGCTCCAGGCCAGCCAAAGCTGCATGGTAAGACTTCGTCAAAGGGGGAAAAAAAATCCAAGCACACAGCCTCCATCCTCCATCCCCACCACACTAGCTCACTTACTTCTGCCCTGCTGGGATGGTTTATTTTGCTTTTCCAGAGGAAGCTCAGCATCAAGGGCAGGAGACTGGGCTCTGCCTTCAGCACCTCCTCTTAACAAAGGCTAGGACGTTTCTGCTGTGGGCACAAGGGGGACTGCAGTGCCTGGTCTTCTTTATGGGACAGCTCTTGTGATGGGCTCTCTGACTGCCCACTGGTCTGACTATTCCTCCAACCTCAGAGCCCTGGGATCCAGGGTGGGGCTTCTCTAAGGAGGACCAGCGTGGGGATGGCTCTGGGCTCTGCCGCTGTGCCTTGCCTCTGGAAACTGTCCTCACATGTCACCATCAGTGGCTGTGCTAGAGAAAAAGGACCACCTGGTGTAAGAGAGGACAGTAAGGTCCACAGTGGGACCATGATGGGGGGGACCTGATGCTGCCCCCTGCCTCAGGGCTGGCTCAGTTCCGAGGAGAGCAGGGTGCCTGTAAAGCAGGAGGCCTGGCCCCAGCTGCACAGTACAGAGAGGATCTCTTGATGTCTGAACTGCTCAGGAGAGGCGGAGACAGCAGGGCCTGGGAGATGGTCTCCATGGCAACCACTGCCACTCATTCCCCATCTCCTATGTAAATTAGTTACAATTTTATTAGTGTACAGAATTTCAGGAGGCCAAATTCTGCCTTGGAAGGAAAAGGGATTGGGGAACATAGACAAGTGTCAAGGGTCTCCTAGTCCCCCAGGACTGTAACTCTGTGGTGTGTGCATGGAGAGTGATGGCTGCATGCCTTTATCTGTCTCCTAGCCCAGCCACTGGGGTTAGGGTCAGCCCCTCTCTGGAGAGCAAGCAGACTCCATGTCCCCATCATTGGCCTCCTGCAGCAGCCTGGGAGCCCCCACCCCACACAGCTGAGCATGTTAGCTGGCCCACAAGGGCCCAGGTGAGTCTGGGCAAGATTCCTTGCTTTCTCCTCTCAGTATAGAACACAGGGTCAAAGTTCACAGGGCCCTGGCACTCATGAGCAGACAGGTGAGGGCTCCCAGGGCTTTGGGCCTCTGGATAGACCACAGGTCCCTGGGTACAAACCTCATGCATGGGGCCACTGCCTTATGACTACGCATCTGGCCTTATGGCTGCAAGCAGATGTATGTGGTGGTGACGAAAAAAGGCATGGCTTCCAGGCTCCTGAGGCTCTCGATCTACCTACCACACACGGCACACTTTTTCCCCAAAGAGAGAAAAAATGCACAGATTTGTCTTTTTCCTGAGGCTGTTATTAAAATTAGTTGTGCCTCCTGAGGCACATCCCATGTGTGTCCCCCTGAGGTGACTCCTTATCCCCCCTGCAGAGCTTGCTCTGGGGAACTCAGAGTCCCAGCAAGAGACCTGTCAACAGCCACACCAGTGCCTGGGAAGGGGCAGTAAAGCATCCGCCCCATGAATGGATCTAGGTCAGGATAAGTCTCGCAAGTGTGGTCCCCAGACCAAAACAGGAGAGGCCGCCTGGTTGAGGAAACTGCTCAATAAAGCTTGAATACGGCAGACTCTTGGAGGAGGGGGCAGGAGGATGGAGCAGGGAATGGATGGGGGGGGGAGACTGTTGGCTGGGCTATGGAAAGAAGGAAGGATAAATGAAGGAGAGAGGAGAGAATGGTGGAGAAGATGGAAGAGGGATATGTGGAGGAAGGGAAGAGGGGAGGAGGGGAGGAGGGGAGAGGACTGATGGGCAGGAGGGATGGAGAAGGGCAGTTTGATGGGTGGAACTGTGGACAGAAAGGTAGACAAAGGAATGGGTGGAAAGATGGAGGGAGGGTGGTAGAGAAAGAAGGAGGCTGGATGGCAGAGTGGGCAGAATTATGGGTGGAGGGTGATTGAAAGACATTTTTCACCATGACCAGGCTTGTGTGCTCTGGCAACTCGAGCTTTGCATTAAATCCTTGCACTTTGCCAAAGCATCAGATCCCACTGAGCCTCGGCTCTCTTGCATGGAGAATGGGAAACAGGTAATGGCCTGTGGCCTCTTTAGTACCTTTAAAGCATCCAGGCTAGCTGTGCACACAGAAAGGGCTTAATACATGTTTACTCCTGTAGGGACACACAGAGTGTAGACTCCAGGTCCCTGCGCAAAGAGGGGTGGGAGTAGATTGGTACTTTTCACCTGGGGCCCCAGGTTGGCAGCCTCTGATGGCCAGGAGAAAAGGGGTAGTGAGGAAGGCTAAGCCTCGAAGGGCTGGGATCCAGGGAGAAGAGGACAGAGGACGAACAGGTTCTGACAACTGAGTGGTGGTGGTGCACACCTTTATTACTTGGGGGGGGGGCGCAGAAGCAGGCAGATACCTGAGTTGGAGGCCAGCCTGGCCTACAGATCGAGTTCCAGGACAGCCAGGGTCATATAGTCAGACACTGTCTTGAAAACAATAAATAAATAAATAAATAAATAAATAAATAAATAAATAAATACAGATTTGTCACTGACAACTGCGGAGGACACAATGAGGCCAAGGAGGTCAGGATGTCCAGGGGTGGAGGCTGAGGCAGGGGCTTTTCAGCTCAGAGCTGCCTCAGGCTCACTCTGGGCTCAGCTTCTTCCTTGGGCTGGCTGGTTTCCCACAGTGCTTCCTGTCTCTGGTTCTGGCTTGAGCTGGAGTTGGCTCCAGGTGGGCAGACACTCCATGAGCCCCGTGACCAGCCTTTCCCAGGAGGAAGCTGGGGAGCAGGCTGGGTCTCAGGCCACCTGGGAAAGCACACGAGGGCCCCATGTCTATGTGTGTACACAACCACCAGCCTGTCACTTGCTGGAGCCAGTGGCTAGACAGTCCCCATGTCAAATGGGCTGAAGGCTCCATGGTGTTGTGGTAAAAGCCAGACCCTTCCAATGCTTAGGAAGGGTCCCATGGATTCATGAGACTCAATTTTCAGTCTTAAGGTCATCTGTGAGGCCAGGCCACCTGCAGCTCTCCTCAAATGGACAGGAAGTCCACATACCCATGGAGGCACAGTGTCCCTTACCCTTCAGCTGCCATGTTTTGTAGCCCGAAGGCCGAGCCTCCTGACAGGCAAGGGAGGATGGGCCCGCCCACCCTGTTCCATGGTGTGTCTTACTAATTATGCCACACACCGGAAAACTTAATTAAATCGATGCTTGGTGTGTAATTTCCACTAGTTTGGAAGTCGGGGGAAATCAAACAAACATCCACATGGCCCTGGCAGCCCACAGCACCTCACTGAATAACACAGGCCCGGCTCTGGTCCTATCCTGCTTAGCTGTGGTAAGGCCTCCTGTCCTCATGCTTCCAGCAACTTTTACACATGTGCACATATATCCACCCCACATGTACACATGTATCCACCTCATACACATACATACTCATCCACCCACGCATCCATACATATCTACTCTCATGCATACACACACAAATCCACTCACATTCACATACATATACCCACACCCACACACATATACCACATACACAGATAATCCCACACATACACTCGTACAATACTACAAACATACATATATCCACAAGCATACACCCAGCATATACATATATATAAAACCCACATATATATACCTCACATAATACACATACACCAACATGCACACACATACATAGCTCCACATATGTATACATACACCCACATGTATACACTATGCACTCACACACATGCTACACATGACATAAAGACACCAAGCATTCCACACAAACATGCCAGCAAGAAGGTAAGAGGAGGAGCTAGGGATTTGGAGACTCTGTGGGGCCCTAGGAACCTGGTCTTGTCCTCAGTCCTTCCGGTGATCATCCCTCCACTCCTCAGGGCCACTCGCTCTACTGTGTGGGAGGTGATCTCCCCAACAGCATGTGTCTGGGAAGGGAACACAGAGAAAAACAGGACAGCAAGGAACCCAGTCAGTCCAGTGGTCTCCTAATACCTTTTTGGAACAGAGCAGGACAGCCAGGGGACAGGTAGGGAGAGAGTGAGGTGTAGGTAGAACTTGCTAGCTTTTATAATGACCTGAGGTACTGGTGGGGATACTGAGGACTGGGCTGTGAAGTCAATGGCCAAGGCCCTAACACATTTGGCCGCTGGATTTTAAAAGAGGCTCATCTGCCATGGGTGATACCTCAGGAGGACAGTTGCTACAGAAGCTAAGGACAGCTGGAGAGACCAGACAGGGCATGCAGGGGCAGCTCCCTGACTGGCATCCAGAGGCAACTCCATGTTGAAGATCAGGGGTTGAGCACACCCCAGCAAAGGGTACCCAGAGAGTGTGACAGTGGCTCGGATCTCATTTACTCACAATGCCCCCTCTCTCCGTGAGCCACAGAAGGTTCCAGATACCCACTGAGGACTTAGAATGGAAACTCGAGATTAGGCAGTTTGGCCAGGGTCACATGCTCTATAAGGCCTGGCTGCCTCTGGTGAGTATAAGGGCCTCTGCCCCTTTGGAGGCACAGCATGCAGGCCACACCTCCCTCTTCTGGAGGTTACCACTGAGTCAATGAGAAGGGTTCTTCCTTCTGCTCCTTCAGTCCCTTGCTACCTCTTGCTCAGCCTGGCCTGTAGCCTTCTCAAGTCACCTAGGGTCAGCAGAGCATGGGGTTGGAATCCTGCTAGGCTGGATTGGGGACTTTACAGCATTTCTCAGGCCCAGTTCACCTCTGAGAGACCATGCTCCTGGGTCCTTCCCACTGTTCAGGTTTTAGGTCTAAAGCCACTTCCTTGGCATCCTTGCGCCCGGCCTCCTGACCTGCTGAGAGCACATAGGCCAGGACCCTTTGAGCTCCTCGTGTGTCCAAGACCCAGGCAGGCCCAGAGAGGCACTCAGAGGGGCTCATCAGGACTTGAGTCTATCTGGGATAGTTTGGCTCCCTGCCAGATGTCAATGACTAGCTGGGGACTGCTGATAGAACTCACCCTTAGGTCAGTGTGGGTGATGCCTTCAGTGTGCCTGACAAGGGAGCCACCTACTCAGTTTGGGGCCCCAGAGAGCTCTCCAACATCTGGGGGGAGAGGGTCTGGCGATTGGTCCTCAGGATATTTGTGCCCCAGAAATTCCTCCCTCCCTCCTCATTCCTATCTTCTCAGCTCTCTTCACTCTCCCACCCCCACCCCGCCTCTCCCCCTCCCTCCCTCCCTCCCTTCTACCCCTCCCTGCCCTTTCCTCCAAGCTCTGCGCCCTGCCCTTCATCTGGCTCCTGCTCTCTCTGAGGTTTCTCCTCTGGCGCTCTTCTTCTCCAGCTCTTTCCTCTCTACCTCACCCTGTCCCGGGGAGGGGCTGGCGGCGTGATTTGCAGTTCCCAGGGCGGTCGTCTCTGAGGCTGCACATCTGGATCCTTAGGACGCTCTGGAAATCAAGAGGCTGCCTGAGCGGGCGAAGTGCCCCCCCTCCTCCCCCAACCCCCCTCCCACCCCGCTGGTATTTTTAGCTCTGCAGAACGTCAGTGTGCAGGGCCGGTGAAGCCTGGTTGAGGTTTTATCTGTTGTGACAGCCCCAAGGGCAGTGGCAGAGCAGCTTTTGCTTTTTGAGTTGGGGTGCTTTCATGGTGGAGCCTCAGCTGCAGGGTTGGTCTCGGCTGGAGGGTCTAGCCGTCTGTCCTGGCCTGGTTTGGCCTTTGTCCCTAGAAGGCTCCATGCTGGAGCCACCTACCACACTGGCTCCCAAGTCTCTCTCCCTGCCTTTGTCCTGGCCTTTCTTTCTGAGGATTCTCCGTCCAAGCCTTTACTACCCTCTCCATCGGCTTCTTTCCCTGTTCTCTAGAAGGCATCCATGAACACAGGACTTCTCACATGTCTAAGCCTGTCCATCCTGCTCCCTGGTACAGCCCTCCCGGATGATCCCCACTTCCTGTCTCCCTTTGCCCTTGGCAGCCTCTGGGGGACACAGAGCAAAGTAGTAGGGCTGCCAAAGCACCTGGTGCCTGGGCTTTACCTTTCACTAAGTCCCCTCAACATCTCCAGGGCTCAGGAGGGTCCAGCCTGGTCCCTGTGGATCCCCCAGCTGTCTCCAAAGTAAGGCTTCTGACCAGGGCAGCCAGCCACCCTCAGATGTCTCCTTGGGGCCTTCTGCAGGCAGCCCCCACCTGACCTGGTCTTCTGTATGGTCACTTAGGACACCCCCGCAGTGCTCAGCACTCTACAGCTTACACACTTGTCTGTTCATGTCACAGTCATCAGTCTGAGTGACAGAGCAGCTATGTGGGCTCCAAGAACATGCCATGGCTGGAAGAGCTGGTCCCAGGATACAGGATCTCAGCCCCTGCAGCCTATGCCTCAAGTTCCCAGAACAGTTTCTGGAAACATGTCTAGGGCTCTCAGAGGCCTGGAGGGAACCAGGGCTGTGCCCAGGGTCAAACAACCCAGGCTAATGAAGGGGACAAAGTCTCTGGTAAATATACAGTGTGGAATCTTCCTTCCCATGTAAGCTTCTGCTCTGACCCTGATCCAGCTACCTGCTGGGGAGGAAGACAGTCATGGGCCCCTTGTCTGCCTAGATCCTGTGCCACAAGCTGGCTTTGTCCTCCCCAAACCTCCAGCACCTTGCTCAACCCACTCCATGTTAGGGCCCACTTAATTCCCTTTCTTCTCCTTCTTCTTCTTCTTCTTCTTCTTCTTCTTCTTCTTCTTCTTCTTCTTCTTCTTCTTCTTCTTCTTCTTCTTCTTTCTTCTTCTTGGGCTTTTCCCTCCATTCAGAACCCAGGTCACCACTGCCTTCCTTGCCCTCTGTCTCTGAAGTCCCTCCCCCAGGCCTCTCTTCTTATTTCTCATGGAGAAAAGCCACCATTGTGGGCCAATGCCACTTGCCCTGCAGTTCTGTCTGTACCAGCCCTCCCTCTTTCTCTCCTGTTGTTTCTGCCTATTCCAGAAGACACACACATACACACACACACCACAGCACACGGACCACCACACATACTCACCATACATACAGCACACAATCACACACATCTACATCACAGGCACCACACATACATACCACACACACACACACACACACACACCTATACCACACACCTAAATATACACACCTATGTACACATACTATCCATACAACTACACACACACCTACATCACCCACGCCCCCCACACCTATACCACACACACACACACACACACACACACACACACACACACGCCTGTAATGAGACACTCAGCCAGCCCCCTGTGTTATCAGCAAAACAGTAAGGATTCTGACACTGGCCCCACCGGCGGCTGTAAAAGGAGGGTCCCCAATTACACAGCCCTGGAGGCAACAACCTAGAATGGGGTCCAGGGCTGGGGACCATCCCGAAGCACCATTTCTAAGCCCCCTCCCACCATCCCCAGGGATCTCCTAGTGTTGGCCACCATGCTTTGGAAGTCGGAAGTCCCACGGGTAGCCTGTGCTGAGGACCTGAAGGGACAGACCCTCCACATAAGATGTCTGGCTGTCCTCACACTACAGGACTGCTAGACCCAAGGAGCCTTGTCAGTCACCCAAGCACTGGGGCTGAGCTGACAACATCCAAGAATGCACTGTCCACATGTCAGAGGTCAAGGAAGAGGAAAGACACACCCTTGATTCCTATGGTAGGCACAGCAAACTGATGAAGGGCCCCAGAGCTCAAGTGGTTGCTAGCTCCTCTAAGGTGAAGGCCTCTGCCTCTTAGGAGGCATCCTCCTCCTCCTCTTCCACCCCCAGGATCTCTTCCTGGCTCACTAATGGGATGGCAGCTCCTTTCAGAAAGGACTCTGTCCTTTTCAATGCTGTGACTGTAGGATACCCATCTCCCTGAGAGTGTCAGATGAAAATGAATGAGCAAGTGACTGGGATTGGGGGACAATGAGGGCTCCTGGTAACAGAGTGCCCACTCAGCTGGTCCTTTCCACACAGAGACCGGAGAGTGACAGCTGTTCTGTTAGCTTCCCTGACAAGCCCAGGCAGCCAGGGTCTGGCCCTGCTACTTTTGGCAGGCCTCTGCACCTGTGCATGGCCTTGGGCCAGCCCTGTAGTGAGGCCTTATTCCAATTGTTTTTTCTTTTTTCTTGGTTTGCACCCTGGTCAGAGCTGACATCTTAGGTCTGAAGATCACCACTACCATGGTGTCCTTGGATCCTCAGGGCTGCCCATTCTACTTAAAATCCAGCTTCATCCCTCTCCCGCACAGGTGTCCCTGGTCACCTTCTCTGGCCTGGGCACGATGAGCATCAATGTGTATGCCCTTCTCCATTCTGTTTTCCATTCAGAAGCCTTCCCCGAAGCTGAGTCCCTGCTATCTGCATCCCTCCACTATCAAGGGACACTGAGGCACAGTGTTTGCCGTATAAACATGAGGACCAGAATTCAGACCTCAAGCACCCACGGAAAGCAGAACACAGAGATGTGAACTTGTAATCCTAGCACGGCAAGGGAGGTGGGAGGGCTGGGGGGTAAGAAGACAGGTGTATTGACCGGAGCTTTCTACCCAGATAGCCTAGCCTAACTGATGAGCTGCAAACTCAATGAGAGACCCTGTGTCAAAAAAATAAAGTGGAGAACAATAGGAAAAGACACAGGATGTCAGCCTCTGGTCGACACACATACACCATACACATACACACTTACACACACACACCAGGTACCAGGCCCCACCTCCAGGGCCTTTGCACCCATTATCCCCGTCCTGGACTTCTCTTGCCAGCCCTCTCCAGAACACTCTCTCTCTCTGCCAAGCTTACCCCTCCCCTCCCCCACCCCCACCTTCCAAATGCTGAGCCCTTGGCTATCTGGTGGAGTCCCCTAGCAACATTCTCTCTGGCCATCTGTGTGCCTCCCTAGACCTCAGTGCTGGTCTGCATCACCAATCTATTCTTCCAAAAGATGTGAACCTCAAAGACACCACAACTTTGCCTCCTGGTGCACAGAGGAGTTCCTGGCAAGAGTCTGTGCTCATCAATATGGATGGGACACAGGAAGCAGTGAATGCTATCACCGTCATTATTGCTCCTGGAAACTGGAGGAAGGCGGAGGAGGAGGAACCTAATGCAATTGTATTTAGTAAGAAAGAAACAACTGCAGGCTAATCTGCCCCATCTTCTTCCAAAAACCAAAGACCAGGAGACTTCTGCTATCAAAGGACTTGGACTTCTGATGCTATTCATACCAGGCACATCGGGTTGCCAAAGAAAGGCAAGGCCAGCCAGGCCAGTGCTGCTATCTGCCCATTTCCTTGGGGCACATGGGATATGGTGATGATGGAGCCCATTTAATAGCAGGGCTGCCTTCACCTTGTCTCCACTGAGCCCCGATGGAAGGGTAAGGGAGGTTATAAGGTCAACAAACGGTTCATTTTCCCTCTGATCCTGGAGGACCAGGCTCCTAGTGACTCAAAATTTGTAGATCACCAGTCTCAGGGTAGCAGCTGGGAGGAGCCAAGGACCAGCATAGCTGTGAGTAAAAACAACTGGAGAAGGCAGGTAGGAGGGAGGGACAGGAAAGTACCCACATTCCTGCCCTCCTTCCCCTCCTTCTCACCCCTGGGCACCCTGCCATGTTGCCCCAATCAGTCCATATCATCAGGTCTTAACCTGAGGCAGAAGGTGCAGTGGGCAAATGACAGCTTTGAGAAGAAGGTATGCCACACACATCCCCATTGCCCTGCAGTGCAGCCCTGTGGACCTCCAGAAAGCCTTGCAGATTGACCACTGCTCCCCA
This sequence comes from Phodopus roborovskii, assembly GCF_943737965.1. Lineage (NCBI taxonomy): Eukaryota > Metazoa > Chordata > Mammalia > Rodentia > Cricetidae > Phodopus > Phodopus roborovskii. The sequence goes on from NW_026126418.1 coordinate 71,644,839, forward strand.
AGAAGCACTTGCAGGAACTTGGGGGTTCACAGCCAAGACTGTCTGCCCTTGCCATCCCTATGGCTCTCATCCTGGGGCCTCAAGGATCCCATCATCACTGAACTGGCAAGAATGGCGGCCCTTAAGAGGGTCCAGTCCTAAGCCAGGCACTTCAAAATGTGCTCTTACTTGGAAATAAGTCTTTTCAGAAACAATTAAATTAAAATGTCACCCAGGTGGGCTCCAACCAAGATCACTGTCCTTACATAGAGGAGCATCCCACACAGGAGTGGATATTTGCAAAGGGAGGAGGTGGTGGAGACACAAGGAAAAGGCAGCCCTGTGCAGATGGAGGACACCAGTGAGGTGTTAGAGCAAGGAGCAAGGCCGGGGACTGTTCTGCCCTGCACCTGCACTTGATCTTGATCTTGGAGTCTCCAGAACTCTGATAGAGCTCTAGAAAACTACTACAACCTGTGAGTATTGCCATCACCATCACCACCATCATCACGTGACCATCACCCCACCCTCACACCTCCACCATCATCTGATTAGTATTAGTTAGTCGTGGTGGATCTAACAGCACACATTCTCTTCCAGCTCCGGAGGCTGGATGTTGGCAGTCACGTGCTCAAGAGCTATGCTACCGATCCAGATTTTGGAGAGGAGCTCTCTTTGCCTCCTCCAGTATCTGAAGACTCCGTGTGCTCTGTGGCTTGTGTGGTATTACTTACCTCTCTGCCTCAGTCTAGATTTGGCCTTTGCTCTTGATTCTTTTCCCTCCATCTATTTGTGTGGGCACACATCACTGTGCACATATACACAGAAGTCAGATGTTAACCTGTGGGAGTCATCTCTCTCATTCTACCATGTGTGTCCCAGCTTGGTGGCAAGCTACCTCACCTGCTGACATCTCACCGGCCCATCTCGTTTCATTTTATAGTTATTGTAAACATTCTTGTTTTGTTTTATGTATGTTTTCCCTGCACATATGTCTGTGTACCATCACATGCATGGTTGGTGCCCAGAGAGGTCAGAAGAGGGCATCAGATTCCCTAGAACTGAAGTTTCAGATGACTGCTAACGTCTATGTGGGTGCCAGGACTTGAACCCTGGTCCTCTGCAAGAGCAGCCGGTGTTCTAAACTAAGGAGCCATCTCTTGTTTCTTTCTTTCTTTCTTTCTTTCTTTTTTTTTTTTTTTTTTTTTTTTTTTTTTTTTTGGTTTTTCGAGACAGGGTTTTGAGACAGGTAGCTTTGGAGGCTGTCCTGGATCTAGCTCTGTCGACCAGGCTGGCCTCAAATTCACAGAGATTCACCTGCCTCTGCCTCCTGAGTGCTGGGATTAAAGGCATGTGTCACTACACCTAGCCCTTCTTATAAGCTCTTTTGTGATTGCAGTTAGATCCCAAGTGGTTAATTCAGGATGCTCCAGGCCCTTATCTTAAATAGATATGCAAAGGCTCTTTTTTACCAAGTAAGACCAAATTCACAGCCTCCTGGGGCTAATACAGAGACAGACATACCCCTGGGAACACATGCACATCGGGACACGCAGCACTAGCCCACATCCTTAACCTGTGCTGTGTTCCTCCACCACCTTTGGGCAGGTGCCATCATCCTTTGACGCATGGCACTGGGAGCTCAGAGAGGGAAAAGATGTTCCTTGGAGGTTCCATTTAGGAGCATCTGTGCCCCTGATTCCTCTGTTTGTCCTGCCTCTGCCTCTGAACTTCCCATGGAAAAGAACACTTCACAAAAGAAATAATCACCACAAGGAGTGTCAAGGGGACATGGGCTCTGGGGTCTCACTTGAGTTGTGCCACTGAGTAAGCCAGTCTATCCCTTGGGGTCTTACTTGCCCATGGGTCAAGATGGCAGATGGGCAGTTATTTGGTGATAATCATGGTCCTGCCAGTTCTACAGTGTAATGGCCCTATGTGTGTCACAGCCTTATGCTGCCCAGAGGTATAGTATCCTTACCCCTGCTGTTCAGCACAGCTTGTTCTGAGGGGGTGAGTTTGTGGGGTTCACACTGGTGATATGCGATAGTGGGAGAGTCAGCCTTTCCTTCAGCCTGCTCCTATCCTGGACTGCCAGCAAGGACAAGTTCTAAGCACTTCTGGGAGCCTTCACTGTTTGATTTCAGACTGACTGCCAGCAGAGCTGAAGATCCCCTTTCTGTGATGGCCCAGGCAGCTTAGGAACTGGCCATGTGCAATGGACTTCAGTGTCTAGGAAGGTGATCGTGGGTCTGAAGGAGCCCTTGCTAATTACCAAGAAATGACCAGGAGTCCCAGGGCCCAAGGTTCTGACCTTGCAAGGGCAATCTAATCAAACTGAACCGGACAACACAGACTCAGGAGGACCCAGATTTTGTTTCTGAAAACATGGGTCAAGGTAAAGGCTGGATGTGGTCTAGAGGTAGATGGCTTTCTTTGCTGGAGGCCCTGGGCTCCTCCCAGCACCACAGGATAAACCTGGGTCATTCATTTGAGCGGTTTGTACCTGCAAACACACACACACACATACATACATACATACATACATACATACATACATACATATATATATACACACACAGCCCATTTCCTGTGCCAGAGGCCCATACCTTCTGTCCACTCTTACTGGCCTCTCTGTCCAGGATCAATCAAAACTGTTTGCATTTGGGCTAATAACAACCTGGGAGCCTAGGGATAGGGGTGGGCAGAACTGCAAACTTTAATTAGCCTAGTGAGATTAACATCCTAGCAGGGGATTGGGGGGAGCTTCCTTCAGGCCTATCAGATCCCAGTAGACACCCCCACCCCCTGTGAAGGGCACCCCTATACAGAATGTTAGGAGACTACACAGTGAGGCTTACACGTGCTGAGTTAATCTCTATTCGCCTCGAAGCTGAGCCTGGCTGGCTTCAAAGAACTCCAGGTTCAACAGTTCTTGAAGGTTTCTTCTCTGCAGAGGCCTCAAGCAGAAAAATCAGGCACTAGGCTGTGTGACCTTGGGTCGGTTGCTCACCCTCTCAGGGAGAGGAGGCTAAGTGGAAAGGTTGGGACAAATGATGGGATCTGGGAAGCTAAGCCCTACAGGGTGGCCGAATTGTTACTGCCTGGCTGCCAAGCCTGGGGTCACACGTTCAGGCAGGGCCGAGAATTTTCTGGTCTCCATCTGGTTTAGTATTGAGAGCATCCAGCGGCTCGGGGGCTGTTTCCATCAGCGTCCCCAGGAAATTGGCCTTCCCGAGAATGAAGTCATCTGCTCCTCTTTTATTTATTTATTTCTTGTTGCCTTTTTCTCCTTCAAGCATGAGCTACCGGGTCTGTGCAGTTTCTCTCCGCGGGCTGTCGCAGGGGGAAGGGGCGCGAACAGGGGGACCCCTGGGTGCCATGCGCCGTCCCGGGACAAGCCGAAGGTGAGCTCCCGGGCGGCCAGGGCGAACAATAACAGTAAATAACGCTGCCTCGTCAGCGTCATAAAAACGGAAACGCTTCCACTGTGTTTTAATAAGCGTCGCCCATCAATCTGCCTCCCTGCCGGCCGCGGGCACCGGGCAGGGTGCGGGAGGGGGACGAGGGGGCGCGAGCGGCCGGGGTCACGCGCGCCAGCCGGGACGGGAGGCGGCCGAGCTGAGTAACTCGGTTGCCATGGCGACGTGGCCGCGAGGAACAGGAAGCGGCAGAAATAGCAGCCGCTGCGGCGCGGCCCCTCCCCCTCCCCCCCCCCGCGAGCCTGTTGCCACGGCGACCGGGAGGGAGCGGGGCTGCGCGGGCGGCCTCCTGCTCGGCCTGCTGGCGCATGCGCGGTGCTGCGTGCGCGCCGGCCTCGCCCAGCAAACCCTGGAGTGGTCAGTGAGGACCGGAGCGACCCAAGGGTCCGTTGTCGGTCGTGGGAGCCACCCTGCTCTGGCTTCTGGCAGAGGCAATGCTTTCCCAACCTATAGAGGGCGAGGACGTGGGCACCAGGTCCCCGATATGTTCTGCATGACAGCAGGTCAGGGTCGGGGCTGCCCTCGCTATGGGTGGGGCTCCTGGTGACGTCCAGGGATGCCTCCCTATTAGTACCCTTTTCCGTGTGTCTCTTTGCCAGATGCAACTTTCATAGAACACAGAAACCCTGGCACCCTCCGGGTCCCCTCAAATGCCAGAAAGCAACAACATTCTCCCCTCAAAAGTTGAGGGAAGCCTATATGTTTCATAACAAAAGCCCTCCCCACACCCCATAACAGCTTGTTTATGTGGAAGTAACTACAGCCTTGGGGGTTTGAATCTGGTGTGTGTGTGTGTGTATACTGTGTAGGGGACACGTGATTACATCTGAGGCCGTTTGTGGGGAATTTTCTTCTCTGTAGATTTTGTTTGGTTTGTTTTTAATAAGGGTCAGAGGTCTGGTCTTCTGTGGGGAAGGGGGAAGGGTCACCTCGGATGGCCAGGCCAGAGAATCCCAGGGGACAGGTCATGGGGCCTCCCATGCTAGCTGAGGCCAGCAGCCAAAGCTGCTCCATCTGGCCTTGCTCCCAGCAGGCAGGCGTAGGCGGCCAGGCTCCTAGATGCTCCCTAGAGTGGAGCCCCAGAGGGGACCCCTGGAATAGGGACTGGTCTCCCTGGGAAGGGCAGCTGCCATTTCTCAACTCTGGCCAAAAGAAAGGAGGGAGCTGCTGCTGCTGTCTGGGCCTTCATACAGTGTGCTCTAATCAGGGTGGGCTTGTATGCGCAGCCTTCAGGTTGGCTATGTGAAAAGAAGGGAGCCAGCCCGCTATCCAGACCAAGGGCTATAGACTACAGAGGAGCATCTCCACCCAGGAGACCCTAGCTGTGTGTGTTACCCTCTTTTCTCACACTGTAGAGACAGAAGGGTGCACTCGCCCTGAAGAGCCTGGTGCCAGATTGCATCCACCATGGTGGTCTTGGGGTCTTGGTTAACTCTCTTTGGGGAAGTCATGGAGATGTGGGGAGATGGGAGCCAAAAGCACTTGACTGTAACCCAGAGAAAGCCCCTATCCTTGAAGCCAAAGCAGATATGAGAACTGAGATCATAGGGACTGGACAAGCCCCTCATGGCTTGTGACCATCCCATGAAGAATATATAAAGGCTTCTGCAGGAGATGGGTGCTCAGAACCTAGTGCCTATTACTGGAGCTGGGAGGAGTTTGTTCACTGTCTTCTGTGCCCTGAGATTTAGGCAGGTTGTGCACAGCAGTAAATTAATCCTGTGTATGGGCCTGAGGGGTCAAGAAGCATGGTAGGCCCTGGGCTCTGCTACTAAGCCCTTGTGGAATCTGAGGCAGGCCACTTATCTTCCTAGGGCCTCAGTTTCCCCATCTGGCAGACAGGAAGAATGGTCAGAGCAGCCACTGTCTTTGTATCTAATTTGATCATCCAACCAACCCAGAGAGGCAGATACCATGGTCCATATGTTAGGAGGGCTAGAACCCAGAAGAGTGAAGTAAGTCCCTTACCAGGATGAGCTAGAAGATAGCACAGCCAGGCATCTGTTACACCTACAGGAGAGCAGGCATCATGCTGTGTGTGTGTGTGTGTGTGTGTGTGTGTGTGTGTGTGTGTGTGTGCGCTCAGCCCTTCCCATTTTGGTGGCTCTATCCAGAACCTTCCCTTTGAGTTGGGACTCTCATCCCTGCTTTTTGAGGCAGGCAGAGGCTAGCTCTCGGTGGTGGCTGCTGGTGGAGTGATGTGAAGGGGAGGGTAGGACTTGAAGGATAAGTGCACCACACACAGCTCTGGGGCAGACTGTCTAGCCTCTCCCTTGTTCCTTCCTGCCATTGATATGGCAGGGTTGGGGGCCCTCACTCACTAGGCAGGCGTGTGGCATCCAGATGGCGTGGTTAATCGTGCTGGAACCGTAAATCAGCGGTATTGTCCCAGCCTCCCTCCCCTCTTCTGTACTGTCACCTGGAGGAGGAGCTGGTGTGAGAAGCCCCTCCAGCCCCACCCACCAGCCCCAGGCTTTGTTCCCAGCCAGTGGCCAGTGTTTGTGTTTGAATACTGGCCTTGCCACTGCCTGCCTGTGTGGCTTCCACTAACCCTGATCTCCCTGCTAGCCTCAGACTCCTCATCCATACGCAATCACAACACCCTCTGTCCCTAGAACAAGATGAAATTTCACCTGTTCCTGCTTCCTGGCCTATAGCTCAATAGATCCTCCAGAGCTGGCTCTCACCCTCTTCTACCTATACAGGAACCTTTGAGTCAGAGAAGGAAAGTGAGCTGCCCAATGCCACACAGCCAATTAGTAAAGGAGCAGGGATTAAGCTTGGCAGGACCTCAGCTCTTTTTCCATCAGCCCACTCTCCCCAGCCCCTCTGAGGCCACTCTGCCTATGTCTGCAGTGACAGCAGCATTGTTAGCCTTGCCCAGAGCCCAGGTCTGAAAAGATGTCTTAATAGGGTCTTAATAAAGCTGCAGACACAGTGGCTTTCTGGGGCAGGGGCAGGGGCAGGGTCCAGGTGCAGCAGATGTGACCTAATGGAAATGTCAGGGGCAGGGAGATGGGGAAGCCACTTGCTCTTGTCTCAGACTCAATCTCCCAGTCCTCCTTAGCTGAGTCACTGGATGCAGGGAAAGCCACTCATCCCTCATTCCATATATCTGTCTGTCCATTCTTCTGCCCTCCCTCACAACTGCCACCACCACACAGTGTCCAGGTTCCCCTCTGCCAGTTAGAAAGGCATGAGATACATGGGCACAACTAAAGAGTGTGTCTGGCAGGCGGGCTGTGAGATCGGGGTCTACAATCCTCCCCAGACCCCAGGATGGCTGGTCAGAGCACTGCCCTTCTGGGCCTCTCCCTATCTGTCAGTCAGGCTGCTGTGACAAACAGCTTTACTCTAGGTAAGGTTCAGCCAGCAGAAATGTATTTCCCACAGTTCTGGGGACATGGGAACCCCAAGATCAAGGTGCAGGCATATTCTGGATCTGGTCAGGGGCCTGTTCTCGTACATGGGGCCTTCTAGCCATGCTTGGGTGTGGTAAAGAGGGGAGAAAGCCCCTTTGAATCTGCTATGCCCCCCCTCCTTTCTTCCTGTTTCTTTTAGACAAGGACTCGCCATGTAGCTCAACACCATGAGTCTGGCCTTGAGCTCAACACCCTTATGTCTCAGCCACCTGAGATTACAGGGGCGTGTGCACCACTCCTTGGTCTCCTTGTTTTTTTATTATTGCATATTAATTATACAGAGTGATGGGTGTCCTAGTCATCTCTAGCCACTTTTATGAAGACTAATCCATCTGTGAGGGGAGCCCTCAGGACCTAACCACCAAAGGCCTCAACCCTAAAGTACCACTTGCTAGCACCACCTTGGTGGAGGAACTTTGTTTCGTGTGTGTGTGTGTGTGTGTGTGTGTGTGTGTGTGTGTGTGTGTGTGTTGTGCACTTGTGGCAGTCAGAGGACATATTTCAGGAGTCTCTCCTTCCACCATGTGGGCTCTGGGCATTGAACTCAGGCTGTCAGGTGTGGCGGTATTGTTTTTAATATTTTTACTCTTTTAGCTTTTTTGGCTTCCTGACTCTTGGCTTTTTGATGGGTCTGTCACCCAGCTCCCAAGTAAATCACACACGAAGGCTTATTCTTAGTTATGAGGGCCTGGCCTTAGCTTGGCTTGTTTGTAGCCAGCTTTTCTTATCTTAAATTACCCATCTACCTTTTCCCTCTGGGCTTTTATCTTCCTTATTTCTGTATATATTACTTTCCTTCTTACTCCATGGCTGACTAGGTGGCTGGGTGGCTGGGTGGCTGGCCCCTTCCTTGTTCTCTCTTTACTCCTTTCTCCTTCTGTACAGGTTGGGTTTGTTGTTGTTGTTGTCGTTGGGTTTTTTGTTTGTTTGTTTGTTTGTTTTGTTTGTTTTTTGAGACAGAGTTTCTCTGTGGTTTTTGGAGGCTGTCCTGGAACTAGCTCTTGTAGACCAGACTGGTCTAGAATTCACAGACATCTATCTGCCTGCCTCTGCCTCCCGAGTGCTGGGACTAAAGGCATGTACCACCTCTACCCAGCTGGGTTTTTGTTTTGTTTTGTTTTTCCTACTTTTATTTATACTCTTTGCCTGCCAACCCTGCCCGTTCTTGCTCCTGCCTCACTGTTGGCCATTCAGCTCTTTATTAGGACCATTAGGTGTTTTAGACAGGCAAAGAATCACAGCTTCACAGAGTTAAACAAATGCAAAGTAACCAAAAGTCACACACCTTAAAATAATGTTCCCCAACATGGTGGCAAGCTCCTTTACTTGCTGAGCCCTAATACTGCCTCCTAAAACCACCATCATAAGTAGATCATGTCCCAACATGTATGACTGCATCCATGTCCTAGAAGAAGGGGTTGACTGTGCTGTTCCTGCAGTTCTAAAGCTCCATGCAGGATAAGCACCCGAAGTAAGCACTCTTCCAAGAACCTATTGAGGTCCTAAAGCTCTGATCTAAAACCCAGGGCCACTCTGACTGTCCCAGACCTCAGCCACTGAGTTGAGATGGAGCCTGGCCACAGAGGGCACAGACAGAGGCATGGAAGGACATGGAAGGGGCTGCTAGAGCACTAGACTAGGGGCAGGATCCAGGACCAGGCCTTGGGGTATATGACCCTGGGAAGATGGCACACCCCAAGAGTTTCCATCAGGTCAGATGAGATAGATGCCTTGGGGACCCATGACTGCTGGGACACTGCTATTATTGATAATATCATGAAACTCCATGGCAAGGAAGTAGCTCTGAAATGACACCATTCATGAACATTTAAAATTTTCTCTTTAAGATAATGGTCTTGACTTTGAAGATCCCCCACGGAAGGCTTCATCCTTCCCGGGGAGCAGAAAGGGGATGGGATAGATGGTTGGTGGGGGGCAAGGGGAGGAAGAGGGAACTGGGATTGACATGTAAAACAAGCTTGTTTTTAATTTAAATTTTAAAAAGGGGGGTGGAGAAAATAGTCTTGCATGCTTTTAGTCCCAGCTCCTGGGAGACAGAGGCAGGTGGATCTCTGTAAATTCAAGGTCAGTCTGGTCTACAGACCAAGTTCCAGGACAGTCAAAGAAGTTATACAGAGAAACTCTATCCCCTGTCTCAAGAAACACACACACACACACACACACACACACACACACACACACACACACACACACAGCGAGCAAGCAAGAGAGAGAGAGAAAACTGTTAGCTGGGCAGCCATGGCAAGTGCCTTTAATCCCAATACTTGGAAGGCAGAAGCAGGCAGATCTCTGAATTCAAAGCCAGCTGCAGAGAGAATTCCAGGATAGCCAGAGCTATATATAGAGAGAGACCCTATCTCAAACAATGAATGAATGGATACCAGAAAAACAAAAACTAACCAAAATGAAAGTGTCTGACTTGTATTGGGCCCAGGTGCTAGAATAGTGAAAACCACAGCCAAGGAGGACAGTGAACACAAGGCACTGTTAGTGTCCCACCCATAGTTGCTTGAGGCTATGTGAAGGCTTAAAGGAGAAGATCCATTAGTAATGCCTGTCACAGGCATGGTATGGGGAACAAAAGCCAAGACATTGGTTGGCCATACTGTGAATTAAGAATAAGAAGATATTTAGACAGGAGAACCTTGTGATAGTGGCTGCCTGTTAGAGGACCCTGGGCAAGTCTCTGGTGTATTGCCTGCCTCAGTTTGCTCTGGGAAGCAAATATGCTGACAGAGGATTCATTGTTATCAGGAGGATCAGAGGTTGAAGCTCACACTCAATGGGGCTCAGGAACTTGGCATCCCTACCTTCTTACTTCAGTCTGACCTGCTCTAGTCTATGCTTGGGCCATAGTTTCCCCAAATGACAACAGGGTGGTGGAGGGGAGAGGCTGAAGGGCCCTAACCCTTCCCTTTGTGAGGCTTGCAGGGCTGAGGCTTGGGAAGGAGGCTGAAGTCCCAGAGGAGGGCTTTGAAAGTAACCCTCCCTCCCCTGTTCATGGGACTTGAAGACAGAGGAGGGTAGGGCAGGGTGGGTGGGGCCAGGGGTTGTGCAGCACACCACGATGTTGCCTGGGTCCATCAGGGCTCCTCGGCGAGATGCTGAGGGGAAGAACAGAGAGGTGAGTGGCCAGTGTGGGGTCCTAAGGAGTGATGGAGGGGACAGAGATGCCTAGCAGGCAGGAGTCTGTGCTGTGGAGATCCTGGCAACAGCCTCAGCTCAAACCTGGAACCCAGACATGGTGGATCCAGCTGGGAGCTTCAAGCCAAATGTGCTTCAGGAGAAGGCAGCTCCCAGGAGATCTGGGCTGCTGTGGAATCCTAAAACTAGAGACTTTTTTTTTTTTTTTCCTTAATGCCAGAGCCTGTATTCTTTGTGGGAGAGGTGGAGTGAGTGGGACTGAGTAAAGCCGTCTGCCTTTCCCTTCCCGCTCTTCTTCCAGCCAGTCCCAAATTTTGTGCTGGGGTTTATGCGGAGCTACTGACTTGCCCTTAAGTGAGGCAGGAGACCCATTGCTCCGAGGCCACAGATCTCCGTGTCCTGGCCACCTGCCCTCTAAGCCTCCTAGCCCAGACTCAGACCCCAGGCAGGATTGTGGGGTTGAGCAGCACAGGAAGGAATGAGCCTGGCTCTCCCATCTGGACATGAGACCGTGAGAGCCCCTGGGAGTGGGGGCAGCCTCCCGAAGCCACAGAGGAAAGCATTCTTCCCATGGCCCTTTGTCTTCTAGGAGAAAGGACACATAGACCTTCACTTTGACCATAGTCAATGAAAAACCTTGAAGACCTGCGTTTGCCTTAGCTGAGACATGGGCAACTGGCTATGTGACCTTGGATACGTTACTATCTTAGTTAGGGTTTCTATTGCTGTGGAGAGACACCATGACCACAGCAACTCGTATAAAGGAAAACATGGTGCTGGAGAAGGAGCTAAGAGTTCTACATCTGGATCCACAGGCAACAGAAGGAGCCTGTGATACTAGGCCTAGCTTGAGCATATGAGACTCAAAGCCCACCTTCACAGTTATACACTTCCTCCAACAAGGCCACACCTCCTCGTAGTGTCACTCCCTAAGGGTGGAGCATTCAAACTCCAGTCAATAGGGCCGTTCCTATTCAAGCCACCAGTTTTCCAAACTCTCTGAATCTCACAATGCTGGTGAGGATGGGGTAAAAGACAATTGTGCAGGATGCAGGTGTCTTTAAGTCTCAGTGGACTGGATCTTGTGGTAGGGTTAGGTGGCTGGGGATGAAATGAAATGTTATGCAAATGTGCTAGCTTCATCCTTGTTGTTGTTCTAGAAAGATCCTTGGTGTCATGGAAAATCACTGCTCCTGGTGGACCTGGACTCTGCCTTATCCAGTGTAACTCCTAGAAGCCACAGCCCAGGGTTGTGGGGCTAGAACAAGGTGGCCAGTTTCCAGGCCGTGTTTTCCTGGCAGGGAAAATTAATTGGCCTGTAGTGCGGAATAGTGTTTATCTTAATTAGCAGGAAGTTGACCAATTTCTTAATAAAGGGCTTTGCAGAGGCTCCAAAGTTGGGGTTGGTAATGTGGGAGGGAAGTGAGCAGGGATGGCCCCTCGGTCCAAGAGGGTCAAGAGGGGGACATCAGGTCCTGCAGAGTTCTGGCTTCGTAGATGTCTCTCCTTCCTGGGAGCTGAGATGGCAGGTAGACAGGACAAAACTACCTGGATTGTCTGTCTGTCTGTCTGTCTGTCTATCAGCAACTTGACAGAAGCTAGGGCCACCCGGGGAAAGGAAACTCAAGTGAGAAATGCTTTTTTTTGATTGATGATTGCTGCTGGAGGGCCCAGCCCACTGTGGGCAGTGCTATCCCTGGGCAGGAGGGCGGAGGTTGTATAAGAAAAGGAGCTGAGCCAGCCAGAAGGAGCAAGCCAGTCCTGGTGCTCCTCCGTGGTCTCGGCCTCAGCTCCTGCCCTGGTCTCTCTGCATGATGGACTGTAAGCTGTGAGCGGAAATCAACCCTCTCCTCCCCAAGTTACTTTAGGTCATGCTGTTTATCACAGCAAAAGAAAGCAAAACAAGACACCAGTGGACCCACAGAGACAACATGGACCTCTCTGACCTTTGACCTGCCCTTATCTCTGTGCCTTTTGGTGTGTGTGATAAGGAAACAGATTAGACCTGAGGATGCCTCCTTTCCTTCCACAACACCTGGGCCCGCAGCAGTGCTGATAAACAACCCCATCTTACAGATGTGAAAACTGAGACCCAGAAAGGGTTGGCACCCTGCCTCCACCTAACTTGCCATAGCCAGGTACCCTTATAAGTCTGTGGGATCAAGGAACAAATGAGTTAATGACAAAGGCGTACTTCAGGACAGATGGCCTGTGACACCTGCCCTCTCTCTACCTCAGGCCTGCATGCCTGTGGCCTGAACTTACAGAGACTTTAGTTGATGAGGACCCTGATTACCAGGCAAGGGCTGCAGAGGCCTATCTGCTTCATGCACAGACTGGGGAAGGGGCTCCTCGTCGCCCACTCCCTGCGCCTGCATGCCATGCTTGCTACTGTTGAGAGCCCACAGGCTTCACAGTCCAGAACAAAGGGGACACCTCAGTCCTGCTCCTGGATTTGTCCCCACCCTCCAGCCCCACCCCTCAGCCCTGCTCTAGGAGTCTCCCCCACTCTCCAGCCCCACCCCTCAGCTCTGCTCCTGGAGTCTCCCCCACCCTCCAGCCCCACCCCTTAGCCTTGCTCCTAGGCTCTCTCCTCACCCTCCAGCCCCACCCCACAGCCCTCCTCCTGGACTCACCCCCACCCCCATTCATAAACTGCTGAGACCCTGCTTTCTTTCCCTGTGCTAGCCACTGTTCCAGGCACTTTAAAGGTATACACCCCCCACATAAAGGAGGTACTGTTGTGTGCCCATTATACAAATGAGGAAACTGAGGCACAGAGAAAATGAGGCTCTAGGGGATATTGAACAAGAAACCCTGTGAACCTCTTTAAAGACACAATCGCTCATTAATACACAGAAAAAATTCCACTTTTGTATCCAGCCTTGGCCCCTACCCTTCAAAATCTGGCTCATCTCAGAGGTCATTGCCCCAGCCTTCTTTCCAGGGCAGACGCTCCAGCTGCAGATGTCCCCAAAGCTTGAATTACTTGGCCTTGGCCCAGGTCATGTCCCCCACCCCCACCCCCAGCTCCTGACAACTCAGAGTCCTGGGCAGGAGGGACACCCAGGCAGCCCAAAGGGAGGCACAGATGACTCTGGAGCAAGGGGGACTGGTGAGATGATACCTCTACTCTGGGCTGGTGGAGGAACCAAAGGCTAGAAGTGGACTGGGGCATCCAGGCAGTACATGGAGGCTTGGTCAGGGCTCACTGTTCTGGGGAGGATCTGGATTTAGAAACCCCCAGAGGGCAGAGGGCAGAGAGGAGTTGGTGGCTAAGGCTAAGAAGGGTGAGGAGGTGGGACTAAAGTCCAGATTACTGGACAGGATAGCAAGAGGACAGGGCCCAGGCAGGTGTCCACTCATCCCTGGACTGCCCAGCAAGGAGCCTACATCAATCAGAGCAGAAAACCCAGCAGAAGGGTGGAAGACAGGGCAGGACCTTCAGCCAAGGTCAGGCCTGACTCCTGGCCCCACAGAAGTGTTCAGTCAGCCTTCTGTTGGGGCTTCCTTGCCTTGTCCCAGGGCATTAGCAGTGAAGGATGCTCTAGAGCCCTGGAAATGTCCCTCCCAAGGGGACTAGAGATCAAATGCTTACTTGGCCAAGGGCAAAGGCTATTTCTGGGGATTGGGATCCCTGTGAAGTCTCCCATGCTCACCCTCTGCTCAGCTGTGGAGACCACATCCCTGTGGCTTTCAGAAAATCCCACTCCTGACCCAGTGGAAGCCATGAATGAGGCAGGAAGGGATCTGCAAGATCTCCCATCCTGCTTCTTGCTGGGCCCTTCCCCTCAGGGTGGGGCTGAGCTGGGACCCAGCAGGGCTCTGTCACTGTGCCTTGCAGAGAATGGAGAAGGGGGACAGCTCAGGCGAGCAGCGTCTGAAACCTAATTGTGTTCTGTCTAATCCATCAGCAGAGGACAGCTCGCCAAGCCCCTCCCGGCTGGCTGATAAATGCCGTTCCAGGCCCCCTGTGTGCCAGGGTTGCCTTAATTGGTATCAGGACGTGCCTGGACTCCATCGTCCATGCCATTGCCTTCCTCCCTGTCTGCTTACTCCTGCTGCAGTCCCCAGCAAGTCTCTGGCTGCCCACCTCCATCCTTGGGAGGTGCAGCAGTACCCAATCCCCAAGAGGAGGTGGAGACCTCACAACCCAGGCCACTTATTAGAGCTCTGCCCCCTCCCGAGAGAAGGTAATTCAATGTGCCCAGCTCAGGAAGGTGTGGGGGGGACACAGAGAAGGAAAGACAGACATGGGGTTCATTTCCATGTGAACAACCTGGAAAGGATAAAGGGTCATGGCTACCGATGTGTGGTAAAGTTCTGCTGACATTCACACAAGAAAGCAGGGCCACAGCAAGGTGACCCTGGAAACAGATACAAGGTCAGCTGATTGGACCTCACTGTCCTTTAGGTTAGGAGAACACCCCCACATCAAGCTCCAGATTCTGATGGAGAATCAGCAAGGGGCTGAGCAGGGAGTACTGGGCTGAGTACTTGTTCATTCGTTCACTCATTCACTCATTCATTCATGATGTGCTGAGCCTCTCAGGACCCTGGCAGGACCAGTGACATGATTTTTCAGGATTGTGTGAAAATAAAAACTTGGAGTCTTCCTTGTCCAACACATTACTGAGGTTATCCAGGTGGTCACTGTACACACACACACACACACACACACACACACACACACACACACACACTGCTTTCAACATGGGACCTGGTTCTGTTTGTCAAGAGCCACCAGTTTGTGACTAGGGGACCTGAAAGGACAGACAGCAAGTCCAGAACTGTCCCACCCTGAGCCCCAACTTCCTAGCTGCAATCCTGAAACTAGTCATGGGACTGAAATCTGCCCCAGAGAATGGGAAGCTATGGGCATTCTGCTTGCCCCCTCCAGGTGGGCCAAGAACTGGTATGGTCTGCCCAACATGCGCTTTCCTGGTACATAACCACATAGTGAAGGCACCGCCTTACTCCTTGCTTGTGTATTTGTTTATTATTGCTTTTGAGACAGTCTGTACATCTCAGGCTGGCTTCAAACTTGATATGAGATGAGCTTGAACTGATCCTCCTGCCTCCACCTCCAAAGGATTACAGGTGTGTGACACTGCTGGTTTATGTGGTGCCAGTAACAGAGCCCAGGATTTCAGGGGACACCAGACAAGAGCTCCATTAACTGGGACAGGGGCTAGATTTCTGTTTTTTTGTGTCTTTAAGTGTCTATTGCTGCATTGACTCACCATGACCAGAAAGCAAGTTGGAGAGGAAAGGGTTTATTTGGCTTACACTTCTATATACACTTTCATCATCGGAGGAAGTCAGGGTAGTAACTCAAACAGGGCAGGAACCTGGAGTCAGGAGCTGATGCAGAGGCCATGGAGGATGCTGCTTACTGGCTTGCTCCTCATGGCTTGCTCAGCCTGTGTTTTAATAGAACCCCGACTGCCATCCCAGGGTTGGCTCCACCCACAATGGGCTGGGACCTCCATCAATCACTAATTAAGAAAATACCTGTGGTTGTGGCATACCTCTTTAATCCCAGCACTTGGGAGGCAGAGGCGGGAAGAGCTCTGTGAATTCCAGGCCAGCCTTTTCTACAGAGCAAGTTCCAGGACAGCCAGAACTATACACAGAGAAACCCTGTCTTGAAAAACGAAAACAAGAAACAAACAAAAACCTTACAGGTTTGTCTATAGCAACATTATAAAGGCATTTTCTTCCTTTATCTCTCCTCCTCCTCCTTCTCCTCTTTCTTCTTCAAGGTTTCTCTGTGTAGCCCTGGCTGTCCTGGAACTCAGTCTGTAGACCAGGATGGCCTCAAACTTACAGATATCCAATTGCCTCTGCCTCCTGAGTGCTGGGATTAAAGATATGTGCCACTACCTGCCAGATTTTTAAAGTCTTCTTAATGCTTATTTTTAGTGTATATGTTTTGCCTGCATTTATGTTTGTACCTCAGATCTCCTGGAACTGAGATTAGAGGCAGTTGTGAGCTGCCATGTGGATGCTGGTCCTCTGGAAGAGCAGCCAGCGCTTTTAGCTTCTCCCAGATGAGTTTAGCTTATGTCAGGTTGACATTAAATTAACCAGCAAGTTTGTTTTGAGAAGGGGTCTAAACTAGCTCGGGCAGGACTCAAATTCTGTTTGAATCTCAGGCTGGCCTTGAACTCCAGATCCTCCTGCCTCAGCTTCCTAGTGCTAGAATAACAGAAGTACATTACTCCATCCAGTTCTTTCTCTCTCCCTTCCTTCATTCTTAAATCCTGCTCCTTACCTCAGTGTTGGAGCTCAAACACAGCACTTCACAATACTGGGTGAGTTTCCCCACGGGGCTGCCCCTGGGAACCCCAGCCCCCCAGCCTCCAGCAAATTTTATAAAAAAGAGAAAAGAAGATTTAGTGGTGTTGGCAAAAACCTTTAATCCCAGAATTTGGGAGGCAGAGGCAAGTTGATCTCTGTGAGTTCCAGGCCATCCTGGTCTACAGAGTGAATTCCAGGACAACCAGAGCTGCAACAGAAAAACTGTCTTAAAAAAAAAAAAAAAAAAAAAAACGAGGAGGGAAGTGGCCATGTGGGTGACAAACAGAACACATGATCATTGTAAAAGGTAAGAAGGGCTACGGAGATGGCTTAGCCAGCCAATAAAGGTTCTTACTGCCAAGCCGGCAGACCTGAGTTCAGTTCCAAAGTCCCACATGACAGAAGCAGAAAAACAACTCCCAAAAGTTATTTCTGACCTCCTCTTGTATGCCATGGCTCATGAACACCCATGCACACACACACACACACACACACACACACACACACACACACACACACAATTAACATGGGGTTTGCTCAGAGTGGGCTCTGGGACCTCCAGGCCAGGCAAGGAGATAAGAGAACCCTTCCCCGACCCAGTTCCTCCAAGCAGGGGAGACCCAGGCTCCTTCTACCATGACGGACTCTCCCCAGACCCATCCTGGCTTCTCTCTCCTCTCCTCTCTCTCTCTCTCTCACTCTCTCTCTCCCTCCCTCCTTTCTTTACTTACTGCCCACCATCCCTGGCCCCAGGGAAACCTGTGAGCTGCAGCTCCAGTTGGCCTGAGCCACAAAGCTCCTAGCCTTCTCTCCCCCAGCACACCCCAATTACTAGCTTGCTCTGATTTGCATGTCCTCTAGTGATTAACGCCCCTTCTAAACTCTGCTCCCATCAGCAGCCACCAGCCTGGGATTATAGAGTGGCCTGACACCTTTAAAAAACAAGCAAATGCTCCCCAACACACACACACACACACACACACACACACACACACACACATAGATACACACACACACACATAGATACACACACACACACACACACACACACTGGAGCACACTCCATAGGCAAACACTCTCACTCCCATAGAAACACGAACACACACACACACACACACACACACACACACACACGAGCATGTTTACAGACACACATGTATACACACACTCTTCTACTTTGTCTCACATACGCACACACAGAGCAAAGGAAGCTCATTCTTCCCTGGACATTCAGAGATCTGGAGCTGCTCCCAGGAGTGCTGCCTGACAGAAAACACTGGAATCAGAGTCAGCCATCATTCTAAACCACAGATCAGAATGTTGTCTTGCTGTTTACTGGCTGCCAAGTCTTCCAGCATTATGGGCAGGCATCTATTGCCATTAAAGAAAAGAATCTGAGGCTCAGGGAGGGCAAAGCACTTGCTCAAGGTCACCCAGCCTAGATTTCCAGCCCAAACACTTGGGATTCAGCTTTCAGATGCCAGAAACACTAATAGCTGCATCCTGCACACAGTATCAATGCCGGCTGGGCCAGGAACTGGAGCTAAGGGTACTGGAGCTGTACAAAACCGACTAGGTAGTGGTTGGAATGCCAGCCTCTGGTGTTCTTGTAGGTGGTAGAGCCAGGCCTCACCTAAGAAGACCAGGCATCCTCTGCTGATCCCTAGCTATGATTTAATATGGAGTGTAGCAAAGGGAGGGCTGTGGGACCTCCTGGCAGGACCCAGAACACTCTCAAGCACTCCCATGCAGGGACCTAGGGTGCAGTCTGGCCATAGGCATTACTGGAGCGACCTCCGGGTGCAGCCCAGAAGTTTTGCCTTTCTCTCTTGCTGGGAAATACTCACTGGAATCCTTAGGGACAGATGATGCCCAGGGTGGCCAGGGAAGGCGGTCTGGTGGAGCTCCCTGCCACCCCTGCACCCTGCCCCCCCTGTGGCTTCCTTCCCACCCTCCTCTGCAGTGCCTCTGCTGCTCATTAGAGCAGAGCTGAGCTTGCTCTGGGTTTAAAATGCTATGAGCACAGCCTGCCTTTTATCTCCTGCTTGAGCACCAAGTGTGACTCTCCAGCATCTCCAGCTTCCTCTCCCTGAGGCAGAGCAGATGTCAGGGCTTCCAGAACCTCTGGCAGACCCCTGAGATGGCCTGGACTTCCCCCATGGATTCCCAGAGCCCCCCCCATCTCCCAGATGGTTGGGATCAATATCCAAGAGGGACTGTCCACATCATGAACCTGCCAAGCTGTCTGCCTAGGGGCAGGTGGGTGTACTTGACCCACCTGCCAAGGTCGGGAACAGGCCCTTCCCACCCCCAGGAACTGAGTGTGCTGAGCCTCCTCAGGAGCTGGGACTCGCTGTTCCTCCTCCAGTGATGTGTCAGCCAGTAGTGCCTGCAGGAGCAATAGCAGAGCAGGGCCCTCCCCATAGCTCCAAGGCTGGTGTCCCAGGGCCACTCACACCCACAATCACTTATTGCCTGCCCTGAGCCTGGTTGCCCCTGACTATTTACAACAAGCAATGCACTTTTTTGTTTGTTTAGAGAAGGATATTCAGAAAAACAATGCACAGGGGCTGGCAAGATAGCTTAGTCATAAACTAGAGATGCTTGCAGCAGAGCCTTATTATGCCCTGAGTTCTGTCTGTGGAGACCCACAGGGTGGAAGGAGAGAACCAACTCCCTACAAGCTGTCCTCTGGCCTCCACGTGTGCTTCACGGCACACAACATAAACACACACAAATAGTAAATAAACTTCAATGACAGTAGCTATAAGATGGGACAAAATAAAACAAAAACCTATAGATACTAAAAATCCCATCATCAGGGGCTGGCAAAATGACTCAGTGTGTAAAGTGCAGGCATGAACCAGAGCTCAATCTTCAGCACCCATGTAAAAAGTCAGGTGTGAAGGTGTTTGCCTGCAAGGCCAGCTTTGCACACACACACACACACACACACACACACACACACACCAACAACAACAACAACTTCTCATCATTGACCATGCATCATGGAGGCACCTACCTTTCATGCCAGGACTTGGGAGGCTGAGGTAAGAGGGAAGAGAATTGAAGTTTGGCAACAGTCAGGACTACGCAGTGGGTTCCAGGCCAGCTTGAGCTACATCGCAAGACACTGTCTATAAATTAGCTAATAATTAGTTACTTGCCAATGTCCACATCTCTTCATGAAACCAATTATATTATAAAGCCCCTGAAATATGAAGCTTGTGTCCTAAAAGAGATTACTCTCCACCAAAGAGTGCTGTATTTGGCCTTGTCTCCCACACGGAGGGGCTGGCTCAGTTGTGTATCAGGCAGGCTCAGAGATACATGTCTTGGAACACTGCAGCAGTTGGGGGGTCTGGCCCACAGTCTGAGCCTTTCCAATCTTCTTCTGGTGTGACCTGCAGGGTCCAGGATCTGCCCTCTGGCCCCAAGATTGGTAGCCTCCTAGGCCTCTCACTGGGCTATACACAGTCTAAACAAATAGTTTTTACCTGTATATGCAGGGTGCTGAGAGATTTGACAGCTTCATTACAAACGGTACAGGCACATCTGGCTTCCTGCTCTACCAGTCTTAATGTCTGGCTTTTGTCTTCATAGTATTAAGATGGCTGCCTCACCTCTGGCCATCACATCCACATTCTATTCAGAAATAAAAGAAATAAGGTGAAGGTTATTTTCTACGAAAATTTTGTCTTTAGATTCAGAAAGGAAATTCCTCTGCTGTTATCCCATTGTCCGGACCTGGGCTACCATGGCTGCAAGGGTTGGTGAGAGGCTAAGTGCTAAGATTTTCTGGGCTCTATAGCAGAGGGCGTCCAGAGACAAGAGGCTCGGGATGTGTGTGCAAAAGGCCACTCAGGTTAGGTCTGGAAAGGCTCACAGTGATTTCATGGTGGTAGCCTTCCTCCTCCATCTTCAGATCTCCTGTGCGCCCTTGCACGTCTGGGGCTCACCCATCTTCCTCTGCTCACAGTATGCAGTTGAGTGGAACTTCAGGCTCTCCTGTGCCACCAGAATCCCCAGCACTCTGTATTCCCTCCAGAACTGACTCCCCAGTCTTCAGCCCCAGAGACATCCCCTACCTGCTGTGGAATGTCTGCAAAAGCAAACCATTGTTTTTCCAGTATGGGGTGACCCTGCAAAATGCCCGACCCCCCCCCCCCAGGGCACAGGGACTTCAAGAACAGTGAGTAACTTCTAACAGTCTATGTTTACATGGGAATCTGGCTCACTGTTCTTAGGGCATGCAAAGCCCAGAAGTTCAAGGTCATCCTCAGCTACAATTGGGTTTCAGGCCAGCCTGGACTACATGAGTGTAGTGGAATATTCTTGTCCACACCAGTGGCATAGACCTCGCCCATTGGGGGTGGAGACAGGGCTGGAAGTGGCCTGGGGGAACTAAGGCTGAGGAGGGGGCTCGAAGAGCTCTCTTGCTTGCAGCACAGGAACAGGAGTGCATCTGGAAGCATTCTTGGGACCAGGAACCTGCTGGTGTTCATCTATGCTGTGAGTTATTTCTCCCTAAATAAACATCTATTCAGCCTATTTGTTTCTCCTGATCCTTATCAAACATCAATACATGAGACCCTGTCTTAAAAAAATAAGAAGAGAGAGATGACTCAGTGGTTAAGAGCACTGGCTGCTCTTCCAGAGGATCCAGCTCCATTTCAGCACCATTCCCAACATGGCAGCTCACAAGCACCTGTAACTTCAGTTCCCAGGAGTCTGGTGTCCTTGTTGACCTCTGCAGCATTAGATGCTCATGGACACACACACACACACACACACACACACACACACACACACACCACCTATACATATAAAACCAAATAATTAAAAAAAAAAAAGAAGAAGAAGAGGAGGAGGAGGAAAGGGAGAGGAAGGGAATGGAGGAAGGAAGGAAGGGAGGGAGGAAGGAAGGAAGGAAGGAAGGAGGCTACCCCTTCAAGTGGTCAGCGTTTTCCTTCAATTGGCCAGGCCACCCAGTCCCCAGATGACTGCATCTGTGGCAGAGGCGCAAGGGAGCATGTGTCCCTACTAAATGACCTGCTTCGTGCTCTTGAGAGTGTCCCTTTCCTCCTTCCCTCCATTAAGGGACTCCTGTTTCTAGAGGCTCCCACTGGACAGAGCAGGGGTCATTGGCCCCAGTCTAGACAACCTGAAATTAAAAGCAGCCCATTCAAAGCTTAATATTGCTTCAAGACTCAGTGACCAGGGCCTGGGAGATGGCTCAGGAGGTAAAGTGTTTGATGTGTAAGCATGAGGACCTGAGTTCAAAACCCCACCATGTATGTAAAGAGCTAGACACAGCAGCTCACAGCCACCTGTAACTCTAGATCTAGGAGATCCAACGCCCTCTTCTGGCATCCTTGGGCACATATACACATCACACACACAAATAAATAAACTACTACTACTACTATTACTACTACTACTAATAATAATAATAATAATAATCTGGGCAGTAGTGACAGATGGCTTTAAGCTCAGCATTCAGAATTCAGAGCCAGCCTAGTCTAGAGATCGAGCTCCCAAATAGCTAGGTTACACAGAGAATCCCTAAACCAAAAAAACCAAAACTAACCAAGCAAATAAATAAATAATAAAATTAAAATAAGGCAGACAAAAGACAGCTCCTGAGGAATGACAGAGAGATGAGCTCTGGCTTTTAACACACACACACAAGCACAAGCAAGACATCTATCTACACACAAAATTAAAAATAAGTGAAAACACTACCCAGGATCTGAGCTAGCATACATGAAATATGGCTTTCACAGATCCTCATTGGAGTTTGCATGTTTATGGGGCTTTGCATGTGCATCACCAACACACAACAAAACGAGTTTCTGGAACATCTCTACTTTGGGGGGTAAATTGAGGCACTTGGAGGCTGAGTCCTCACAGATCAGTGAGTTTGGGTAAAGTTTGGGCAAGTGGCTTCTACTTTCAGAGCATCAGCCTTCCCTTTCCATGACTCAGAATCATACTATATTACCTCCCTAAGACAGGGACAGGCTTTGATGGATGCTGGCAGTGTGTGTGTGTGTGTGTGTGTGTGTGTGTGTGTGTGTGTGTGTGGTGTTGTCCCTGCTGTCTTTCTGTTGCTTCTCCAGTGTGGGTGATGCTAGAAAGTAATGTATGTCTATACCGAGAGGTCACCCAGGCAGCTGTGTCCTCCTTTCTCCTGAGTAGGGCTCCTCAAGGCTGTAGTGAGCCCAGCCAATGTCACTCCTGGTGAAATGGGAGTGGCCACCTGGGTGGGGCGCCCCCTCCACCTGGCATCCAGTTGCATGTTATTCTGCAGCAGAGTCTAGATCTGCTGATGGTGGGTGTGGGGAGGACATCACTGATGTAGTATCTGGGAGCTGGGGTGGTGGTACCTCCATTTGCCATCCCATCAGCACTGCCTCTCCAGGGAAGGTCAAATCTCTGCTTGTCATCCCTGGGTGTGTACACTGCTTTGGTGCCCATGGTGAGGCATATTGTGCAAGCTCCTGGCTTCCAGACTGACCAGAACAGAGCTGGCCTGTCTCCTAGCAGCCAGGACTTCCTATTGTAGAGGCTAGAAGGAGAACTCAGCCACCACCTCCCACCACCACCATACACCAGCCACAGAATCTCAGCTGAGAGGAGAAAGGTTGCAAGGGGTGGGAGCAGCTCAGAGTTGCTCGGTGGGACCAGTCAATGGCGTGGGGAGGGAGGCTTGGGCTTGCTGCCCTGCAGCTGCCTGGACTTGGCCCTCCAAGATATCCAACCAACCATGAGCTCAGAACCTCTCCCAACTCAGCTCTTGCCCTCCCTTCTTCCTCTCTGCCCTCTCCTTGCCTATCTCTCAACTCTGCAGCTCTCCTGGGGTTGGAGTAAAGACAAAGCCCTACCAGGACCTGTGTGTGAGTGTGCACATGGGTGTGCACATCTGCAGGGTGCCTTGTGCTCTGTGTGTGCACACCTGCATGCACGCGGGCTGGTGTGCATGCATGCATGGAGCTTACGAATGCAAATGTGCATGTTCCTGTGTATGCACATGCTGATGAGCCAGTGTGCGAGCATGCATGCACGGACGGTGCCTTGTGTGCAGGTGTGCATGCCTTTTCTGTGCATACAAACCCCATGCCTGTGTGCCCGTGTGCATTCGTGCAAGTATGTGCATGCATGCGCCCGTGTGAGTGAGTGAGTGCCGGCGGGCGCGCGTGCAGGCTGGGTAGGGATTTGAAGCGGCGTGAGCGCCGCTGATAAACAGCCCGGAGCGGCGCGCTGGCGGCTGCTATCGGAGCTGCTGGCAGGCGCGCAAGAAGCTGTCCCGGCCGCCAGCGCTATCAGCCCACGGAGGGAGGGCGGCGGGCGGGAGGGAGGGAGGGAAAGTGTTTGCTTCAGCCCTTAATCACGGAATTTGAAATCCCAGCGAGTCGGTGCCATTTATTTTCAGAGCCTGTCAAGGCTGGTTTCGGCGTTTAGAAGAAAGGAGGCTGAGCGCATTTACATCTCCAGCTCCCACCGCCCGCCGGGATCCGGTGGGGAGAGGCCAACGGTCTGCACAGGCACTGTCCTGCCACCGCAAGAGCTCTGGGTGGCAGCTAGGGCTGCTGGGTGCAAGGTGCAGTGCAGAGAGGGGTGCGGGGAGTATCTTGAGGCACCACATTTCACCCCAGAAAGCAACAATAGCCCCCAAATTTGCCCCAGTTCCAGAAGACTCCAGCCAGCCTCTCCCCCCTCAAGCCTAAAATGGACTGAGGGCACGGCGGGACAAGGCCCTCCCTGTGCAGATGGGGACATAGAGCCCGGAAACTGAGTTCTGGAGATCTGCAAGGTCAAGGTCACACATTGGCAGACCCGGACCAGGAGGGAGGCTGAGGGTATCTGGAATGCACAACAACTCAGGGAATGGGGAGGGAGGGGTCAGAACCGAGGCTCTCCAGCTCTGTGACCTCCCCCTCACCCCACCTCCTTCAGGGGCTGTGTTATGTACCTCTGGGGGGGAGTGGGTGTGGCTGGGCTAGGCATCCAGGCCTTGGCTGGATGGCTGGGGATGTCAGCTCTTCATTTGTCCAGCCCCACTCTTTTTTCCCCCTCTGCCTCCAGTCTCCTTGGCCTCTTGGAGCTTCCATCTCCAAGGGGATCCTGTGGCTGAGACACAGACCCCCAGAGAAAGATGGCAGTGTCTACTTCCCAAAGCCCCGATGAAATAAGGATTTCCTGGGAGCTCCAGTGTTCAGCCATGCACAGTCCCTAGCAGAGCAAAACATCCAAAATGCCCCTTTCTTCACTGACATGTCTTGTGCCCCTGGTCCTGCTCCTCCTTCCCAAGACAAGGATGTCTCTCTCAAGGTCTTCGGTGAATCACACCCAATTACCAGGTAGATGCTGGGGTAGATGGGAAAACAGTAGAGACAAAGAAAAGCAAGTGTGGTTGGAATTTTCCGTCCATTCGAAAGAACACTTTAAAAACCTTACTTATATAAAAATTAGATAACACTATAAATTGTTTGGCAATTTATTGCATCTCATTTTTCTTTGCAGTTACATAATATTTCATTGGTTACATATAGCTGTATGTAGTATCTGATCCCCATTGGAAGGGCATATAGATTGTGCCTAAACTTGTCCTCTAACTCCCAAGCCTCTGAAAACAAGTTGCTCCCCATGGCCCCATGAGAGGGGTCATTAAGGCCATCAAGGACCCCTATAGGCACAAGGAAGGGGCAAGGAGCTGTGGGAACCTCCATCCCCTCTCATAGGCAAGAGGCAGGCTAGGATTTTTCTAGAGCCAGAATTGAACGAGAGAAATGGTCTCAAGGAAGTCCACCTCGGTAAGGAAGGCCCTGGGATCCCAGGGACATAGATGCAGGCAGAGCTACCCAGGGCAATGCACACAGTCTGGAAAGGGTGGAGCATGGCTGAGAGCAGAGTGTAGTAAGAATCCTTCTGTCACTCTCCCTTCCCTTCTCCTCCCTTCCCTTTCCTTCTCCTCCCTTCCCTTCCCTTCTCCATGAATGTGGGGCCACCTCAGTTCACCTGGCAGCTTGGTCCCATGGAGGAGGAGAGCAGGAAGCCCTAAGCTCTAACTTCTAGACTGATCTGGGAGCCAGCTCCTTGTAGCTTCATTTTCCCATCCATAAATATAGATACTGGCAGCACCTACCTCACCGGACAGGGGTTCTGAGGACTCAAGGAGTCCAAGCAAAGCCCACAACCCATTGCAAAGTCCCAGGGAGCCACACTGTTACCTCCTCGTTTCGGGGACTGTGGTGTATGTGTTTTTCTCTGTGTGCCTGTGTGCCTACACATTCATGTGTGTGCACATCTGCATATACATTCATGAACACCTGTGCACATGTGTGTGTATATAAGTGTATGTGCACGGGTATACATATATGCCTGTCTCTTTATTTGAGTATGTCATCCCAAACTATTGCTGTTCTGTTGTTGTGATAAAACACTATGATCAAAGGCAGCTTAAGGAAGAGTTTGTTTTAGCTTCGGTTCCAAAGACATAGATGACCACCTAGCAAGAAATGGAGAGATCACATCTCAGCCACACATAGGAAGCATTGAAAGATAATTTGGGGGAGGGGTCAAACGGTAAACTCTCAAACCCCACCCCCAGTGATGTGTTCCTCCAGCAAGGTTCCACTTCCTAAAGTTCCCCAAATAATGTCATCAACTAGAAACCAAATGTTCAAATACATAAAGCTACAAGGGACATTTCTCATTCAAACTACTCTGTGTCTGTTCTCTGCCCCCTGGAAGACATTGTCACTTTTCAGAACACCTCTCAATATACCTTTCTAACCTCTCAGGGCCTCAGTTACACCATCTGTAGTATGAGAATGACAAAGAGTTATGATACTAAGCATATTAAGCAAACACCACCCCCCAATACACACAGAAACAACTGGTGTGTGCTCATGTAACATGCATGAAATGAAGCATAAGTAGAGGTAGCCAAGAGCCAGTACATGGCTGAGGCTTTAAAAGCTCAGCACATTTTGACACATGCTGAGTCTTTTCTAAAAGGAATGAACTGTGTGAAGGAGCTCTGCCCTCTGTTTAGATCTCTGAACAGAGACTGTGTGTGTAGAGTAGAGTGGTGGGGATGGGTAGCCAAAGTGTAGCCAATGTTAAACCTGAGTGCAATAAGACTTTGATCATAGGAATCTATTACTAGTCAGGGGCTTTTTGTTATGTAGCATAATCTAGCAAAAGCTGACAAGTACAGAAACCAGTACTTAGAAATAGTAGGCCACAAAAACAAATGTGACATGTGCTTTAGGGGACAGTCAATAAATAAGAGACAGCTACTGAAGGCAAGGGAAGTTAGTAGCCTGTGTTACACAGCAGAAAATAATCAAGAAAACTCTGGCTATAAGAATTTTAAAGCTGGGGCTGGAGATGTGGCTCAGGGATTAAAAGCACTGGCTGCTCTTCCAGATGGATCCAGGTTCAACTCACAACACCTACACAGCAGCTCACACCTGTCTGTAATTCCAGTTCCAGGGCTTCTGACACTCTCACTCAGACATATATGTGGGTAAAATACCAATAAACATAAAATAAAAATAAATTATAAACACACACACTAAAAAACAAATAAATAAACAAAAAACTGGGCATAGTAGTACATGTCTGTCATCCCAGACTAGGGAGGTGGGAGCAGGAAGATCAGAAGTTCAAGACCTTCTCTGGCTACATAATTCAAAACTAGCTAGCGTGAGCTAAATGAGATCCTTTCTCTCAAACAAAACAGGGCTGGGGTGTGTCTGGGTTGGTGAAGTGCTTATCTAGCATCCACAAAGCCCTGGGTTTAGTTACCAGTGTCATACAGACCAGGATGATGGATGACACTGACCTTAGCACAGGGGCAGGAGGACCATATAAACCACTCAAGATAATCAACAAATGTTCAGCTATATGGGCTACATGAGATAGTGTCCCTGAAGAGAGGGAGGGAGGGAGGAGGGAGGGAGGAAGGGGAGTTGCAAAGCTGATAGTCTTCTGTGGCATTAACTGAAGAGATTGAAGTAATGAAATGACTGACATACCTGGTCTTTTTCTTTCTTTCTTTCTTTCTTTCTTTCTTTCTTCTTTTTTTTTTTTTTTTTTTTTCCATGTTGTGTTATTGGGGTTGGATCCATAGCATTCATACACTGATGTCCTTATCCCTATCACATCACGGAGTGACTGAATTTGGAGGCAATGTGGCCTTTTATGACCACAATGAGATCATGTATCAGGCCCTTATGTCAGCAGGATATTTAGAAAAGGGACTGGGACACAGAGAAAGCTGTGAACAGCTGTCTACAAGCCACGAGGCAGAGTCCAGGCAGACCCTTTCCTTCTGAGGAGGTCGTTGGTCTGTTGACCCTTAATCTTAACTTTCTAGAACTGTGGAGCTGTGGCTGGGGTCGGGTGCTGATTGTTGTTTAGCAGCCACCCAAGGGGCAGGCTGCATCATGGAGGGCTCTGGGTGGAGGGAAGGGCATATGACTCCTGAGGAGGTAGATACAGACATTCTAGATTTTCACAGTTGAAAGTACATTTGGTGCTTATACCTGCCCAGTGAAAGAGGACCAGGGATGCAGCTTGGTGGGTGGGACATTTGCTAGCATGAATGAAGCCCTGAGTTCCACCAACAGAGCTGCATAAACAGGACACAGTAAGTGCCTGTAATCCCAGCACTGGGGAGGTAGAGAGAATCAGGAGTTCAAGCTCATCCTCGGCTACACAGGGTGCTTAAGGTGAGACTGCACTAAGTGAAGATTCCAGCAGGCAGTGTCTAGAGGATTCAGACAACTCCCAAGAGGAAGGTGACCTGGTGCTGACCTCAGCTGGGAGCAGCTGGGGGCAGATCCTACCCTGCCAGTCTGACAGCTCACAGGCTCCCACCAGAGAGGCCTGGAGCTTGGCCATCTTCTGAAAGTAGATGGACAGATACAATCCTGGCCCCTCTGGCAGTGAACTGCGTCTGCAAAATCCAAGTGACAAATGACATTTTAGTAAGACTCCTGACATATCTGTGCTTGGAACACGCTCTTGGAGCAGATAAGAGTTTTAATTTTAACTTCATCTGTATCCCCAGAAATGAATGCATTGTTGGAAAAGCCCAATCGTGAATTTTAAACTACCTACAGAGGCTCTTCAAGCCAGTCAATAAAGAATATTCTAGACCAAAGAAAAACAACAGGACAAAGACCTGCTCAGTGTGAGTTCAGTTCTGAGTGGAGGTCCTGCCGGTGTGGCCATCGCCCTCTTTGCTGAGGCTGAAGGGTCTAGGTGTCACCTGCCTGTCATCTCAGACTTTGGCAAGAGGATTACACTCAAGGGTAGCCTGGGCTAAAGAGTGAGACTCCTGCAATGAAACCACCAGGGATTGGAATGGAGCTCAGAGTACAACACATTCCTGTCCTGGATTCCTCTCCAGCACTGCAATAAACAAACAAATAATCACTACACAAAAAGTAATGAAATAATATTATCAATAAAGCAGGAAGGCAAAGCCCTGAGGGGCTCAGAGCCTCCCAGGTTAAATGTAGAGCGGCAACTCCCAAAGAACCAGAGGATGTAGAGAAGTTAACAGGTTGCTCAGCACGTGGGAAGAGGTAGGTGGATCTCTGTGAGTTTGAGGCCAGCCTGGTCTACGGAGAGAGTTCCTGGACAGTGAGGGCTACATAATGAAATTGTCTCAAAAAACAATAAGTAAAATAAATAAATAAATAAATAGTTCAAGATTATTCTCAGCTAAATATGGAGTTGGAGCCAGACAGGGGCAATCTCCCCTGTTTTAGTGGGGAGCTCAGAGGGGCAGACATTAATTTCCTTCCATATTTATTGCTGTCCCCAGTGTGATTCAACAGCCATAGCCACCATAACTAACATCACAGACTGAGTGCTGGAATTGCAGGATCAAGGTATTACCAAAGCAAGGTTCTTTGGTTTAGTTTTTGTTTTTAAGAAAATGTCTCACTAAATAGCCTTGGTTTCCTGGAACTCACTGTGTAAACCAGGCTGGCCTCAGATTCACAGAGATCTACCTCTGTGCAGGGATTAAAGGTGTGCCTACCACACCCAGCAGTGGGTTCCCATTAAACTTTTTCTTTCTCTCTCTTATTCTTTCTTTCTTTCCTTCCTTCCCTTCTTTCTCCTCCTCCCTCCTCTCTCTCTCTCTCTTTCTCTCTCTGTTTATTTTTATGGATATGAATGCTTGCCTGCATGTATATCTATGCACCATGAGCATGCCTTGTGCTTTAAGAGGCCAGAGGAGAACGTTGGATCCCCTGGAACTGGAGTTACCCACAGTTGTGAGCCTCCATGTGCTCACTGAACCTAAGTTGGCTGCAGAAAGTGGGGTCGGTGATTTAGCTCAGTGGTAGAATGCTTGCCTAAACAGACTCAGTGTCCTGGGTTTGGTGCTCTCCTATAGGAAGGAAAGGAGAGAGGGAGAGAGGGAGGGGAGGAGGGAGGGAGATAATTAGCAACCAGTGCTCTTAACCACAGAGCCATCTCTCCAGCTTCTCTCTTTCTCTTTGTTCTATGAGACAGGGTCTCATGAAGCCCAGACTGGCTTCAAACTAATTATGCAGCCAGGATTGACCCTGAATTCCTGATCCACCTTCTGGCAGCATAGGTCTCTTCTGAGGCCTCTTTGGTTGTCTGAAGTTCTTAACTCTCCATCTTATGGTTTTTTCAGGCAGGGTCTCTCCTTGTACCTGGAACTCACCAATTTAGCTAGCCTGGCTGACTGGTGAGCTCTGGGGATCCTCCTGACTCAATTTTTTTTTTATAAGTGCACCCTAGATTCAAGTCCAGCTTAGTATCTTGTTTTTAACTCGCCTTGTCAAAGATCTCATCTCCCAACAGGATATCACCACACTATAGCCTGAGGTGCAGATGGGTGGGCCCCAATTCCATGCTCCAGCAGGCTGAGACCACAAACCTCCCTGTTCCCATTTTCATGTCTCTCATCAAGACAGGTGTCACTAGGGTCATTTGCTGGGCGTTTGTTTAGTGAGTAGCTGGGCTGATGGTTCCCACAGGCGTACTTCATGCATCTGGCCCTTTCATGTCCCATCTCTGGCATCTGTCTTGCTCCAGGTGGCTCTCCTAGCTTGCACACAGGTGACATGTTTCTAGAAGTGGCTAGCTCCAAGGAGAGAAACTCTCTGAGCTATGGAGGTGCACATAGCACAGCTCCTGCCACATCCTCTATGCAGAATCAGCTCTAGGCCAGCCCAAATCAAAGGGGAGGAGCCCTATGTCTGGGTGATGCTCCCTGGAACTCACCCCAGGAGGCACAGCACCTAGGCCTCTTAAACGGGTGTTTACATACTTTTGCTCCATTCTCTAGTATCCATAGGCCTTCAGCCCATTTCATTGTTCTGCAAGGAATGCCTGCCAAATCAGGGGACTTTGGGGGTCACAACAAACCACCTATTGGGCACAGGTCTCAAGTCTGCCTAGTGAAAATGGGAGAGTGGCTATCTGCAGATGAGCAGGTTGTCTGTAAAATTCCTGACAGCTGGGAGCATTGTGGCTCAGAGAGGCTAACTTGGCTAGTAAGTGGAAAAGTCAGGACTTGAACCCAAGGATGCCATATGCCCACACCCTTAACCACTGGGCTCCCATGACCTTCACACCATCAGTGGGTGGCAGGTATTCATAAGCTGAAATGTCTCTTGGACCTTAGGAAAGCTACCAAGGTCTGGGTGTAGTCACAGAAGCCCCACTCTCTGGACGCACTAATGTCATAGAAACTGAGAGGACAGGAAAACACAGGTCTGGAGCTCACTCCATCCTGTCCCTGTTGCCCCAGCCCTTACAGGAAAACTAAACTTGTCAGAGTGTTGATAATGTGATGGATAGGACTGGAGACATGCTCAGTGGTGAAATACTCCTTGGGTAGGTATGAAGAGTTGAGTTCAGATCCCCTAGCAAGCAGGTGTGGTGTAGCAGTGCATTGCAATCCCAGCATTGAGTGACTGAGGCTAGAGAGGAGGATTGTCATGGTCAACTGGCCCGGCAGTTCAGTCAATTGGTAAGACCCAGGTTCAGTAAGAGACTGTCTCAAATACTGAGGTGGGGCCGGGAGAGATGGCTCATCAGTTAAGAGCATTTGCTGTTCTTGCAGAGGGTCTGGGTTTGGTTCCCAGCACATGGCTGCCCAACATCCCTAACCCCAGTTCCAGGGGCTCTGACACTTCTCATGATGTTTTGACCTTGTGAGCACTGTACACACATGGTGCTCAGACACACATATAACATCTTAAAAAGTAAATATTTAATAAAATACGGCAAAGGGAAGACCCTTCTATATCAGCCTCTGGTCTCCACACACACAAGCACACAGATGTGCCCACATTGGAACATACATGAGAACACAATTGTGTATACACATACCCATCCAAACACATACATATACACACACAGGAGATGGTAACACCTGGCCACTTCCTTTAGAGCCTTTTACAAACATGTCATTTCACCCAGGATGGGGAGGAGGGCAGAAGAGCCATAGTTATTCCCATTTTACTAGTGGGGAAACTGAGGCACCATGTAAACAAAGTCCACGTTTCTCCAGAACATGGTTTCTGGCTGAGAGCTCAGTGACAGAGGGCTTCCCTAGCATACAGGAGATCCTGGGTTCCACCCTCAGCACAACAAACAGTAAATAAATCAATAACATTTTCTAGTTTCCAGGAGTGACATTTAGGGGAAGGTCTCTTGTAGTCTACACTGGGCTGGAACTCACTCCACACAGTGTGCCACACACATGGTCCTATGCAATACAGCCACAATTGCAGGTAGACATACATCTTCTACCAGCTTCTGAATGTGACATTTCCATTTCTACACCAATGTGATAATATTAGCACATCAACAAACAGTTCACAGACAGCACCAGTCTTGTCCCTGGGGTTTGGGACACATCTCTTACTGTGGCATATCCACTGTGTGGATGGCTCTGAGCTCTGCATTCAACTGTGGAGGGAGGAGCAGGACGGAGACAATTGGTCCGTCCAAAAGTCTCATGGAGGAGGTAGATACTGAAGTGGTAGGTTGACTCCACAGAGCAGATCTCTACAACACTACCCCGCACTAAGTGTAGTGACTCATACCTGTCATGCCAGCACTCTCAAGGGGAGGCAGGAGGGTCATCCTCTTCTACATAAGAATTTACATGAGAATTTAGGGCAAGACTGAGCTGCATGAGACCATATGTCCATCACCCAAAACCTATGAAAGAGCACAGTTTGTCTTACAGCGGGCATGGGTTCCCTTCATAGAACGAATACACAATGCCTATTGTTTGCCTACCTCACTGACCAGCTTGGAGTGCCACACAGTCCAAGATGGGGTGTGTAGGACCCTACCTGGAGGGCAATGGGACCCTACCTGGAGGGCAATGGGAAGCCCAGCTGTAGAAGTTGGATCTCAGAAGGGTTCCTCCATGTGTGTGGTCTGTGGGGAGTCAGGCCTAGAGGCTTGGGAGGGGCAGGGCAAGGCCACAGAGGATGTCACTAGACACCTAGGTCCTCATCCCCTCTCCTCCCCTACTGGAGTGGGAAGGGAGAGCTGGCTTTCTTTTCCTAATCCGTCTGCTGAGCCCCTCCATCACAAAACCAGGCATAGCTGTGGATCTGAGTCACAGGTGGGTTCCACATGGAACACTCCAGCCTGCAACAGCTCTCAGGGTGTCCTGTCCAGCAGACCCAGGCTACAGCACAGCAGACACCACAGCCTGGGGTGGCAGCTTGCTTCCATGTTCCTATGCATATGGTGCAGCTTGGCCCGCCTTCTGCCCTGTCTACCCCTGGCCCTTGGGGCAGAGCACACAAGCTGTGGCCTCCAACCAGCTCACTCCAGCTGTCCCTTCGCAGCCTGCATCATCTCTGGGGTTGCTGCAGCTTTCTGTTCAAGGTCAAGGAACAAGCAGATAAACCATTTCCTTGGAGCCTGGGAGAGACAGCTTCCAACTCCAATCCAATTCTGAGTCAGGGCCAGGGAGTAATTCCTGAGAATGTAGGGCCGGAAGGAGATGTTTGCGGCCATAAAACGAGTGAAAATGTTTTGTAGGCAGAAAAAGAAGCCAAGCAGCTGGCTTTGGTTTAAGGCACAAATACCAAATAGAAGTAGCCATATCTGGGCAGGGAAGGTCTGGAGGCCGGAAACCAAAATATTCTTGTAGTTGTAGTGTGATATCCCCCCACACCCCAGGACCTGATGTTGGACAGGTAGTGGAGAACTTGTGATTTCAACTGGCTCCTGGGAACATGATGGTGTGAAGGTCTAAGTAGAGTCAGGGAGTAGGGGTGAGCAGGGGGAGCTGATAACTCTAGAATTTTCTGGGCAAAAGCCTAGAAAGGCCATGATAGCCCAGCAGTTCATCTGGGACTTTGGATTTACTATGGAAAGCCATGAACTTGATGAACACTTCCTTACAGGAGCCCAGAGATGTCAACCACTGACCAGCTTAGAGGGGCCACACAGGTCAAGATGCAATAAGCGGGACCCTATTCCAGAGGGCAATGCATTGCTGTCCATGTTGGATTTCAGGGCTCCTGCATGTGTGTGGTCTGTAGGGCTTCGGGCTTGGAGGCTTGGGAGGGTCAGGGGAAGGTCTGCCACACAATCCAAGTCAGAGGCTAAGCAGGAAGTGGTAGTGGACAGAACAAAGCATGATGGGGGCCACAGGTGCAGCTGATGCTGGACATGTGTGGCTGCTGGAGAGAGGAGACAAAACTGGTCTCTCTCTCTCTCTCTCTCTCTCTCTCTCTCTCTCTTCCAGCCTCAGGCACTATTGGTCAGGACACCTGGAAGAAGGTACAGCTTTGGTCCCCCAAAACCCAAATCCAATCCACACACACAAATCAAAGCCTGCACAGGACCTGTGGGGCTCTGGTCTGTGGGGGGAGGGCCCTGTTTAGAGAGTAGGGTGGTGTCAGGCAGCTGCAAGGCTGGCCCCTGGCCTTGATGCTAGTTAGCCTCTAAGAACACCCACCCTCTCACACTGACCTGGGTGTCTCCTAGCTTTACTAACTCCCACACTGGGGCGGATTGGCTTTCCCACTCTGAAAAGTCCTCTTAGGCTGGATGTGTGGGAAGTAGGAAGATATTTTGGATTAGAGAAAGGCTAGGCTCTGGGGGTTATCGAACAAAGGCTGAGAAGACAATCGGATTTGTGGATAGATGGATGAGTATGTGTGGGCAGAAGAGCAGCTGTGTGAGCCAGCAGGTAGGACAGAAGGTAGTCTAGATGGATGAATGGATGACTGGGTGAACAGTGAAGGCAATGGGTGGTGTGGGGACGAGCGAGCTGATTTTGAAAAGAAGGGACAGGATGATGCAAGGCACTGAAATATTTTGTTGACAGCCAGTAGACCCTGAGGCAGAGGTAAAGCTGGCAACCCTATGTTGACCCTTCCTCTGCTTCCTCAGTTTCCCCTAGAGCTCCCCCTCCCTACTTGTGGGGAGCCCTCTTTTGGTTACCTCCCACCAGGACTTCCTTCCTTTTGTGTGGAGTATAATTCTTAACTCTGGGCTTGGATTTTGGCTGAGGCAGGATTATTTGCTGAGACCTGGTGACTGGGGCGGAAATAGGAAGTTTACATGTCCTCTACACATCCCCCCTCCACTCACTTCCTTCCTTGCCTTCTGCTGCCCCCGCACTCCTCGCGCTCCTCCTCCTTCCTTCTTCCCCATCCTTCCTCCTTTGTCCTCCTCCCACTCCTTCTCCTTCGCTCTGTCCTCTTTTCAAAGGAATGGATCACCCAGATGGGCAGGGCCAGTCTGCAGGTATTGCCCCAGCCAGGACCTGCCCTAGCTCTGCCGCCCTTGGCCCTGGCAGGCCCAGGCAGCCGGGTCCCTGCTGCCTGGTGCCCGCCCCTCCCCGCAGCTCCGATTTTCAGCTTGGGTTTGATCGGCTGCCAGGATCTCCCAAATGTCAGCCGCAGCGTTCTCGTCTTTAAGAGAGCGCCTGAGGCGATCTTTAAGCGGGGAGGCTGGGGCCGGCGCTGACGAGGGAACTCTGCTGACAGCTACGCTTGTGCCTCCCTAGCCAGTTTGCAGAGCTGCAGCCCTGCTCTGGGCCTGGACTGATTCTGAAGCCTGGGGTGAAGCCTGGCTAGGCCTGGAGCTGAGTAGGAAGAGCCCCCTCCCCTGAAAGCCAGGAGGGTGGAGCATTAACAGACCTGATGCAGGCGCTTTGAGAGCTGCCCAAGAGACAGAGAAGGGCAGTTTCCCCTCCTCACCTAGAGGGGACATATTTAGGGTAAGGAGACACAAAGAAAGCTCCAAACTTCGGTCTAGCTGGCGTTAAGCTCTGTAGTGAGAGCTCTGTGACCTTGGGAAAGCTGCTGGCCCACTCTGAGCCTCAGCTCTCTCTCATTAAAGAAACATGCTTAGGGGCCAAAATGCCAGGATAGAATTGCTAGGAGGAGAAGGCACCACAAGCAACACAAAGAGAGGGACAACCTTATGGGACATGGGATGGAAACTGCCCCCTCCTTGCCTGCAGTTTTCTAATCTCTTTTATGAAAGACACTGCTACCTCTCTGGAAGCCCCCTTGATTCCCTTCCTACCCTCAGGAAGGGATGATTACCCATTTTCTCTGGAGGTCAGAGACAGGAGCCCTGAGGAGAAGGTGAAAGGGGACAGAGGCCAGTCCTCACCCAAGGAAGGCGCTCTGGAAAAGTGGCACATGGCTGTCCTGTCCCCAGATGCAGCCTCTCTGGGAAACTGGGAGAGGTTACAAGATTGGCATCTGGCTACCCAGTCATGTTCTGAAGCAGGAGCCACAGGAGCCAGGCTCCCAGTGGTTGTGGATAAAGTCAGAATGAGTGGATGAAAGGTGGTGGAAACAGAAATAGATAGGAAATAGGCCGGGAAGGAGGGATGGGGAGTTAATAGATGGATGGGTGGGTAAGTGGATGGGGAACGGGTGAATGGCGGGTGGTGAGTGGATGGGTAGAAAGGATGGGCAGGGGTGTAAAAGGGTAGATTGTTAGATAGGCAGGTGTGAATGAGTGGGTGGGTAGGTGTTTAGGTAAACAAATAAGAGATAAATGGGTGGGTAGATAGGAAGGTAGGTGGATAGATGATGGATGATTGATTGCTGGATAGATATGTCTGTAGATGTGAATTAAGATCATTGGTGAATAGAACGATGGTTGGATAGATATATAGGATGTGGTGAGGTGAATGGATAGACGAGAGCACAGGTGGATGGAAAGGGATGAATGGCAGGACCACTAGGTAAGTGGGGGTAACACTGGCCTACAGGAAAGAGTACATTGTGGGGGCTTCAGAATTACCTTTGCCCTGAACAAGTCGTAATGCTCCATGGGACTTGGAAGAGGTCATCTGGGCCTCAGCTTCCCCATGTGTCAAAAGGAGCAATGGCATATGGACACACACACACACACACACACACTCAGGGATCCCTGAGGCTGGAGAGATGCTTAGTTGGTAAAGGGCCTGCCATTGCATGAAGACCTGGGTTTGGATATGGGCAAGCATGGAGTCTGTAACTGTGGCAGCAAGGGAGGCAAGTGGAACCCTGGGCTCACCAGCCAGCCAGTCGGTGAGCACTGGGTGTAGTGAGAGCAATAAGGGCAAGCGAAGCTGACCCCCGACATTGCCATCTGGTCTCCCTCTGGCCTCATGTGCACACAGACACACAGACCCTTGACTGAGTGTCCTCAGTACCATGACCTCTGGACGCACCCCAGCCCCACCCTGCTGCATCCTGTCCTGTGATTAACTTCCTCTTTCCTGTGTCCACAGGGCCCTTCTGTGTGGTTCCAGGAAACATTTCCTGGGAATTGTGCTCACAGCAAAATCCAGCATGGAACACCCACGCACGAGGCTGGAACTAGGAAACTGTCTCTACAGTCAAGGGATGGGTTAAGAGACTGGAGGGGGGTGTATCACACTGGGGTGCATGCTTGCCTAGCATGCACGGAGCCCTGAGTTAGATCCCCACAATCATATAAACTGGTTGTGGTGGCTCAGACCTGTAGTCCCAGCACTCAGGAGGTGAATGCAGGAGAAGTCATCCATGGGCATCCTTGAGCTATGTATCAAGCTAGACTGCTGGGAGACCCTGCCTCAAAGGGGGTAGGGTCAGGGGGCAAAGGTGTGAAGAATGAGCCCACACAGTAGCATGCTCATCTGTAATTCTAGCCCTCTTAGAGAGATGGGAGGTGGAGAGAAGCCCAGGAAGTTCAAAGAACAACCAACCTTGAAGTTTCCATGTCTCAAACACATGGAAGGTGTGCTGGCTAATTTTATGTCAACTTGACACAGGCTAGAGTGATCTGAAAGGAGGGAGTCCCAATTGAGAAAAAACAAAACAAAAAAAAAAAAAAAAAAAAAAAAAACCCTCCATAAGATCAGGCTGTAAAGCATTTTCTTCCCTCCTCCCTCCCGGCCCCTTCCTCCCCTTTTTTTCTTTCAGGATAAGGTTTCTCTATGTAGCCCTGCCTGTCCTAGAACTCACTCTGATCCACCTGCCTCTGGGATTAAAGGTGTGTGCTACCACCACTTGGTAAGCATTTCCTTAATTAGTGACTGACTTGGGAGAGCTGATTATCCCTGGACTGGTAGTCCTGGGTTCAATAAAAAAGCAGGTTGAAGTCAGGCAGTGGTGACAACACGTCCTTAATCCCAGCACTCAGGAGGCAGAGGCAGGGGGATCTCTATGACTTCAAGGCCAGCCTGGTCTACAAAGTAAGTTCTAGGACAGCCAGGGCTACACAGAGAAAACCTGTTTTGAAGAACAAAATAAGAAGGAGAGAGAGAAGAGAGAAAGAGGGTTGAACAAGTCAACAAGCAGCACCCTTCCATGTCCTCTGCATCAGCTCCTTACTCTATGTTCCTGCCCTGTTTGAGTTCTTGCCCTGACTTCCTTCAGAGATGGACTATAGATGTAGAAATATAAGTCCACTAAACCCTTTCCTCCCCAACTTGCTTTTGGTCAAAGACTAAGACAGAAGGCAAGGACCAACACCTGAAGTTACCCTGACTTCCACACACATACACAGGCATAATTAAGCATGGGCATACACCCTCCTCCCCATAAAACCAAAGTGGATTCCAGTCCCTTTCTGGTTCTCTGGGAACTCTGAGATCAGACCCTGTTGCTGTCTGGTTAGACCTCAGAAGGGTATGAAGCCAGGACCTTGGAAGATGTTGCAATTGCTTGAAGGCCAGAGAGGTTCTGGAGGCCCTTGGGAGGCAGAGCCAGGGTTGAAACATAGGGTATTTGATGATGTAGCTCAGGGTGCTAGGCCCTGGGTCTATCTCCAGCCATAAAGGAAAAAAACAAAACAAAACAAAACAAAAAACTCAAAAAACAAACAATTAAAACAAAAAACAAAACAAAAACAAAACACCAAGCCCACCAGGTAGGTGGGGGGGGCTGCCTTCTGGGGGTGATCCTGACTAGGGAGCATCCACAAGTTCTATTCTGATGGTGGGTCCCCTGCTGCAGGCTGGGGATCAGGTGGCTCTCCTCTTCCAGGGAGCTGCCACAAGGTCTGCTGCTGGGGTGCCCCAGAGCCCATGGGTGATTGAGCAGTCAATACAAAGGACAGTCTATTGATTCTGGAGCCATTTTGACCTGAGCTTGGTGTACAGTGAGTACTGAGGGATTTAGGATAGCGAGGGTTCCACACTCCCCCAAGTCCTGGGATGGGGGGGATGCTTTCTCTTGCTCCTCAACTGTCTCAGACTCTGGTTAGAATGGCTCCTCTGCCATCTGTCGTCCCTCCCCCACTCCGAGGCCCGGCTGTGACTGGGGGCTGGCGTGTCTGGTAAACAGGCGGCTGGCAGGTCCCCAGGGCCTGTGGGTGACAGGCCTGGTGCTGGCACCAACCCCAGGGCAGCATGCCGAAGAGGAGCCGAGGAGCCGGGATGAGGAATGAATTCTGGGGACCAGGGAAGGTTGCTCCGCCATGTCTGAGGGAATCATGGCTGTGTTCTGTCCCTGGCACTCCCAACCCTCGTGGCCACTGCTGCTGTCCACCGCTTCCCCACCTCATCATCTCCAGCCCTCACATCCTCCCCTCCAGCTACCTTCAGAGAATTCAAGTCAATATCTGGTGTGAAAGGAGAGGCTGCCATGTTCTCTCTACCTGGGGCGAGGTTAGGCAGCCTGCTCTGTGCCCTGGGGAGTCGTGCTCCACCACCAGAGAAACTGAGGCTAGAGGGCCCGGGATTATTGTGGTGGAGGTGCAGAGCGCTCTTGGGACTCCACACCCCCTCCCAGCGCTAGTTCCATGCAGTTTGGGGAGGGGTGCCTTCGCCTCATTTGTCCCATCTGGGGAATGGGAGGTCAGGTCTGTAGGAGAGGGCCCCTGCCAACCTTTCTCAGTCCCCTCACTGCTCGGGGCGGGGTGGGGAGAGAGGCAGGGCAGGAGTCTGTCCTGGTCGGTTCCTGCCTCCCCCTCCTCCCCCATGGTGCTGCCAGCTCCCCCCTCCGCTTTCCTGCCTTCTGGCTGCCAGCCCCTCCCCACGCGGCCCCCAGACCCCAGCTGCGGAGTCTTTACAGCTCTGACCGCCGCTCAGCCTCTGCGACTCCTCCTCCCTTCCTCTCTCCCTCCCCCCTCCCTTCCATCCTCTCTCCCTCCCCCTCTCCGCTTCTCTCCAACATTCTTCCCCCTCCCTCCATCCTCTCATCCCTCCTCCCTCTCCTTCTCTCCATCCTCCCTCCATCCTCTCTCATCCCTCCCCCCCTCCATTTTCTCTCATCTCTCCTCTCCCTCCCTCTTTCCATCCTCCCTCCAGCTCCCTCCTCCCCTCCCTCCCTCTTTCTCTCTCTTCCTCCCTCCCTCCCTCTCTCCGGGGGAAGAAAGGTCACGGTGCAGCTGATTACTCAGAGCTCAGTTGCTGTAGCAACCGGCGGGGGAAGTGGGACAGGCTGGCTTTGAGGACGCGCGAGGTCGGCCGCGGGCGGCTGGAGCCGGCGCGGGCCCCGGTGCGCGGGAGGCCGCCTGCAGCCCGGCTCTGTGCGTAGCAGCCCGGCTCCGGGTTGCGGTTTTAATGAGGCGCCCGCGTCCCTCCCGGGGCTGCGAGGGGAGAGTCTCTGCTCCTGGTCTCGGTCCCTTGAGCTTGGTGTAGGTATCCACCCTCCGCCTGGGTTCTTCCGGCGCCTCCTTTCTCCTCTGAGGCGCGCGGGAGCAGCTGCCTCCCCTTGCGTGCGCCCACCCACCCCGCACCAGTTTTAACCCTGTGCCCAAGGAGACCCCAGCACTCCCTCCACCCCCCTCAGCTTCTGTCATTACCAGGGAGACCCAACTGGAGACAGGTGCGCAGGGGCTAGCCTATTGCTCTGGAGACTTACACACCCACCACCCTGTTGCCAGAGAGTGAGCCTCCCTCCAAGCCCCGGGAGCCCTGGAGGAAGCGTTACTGGGCAGCCTGAAAAAGCCAGACCCCTGTCGTCCTTAGCTCCTCTCCAGCCAGCAGCCAGATGAGCACGGCCAAATGAGACCGGGTTAGCAGGGGTTCAGCCTTGGCAGGAAGGGAAGAGGGTCCTTGGGCGGGGTAGGCATGGGTTCCAATCCCCAGCCTTGACCCCACACTGCTGGCCCTGATGTGAAGTGACAGAGCCACTTTAGGAACCGGTTGACATTTTTTTCAAACGTTAAACTGGGGCTGAGGAGTGTGGCTTCAGGGATAGAGCATTTGCCTACCATGGGGTGAGCCCTGGGTTCGAATCTCAGCTTCACAGGTAAAAATTAGAACACGACCTTACCCAACCATTCCACTCCCAGTCATGAATGTCAGAGGGAGGAAAATCAATGTCAACACAAAGAAGGGGACATGGATACTCACAGTAGCGCTATTAATACGGTACATATCCTGGAAACAACGCAGGGTGTGCCCACCAGCTCAGAGAGCTACATACAGCAGAGGACAGAGCATAGCCTGCTTGCTCACCTGCTTGCTCAGCTTTCTCTAACACTCTAGAAAATACTACTTGGCCTGTGAGAGCAGAAAACAGGTGGCACCCTGGGGATGCTGGGGGTCAGGGACCAGAGAGCTTAGGGAATCCCACTGTGCTGGGCTGATTGTTTCCTGAATGAATAAGAGAAAGTAACATTCCAACCTCATGGGCGCCTGCTTGTGCAGACACGGGTAGGGAAGAGAGGTCCTAGCATGTGCAAAGGACCAGTGGCTGGGGTAAGGTTAAGTGTGGGATCTGCTAGAATCCACAGGAAGGGTCGGTCTTCTTGGCATCTGAAATGGAATTGGTGAGAGAAACATAGGCAAGCTTCCTCCTGTGACCTCTGCACCCTTGGGTGTGGTTTGCAGGAGTCTGTGTCAACCCTGCCTTCTCCACTGCTGCTTGCTTCCCCTGGGCCTCAGAGTCCTTATCTGGTAAATGGAGCCATACGCCTTCTCAGGGCCTATCAGGGCTCACTGAGGAGAACCCAGGATGCTCACCATTCCCTACATTTACCTTTGGACTTTGAGACTCAGGTACTGAGCCTGGCGTTCTAGGGACAGGACAGTCTCACCCACCCCCAGCTCTCAGCCTATGAACCTGGCACAGACCAGCTGCCCAGAGCTCTCTAAGGAGGGCCACCCCAGAAGGGAAAGACAAAGCTGTTTCAGCCGGTAGTTGGGTCCAGGTGGCCTTCAGCAGGTCGATGATGATCTGGGCTTCCAACCCAAGCTACCTTCCAGTTCAAAGCTGGCAGGAGCCATTTCTTTCTTTCCCTAGCTGGAACTGGCTCCTCTTGCTGATACTGCTCTCCTCAGCCAAGCCAGATGGGTTCTCACCCTCTGCTCACTTGAGCATGGGGCTGATGGTGAAGGAAGGAATCCATCAGAAGCCTCAGACCTCTTGAGGGATGCAGTGACCTGGGAGGGGCCAAGTCAGCCCCTACCTCAGGTCACAGACAAGGAATGAAATAAATACAGAGACTCCTCTGGGGCAGAGCCAGGCTGAGAACCCTTCCCTATTCTTTGCCTCTGGGCTCACAGAGCATCCAGGTTTGCAGTTAGAAGAGCTAAATATAGGCCCAACAGAGGCTATGGGGGCGTTCCAAGCACAGGGCAGTGTGTGGGAGAGGAAGCTAGGGGCAGCTGATGGCCTGGGGCAGCTGAGAGCCTAGGAGGGCAGGTATTGAGTTGGGAGCCTATGGGGGCTGGTGGCAGGAGAGCTTCTAGGAAAGGTCTAGGCTGAGGCCCCAAGCTGAAGGTGCCCTGGTACCCTGGAGACAGACACTCGGCATGTTCAAGGGCCCAGGGCTGGGATGACAGTAGAGAAAAAGCAGTTGAAAGGAGTTGGTTTCAGAAGCATAGTTATGGGAGGCTAAAGTCAGAGAGGGTTGGCCACTCTAGGCTTGCAGGCATGTTATTTTCAGTGTCCCACTGAGAATAATGGGCGCCATGGAAGGTTTTAGGCAGGGGAGTAGCACATTTAGAAGCACTTTCCAGAAGGATCTCTCTGGCTGTCATGAGGAAAAGTGGCTGCAGGGGCAAAGGTGGAGGCAGGGACATTATCAGGAAGGCTGTGCAGATGTGGCTGGAATGGGTTGGCAGCAAGCAGAGGGAACAGATACAAAGGATTCAGATCATGGATCTGACTGGATACATGGGTGGGGAGGGGAAGAGGATAGTAAGGATGGAGCCCACTCCACACTAGATTTGGGAGGAGAGTCTGTCAGAGATAATGTCTCGGCATCCTGGTCTTCCAAGGTGCTATTGCACATCCTTCAGTATTTCCTTGTCCCCAGGGGTGGTGGTCTTAGAAAGGAAGAGACTTTGGTTGGCTGGACTTCAGGGGTAGATTCCTGGCAGTCCTGGGGGCATTAGC
Organism: Phodopus roborovskii; assembly: GCF_943737965.1. Lineage (NCBI taxonomy): Eukaryota > Metazoa > Chordata > Mammalia > Rodentia > Cricetidae > Phodopus > Phodopus roborovskii. Next base: position 71,688,018 of record NW_026126418.1, read on the forward strand.
AGCAGCTAGCAGAGGGTCACAGCCTGGACTGTCCCCTCACAGAGTGGGTACAGCAGAGCAGAGGAGGTACAGTTCCCGTTTGCGAGCTGCTTCTCTGTCTGGCCACCTTCTCTCCTTAAGATGCATCCTGTTGGTAATGGTTAGAGACAGGACTGACTCAAGGGCCCCAAGAGCTGAGCAAAACCAACCACCAGTCAGAGGTGCAGCCTGGTTGGTCCCTGGACCCTGAATGCGCCATGCAAAGCAATCCACATGCCACAGTAGCCCTCTTTGTCCCCTCACTCCAGGCCCTTGCTCTTGCTCTCTAGCCTGAAGCATCCATTCACCCAGTCCTAGCAGGCCTCCTTGATTCTGTCCTCTCCACTTCCTATGACACCCCAGCATGCCTTTATCACTTCTCTAAGTATTTTCTGCTCCCCCCCCCTCCCGTGCAGCTGTGAGACCCAGCATGAAGTTTGGGGCTGTAGAGTCTAGGTTATGACCCTGAGCCCTCTGCCAAAGTCACCAGCCATCACCACCCAACTCTACCCCTCCTCAGGCCTTGGACTTATAACCACTGCCACCCCAGGCACCCTGCCCAGGAATCTGCTCCTCTTGGTGGGTCAGGAAAGGTCAGCCAGGCCCATTATCCCCATCACCATGGCCTTTGGATGTTCCCCAAGGACCTACCTACAACAACTCCCCGTTGTCCCCACAAGGAGTGGGAGGGAGAGAGCTCTATAACTCCATCAGAAGTATCTATGGCCAACCACCTCAAGGGAAACACGAGCACGATGTCCTGTATGTCCAAACTGTGCAGACCCCCACTCTGCAGGGTGTGTGTGTGTGTGTGTGCATCCATATTTAATGTGTAAGAGTATATGTGGACAGTGCTGTGTGCACACTTATACTATGCTTATGTACACATGTGTATGTACTTAAACACATGCACCATATTACATGCATGCAGTACATATGGCTGTGTATATGTACAGGTGCCTATGTGTGCCATGCAGGAGTCTATGAGCATATGTGCCTGCTTGCATATGATCACCTGTAGGCTGCACAAGTGTGTTGGTGAGCAACGTGCATAGGTGTTTTGTATGTATGCAGTTGTGGTGGTCTGTGCTTGTGTAAGATGGCCACAGGCCCAAGCACATGGCCAGTTCAGTCCTGCACTATTACCTGTGAGTGGGGATACAGAAGCAGAGAGAAACTCTGAAATTGGGACTGGCTCTTCTATAGTGGGTTCCTGTGTCTATGCCTGGAAATACAGGTGCCAGCATGACCTTCCATGCACTGTGGTGTGCCCCCAAACTTTCATCTATGCTCCTGTAGGCCAGCAGATTCCAGGAGGCCCCAGAGCTGTTATTTGAGAAGTTCCCAGCCTTCTATGTGTTTTCCAGAAGCTGAGGCCTGGGCTTGGACTCTGCCCTGTTTCCCTGTCTACATGGAGATTTACTAAGCTGCAATGCATACTGGGTAAGCCCAAGACATGGCTGCTAGTGTCAAACCAAGGTGGTAACCAGATGTCTCCTCTCAGTAGCTGGTGTATGAAGTGGGCCTAGGGAGGGTCTTGGGATCGGCAGGCATACCATGCAGACTGCAAACGATGGACAAAAGCTGCTGATGCTGCAGAACCTGTGCTTGGTTTCCATGGTAAAGGTGGCAGTGTGGGGATGTGCTCAAAAGGTTCTTAGGCTCAAAAGTGCCCCAAGGTTAAGTGTCACTAATGGAGAGTCAGGGTCTTCCAGACAGGTCTGAGCTGAACCCTCAGAATGTGTTAGTGCTGGGCCAGCAAGATGGCTCAGCCAGATGAAGCAACTGTTGCAAAGAGAGAACCAATCTCTGAAAGCTGTCCTCTGACCGCACACAGGCCATAACACACTTGCCCACATGCACATCTACACACACACACACACACACACACACACACACACACACACACACACGCACACACACACACACGCTCTCTCTCTCTTTCGAAGAATGGGTGTTTCTCTGCTGCATGAGGGTCTGTATGAAGCTGAGCTCTTTGCACGAAGTACCTTCCACCAAGCTCTATCAAAGCCAGAAGCCTTCACCAGCATTTGTATATCTCACATCCCAGGAGAACATGGGTTCTCCAGGACACTGTGGGCTAAGAGCCACAGCAGTCACTAATGAGTAAGAGAGTCAGTCCTGCTTGTTGCTGGTAAAGAGCGAGGCCTGGCTACCAGGTCACAGCAGGGTGGGGCAGGACTCCTTCCAGGCAAGGCTGAAAGAGATAAGAAATGACATGGTGGACAGGGAGACCAAGTGAGCCACAGATTGCTGGCTGGCAGAGAGTCTCATTGGCCGTGGTGGCTTCAGCTTTGCCCAGGACTCTTCTTCTGCCTCTACTGGCATCCAGGTGAGACTAGCACCAAGAACATGCAGAAAAAATTTAGTGACTCATTATTGGTCTAGCATGAGTGAGTAAAGTAAATAAATGGATGGATGGAAATTGTAAAATTTGATTTACATATTTATTTGGTGTGTGTGTGTGTGTGTGTGTGTGTGTGTGTGTGTGTGTGTGAGCAACATGTGGAGGTCAGAAGACAGCTTGCAGGAGTTGGTTCTAGTCTTCCACCATGTAAATCCCAGGGATAGAACTCAGGTCATTGGGCTTGGTAGCAAGCACCTTTATTTACTAAGCTATCTCCCTGGCCCAGTAAAAAAAAAATCTGTCAGCTATTCCTGCCCTTAAGGCAGCCAGGCTGTAGGATTTTGACATTTGGTTGTAGAATCAGCCCCATGTGGCTCCAGGAAACCAGTATCATAGGCTCAAGGTGTCAGGGTCTGCTCCACACCCTACAATGGTATTGTCTCCTATGAGGTATTGTTAATACTGATGTACAAGGGCAGGAAGCTGAAACTCAAGAAGAGAGTGTCACTCTGTGTGACCCAGTCAGTAAACCACAGAGGTGGGGTCCCCACTTGCATCTACCTTCATAAACTTTACTTACGCACATATTCCTAGGCTGATGGCAGAGTTCATTCATTCACCTGCCAATCACTCATTCACCCACTCATTCACTCTCCCAGCTCTTGCCAGGAATCTCAGGTTGCTATATCCCAGTCCTGGGCATTGTATCTGCAGCAAAGAAGGAAGAGATTGTCATTCCCTGTCCTTCCGAATGCCACTTAGACGTGACTGGCAGGGGAATGCTGGAGTTCAGAGGGTCATGGGGACCTGGTGGTTGGGGGAGGGCAGCAGCAAAGATTTAATATATACACCGCTAGCTGGAAGGGTATCACCAGCAAGGAGTTGTGTATAGAAGGCAGAAAGTCACGTCTGAGAGACAAATAAGAGGAGAACAACTGTCATCAGCCTCCATGGAGCTTGGGTGGTTCCCTCCTGGAGCTCCTGGCCTGGGCTGCTTACTGGTGACTACAGTGGATGAAGACTCAGACCAAAGGATGGCACGATCACTCTGAGTGTCACCAGAGGCAGGCTCACATGCTGGTAAGAGTGAGGGGCCTTCTGGTGTGAAGAGTCTAGTGCCTGCAGTATAGAACTACTCCAGGCTGGATGAGTCAGCTCTGTCCTTTGCTCCCTGCATGTTCTCTGTGGGTTGGGAGTGGCCTTGGGCCCAGGCTGGAGTGTTTAGGAGGGAGTCAACAAAGACACCTGCCTGGGCTTCAGATCAGCCTTGGGGAGTCTAAGTTGCCGGTGGGCCCTGCAGTCCCCTGAGACAGAAGAGCTAGCAGCCATCCCAGGCTCAAACCTTGGGACTGTATCCCCCAAAACAATGTAAGGGACTCATTTGTAAAACCGGTGACCTCAGCCTATGTTGCAATGTCACCTGAACCTGTGCACCTCCTGCCCAGTGTCCTTTCTAACATTTTACCTTTGGTAATATAGAATAGAGCTCCACACCCTCAGTTCCAAAGAGGCACCTTGCTGCCAAGCTAAGTACTACATGTCCCAGCCTCCCTTGCAACTAGGTGTAGTCAAGTGATCAGATTTGGCCAATGGGACATAGGTGATGTGTTCTCCTGCTTGCCTTTAAAAGGAAAAAGGAGGCCCTGGTGATTTTAGGGGACTTGAAGCCTGCTTCATATAGGTTTAAAGAGAAATCTGGCACTAGGGAAATGTTCAGAGATCTATAAGGATGGCCCCAACTAACAATCTAAGCAATAGTGGAGAGGCTACCTTAAATGCCCTTCATTGATAATGAGATTAATGACTACCTTAATTGCCATCCTAGAGCCTTTATTCAGTAACTGATGGAAGCAGACACCCACAGCTAAACACTGAGCTTAACTCCTGGAATCCAGTTGCAGAGAGAGAGTAGTGATGAGCAAAGGGGTCAAGATCAGCCTGAAGAAATCCACAGAAACAGCTGACCTGAACAAGGGGGAGCTCATGCACCCCAATCTGATAGCTGGGAAACCAGCATAGGACCGACCCAGACCCCCTGAACATGGGTGTTAGTTAGGAAGACTGGACAGTCTATGAGGCCTCTGGTAGTGGATCAGTATTTATCCCTAGTATATGAATGGACTTTGAGATCCCATTCCACATAGAGGGATACTCTCTCAGCTCAGACACAAGGAGAAGAGCCTAGGTCCTGCTCCAAATGATGTGTCAGACTTTGAAGATCTCCATGCAAGGCTTCACCCTCCCTGGGTTGCAGAAAGAGGATGAGATAGGTGGTCGGTGGTCGGTGGGGTGCAGTGGAGCAGAGGGTGAGGGAACTGGGATTGACATGTAAAACAAGCTTCTTTCTAATTAGAAGAAGGAGGAGGAGGAGGAGGAGGAGGAGGAGGAGGAGGAGGAGGAGGAAGAAGAAGAAGAAGAAGAAGAAGAAGAAGAAGAAGAAGAAGAAGAAGAAGAAGAAGAAGAAGCAACTGCCCTTGCCCTGCTTGGGTCCCTCCAGCATCCATGGGAAAGAACAGAGGAGAGGTGCTAACCCTCTTTGACCCTGTGCACAGAGGGATAGTGTATACAAAAGGAGTCTAGGCCCTGATTCCCTGGGAGTAATAACAAGGGAGCCTCTGAAAGGCAAAAATCAGTCCTCTCCTGGGGCCAGTGTCACTTGGGTTCTGCTGAGGGTGCTGGACCAACCTCCAAACCCAGAAATCCTCCATCCTCAGAGATCAAGAATGGCTATAGCCCAGAACCAGTGCTCAAAGATGCAGGCAGGAGGACAAAGAGTTCAGGCAGCTTCAGCTACATAGAGTTCAAGGTCAGCCTCGGTTGCATGACACCATAGACAGGCAGGCAGGCAGATGCATCTAGTAGGCATGTGTGTCACTGAGCTGAATGGTAACTGACACTGCCCACAGTGATTTCAAGTTGGTGGGTGATTAAACCAGCCAATGGTCTGGGGCTGTCCCAGGGAGGACCTAAGCCATGCCATTAGGTGTCCCTGCTGTGAAGGGCAAGACCCTCTAATAATGTCTGTGCTCAGAATTCCCAGATGATTATGCTAGCAAATGCCTACCTGTTTATGAAATGCCACCCCTGTCCACTGTGACCTTTAACCTTCATCCTTTTCTTGGGCATCAGTAGGGGAGACAGCCTAACTGTCCTGTTTACTGGTGAGAAAACACTCGAGAACCACATCACCTGGCCAGTGGCTCATCAATCACATGGTGGGCCTTTGTAGTGCTTAAGCAAAACAGTGTTACTTTAATATACACATACATATCTGGAGGAGTGGAACATGGTAGGAAGGGACGCATGACCTGAGTACTTTTTATGTCAACTTGACCCAAGCTAGGATCATCTGGGAAGAAGGATCTTGATTGAGAAAATGTCTTCACAGGATTGGTCTGTGGGCAAGACTGTAGGGCATTTTCTTGACTGGTGATTGATGGGGAGCACCCAGCTCACTGTGGGGGGTGCTATCACTGGGCAGGTGGTCCTGGGTGCTATAAGAAAGCAGGCTGAACAAGCCACGAGGAGCAAGTCAACAAGCAGCGGCCTCCATGGCCTCTGCATGTTCCTGCACCCATGCTCCTGCTCTGACCCCCTCAGTGATGGACCGTTATCTGGGATTGTAAGCTAAAACAAGTTCTTTTCTCTCCAAGGCTCCTTTCGTTGTGGGGTTTAACCACAGAAATAGAAATTCTGAGATGGGGGACACCTGGGAAGGGCAGGAGGAGGACTTGCCGGTGACTTATCAATGCTGCTTCCATCCAGCCTCCTGCCTTCCTGGTGTTAAGGAGGACACTCCCTCCTTGTCCCTTTCTGGGTTCTGTTGCTCTGTAATCTTCAGGAGCAGAAGCAGCAGCCTTCAGATAGGAACCACAAGCTTCTCCTTGATTCTGCTCCTAACCCTGTGTCCCATCACCCTCCCCGGGCTTCCTGTAAGACGTCACACTGCATGGGCAGTCAGGTACCCTTAGCCCTCCCTGGTAGGATGCTTCAGAGCTAGATGACAGAGACTAAAGTGTCCCAGAGACTAAAAGAGTACTCTCTCTTGGCTTCACAGTGGCTTTGCCTCTGGGGCATACGAGGTGGAGGCAAAGCAGGAGGTCGCATACAAAGTACAGCTCTTCCTCATGGGCCTGCATGTGGATGACACAAATCTACCAACAAAGCTTAAATACAGCCTGATCTGGAAGTTCCCAGTTACCTCTAGGCTAGGTTGTCAAGTATCGGTGGTGCTAATATCAACAATATGACAAGAGGTTAACAGTCACTTCCCTGCCACTACAAGAGAAAAGAGTGCATGTGATTGTACAGTCTTTGGTGGTGGTGGTGGAAAGGGCTGGGGCTTGACCTGGTCCCCCAGGGTGCCTCTCTGGGGGTTCATGATATCTGAACCTTCCACCCACTTGGCCAGGTCAGTTTTATTAGGAATGGAAAGTGCTGGAATCTCAACACTGAAGAAAATTCCAGGCTTGGGATGGAACTCCACAGCAGAATCCCTGGCTAGCACACAGGTCTATCCCCAGCACCCAAAAAGAAAAGCTTAGAAGATCTGGATCTGAGATGGCCAAGTAGTTAAGCACACACACTTCTCTGGCAGAAGACCTGAGTTAGGTTCCCAGTGCCACATCAAGCACCTCACAACAGCCTATAGCATCTGCTCCAGGGGAATCCAGCACCCTCTTCTGGCTGCAGTCACCTGCACTCGTATACACGTGGCAACATGTAGACACACGTATACACATGGCAACATGTAGACACATATATATATATACAATTTAGTTCTTAGATCAAAAATGGAACTTCAAATTCCCTCCAGTGGTTCTCTGTTCTTTTCCTAAGAGACTGCACACATCACCTGCCACCCTACCTTGCCTTTGATTATTTCCCAGACTAGGCACTCATTACCTACAAGGCTGCCTACCTCTTTAGTTTTACCATCTCTAGTTTAGACCACCTAGACCAGATATCTCCTCTGTCTTAAGAGAAATGACCACTAAATCAATTTCTCCCCACTGACACCCTTCCTGGATCCCTGACCAACCGCTCTCCCCCTGGACCAGAGCAGAGTGCTGGCTCTGGGGAGCTGGTGACAGAGCACTGTAGATAACCCCAGGCAGCCAGACCCAGCTCTGCTTTCCCCTCCTGCTGCCTGGCCTGGAAGATCTTTTCTCACCAGAACAGCAGCTGAGAAAGACAAAGATTTGCCCAAAGCAAACACATCAAGTCCTTCCACAAACACATCTCCCCCTAGACTGGGGCTCCAGAGACCCCTGGGGGAGGGAGACCTGGAGAAGGCTGATCCAGAGCTTGCTGCCTAAATTTGTTGCAGAGCCTAAATGGAGAGCCCTGGCTGTCTGATTTTTTTAAATTAATTTATTCTTTGACAATTTTATACATGTATATTCTGGTAACACTCCTGCTCTTACTCTCTTTTATTTCCCTCCAGCCCCATGACCTCACCCATCACCCCCACACACACACTTTTCATGTTTCTCTTGTAAGCAAGCAACCCAGTTTTTTAAAAGGATTTATTTATTTTTATTTGTTGTGTATTAGTGTTTTGTCTGCATGTTTATCCTTGCATCATCTGCATGCAGTCCCTGCAGTGGCCAGAAGCGGGCATTAGATGCCCTGTACTGGGATTACAGACAATTGTGGGTGCTGGGAATCGAACCAGTGCTCTTAAACCACAACACCATCTCTCCATTCCCTACTTTTTATGTCATTGTTTTCACTTTGTGACCTATTGGGTTTAACCAGGGCCACTCTTATGGCATGGGTGGGGAGCCATCCATGGAGAAATGGACTATTACTCCCCAGGGGCTTAGTCACTGAAAATAACAACATCCTCTCCCTATAGCCCCATCCATGACAAGAGTTCCCTGGCTCCATGAACCCCTCCCACATCTGACTGAGTTCTTCAGGCTCAGTCTTACACTGACTCTATACAGGCAACTGAAGCAGCCATAATTCACGAATGTTCTGGCTTTATTGTGTCCCTAAAACAGTATTTCAAAAGCCAGTCAAACACCTTTAATCCTAGCACTTGAGAGACAGAAGCAGGTGGATCTGTGAGTTTGAAGCCAGTTTGGTCTATAGAGTAAGTTCCAGGATAGCCAGAGTTATATAGAGAGATCCCATCTCAAAAAACAAAAACAAAGCAAAAAGATTGCATTTTAAGAACCCCCCTCCCCATCATCTGGTCCTTACATTCTTCCCGCCCCCCTCTTAGTGGAAAGGGATGCTCCATGAGCCTAGGTAGCATCACTTGTTCTCAGCATCTTGACCAGCCATGAGTCTCTGCACCGATTGCTGTTCCCTGCAGATAGAAGCTTCTTTGATTAAGGCTGCACTAGTTTGCAATGCAAATACAAATAGTTGGGAGGAATTTTGACAACACATTCACTTAGCAAAACAAAAGTAATACGTGTACCCCTAGTGCCTATGACTTCTTCAGCCATGTGCCCCTGCAGAGTAGGCTTCAGAGCCAATCTAAAAGCAATTGGTTGCCCCTTAACAAGTAGGCCACTATTGTACCAGCCATGAGAAGTTGGTATTATGGCATACATGATCCAACTCTTGATGGTTTTTCTCTCCCTGCATAGCAACTTCCACCACCATGAAACCTATGTTTCTTGAGGCTCTGGTGATCAATAGAGGACTCTGGACAATTACACTACCAGGTCGGAGGCAGTGACCCCCTCCCTGATGCTGGGCAGGGGAAGACACTGAGGGAAGAGACACTGTAGCTCTGCAATCTGTTCTCACCAGCCTGCTCCTTCCTCCATGAAGGACCTGTCCTATTAAGCCACTTTGCTTCCTCAGGCCTCAGGATCCCCATATGAAAAAACGAGCAATAGCACCCGCCTCCAGCCTTACCTGTTTACTTATTTTGAAGCGCACAAATGTGTAAGTCCCCTGGAACTCTCTGTTGTAGCCAAGGATGGCCTTGGACACTTGATCCTCCTGCCTCCACCTCCCAGGAGCCTGGGTTTATTTGGCATTATTGGATCAACTGCAGGCCTCATGCATGTTAGACAAGCACTCTACCAACTAAGCTATACCCCACCCCAGGACTTCCCTCCCTCTTAAATGACTAATTGGCCTCCGGTCTGCCTGTTCCCAACCCCCTAGCCCATGGTTATCTTCTCAGTAATAACCATAACAGCAGAAATTCTACTCGCTGTGTGTGCAGAGCCCCACTCAAAGCCAGTCACAACCTAGACTTCATTGACCCCTCTCGCTGGCCCCAGGAAGAGGTGCTTTCATGGCCCCATTCTATGAATGGGTATGTTGAGGTCCAATGGCCTCCTCTGCTCCTAGCCCAGGAACAGCAGCAAAAGCTTGGATTCCCTACCAGCATTGTGGAAGAGAGCTGCCAGGGAGGGGCAGGAAGGCTGGTTCTCCCAAGGGCACATGGGCTGTCTCCTCTCTTTCCCTCTTCAGGCCCTTGATTTCCTGCTTCTGCCTTCTGAATGCTGGGATTCTAGACAGGTGCCACCATGCCTGGTTGAACACAGAGCTGGGGATGGTCTCTTTCCTTAGGATGGCCTCAAGTTTGCTGCATGGATGATGATGAACTCACAGTGTCCTTTAATAAACAGTATAGCTTTCAGCTAGGTGGGTCGAATTAGGAAACCCTTTGGAGCAAGTTGGGTCCATCATGGGACCTGGTCCAAAGGACCTCAGTCTTTACCTTGCTTGACAGGCACCCAAGGAGCTGCTGCATGATTCTGATCTGAGCCCTGTCTTCTGAGAGGCTGGCTGAGGAGGGCAGGAGCCCAGGCCTTCAGCGAAACCCTTTGCCTGCTGAGCTCTGCACACAGACAGGGCTGCAGACCTGAACCACAGATAGAGACCCAGCTCCCCAAGGACCACCATCTCACAGGCTCACATCCTGGGGGCCCACTGGGACTGTGTTTTGGAATGTGAGCACTCCTGTTGTGGAAACTGAAACTTAGAAAAGCTGATGGGGGAGGGGTGGAGCAAGATGGCTCAGAGGATAAGGGTGCTTGCTGCCAAACCAGACAAGCAAAGTTGGATTCCAGGAAACCATGGGGCAGAACAGACTCCTCAAATCGTCCTATGACCCCACATACATGTTGTGGTACACTTGAGCACGCACCCCTTCATAAAATAAATAAATTTGATTGAAGGCAACTCTTGGACAATGTGGTCAAAAACAAGCGCCTCCTTGGCTTATACCTGGAACATGAAAGGAAGGGAAGACTGCAGGTTGCTCTGGGAGCAAAGGCTGAGGTGAGAAGGTGCCCCTTCTACTGAGGCCACTGAACATATTTCTTGGGGAGTCAAAGGTGAGTTTGAGTCCCAGTTTTGTCTTTTTCTGCTAAATGAATTTCTTAAGCTGGGCTCCCTACCAGTCTCTGGGGAAAGGTGGTGACAATATGCCATCTACTTATGGATACAACAGGGCCTGCAGAATCCTTGACTTAGTCCAGTAGGTCTCCTAGAACTCAAGCTTCAGACCCCACAGACCTGGGTCTGTCCAAGATCTGACAGTACTCAGGCCAACCTTGCAGCCTGATTCTGAGACAGGAGGCTTTCTTAGCTTTAGCATCTTGGTAAAAAGAAAAAAGAAAAACAAAAAACCCTCCTGGACATCAGCTCAGCCCTGCCTCAGCTAGCTATCTGAGCCGTCTGGACTTCTTGGCTCTAGAACCCAGACAGAAAGCAGGGAGAACGGCTTGGAGGGGACGACGGGGCAGAGTGGAACCTGGGCAGACTCCCTAATTACCCAGGGTATGGAACTTTGAAGGAGGGTCCCGGCAGAAGTGAGGACTCCCAGGGTTGGCTTGCCTTTGAGAATGACACTTAGATATTGGGCTTATTAGGAACCGCAGTTGAGGGGTGAAGAGGAAAACTGGGAACCCCAACGAAGATAGGACTCCAAGGTGTTGAATGTCAAGCTCTAAGCAAGCAACTGCTCTCCTCCAGAGGAAGTGGAAAGGGCAAGCCCCTGGCCTAAGGCCACACAGCAGGGGAGACTAGGACTCTAACCAGGATTTGGACTCAGCTTTCACTCTAAATTGCTGCTCTTAACCCCTTCCTAATCGGCTCTCTACCGTAAGTGAAGTTGCACGCACAAGGACGGAAGGGGAGGGAAGAAAAGGAAAGGCACCGGCGGGCTCTTCCCACGCCCTGGTCACCCCATCCCCTCCGTTGTCGAGCTGGGAGGTCTGCAGCCGCCTCTCCCTCTTGAGCAGCTACCCCCGCGGTGCTGCTGGAGCCCGCCCCGAAGCAGCTTTCTCACATCAGGACCCCGGGTGTGGGGACGCCTTCCGACCCACGAGGCCCAGAGGGAGCTCGCGTTGAGCGATGGGCTACACAGTAACCGCACCCCCCCAGGGGTCACTGAACGATTGATAGGGCCGTGCAGAGATGGACGAGTGTTCCCAGGGTGGGCGCGCGGGTTGTGCGCGTGGGTCGCCGGTTCCGTGCGGCGGGCCTTGCTCGCTCCCTTGCTTGCTTTTTCCTTTTTCTCGTTCCTTTTTTTTTTTTTTTTTTCTTTCCTGGAGCGGAGCCCGGCGCCAGGAGTCTGGAACCGGCCTGACAAGCTTTTGAGTTATGGGGGAGGGGCGGCGCGCACCCCCGCTGCGAGGCGCGCCCCGATCCGGCGAGAGCCCGGGCGGCGGCGCCAGCGGCCCCGAGAGCCGCGCGAACCACGCCGGCCCGGGGCGCGGCCGCCCCCGCCGATCCAGGCATTCCTTTCCGCTGAAGTTCTGGCCCGCTTGCAGCGCCCCGGGCGACCGGCCTGCTAAGCGGGGGTGGGGCCGGCCCCCTCCACCCCCGGGAGGTTCTTCGGTTCCCTGCGGGTCCCTTTCACTCCTGGCTGGTGGTCCCTCCCACCCCAAGCTGGTCCCCTCCACCCCAGTGCGGTCTTTTGTTCCAGTTGGTTCCTCCCACCCCCAACTGGTTCCTTCCCAAAGACTGGATGCCCCTACACTCTACTTTTCTGTCCTATCCTGTCCCCTCCACCTCCCACAGGTTGGACCCATCCCTCCACCTCAGTGTGGTCTCTGCCTGGTCCCTCTCCATTCCCTAGCTGGTCCTTCCCTAGCTACTGCTGCTTTCTCTAGACCTCGGGAAGGAGGTGAGTGGACCCCTTTTATGGCCCAGAAGACCCTGCTTTCTGCTGGCCGTTGGGGACAGTGCCCAGTGGACACTTCCCCAGAATCTCCTTTTTTCTTTCCTCCATTGTCTTTGGGCCTGATGGCAGCACAGGGAGTATAGAGTAGAGGGAATTGGCCACTGCCTGATCCTACCCAGAGGGCTCTGATTTCGCAGAAAGGGCACCCAGAGCAGCACACAGGACCCTTTGAACCTCTGGGTAGCTTTTGTGCACAGGGCTCTCCTGAGTGCAGGCAGGAATCAATGAGGGCTGGCATTCCCATCAAGACACCATGCTCCTATACCCCTCCTCTCCTTTAGGGTGTCCAACCAGGCTCCCTGACCACCCATCCCACCTCACCACCAGCCCAATAATTGAGTAGTGTCTTCTGGCCTGTTACAAGCCAGACCCATCTCTGTACAACCATGTGGCCTTTCCCTTTAGAGGCTCAGGGCACTGCCCTTCTGCAGGCCCTCTTAGAACCTTGCAGCTAGTCTGAATTAGGTTAACAACAGGTCTGGCCTCCAGATATAAAGTTTCTAGAGGCCTTGCGGGTCCAGACAGCACAGGGCCTACCTAACCAGAGGCAAACCTTCAGCACAGGACCACTTGTTCCCTATTACTGAGAGACTCACCAAGCCCCACAGGCCAGGCTCCCAGTGACCCTTGACTGCTGCTCCAAGAATGCAGGGCCTGTTCTAAAGCTGAACGGCCTGGCCCCTCCCCTGTCCCCCACCAAGCAGTGTGGAAATCAAGCCAGATCAAGCTGCTGAGTAGAAATTTCCAGTCTCCTTCACATAGCTGGAAGGGCTGGGTGAGGCTCAGAGCTTTAGGTGGGCAGGCTTGGTGGTACTGAGGTGGGGAGGGACCCCCAGATGTTCTACAAGCTGGCTTCCAACCCCCAAGCGGCTGAGACAGACATATGACAAAGGCTGTTGTCCTCTGTAGCCAGTGGAAGCTGGGCCTTTCTGTTGGCCCATCCCCTGGGAATCTGTCAAGGACAAAGAGGCTAGAACAACCGTGCGTGGAAGTGAGGCTCAAGATCTGCCCAGAAGCACCCGGCACAACTGTTTGTCAGCGAGTAGACTGTTTGCTTTAGTGACTAGCCCACTTGTTGGGGCCACCTGGCTTCTCAGGGACAAGTCTTGTTGTTAGTTCCTTGGTTACCTTGAGGAACAGGGACCTCCCAGTTGCATCCTCACCTTAAAAACAACTTGAATTGAGGGTACTTGGCACACAGGCAGAACTTTGCTTTGTTCACAGAGCTGTGTGACCAGCTGAGTCACTCAGTGTCTCTGGGCCTTGTTCTGTCTGCCTATGCCCCTCACTTACATGAGGGAAATAAGCATTGCAAGTGGGAGGAGACAAGCTGTATCCTATGGTCTTGATCTATGTCTGAGTGAAATGCAAGGAAGACAGAAGAAAGGCGGATGGATGGTTCAAGGACAGATGGACGATGGGTGGTATGTGGATGGGTAGCTGGGTGGGTGGGTGGATTGACAGGAGAGAAGGTGAGTGAATGAATGACCCTGGCCTTACCTCTGCACTCTGTGAGGCCTATGCATAGTTGGCTCCCAGCAGTCAGGCGTAGGGGCTGGAGATACAAGGAGGGTATAATGACAGCTACACAAGGCTTTGGCATGTAAGCTTCAAGAGGGAAACAGCCACTTGCTGTGTTCTGAGAGCCACTGAGACAGATGCCTGGCCCCCCAAGGAGTTTCCAGTTATACTCAGACTATAAGGCAGGGATACTTGTGACAACCCTGTAGATTCCCTATAGATTCCTGGACCAGTTGCCTCAGTTTCCCCACCAGAAACTGCACAGATCCAATGGGACAGCTTGTGGTGAGACCAGCCTCCCCACAGGCCACGGTTTGGCATACACACAGCCAAGCTCTGCTGAACTGGGCAGCTTTGGCCCTTCTGTAAGAGCATACAGAATGCCCCAGAAACTAACATTCAGACACACTACCACAGCACACACTGATGTACACAGAAACATGTCTACACACATCCATGTCCAATGTACACACATCTGTGTACATTGACACACACATGTATGAACATGGACACTTGTCTGCAACACACACACACATGCACTGTGGTATGCTCTGACAGCATATTCAGCCATGCATGCAGATAGGTCTCCCCATACAACATTCACCATTGCAGCCTGCCCCAGTATGAACAACTAACTGCCCCAGCTCACTAACTCCTGTTTTGGACACACTGCCCCAGCACTGTGGCCCCTGCATAGGGTCACATTGTCACAGTCGAGGTGCTGGTGCACACGGACACATCTGCACAGCACACACAAGCTGCACAGATACAGGCACACTTGCTTGCAGCACACAGGCACTGCTCCCAGCACAGCAGCTCACACTCCTGCGCACACTCACACCCTTGCTCTGCTGAGCGCCAACTGTTGGCGCGCGAGGGGGTGGGGGTGGGACGAAGCCCACGACTCAGCGAGGAAGAGGGGCGCGGGGTAGGGGTGTGCGCGGGCGGGCGAGGAGATGACAGCCCGCGGTCCCCCTCGAGTCCCGGCTCATGAATATTAATGCGGCGGTAATTAAAATGCAGGGACGCAGCAGGATGGATGCGGTGCCTCCGGAGCGCTGTGCGGCGCGGGCGGGTGGAGCGGCTCCACGGCCGAGGCCGAGCTGAGGACACCTGCGTCCCGGTCCCCTCCGCCCCCGCGCCCTCGGGCGGGCCGCGCGCCAGGCCGCCTTCCCGGAGCCGCCTTCCTGCGCGGCCGCTGATGTCAGAGGCTCAAAACTTTCCGCTTCCCGCCCGGCGGCCTCGGGCCCTGAGTCATCGCCGCCCCCGGAGCCCTGGCCCGCGACGTGTTTGTGCAGAACCAGGCTCCGCTGGCCCTGCCTGACGTCAGGGCCAGGGCCGCCAGGCCGCTAGGCCTCACAGCTGGGGCGATGCCACGGGGGGGGGGGGAGCAGAGGAGGGTGTGCACCTGCGTTCTAGGTACAAATGCAACGCTAGCTGCCTGACCTTGGACAGAGTCTTTCTGTCCCTGGGGAACTCTGACTTCCTAACTGCCTCTTAGCAGATGCTCCACACATCTGAACAGCCTTATGAGGTGCAGTGGCTCCTTACCCATGACCCCACCAGGTACTCCTGAGGTTGAGGCAGGAATATTGCTGGGAGTTCAGTCCAACCTGGGCTGCAGCGTGAAACCTTGTCTAAAAAGGAGTGAGAAAAGTTAAAGGCAGGAGAGGAGGAGGAAGAAGAAATGAAGGGAAAAACACGCTGGTCGAGGTGGGAGTACTTTTAACCCAAGCTCTCTGCAGACAGGAGGATCTTTGTATGTTCGAACCCAGCCCGGTCTACTTAGCAAGCTCCAGACCAGCCAGGGCTGCAGAGTGAGTCTCTTATGAAACAAACAAACAAATGAAAAACAAAACAGTAAAAATCTAGAGAACAAGTGGCTATGGGATGTCTAACTCCAATTGATACAACTACAGCCCAGCACCTACATCTAACACACAGGGGAAACTGAGGAAGAAGGGGCAGAGAGAATGTAAGAGCCAGGGACCAGCACATCTGCTGTGAGATTGTGCCTTCTGTACATGACAAGAAAGTTGTGCCCATGAAATCTCAATATGATCACCTAAACAAGACCTTCCTAATGACACCACCGTGAACATGCCTACACATACAGGGGAGGTGGGAATCTCACGGCCCCACCCCTAGATGAAGAGCTATAGGCAATCAATGAGCAAAGCCCCTTGACAAGTTATCCAATCCCAAATGGTCAGCCATAAACACATATAGGAACAAGAACACTAACTGGACTCAGTAGGTTGTGTGTGGGAGAGGTGCCCCCCACCCAACAATGCCTAAGGCAGGTGAGAGAGCTGGCCCCAGGTCAGAAGGGCAGGAGAGCCGCCCCTGCCTGCCACTAGCTGCAATCCTTGGGATTCAGCCCCTGCACCTAGCCTGGGCAGCACAATAGAGCCAACCCATTGAGGTGTGGGCCAGCCCTGATATTGTGAGCATAGAAGAGCTGTCCACATTACTCACCTGTCAAGTGGTGGCATAGGTAGGAGAGACTCCCCCCAACCCCCACACACACCCTTCAATGCCTGAAGCAGGTGAGCAGGAGAGTTGCCATGTCTCTTATCAGCTTCAGCACTCAGGAGAGCGGCCCCGAGGCCAGTCTGGGCAGTACAGTGGAGCTGGCCCCGAAGGTGTAGGTGTGGGAGGTCAACCCTGAGGACAGGAAAGCTGGAGAACTGGCCCTGCCCCTACCCATGGCTACACAGGGTGAATTCACCAAGGCTATGCTGCAGAGCCCACCCTGGTGGTGAGAACAAGGGAGAGGTGGTTGGGCTGACCAACACCGCAACTAACTACCCAGGCCCAGAACCAGGGTTCTCTGCTGGTCCACCCAACATCCATCCAATCTGTGATCTGCTGGAGCACATGAAGAGACCGGTCCTGCAGATGCAAAGATACAGGAGCTCCATGACACAGGGCAACAACAGGATATCCAAGAGGAGCCTTAATGAGGGCCCAGCAGAAACCAGGGGCCTTAAACCGGAACAATGACTCTTTGCAATGAACAGCTGCAAGTAAGATATATGGATAAAAGGGTTTACTGGGTGACTCATTGTGTCACCCTACAGCTTCTATGACAAGATCCTCCCCCTTTTTTTCTTTTTCTCTTAAATTTTATTGGATGGGGCTGCAAGGGCAGAGGGCGGATACTCAGGGACAGGAAATGAATGGGATGGAGATGCATGCTGTGAAAGACACAAGGAATAAATAAAAAGTTTAGAAATAATATTAAAGAAGAGGCCATGAACTTCTTAAGGAATGGGGGGTACAAAAAAGAGATAAAACCTACAGACTTATGGAGTGCTGGGTAAGCAGAGGCTGGGGTGAGAAAGGGATCCACACCTGGCCAGCTGTTAAGGGATGGCTTGGATGAAGGCACCACTAATGCCAGGTCTGAGTTCAAATCCTAGACTGGCTCTTGTCCCCTCCTCTGCCCTCCAACCACAGGCACTGGAAGACTTGCTCGAAAAGCCAAAGCAGCTCTTGGCTGCCACACAGAGAGTGCGTTCCCAGCACCGCCAGTTTGCTGGCTCTTTCCAGGCTGGTTGGCATTGCCATTTTGGGACTCAGCTCACAGAGGGAAAACTAAGACTGAGCTGAGCTGTTGCTCTCAGGGTTAGTTTGAGGGCGGGCCAGGGTGGGGTCAGGATCTGCTCCAGGGTCCTCAGCTGCTGTCCCTCACCTCTGCCTAGCACCCCTCCCTGAACCAGCAAAAACCCTTGCTTGGGCATTGGCTGGGACTCACCAGCTCTGGGCTCCCTGCCCACACTGTGGAAGCTAACGGACCTTGTAGGCAGTTCCCACCCCCACCCCCACCTCAGCCATGCTGGAGCTCTTTCAAGTCCTCCGTGCTCCTTCCCCAGGACTCCTCCTCGTGCCTCCAGGCCTTTGTACAGTGCTGATACCATTCTCACTGCTGGAACACTCCTTCCTCACCTTGCTTTCCAGTTAACTCCTCTGACTCCATCTCTCCTTAGCTCTTCCCTTGGGGTGTGTCCCAGTTAGCACCCCCCACACACACACTCCATCCACATGGATGGAGACTCACCTCTCCCCCATCACACAGCCCATTCTGCACACCACAGGCCTCTGACACTGGTTCTCTTCAAGTCAGCCAGGCCTCCCATGACTTCCAGCCTTGTCCCCTGGTGGGCAGAAACCCTGGTACAAGCTTCTCTGGTCCAGTGCTAAGTCTTGCTCAGAGGCTAGTCCTCACTGCCCCAGTCCCATCAGCCAGGGCTGTCCATCCTGTGGGCCAGCCTTCATTCTTTCCCAGTCACTTTTCTGACCCTTACTGTAGCTCAGGGCTACAGCCCTAAGGGCACCTCTGTCTTGAACCGCAACCTTCTCATCTGTAAAATGGGACAATACTGAAGATTACCTTGTTAAAAGTCAGCGATGTCCTGGTGGAAATCCCATGTGGTCAAAAAATAAAGTGGGTGAGCTTACAGGAGAAAGAGGAGCAACCAGTCAACATGCCTGCAGAGCACCCCTCTCCTGTTCCCTTGAGCACCAAGGTCTCTCCCAGCAGAAACCCAGTATCCATACTCAAGAGTAGGCCACATCCTTTCATATGCAGAAATGGGGAAACCAAGAGCCTAGAAGAGTGGGCCCTGGACTTCAGGAAGGTCAGCATCTCCAGTCGCTAGAGTCTGAACCGTGCACAGAAGTGTAGCAAGGGCTGGGACACAGTCCAGCAGAGAGACAGCAAGGGAGTAAGAGCAGCGTGAGCAGTGGGAGAATGGCTGTGAGGGTGGGCCCGGGAGCCACCATGCTTCCATACCTCACAACCATGTCTAGGGGGTGAGAAGTGGTGGCTCCAGCTCTGTTGGTAGAGTGCTTATCTAATATGTACAAGGTTTTGTGTTTGGTCCACAGTACAGCACGAAACCAGGCATCCCTGGTTTGCAATCCCAGCACTCAGGACATGGAGGCAGAAGCACCAGGAATCCATCCTTGACTGCATAGCAAGTTTAAAGCTAGCCTGGCTACATGGGATTCTGACTTTAAAAACTGGGGAATAAAAAGTCCTTGCCAGGCTATGGCAGAGCATGCCTTTAATCCCAGAACTTAGGCAGAGGCTGGAAAATCTGTGCCCTGTCTCTGTTCCTTGGCACACAAGCAGGGTACATTTCATAGAGAAGCCTGGGGGAATGGTTGCAAGCAGGTGCTAGCTGCAGATCAGGTCATCAGTGGAACTGGCTGACAATCACAAGACATAGCTTCACCACATGTTAGTACTGGGAGGAATTTCCAGTGGTCACTCCTCTGACCAGTCCTACTGTGTACAAAGAAAAGCTTCAGGGACCAGAGAGATGGCTCAGAGATTAATGGTACTGCCTGTTTTTCCAGAGGTCCTGAGTTCAATTCCAGCAACCACATGGTGGCTCACAACCATCTACAATGAGACCTGGTCAGCAGACATATGGGCAAGCAGAACACTGTTGCATAATGAATAAATACATCTAAAAAAAAAAAAAAAAAAAAAAAAAAGAAAGAAAGAAAAGAAAGAAAGGCAGGAAGGAAAAGCTTCAGTTTAGAGAGGTAGAAACATTTGTTCAAGATATTGTATATAGCCAGGAGGGAGAAGGACCACCCCGTTTTGATCTGGGTTTGTGGCTTGCCTCTTGTGTCACAGAACCTCTGTGTCTAATGCCCTTGTCCCAGAGAATGGGAACATGAGGTCCCTTTACAAAGGGACTGTAAGGAGTCAGCGCTGGTGCAGAAAGCACATGGCACACCCTAGCTGTTCTCTCAGTGGACCTAGAATCCAGTGGTCTGCTGTGATGCAGTGATCCCCTGCAATGCCTACTGACCCCTCCATGATGCTGGGCATTCTGCTGAGATCCAGAGGAGGAACAGCTGCAAGGTTGGCTGCTGAGCCTGGCTTCTTGGTGCACACTAGGTCTGGGGGTGGGGCATGGGGGGAGCAAGTCAGCCACTATGTGTTCCACAGATCAGCTCCTGCTGTGCAATTTCTGCTGGGTTTGGGGAGTCAGGGAAAACCCCTCCCCCTAGGTGAAGAGCAGAAAGCATGGCTCCAAGCTGTGCAAGTGGGGAATGTGAAGATCCAGTGAAGTAAGAAATGTAATGTGTCCTACCTAATCAGAGAGCTGGGGCCAGCCAGTGCCTGGAGCTCAGAGTCATAGGGGATGAGAAGGAAGGTGGCATTGAGGAAAAGCTGGCCATCAGTGGGGCATGTGGCAGGGAACTCAACTTAGAATCGAGCTCTGCTGCAGAGGAAGATTGCCTGGTTGACCTAGGGTGGGATGCCAGGTGAGTATGGTGTGTGGGAGAGGAGCCCTGGGAGGGGGGCAGGAGAGGAGTGGGTAGGCACACACTTGGCACTTGGCTTAGGTCAGGGGGGAGAGCCTATGATGGGTTCTGGGATCTAGCCAGGGTGGGTGTGACTAGAAGCAAAGGACAGAAGAAAATTCCAAGAAAGAAGCCCCTGGATCCAGTGAAGAACACCCCAGCTGTAGCTGCAGCCCAAGACACTTAGCAAGAACTCCTCCACTTCACACTGCTGATTCAGGGAGCAGCATGATTGGAGCCCTACACCCTGGGTCCTGAAGCTCCCTCCTCAGAGATCCCAGCCCACCCCTTGGGCCCTGAGGATTGTCTTGTGGGCACCCTCAGCACTCAGGTGACCAGCAGATGGCTGTCTTTGTGGGGGATGCAGCCTGAGCGACTCTCAGACTGCAATGCCCATCCACAGCTCCTATGTATATACAGCCTGCATGGGACAATGAGATTTGGTACACACAGAGCTAACTGCTGACAGGCCTGGAAGGAAGCTAGCCACTGGGCACTCCCTTCTGGACACCAGAAGATGAGAGCTAGAAATACAAACCCAAAGCCACTCTTGGAGGCCTGTATATGTCCTAAGAAAGGTGGGTTTGTCAGGAAGGAGGAAGGGAAATTGATCTAGCTGTGGGTCTCTGTGCACACTCCTCCCCCCCCACTGCCCACAGAGAAGCAAGCCCTTTGGGCCAGTAGCTGACCTTTGACCATGCTCCACCCACTGGGGACCCTAAAGTACCTTCAGAACTTCCCAACCCCCTCTTTGTACCTGCCCCAGGGTCCTCGGCCGTTGGGGGTCCTGTCCCAGATCCTATCCCTGGAGACTGAGTTTTACTGTCACTGGTCTACTTCAGGGGTTTTGCTGGGGTCTGCCCAGGTGGGCACAATTCTGCCTCTCCTTTGGGAAGCAGCGCCTCCCCGCAGAGCAGAAGCCTCTGAGAAAACCCAGCTCTGAGACTGGCTGGTTGTAACCTTGAGCCATTTGTTCTCTTGAAACCCCAGCTTCCTAAAGGTGCCACTTGCACTTAGGTGCGTTGTGGGACGCAGAGCCCACGTGTGCCCCGCATTTGGCAAACACATGGCAGGGATTAGGAAGGGCGCGAGTTACATCATTCACTTCTTTTTACAGCTGAGAAAAACAAGCCAAGGCTCAGCGAGGTGCAGCAGTCTGCCCAAGGTCACACAGCCCGGACAGGACAGGGTTGTCCCACTTAGGCAGCACCCACGGGACTATGCGGCCGTTGGCCTGAGCCTCCTTCACTGCTCCACGATCCTTTCAGCTCTTTGGCTCTTCAGACCTCGTGGGGTTAGCGAAGGTGGGTGTCAGAGCGCAGCTTGCAGGTAGGAAAGGGTTAATGCGCTCCGCCGCATTGGGCCAGCCTCCAGGAGCATCAGCCAATGGGCGTGCTTGGTGATGAGGTAATGCTGGGACGCGAGTAGGTGGGACCTGAGTGGACGCCGATGCTCCTCCTGGCGTTCTGTTCTCCTTAGCAACCCCTCACCTTTGACCTTGACATCCCGGCTCCTCTCTGTCTTGAGGGACAGAGATCACTAGCCTCCTGCAGCACTGAGCTTTAAGTTCTGCTGCAGGTGTTCAGAAGCATCCTGGCCTGAGTTACAACCCCTGGGCCTCAGTTTCCCTTTCTGTAATTTCTTATTTGTCAAAGGCCCTCCCAGAAGGGGACCTACGTGGATCCCAGGGCAATAAGCAGCCTTTCCTAGCTTTTGACCTCTGCCCTGTTCCGGTGGCTGCCAGAGTCTAGGACCAAGGAGTCACCCGGCCAGTCACACCCTCCACATGGCCCCGACTCATCCTTAGGGGGCCGCACCTGACCAGTCCTGTGTCCTTTCTACTAAGTCAGGAGCTAGCCAGAGCAGCAGCAGCAGCAGCAGGCTTGCAGTGATAGAGGACAAAGTTCATCTATCCACCCGACTTAGCTGAGCTAGATTAGTTGAGTGTCTACTACACGCTCAGAACTCGGGTTCCGGGTAGCCTGGAGCCCTCCAGCCCTCTAATGTGCACTGCTACGTGCTGCAGGCCGTCCGGGCACGAAGCGGTTAACGCCCTTGCAGCGAGCTGGCAGAGCAGGCTGCCCGGCTTATTAGTCAGCCGGCGGGGAGGGGGCGGAGTGAGGGAGGGAGGGGTTCAGTGGAGAGCCGCAGAAAGCTATTCTCAGGGGCTCCCGAGTGGGGAGGGCGGCTCAGCGGGAACTGCCGCTTCCCAGAAAGTTGATTATTTTTAACCCAGGAAGAAGAAAGGAAGGAGGCCCAGGGAGGACTCAGAGAAAGGAGGAGAGGAAAAAGGAGAGGAGAGATGAGGAGAGGAGAGGAGAGATGGGGGGAGCAAGGAGGGAGAGAAGGGATTTGGAGGGGATGGGCAGGGCAGAGAGGAAGGAAAGGCTGAAGTATCCCCCCCCCCGCAAGGGGGGTTCTGGCCGGATTCTGGGAAAGGAATAGGTGTGGGGTCACTGCCTCCTGCAGAACCTGCCCCTGCTGGACCCACCATCCATCCTGCTGTCTCTCAGGGGCTTGAGGGAGGGGAGCAAGCACAAGGCAGTCAGTCTCCCCCGGGAGTGCTTTCAGGTCAGTGGGTGACACAATGGCACATCCTTGGTCTGGTTTTCACGATGACTCCTGGGACTCAGCACGGAAACTCTGGGAAAGAGGACAAAGGGGACGTCTTGGTGCTCGACAGGGAGGGGTGACACGGGGAAGGGCCCCAGGTCACTCTCTCTACCTTTAGGTGGGGTCAGGCTGAAAAGGCACCTCAGAGGAGGGAGCTGGGTTCCCAGTGTCAGACAAGACAGAGGCAGCTGGCCCACAGGGCTCACACTCCTTCAGGGGAAGATGAGCAGGGCAAGTCATTTATAAAAAAAAAAAAAAAAAAAAAAATGCATTGGGTGTCCCCAAGAAGGCAGCAGATTGAAGTATCAGGAGTCTGGGCAGGCTGCTGATGGAGTGATTGGGGGGGGGGGGGTCTGATCTCAGCAGGGGTCAGAAGTCTCCTACAGAAGAGTCCTGAGGACCTACTGGGATGACTAACTCACTAATGCCAGGGAAGACCAGACTAACAGTCCCCAGGCCTCAGATCCAAGTGGCCTAACAGTTACTGAGACTGGAAGGTTTTATGAGGTTTACAGAGCAGAAAGAACAGACATCCATACCTCTCTAGGGTTGTGGACAACAAGGAACCTAGAGCAGTCACTAGGACCCAACCCTTCAGTGCCAGCATCAGAAAAGTTTGGGGTGTGCAGGACAGGACTAGCTTGGGTGACAGAGCAATCATGGAGCCTCCTGGGCCCTGCTATGTGATAACGGTGACTGGTGCCATCTAGGAGGGAGGGGACAGTTCATAAGAACAGATCCATGGGAGGTCAGGTTTGCTTATTTGAGGGTGTGGTGCAGATAGCTGGTTGTGCCAATTAGAAGGAAGGCTCCTAGAAGAGGATTGAATGAACTGGGGTGGTGTTACAGAATATGCTAGAATCTTGGGGGACTAAGTCCCATCATGGTAGGTCTGCAGTGCCAGGAGAGAAATCTGAGCCCGTGATGGCAATGACAGATGCATGCGTGCAGAGGGAGAAAGGGGCACTGTTCCTGTGTTGGATACAATGAGGCTCAGCAGACAGGACAGTGCCTGGCCAGCAGTGTTGAGCCTCTGCCAGACAGGGCTCATGCCTGGGACCAGGAAGGTATTGGGCATGGGCGAAGAGCCTCTGGTGTGGCATACATGGTTCTTGCTCTGAGGGCCATGCCTCCAGTTGTGATTGGGTTGACAGGGACCCAGCTACCCTGGAGCCCTGGCCAGCTTCTGACCCTTCCCCAGCAGCCATTTTGGAATGTTCTGCCCCTGACTTTACCCCCACAGAGCATAGGAGCAACCTCACTAGCTCACTTCCTACCCCCCAATTGCTGGCTGGGGGGCTGTCTGAAAGATAAAGAGTGGAGTTCAGTACAGGCTTGTCCCACCCAACCAGGAGCCTAAGCTAAGGGGAGAGTCAGAGCTATGATCTGGGCTGAAATCAGGGTCACCGCAGAGTGCACAATCCCAGATGCCCTGGAACAGGCTGGGTGGAGATAAAAAGAATCTTCGGATTGGAACTGAGTCCTGGGAGAGTGTGTCTCAGTTTCTCCCTCTGCGCATCTGCTGACTCTGAGCTGTGTTCACAGCTGCAGAAACCCAGGGCCTTGAGTAGCGACCCCTATCCTCCAACCAGCACTACCAACGCCAAGGGTCTGAGGAATGAAGACACAGAGGACAGAAAAGGTTCTGGCATTCACAAGGAAGCCAGTTCTCATCCTCCAGCTCTGACAGGCCTGCCATGCTGGATACCAGCCTTGTTATCAACCCTGCTGCTACCATCCCGCTCTTTCAACTCTTCCTCCAGGGATGTTCTGCATAAAGCCTTGATCTGAAGGACAGGCCTGAATCCATACCATGGCTGACTGTGCTTTCAGCCCGCCTCCCCCATCCCTATCACCATCTGCAAAGTGGGTTTGTGATGATAGTTCCTGAACCCTCAGAAGCAGAGAAGGATGGAAGCCAGGCTGTCAGTCACAGGCCGGAGACCCACTGGGATGACAAGGATGTAGGCGACAGCTCTCTAAGGTGGAAGAGACCCAGACTCCCCACCATCCGCTGGGAGGAACCAAGCTCAGAACAGTTGGCCAGGGCCCCAGAATTGTGCCTCCTGCTCTGTCCCCACCAGGCATCTCTGAGCTTCGGGGATCCGTCCCCCACAACAGGGCCTGTGGAGTATAAAGGGGGGAGCCCAGGCACAGAAAGAGCCGCGGGCGGGCAGCGGGCGGGCAGGCAGGCTCTGAGCGGCTTTGCTGGGCTTTCTTCTTCCTCCCTCTCTCTTTGTTAAGCTCCTTTTCAGCTGCACAGGCAGAGCCTGGGTGTTCCGAGCTGACAATAATTGCTGCGTCTAGACAGTGTCTGGTAGGAGGCCTCCTCTGTGCCTGCTGGCCTCCCCGAGGCTCTCAAGCCTGGCCCATAGCCCCTGCCCGGCACCCTCGGATGGTTCCCACACCCCTGCCCCTCTGTGGATGCCAAGGGCCCCTGAGTTTGTCCGCCTCCTGATTCAGCCTTGTGAGTACTTCTCCTTCTTCTACCTCTCTTCCATTTTGTTGCCTAAAGTTCAGGAACAAGATACTGTCCAGACACTGGGTGCTACCAGAGGCCTCCCTCCAAAGGAACCAGAGTTCAACACACGCTTGGCAAAGTGGCTGCCTAGGAGGCCAGGGCAGCTTCCTTTGCTGCCTTCTGAGCCGAGCCTGGAATCTCCAGACTCAATTCTAAAATGCTCTTCCAGGTCCTCCATCATTTCCCAACCCAAAGCCCAACAAGAGCACACACACAGGAATCAGCCTAGGAAGACAATTTCCCAGACTGCTGCAAGCAGTCATGGATAGGTGTTTTCAAGACACTAGGGATGGGAACAAGAAACCAATGTCAAGAGTTCTGAGCTCCATCTGTGCCCGGCTCAGCCCTGCAGCTCTGGAAAATTCCCCAGAGTCTCCAAGAGGATGTTGGGGCAGGAGCTCGGGGTGAGCTGTGAACAGTAAGAATAACAACGGTCTGTTCAGCCCTGCCCAGCTCTGAACACTGTGAAGACTCTGTTTGCATCTTAATGTGCTTAACACTCCCTGGGAGAGGCCCTGGGAGACCAGGGGAGCTAGAAAAATCCAAATAAGCCTCTGATTAGCACCTTCTAAGTTTTATTTTTTTGTCTAGTGGGGGTGGTAGTATGTACATGCTCATGTGGGTGTTTGCATGTGTGAGGGTGCATGAGCAAAGGTGCAAGCCTGTGAACGCCAGAGGTCGCTGTCCAGTATCTTCCCTCCATCCCTGTGTTTGGAGACAGGGCATCTCATTCAACCCAGGGCTCACTAATTCAGCTAGGCTAGCCAGCTGGCTCCCTGGATCCACCTGTCTGTGCCTCCCCAGCCCTGGGGTAATAGTACCACTGTGTCTGCTTTTAAGTGGGTGTTGGGAATCAAACTCAGATCTTGATCTTTTCATGGCATGCACAACTGAGCCATCTCCCCACCCCCTGGTTAGCAAATGCAGTTTTTATAGGTCAGGAAGCAGAGCAGAGAGGAGTTTGCTCAAAGACAGACAGGCAGCAGTAGAGAAGCCAAGATCTGAAGCCCCAGATGCTGGTGTCAGAAGCCAGTAATGATTCACTGTGCGTGAACGCACAGTCAAGAGAGTTGGGAGTTTGAAGCCAGCCTAGGAAACCAAGGGCTAGGGTTTTTATTTTTTTTTTTTTTTGTTTTTTTGTTTTTTTGTTTTTCTCAGTGGCAGATTGCTTGCCTAGAGCACACAAGGTCTTGTGTCCATCCCAACATTGTAAATAATAAATACAAGTCAAGCCTGGCATGGTTGTCACACCTGTCATCCCAGCTCTTGGGAGGCTGAGGTAGGCATGTCCAAGCCAGCCAGGAACACGCAGTGAGGCCCTGTCTCAAGACAAAACCAAAACCAGGAAAGTCCTAGGACAGCCTGCTTAAAAACAAATAAACCAAAAACTCACATGCAAACATAAAAGAAATATCTGAAACTAAAGTTAACCCACAATAGGAACATTAAAGTTGTCCTACAGACCTGGGGCTGAGTCCAGTGCCCTGTGCTGAAGGGTAATGGAGAGCACCTGGATCACCCATCCAACACATCCACAGAAGTCAGGGTGTTCGGTGTAATGGTACCTCAGGCCTGAAAGTGTGTGTGTGTGTGTGTGTGTGTGTGTGTGTGTGTGTGTGTGTGTGAGAGAGAGAGAGAGAGAGAGAGAGAGAGAGAGAGAGAGAGAGAGATTTACAGGCAGGATGCTACTTCTTATCCCCTCCTCTGGGCTGTCTCCAATATATCCCATCAACCCACACTGAGAAGACCAGTGGAAACTCCTTCCTCATGAGACCATGGCCTGGAGAGGAGCAGCTCCAGTCAAGGGGGTGGGTGTTATCATGTGAGGGACAAGGGACCTCTGGGAACCAAGAACAGGCCCAAATCCAAGGCTTTTGTGGAGGAGCTGACTTGACATGGGTTCCCTCACGGTGAGAAGTACTCTGGGCAGAGTGGTCTCCACAGCTGCTTCCTCAGGCTGTGCACAGGGAGGTGAGAGTATCATTGAACAAGGCTATGACAACCATAAAGATGGGCATGCCTTGGGTTTGGTAGATGGAGGGGTCTGTGGACTGTGGTAAGACTCCTAGTCTCTAATGCTGGGGCCATTCTGTGGGTTGTGTTCTTCATGGTTCCAGACAAAGGCTTGGAGGAGGCTCTGCAATCAGAGGGGCAAACAGGAAGGAAGAAGGCCAGGGGGAGGATCTGAAGAGGCTATGGCTTTTCTCTCTTCAGCCAACCCCCAATTCCTGTCTGAGCTCTCTGATTTTAGGACCTGCTTCTTGGCCACAGGCTGCCCTGATGTCTCCCCTCTAGTTCAAGGTGAATAGAGGATGTTGCCATTCAGCTCTTCGTCCTCCTGCACTCCCACAGCTACAGCCCACACCCAGTGTCCTCTGTGCTTGCAACACAGGCAGAAACACCCTCAACCTCTAGACATGGGGAGGAGAGGAGGGGAGGGAGGGAGGATGAGAACGCTTCCCACCCCCCCAGCCCCATTAGCCACCATGTACAATCTGCCATAGAAAATTTTGCCATAGGCCTTGAGCAGTCCCTGCTCCTTTGACCTGGCCAGGGACAGCACTCTCCATTCCTGCAGGGCTCTGCTCAGAGGCCACCATGGAAGCTGGAGCTGCCCATGTATTCTGTACCCTGGCCCCATCATCTGAGGTCTATTTAACCCATCACTCACTCTCCCTCGGATGCCTTCCCAGCTCCTCCAGGGCATATAGTTTCAGATGAGTTCAAGGTTCTTTGTCAACCTCAGGGCACACAGAGAAGGCCAGGGGGAGGGGGGGAGCACCTGCCCTGCAATTTGTCACTATGGCCACAGAGCCCCTGGGCGCCCTTGGTTGTCTGGTCTGAGAAATGGGCATCCTGGGGACCTAGCCACCACCAGAGAAGCTTGGCTGGGCCCGTTCAGGAGAGACAAAGAACACCCTCAGCCCCAGGAGCCGCGCCCCTGCTGGAGAGAGCAGCCTGCAGCCCGCCAGCCTGCACAGCCAGCAGGCCATACATAATTCATTGCCAAATGGAGCCGCGGGCGCTCGCGCAGGGCCTCTCTGCGCCTGGCACTTTGCTGACTGCTCCTAGCACGTCGCCTCCTCGCATCTTCATGGATGTGGGGTGTCAGCCTCCCCCACTCACCCAGTGCGACCCCGGGGCTCCCTCGCAGGACCTCCACAGGAGCCACAGAACATTTCACTGACCAAGCAGGACTCTAGACCGTGCTCCGCCCATCACTGTTTCTCTGTTGAGGAAATAGACGAGGTTGTGGATGGAAAACATAGAGGGATGGATGGAACCCCACCACAGACAGGTCCCAGTGCTGGAAGGGCCTGAGGCCCCTGATGCTAGCTGCCCTGGCCACCTCCCTACTCATCATGCTTGTCTCCTTGAAGTCATACTCTGGCCTTGGCCACCCAAAATACTGGCCTGGCATTGGAGTGACCTCTGTGAAATGGGAAGGGCAGGGGCCACCCACTAGGGTGGCCCCCATCAGGCTGACCAGCACTGGATGGAAAAACAGTGTGTCTGAGGGGCTCAGCAGAATTTGTAGAAACAGATCACAGGTCACCAAGGAACCCTCTGGGTGGCAGGGAGTGATGGGGAACTGGGAAAGTGTTACAATTACAAAGAAGAGCAAGAGGGATCCTTAGAGTGATGGGAACATTCTAGATTCTCACTGGGATGAATAGCATAAAATTGCTCAGAACTGGAACCAGCAAGATGATGGCTCAGCTAACAAAGGTGCTGCGGTCAAGCCTGACCTCCTGAGTTTGATTCCTGGAATGCTCAGGGTGGAAGCAGAGGACCAGCCTAGGAAGCTCTCCTCTGCTCTACACCCATGCTATGGCTCAAGCGCCTTCCTCCCAAATGTATGCATGCATATATGTATATATGTATGTATGTATGTATGTATGTGTATTACACAGAACAAAGTATGTCACACACAAATGACTGTGAGTAAAACAAGAGACGAAGCCAGTCGATGGGCAGTCTACACCCACCCCCCTGGTGTCCATCTCAAGTCCATCTGAGGATGACCTTGAACTTCAGTCACCCTGCCTGTACCTCCCAGGCGACAGGATGACAAGTGTGTGACACCACCCCTGACTTTTGTATCATTCTTACAACTATACATGTCTCCAGTGGTCTCAACAAAACTGTCAGCTAAAGCACACACTTGCCCCCAGCACTGTGATAACTGAGGCAGGAGGATTGTAAGTTTCAGGGTAGCCTGGACTCCCCAACAAGCCCCTGCCCTTTTCTGCCTTGCAGGGTCAGGAAGGGGCTCTCTGTCATCAGGCCCTCCCCACACCCAGGTCAGGGCCAGCAGCATCCTTCCCACTTGTGACTCCAGCTTCCTGTGTCACTCTGATGCCCTCAGTCTTTGTCCCAGTGTCCCTGTCCTCCCCAACTTTCCCACAAACAGAAATTCAGTACTGCCCCATGATGCTTCAGAGGTCTTGGAGGGGACAGTAAGGGCTTTTGTCATCTCCTGCCTGGAGCTGACCCACGCAGATGGCTCCAAGCCCAGGAGAGCAGGATTAAGGGGCAAGAATACTGGGATCTGTACCTAGTCAAGTTGTACTTCATGCGGCTTTTCACAGACCCCGCCCCCCTACTTGGTCCCCAGGTTCCTGGTTGGAAGCACAAACAAGCTGAATTCTGTCTGGAGTCTTCATGCATGTTGCCAGCTAAGGGTTTCACTTCATGTTACCTGTAGTCTTGGGCTCAAGAACCCTGGAGAAGTCAGGTGTGTCGATACATGCTTTTAATCCCAACATTCAGGAGGCAGAGACAGGCAGATCTCTGTGAAATGGAGTCAGCCTGGTTTTTATAGTGTGTCCCAGGCCAGCCAGGGCTGCATAATGAGATCCTGTCTCAAAGAAAACAAACCCTAAAGCCTAGCCCACCTCTGGCCTCCCATTATCACCCAATCAACATAATAAGGGCTTAAATAAGCTAAAATCAGTAAGTCATTCAACAAACATTCATGGTGTGCTCCCCAGAATGTATACGCTGGAGTAGGCATGATGTAGGGATGAAGAGAAAAAAATAGCTGTTCTTTTCTTCACAGAACTTGCTGTCTAGGAAGAATCCCAGAGTGGGTTTAAAGTAGATTACAGAATCCTAGTCATGGATTTTAAAATGTGGCTTAGAGATGGCTCAGTGGTTAAGAGCATTGGCTGCTTGTAGAGGGCCTGAGTTCAGTTCCAGCTTCCATGTTGGGTAGCTCAGAACTTTGACTCCTGCTCTGGGGAAATCCAGTGCCCTCTTCTGGCCTGCAATGGTACCTACTCATGTGCATATACCCACACACTGACACACATATACACCAGATTTTTTTTAAATAAAAAACTTTTAAAATGTGGCTGAGATTATGTAAAGAAAGATAGCAAAGCCCCACTGGATGAGGTATCTCTGGCCAGTGTCAGGGCCTCCTTGACAATCTACTGCTGAACACTGTGGTTGCTAACCTTCGCTGTTAATTTGAACACATGTGGAATTAACTAAACTCAAATGGTTGGCACTCCTGAGAGGGATTTTCTTTCTTTTTTTCTTTCTTTCTTCCTTCCTTCCTTCTATTCTTTCTTTTAAAAAATAATGTGCTTAACTTTATTTTATATGCATTGGTGTAAAGGTGTCAAATCCCCTGGAACTAGAGTTATAGACAGTTGTGAGCTGCCATTTGGGTGTTGGGAATTGAACCTGGGTCCTCTGGAAGAGCAGCCAGTATTCTTAACCAATGAGGCATCTTTCCAGTCTCCAGAAGGATTTTCTTAATCTGATTATTTAAAGCAGGGAGAGCCACCCTAAATCTAGGCCATACCTTCTTAGGCAGCCATATAAAAGGACATGGAAGAAGAAATTTTGCTTTCTGCCCTCTTGTGCTCATTCTCACTGGCAAGTCCATCTGTTCTGTTGCTTCAGCCGATATGAATCCAGCATCTTCAGGATTCCAATGCAGACTGAAGACCAGCAGCTCTCCAGGACCCTCCAGGGCTCCAGATTCAGATTGGGAGTGCAGAGACATCCAGCCTTTGATGTCTCTGCTTGATTCCTGTCTCCAGGTTCCTACTTGAGTCCCTGCCCTGATTTCTCTGCATAATGAACCATAAGCTATAAGACAAAATAAACCCTTTCCTCCCCAAGATACTTTTGATGATGGTGTTTGTCTTAGTTAGGGGTACTATTATTGTGATGAAACAGCATGATCAAAAGCAACATATGGAGGACAGGGTTTTTTGAGTAACCTATCCAGTCCATTGAGGGAAGCCAAGGCAGGAATTCCAACCAGGTGGGAATCTGGAAGCTCCCACAGAAGCTGTGGGGGAATACTGCTTACTGGCTTGTTCAACCTGTCTTTTTCTAGCTCCCAGGACCACCAGTCCAGGATGATACCACCTACAATAGTCTAAGCCCTCCCCCATCAATCACTAATTAAGAAAATGCCCCACAGGCTTCCCAGAATTTTCTCAATTGAGGTTCCCTCCTCTCAGATGACTTTAGCTTGTGTCAGATTAACATGACACTAGCCAGGAGAGTGTTTATCACAGGAATAGAAAGCAAACTAGGCCAAGGACCCATGGAAAAATGCTAGCTATGTTAGTGCAGGCTTATAATCACAGTGGTAGAGAGGCAGACACAGGCAGATCCCTGGGGCCCTCACTGGCAGCCAGTCTAGCCTGATAGAAGGGGTCTAAGCTAGTGAGAGACCCTGCCCCAAAGAAGATGAGCAGAGTTCCTAGGGAGGACACAAGTTCTGTGACCCCCAAACACACACACACACACACAGAGAGAGAGAGAGAGAGAGAGAGAGGAGAGAGAGAGAAAGAGAGAGAAAGGAGAGAGAGAGAGAGAGAGAGAGAGAGAGAGAGAGAGAGAGAGAGAGAGAGAGAGAGAGAGAGAGAGAGAGAGAGAACATGGCTTACAGTCCAAGAGAAAAATGGTGGGGAAGGACTTGGAAATGAAAGATTTTTACAATAGGATGTCCAAATTATCAGTAAACACACAAACAGCATTAGAGCCCTGAGCTGCCCCAGTATCTCAGTTTAGGCTGCATCATTTACAGTTGAGCTTTTTACTGGAAGATCTGGACCAAGAAACCCACTAATGCTGCACCTGGGTGGGGCAGCAATCCCTGCTCCTAAGATGACATCATCTTTGTGTCACTGGTAGGAGGAGGTGGGAGGTTGGCTCAGGGTTCTATGGCTTCCTTTCTTGTTCACACAGATCACCAAGCTCAGGTGGTAATTTCATATCTTGGCCTGTCCAGGGATGACAAAGATCTAAATACAAGCTCTTTTCTGCCTAACCCCCAGAGTATATTGCCTCCCTACCCACATCCTACCAACCAAAGTCTAAGCACTCTGCTTTGATCTAGGGAGCTGGACTCCTGGAATGAGAAAGGACTGACCTTCCAGGCCTGACACCATGAGTGTTCTCAGGGGAAGAGGTGTAACTTGCAACTTAGAGCCTTGGAACAGGAATGTAGAGTCCAGGCAGCAGCCTGGACTTGGGTGGGCAGCAGAGTCAGAGTAACAGGAGGTGCCACACCTGCCACAGCTAGCTTCAGAAGAACTCAGCAGCAACCATGGCTTCGAAAGCATCTGTGTACTGGACATGCCCTGCTCCTTGATCAGGAACAGGTCATTTCCCACCTCTGAAAAGTGGGCATCTGAGCCCCACACATCTGCTGGGCACAGGAGGCCATTGATGCTAATAAAGATGGTAGGTAGACTGAGTGCTAAGTTCTGGGCTGGACATTGTGTTCAACAGGCATCAAGGAAAACAGTACTCATGTCAGAGTGAGTTTAGAGTGCTCCTTTAGAAAACACCCAGTGTGGAACAGGATTTGTGTTGGGGCTTGGATTCAATCTCTCCCAGTTTCAGACCAAAAGCTCTAACATGGCTCCTCTGAATCTGTTCTGATTATTTTGCCTTAAGTGAGTGACTAGTCCATTTACGTGTAGTGTAGTGTATTTATTATGGAATGGTCTAAGCCTACCACCTTGTTATTTACTATCTCACCATCCCCAGCTCTTCCTGCACCACACTCACTTGAGGTTAAACCTAGGTCCTTATTCATGCTAAACAAGCATTTACCTCTGAGGGATATCCCAAGATCTATTCTTTACTTTTCACTTGAGACAGGGTTTTACTCTGTGCCTCGAGCAGACTATGAATGTAAGAGCCTTCTACTCAGCCTCCCCCCCCCCAGCTACTTTAGTAGGATGTGGCTTCAGGCCCCCACTTTATTCATCTTCTTAAATGTCGTTCTGCTCCCATTGTTTTATCTCTGTGCCTCTATATCTCTTGCTGTGTTAAGTCCTATGACTGTAACAAAATGACTGAGGTAATCAGTTGAAAGAGGAAAAGTATGGGACTCATCTCTTTCATCTCCATTCTGAAAGACATTGACAGTGGCTTTCCTCCAGCACCTGGAGGCACTGGTCCATTGTCTTCTGGCTCTCATTACTTCCATTTGAAGTCTGCAGTCTATTTTTCCTGTCCTTGATTATATGTATATACAGGCTTTCACTATGTAGCCCTAGCTGGCCTGAACTTACTATGAACACCAGGCTGGTCCTTTTTTTTTGTTTTGCTTGTTTGTTTTTTTGAGAGAGGGTTTCTCTGTATTGCTTTGGAGGCTATTCTGGAACTTGCTCTGTAGACCAGGGTGGCCTTGAACTCACAGAGATCAGGCTCGCCTCTGTCTCCTGAGTGCTGGGACTAAAGGCTTGTGTCACCAATGCAGGGCCATCAGGCTGGTCTTGAAATCATAAAGACTCAACTAACTCTTTCTGGGATTAAAGCTGTGCATCACTACCCCCACCCCTGATTATCTTTTAAATTTGTCTCCAGTGGTCTTGCAGTTTTTCCTTTCTTTCCTCCTCCGTTCTTCCTTTTCTTTCTGTCTTCTTTCTTTCTTTTTTTTTTTTTTTTCTTTATTTTACATATGAATCCTAGTTCCCTCTCCCTCCCTCCCTCTCTCCCTCCCATCCCACCCCACCCCCCACTCCACAGGGAGGGTAATGCCTTCCAGGAGGGGTCAACAAAATCTGTCAAGTCATTTGGAGTAGGGACTAGGCCCTCCCTCCTGCCTCTAAATTAAGGCAGTATCCTTCCATGGGGATGCGCTCCCAAAGTCCTTTTGTGCACCTGGTTACACTGTCAGAGGTCGGTCCCTTAGACTGCCAGGCCTTCTAGCTGAGACCCATGTTCAGGGGGTTTGAGTCAGTCTGGGGGCCCATTGGCTTCTCCTTGTTCAGGTCAGCTGTCTCTGTGGGTTTCTATAGCCTGGTCTTGTCCTGGATTCCAGTTCAGCTTAGTATTTAGCTGTGGGTGTCTGCTTCTGTTTCCATCAGCTACTAAATGAGGGCTCTATGATGGTGGATGAGTTAGTCATCAACCTCTATCAGGGAAGGGCATTTATGGTAGCCTTTCCACTGTTGGTCAAATTGTTAGTTGGGGTCAGTCTTGTAGGTCTCTGGACATTTCTCTAGAGTCAGTTTTCTCTTCAAACCTATAATGGCTCCCTCTTTTATGCTCTCTCTCTCTCTCTCTCTCTCTCTCTCTCATATCTATTCCTCCCCTGACTCAATCCTCCTAGTCCCACCTGCTTTTCTCTCCTCCCCTTCTCTTTCTCCTAGCTCCCTCTCCACTCACCCCCCCACTCCCAATATGCTCATATGCTGAGGAGATCTTGTTCCTTTCCCCTTCTGTGAGGGACCTTGTATGAATCTCTTAGATTCCTCTTTGTTTCTGAGCTTCTCTGGAGGTGTGAATTGTTAGCTGGTGATCCTTTGCTCTATGTCTAAAATCCATATATGAATAAGGACATACCATGTTCCTCTTTTTGTGACTGGGTTACCTCATTCAGGATGGTTTCTTCAAGTTCCATTCATTTGCCTGCAAATTTCAAGATTCCAATTTTTCCCCCTCAGAGTAGTATTCCATTGTGTAGATGTGCCACATTTTCTTTATCCATTCTTCAGATGAGGGGCATCTAGGTTGTTTCCAGGTTCTTGCTTTTACAAATAATGCTGCTACAAACATAGTTGAACAGATGTCTTTGTTGCATGGATGTGTGTCATTTGGGTATATGCCTAAGGGTGGGATTGCTGGGTCCTGTGGTAGACTGATTCCATTTTCCTATATTGACCTCCAAAATAGCTGTACAAGTTTGCACTTCTACCAGCAGTGGAGGAGTGTTCCCCTTTCTCCACATCCTCTCCAGCATAAGTTGTCATTGGTGTTTCTAATTTTAGCCATTCCAGCAGGATTAAGATAGTATCTCAGAGTTGTTTTGATTTGCATTTCCCTGATAGCTAAGGATGTTGAGCACTTTAAGTGTCTTTTAGCCTTTTTGATTTCCTCTATTGAGAATTCTCTATTCAGTTCTGTACCCCATTTTTAAAATAAGGTTATTTGGTGTTTTGTTGACTAGTTTCTTGAGTTCTTTGTATATTTTGGAGATCAGCCCTCTGTCAGATATAGGGTTGGTGAAGATCTTTTCCCAGTCTGTGGGCTGCTGTTTGGTCTTGTCAACTGTGTTCTTTGCCTTACAGAAGCTTCTCTGTTTGAGGAGGTCCCATTTATTAATTGTCTATCTCAGTATCTATACTACTAGTGTTATGTTCAGGAAGCGCTCTCCTGTATCAATTTGTTCAAGGGTACCTCCCACTTTCTCTTCTAAGAGGTTCAGGGTAGCTGGATTTATGTTGAGGTCTTTGATCCATTTGGGCTTAAGTTTTCTGCATGGTAATAGACATGGGTCTATCTGCAGTCTTCTACACACCATCATCCAGTTGTGCCAGCACCATTTGTTGAAGATGCTTTCCTCCTTCCATTGTATACTTTTAGCTGTTTTGTCAAAAATCAGGTGTTCGTAGGTGTGTGGGTTAATATCAGGATTTTCAATTCAATTCCATTGGTCTACCTGTCTATTTTTGTGCCAATACCAAGCTTTTTTTCAGGACTATAAGCTTATAGTGGAGCTTGAAGTCAGGGATGGTGATGCCTCCTGAAGTTCTTTTATTGTACAGGGTTGTTTTGGCTGTCCTGGGTCTTTTGTTTTTCCATTCTTTTCTTCCCTTCTCTCTCTCCTTCCTGCTTTCCTTCTCACTTTCCTTCTCTTCTTCTTTGTTGGTTTTTCAAGACAGATTTCTCTTGTAGCCCTAGTTGTCCTGGATGGACTCACTTTGTAGACCAGGCTAACCTCAAACCCACACAGATTTATCTGACTCTACCTCCTGAATGCTGGGATTAAAAGCATAAGCCACTACTTCCTAGCTTAGGTATTTTTTTTTTTTTTTTTTAATGAGAGGCAACCATTGCTCTTAACCACTGAGACATCTCTCAAGCCCTTAAAACATGTTTTTAACAGGCCAGCCAGTGCTATATAGAGAGACTCTGTCTCAACATCCACCCCCAAAGGAAAAAAGATTTTTAAAAGGAGAGAATTGAACTCAGAACCTTGTGTGCCCTAGGCCAGTGCTCTGCATCTGAGCTCCACCCTATACACACCCAAACACAGGTTCTCTCTTTTCTTCTTGGCATCTGGCCGCTGTGTACCTAATGGGATTTTCTTTGAACTCATCCTTTGGGGTTCACTGAATTTCCTCACTTTTTTTTTCAGTTAAACTTGTAATATTTTCTGCCAATAGTCCTTACAACACTGGTTTTCTTCCTGGTTCTCTTTCTACCCCCCACCCCCACCCCCAGGCTCTGATTGTAGGTCTAGGGACATCTGGATCCCATGGGTCATTGAAACTTTGTTTCTTTTCTCCTTTCCCTTTGGTTCTAAGAGCTTCGTTATAGATCATTGGACCTGTCTTAAACTCACTGCTTTCTCTTTAAAAAGAAACATTTATTTACTTAGTCATTTGTGTGTATAGGAGGGCAGACTGGGGGAGAGAGAGAGAGAGAGAGGGAGGGAGGGAGGGAGGGAGAGAGAGAGAGAGAGAGAGAGAGAGAGAGAGAGAGAGAGAGAGAGAGAGAGAGAGAGAGAGAGAGAGAGAGAGAGAGAGAGAGAACCCAAAGCGTGCCCATACAGGTATGTGCATGCCACAGCTCACAACATTTAGAAGTCAGGGAAGGGACCTTCTTTCCTCTGTCACATGGGCTCTGGTGATGTGAGTGAGGCTGTCAGGCTGGGCAGCAGGCACTCTTTGCTCAGCCATCTTACTTCCCATAAGAATCTGTTTTGAATTGACTCTAACATACTTAATGTTGTTTTAGACAAGGACTCATGGAGGCCTGGCGGGCCTCAAGCTCGTGTAGCTGAGGATGACCTTGTGAACTCCTGATCTTTCTGCTTCTACCACCTAAGGTGGGAGTTGTCACAGCTAACTTCCTTCCTTTTTGGGAGGTTGGGGGAGTGGGGGAGTGTCCCATCTCCCCCCTCCCCAGATACAGTGTTTTCTGTGTAGCCCTGGCTATTCTGGAACTTATTCAGTAGACCAGGCAGCCTTGAACTCACAGAGATCCACCAGCCTCTGCCTCCCAGGTGCTGGAATTAAAAAGGCTTGTGTCCGTGACCACAACCACCACTGCCTGGCTAGCCTTGGATTCTTGATCCTACAAGTCTGTTTTGTATATTTTAGCCAGAATTTACCACTGTTACATACTCATGTAAGCACAATTTACCCTGCCAGCAAGTCTCACTGCTGGAGCAGTATCCTACCTGCTGCAATTCACACTTGGAAGTGAAATGATACTGTTCAGGAGAAAATGCAGCTATCGTCAGGGTCAGAAGCAGTCAGCCAAGAGACACCTACAATGTGGCCTTCACCTCCCTGAGCCTAGCTGACTCCTAGTGGCAGGTCATCAGACCTCTCACTGTGATGAAATGCCTGACATAGCTTGAGGGAGGCAGGATGTGTGCTGGCTGGAAGGCTCAGAGGTTTCAGGCTCTGGTGATTCATTCTGTTGGTGCAACAAATGTCATGGTGGCAGGAGCCTGTGGCAGAGCTGTGAACTCCACAGTGATGGTCAGTCTGCACTGTCCCTTTGACTGGATCTAGGACCTCCTTAAGAAACAAGCCTCGGGCATGTGCCAACACATTTCCAGGCCATCCCAAATGTGGGTTGCCCCACCCCATGATCCCATGTCCCAGACTGAATAAAAGGAGGAAAGAGAGGAGCACTAGCACCCTTCACTCTCTGCATCTTGATGGTGGGCAGAAATGTGACACTGCCTCACATACCTGTTATCACGCCTTCTTGTCCATGATGCACTGAACCCCACACTGTGCTTCAAAATAAGTTCTTTCTTCCCTTAGGTTGCTTCTCGTCAGTGACGAGAAAAATGATTTTGCAAGAGGCTACTTAGCTCCTATTGGGTAGGAAACACAGAGACAGACAGATAACAGACAGACATGGTCCCTCAAGACACAATCCCTGTGACTATGTTCTCATAGGCCAGCATCCTTCAACTAGGCCCTACCTCCAAAAGTTTCCAGAACCTTCCAAAGTAATGCCACCAGTTGGCAACTATGCTTCCCATACAGGAGCCTTGGGGGGGGGGCTTTTTTTATTCAAACCTTCTGGCACCAAATATTGATGTTTAATAAGGATCAGGAGAAACAAATAGGACAAATAGATGTTTATTCAGGGAGAAATAACTCACAACATAGACAGATGAACACCAGCAGGTTCCTGGTCCCAAGGATGCCTCCGGATGTACTCCTGTTCGTGTGCTGCAAGCAAGAGAGCTCTCCGAGCCCCCTCCTCAGCCCTAGTTCCCCTGTCACATCCCGCCATTTCTCCACCCCCATTGGGCGTGGCCTATGCCACAGGTGTGGCCAAGGTGAATATTCCACTGCAATACCCTATCAGGCAGGCAGCCCAGCCAGTGTCTGCCCAGGGAAAGAAGCTTAGTAAAAGTGGTGTTTACAATGAGCAGTGCACACAACAACACTCTCTCCCCTGTGTTGTGTGAATTCTCTCTCTCTCTCTCTCTCTCTCTCTCTCTCTCTCTCTCTCTCTTTCTCCTGTGCTGGTCTTATTGCTGTGCTGGCATCAAACACCTGACTAGAAGCAACCTAAGAAAAGGGTTGATGCTGGCTCACAGTATGAGGTCCATCATGGAGGTGGGGGGGCAGCTAGTCACATCACACACACACACACACACACACACACACAGGGGCTAGAGAGAAACGGGTGGGGTGCTGGTGCTCAGCTCACTTTCTCCTTTTCATTCAATCCAGGACTCCATCCTTCCCACCTTAGCTAACCTGCTTGTTTCCATGGTGACCCTTAATCCTATCAAGCCATCTGTCCAGTAATGTGACCCCATGCTGGCTTTGAGGAAGTCCTCATCCAATTCTGGTGACCCTGTGGGGCACACAGGCTGCCATTGCATGAGAGAGATCGAAGGGCCAATTTGGAGATCATCTGCTAAACCCAAGCAGGGGCTTGCATCTCCTAGGATGTACTCCCAGGGCAGGAAAAGCCACCAGCTAAGAGCCCTCAAGGACTCTTGCCCAGCTCATGGCTGCATAGTGACTCTCAGTCAATGGGCTTCAAACAACCTGAATAAGAAAAGAATGAAACATTTTTAATCCCAGCACTCAGAGGCAGAGGCAGGCAGATCTCTGTGAGTTCGAGGCTACAGAGCAAGTCCCAGGACAGGCTCCAAAGCAGTACAGAGAAACCCTGTCTCCAAAAACAAAAACAAAACAAAACAAAAAACAAACAAACAACAACAACAAAAAAGGAAACAGTATTATAGGGAGAGATCCCATCTGGAATAGACCACCCACAAACAGTCAAAAGCTGCACCTTGTAGAGGGGTCCACTGTCTTTGAATGGAACTGCGGGGGCCACTGCAGCTGCCTAGAATAGCTGTGGGATCTTCAGCGAGATCCTGTCCCTGTCTGGACCTCCTCCTCCCTTCACCTACAGAAAGAGAAGACCTCTCAGGGCCTTTCTACTTTGGGATCAGAAATTAGAAGCCCTGACCCCTGACCAGGATCTTGTTTCCAACATGGTAAGTAAGACTGAATGTCTTGGACTGGAAAGATGGCTCAGAGGCTTTCCAGAGGTCCTGAGTTCAATTCCCAGCAACCACCAGGTGGTTCACAACTATGTGTAAAGGGATCTGGTGCCCTCTTCTGTCATGCAGTTCTACATGCA
Source organism: Phodopus roborovskii (assembly GCF_943737965.1). Lineage (NCBI taxonomy): Eukaryota > Metazoa > Chordata > Mammalia > Rodentia > Cricetidae > Phodopus > Phodopus roborovskii. The sequence continues at coordinate 71,728,683 of NW_026126418.1, forward strand.
GGCAGAACACTATACATAATAAATAAATACATCTTAAAAAAGACTGGACGTCTTGGTGACTCTCTTTTCCTCAGTCTTCCCATCTGTAATACAAGGGACACATGCCCAATCAATACAGACTTGGTTGTTGTTGTTTTTTTGTTTGTTTGTTTTCCTTTTTAAAGAGTGGTTCTGGAAACCCAAAGAGCAAACACATCATTGCACCTCAGTTCTATGGCTTTCCTTTATGCTGAGTGACCTCAACAGATTTTTATGTTAAAAGGGGGACCTGGGGAAATGGGGCCAACTCCCCCTGGGGGAAAAATGAGAGCTTTCAAAGAGAGACAAATAACTTGCAATTTAAATGCATAAGAGACCAGGCTGTGCCGGCACATATGCAGATTGATGCAAATGAGATGCAAATGACCCAGAGTAAACCTAGGTTTGCCAGCATGCTTTGCCAAGCAAGTCAGGGATGAGGTTCAGCCAGGTCTGGTCCGTGCCAGGAGCTCACATCTGGGGCCTTGAGGCCTTGGAGTGAGTGTTTAGCTGCATCTCCTCCAGGAAGCTACCCCACCACAGCCACCTCCCTGCTCTCTCAGGACCACAGCCTGAAGGGCAGGGGTCTGCCAGCATAGGACACAGGATGAGGGTGAATTTACTTTCGAGTCTTCCCTGACCCAGGCAGGTTCCCTTTTGGAACCTTTGGTGGCTGTTGTCATCTGACCCTGTGACACTTCACACCTTGCTCCCAGACACCAACAAGTGGTTTAGGGGAAATATGGCTTGGAAAAGTCCTCTTACAGATAGAATGACATTCTCAACCATTTTATTAGTTCCATTTTCTTTGGGGAAGGGGTGTTGAGACAAGGTCTCACTGTGTAGCCCTGGCTGTCCTGGAACTCACTCTGTAGACCAAGCTGGCCTTAAACTCACACAGATCTACCTGCGTCTCTCCTGAGTGCTGGGTGTGCTTGCCACCACCACCTGGCTTTAGTTTCTTGAGACACACTCTCACCTGGCAGCCTAGACTGTCCTGGGACTCACTATGGAGTGCAGGGTGCTTGTCCTGGAGCCCACAGAGTTTGTGAGCTTCTGGTAGCCCTCTTGCCACACCCTGCAGGGAGCTGGGATTAGAGGCATGTGCCATCACCCCCTTTGCATCCTGCTGTTTTCTGTGGGGTGAGCTGGTGGGTGAGTGAGCAAAGGTTTCCTGTAGGCTATCCCCCATCACTCATGGTCTGCACCACAGCCTTTGCAGCAGTTATGGGCTGTCTCTGGTGTCTGTGGATTTCAGAAAGTGTGGTAGACACTTCTGCTTTCAGCTGTTCTGTTTAGCCTGCCTGTGAAGCCATCAGAACTACCCAGCGATAACCTTTCCTGGGGCCTCCGAGGCTGCCCAGAAATGAAGGGAAGTAGAGATTCAGGAGAAGGCCACCACAAGGGTCGACTGGATGGGCACCCCCACCCACCACCAGAAGATCCTTCCAGCGCCTTCCACCCACTCTGAGTTCCTGGAGGAACCCTGGCTCCTCCACATCCTCGGCAGCCAGCTCAGAAAAATGCCTACCTCCATCTCTCTTCACACTCTTCTGCAGTCAGCCACAGGTCCTCAAGTCAGGCTCTGCTTTCAAGGGAACCCAATGAGGATGGGACAGCTCTCCAGTCTGACACCTTCTGCACATACTAGTTGTGAGAAAGGTGGAGGACAGGTGGGAAAGGGCTCCTCGTCACAGCCAAAGCAAATGAAGCCAGGAGGAGCATCATGAAATAAACATTCATTCATTCATTCATGCATTCATTCACGATGAAGTTCTTGATCTTCTGTGCTGTTCCTGGGAAGGGAGGGACACATGGGCCCACCCTCGTGGCACTCACAATTTAGTGAGGGGATAGAAATAGACAGTTACTCCAGGAATCTTCCATGCTGGTCATGACAAGAGTGGAACAGCGAGACAAAACTATTCCATTCCTCTGGAGACACAATTGTGCCCATGTGTGGCTGAAGAAACTGAGACTCGGAGTGTAGGGATGTGTCCCCATTGGGAGCTCAGCTGATCCCTAAGTGACAGAGCTGGGATTTAAATGCACAGTGCTAAACCTATAGCCTGCAGAGGTACCTGGGAGCTGGGCATGTCTGCCTGCCATGGGAGAGGCTAGGACCAGAAGAGGAGGGCAGCCTCTCTGCAGCCCTGTGGCCTCCCTTCAGACCAGCTCTGATCTAGGGGAAAGGGAGACGGGTGGAGCAGTGTATGGTGTCTTCATTTTGGGGGGGACTGCCTTTTGGGTTTTTGTTTGTGTTTGTTTTTTGTTTCCCTTTTATTTTTTCCCTGTGCTGGACTGATCCCAGACCACAAACATGTAAAGCAAGCACGCTAACACTGAGCCATTGAGCCACACCACACCCTGACACCCCTGCCCCAGCATCATCCCAGTCACAGTGGAAAGACTTGCTCATCTTGTCATAAGCCTGTTCCTTCTCCCTTATCCCAGGTTGACATCTAGGGAGAGCAAATTATAGAGTCCATTTTAGCCCAAACAACCTTCCTCCTTGCCTACCCCCAGTCAGGCCCCAATAGCCACGGCTGGGAGAAAGGAGGCTGAGGCTCAATAAATGCAAAACCTAAAGAACCCCTCAATGAAGCAGAATCCAGATAGTTTTGAGAGCTGGCTAGGTGGGACCACAGGCTTGCTCCTTCAAGCTTTACATGCACACTTGTTTATGTGGTGGTGTGATGGATGCTGGAGACACAGGGAGCACACCAGCATGGCCCCCAGGGAGGATGCTGGAGACACAGGGAGCACACCAGCATGGCCCCCAGGGAAGCTGGAGACACAGGGAGCACACCAGCATGGCCCCCAGGGAGGATGCTGGAGACACAGGGAGCACACCAGCATGGCCCCCAGGGAGTACAGTCAGAGAGAGAGAAGAGACCAACATACACAGCAGCCACAGTGAGCAGACAGCCTTTGCAAAACACACAGGTCTACAGATGTCTAAACAAAGTACTCAGGGTGTTCAGAGCAGAGTTCAGAGCTAGGAGGAGCTGCCAAGATCAGGTATGAGGTCAGAAGACCAGCAGGATCCTTGGGAAAACTGGTCAGACAGCAGAGGGAAGCCCAAGGGAAGCTGGGCCAGCCCAGAAGAGCCTTGAATATCAGCTTCAAGAATGCAGACAAGAGAGATGTGCTCAGCAAGTAAAGTGTGTACTGCTCTTGCAGAGGACATGAGTTTGGTTCCTAGCACCCACAGTGAGTGCCTCACAGTTTTCTGTGACTCCAGGAGATTTCACACCCTCTTCTGCTGTGGGCACTTGCACTCACATGCACACACACACACACACACACACACACATACATACAATTACAAATAGAATAAATCTTAATAACAACAAAAACCCCAGACATGTCTACACCCCTAGCACTGTGGGTGGGGGACACAGATAAGCAGATCTCCAGCACTCATGGGCCAGCTGGTACCACCAATCACTGAGCTCTGAGTTTAGTGAGAGATCCTGTCTCAAAAAAAAAAACAAAACAAAACAAACAAAAAACCAAGACAGAGAGCAATGGAAGACACAATGTCAGCCTACAGAAGGCCATAGATTCAACTCTTTCCTGAAAAAAAAGAAAGAAAAAAGATAGATGATAAATAGACAGACAAGGTGCTGGTGAGAGACGGCTCAGTGGGTAGGGTGCTTACCGCTCACCCTGACAATCTGAGTTTGGTCATCACTGGGACCCGATCGAGAAGAGGGACAACTCCTGTGATTGTCTTTTGACCCCCACATTAGATGCAGCACAGCACACACATAAAGAAATAAAAGTTGCACCTTTAGTCCCGGGGCTCAGGAGGCAGAGGCAGGTGGATTTCTTTGAGTTACAGGCCAGCCTGATCTACATAGCATACTTCAGCCTAACTTACATAGTAAGACCTTGTCTCAGAGAGAGAGAGAGAGAGAGAGAGAGAGAGAGACAGAGAGAGAGAGACAGAGAGAGACAGAGAGAGAGAGAGAATATAGATATGGGTACAGAAATGGTAGCTGCAGGTTGGTGTGGAGTTCATCGGGTACCATATGGGCATGCCCAGCATGAGTGTGGCCCTGGGCTCCATCCCACCCTCAATGAAAGTCCTCAGAGCAGGGCTGCTCCAGACACTGGGACTGTGGCAAAACTACCAAGTAGTAAAGACATGCAGTTCAGTTCCATTTCCCCCAAATTCACAGGGCCAGGAAACATGGAGATGCAAAGATATTGGGTTGTTTTGCTTTGTTTTGTTTTTGTTTTGTTCTTTAACAATGACAGTAACAAAAAAATAATAATGAAATAAAACAGGACTTCCATCTCTGGCAATGGCTTAGAAAACCCCTTGCTACAAGTGCTGGTTGGGAATGGTAGCGGGAAAATATAACAAACACCCTTTTAAATGCATGGCTGAGCTTGCTAGAAAGGACGGGTGTTCCCTAGGGACCTCAACAAAGAAGCCGAAAGCCAGGCTGGAATGCAGAGCCCGTGTTGCTGCAGTGGGGGGAGGGCTAAGGCCAGCATTTGGCCATGCTGGCTGGGCGACTGGAGTTTATAGACCCCGTGGGGATAAGAAAGGTGGCAAATGAGGCCCACTTGGAGCCAGATCTGCAGAGCCAAACTGTCAGAGAGAAAGCAAAGCCTTAGGCTGGGGGCCCACTGCCACGGTCTGGAGAAACAGAGCTGCTCTGGAGATTTGTAGAGTCTTGGTCTCAAGGGGTTTGGGTTTTAAATATAGACTCTACTCCTCATAGTGCCCTGGAGATGCCCAAAGCAAGAATTTAACACGCAAAAGGTCCTTAGATGCTGGGAGGAAACAAGACTTAAGGCCTTAGCCTCAGTCAAGGTTCCCAGAGACCCCGCAGGTGAGCTCACGAAGAGGGAACTGCAAAAGGAAGGTGGCTGTAACTGAGACCCAGCAGCAAAACCTCCTGAAGACTGGGAGCTGCAGGAGCCTCAGATAGTAAAATGGGCCAGAGACCAGAGAAGAGCTGAGGGTGGGGTTGGGAACAGAGCTCAGTGGGAGAGAGCTTGTCTGGGACACACTGGATTTGATTGATCTCTAGAGCTGCACAGTTAGAAATAGGGCAGGCAGACAGGAGGCAGGCAGGCAGGCAGGAGGCAGTGAGGCAGGCAGGGAGACAGGCAGGAGGCAGGCAGGCAGGCAGGAGGCAGGCAGGCAGGCAGGAGGCAGGCAGGGAGACAGGCAGGAGGCAGGCAGGCAGGCAGGAGGCAGGCAGGAGGCAGGCAGGCAGGCAGGCAGGCAGGCAGGCAGGCAGGCAGATCATAGACAGAGTTAAAACAGCTAAAGACAAAAAACTGGTGCCGGCTCTTACATGGGTGCTGCTTGACTAACTAAGGGTTCACAATTACACAGCAAGCACTGTACCCCAAGTCAGCTCCCCAGCCCCTAGAACACATTACATTTCGTTACTAGGAAGATGTAAATATTTATGTGTGCGTGTGTGTGCAGATGCCCATGGTGTCCGGAAGCGGGTTTGAGGTGCCCGGGAGTTGTAAGCCTCCTGATGGGAATGTGGGTCTTCAGTGGAGCTTGCCATAGGCAACTTAGTTCCAGTCTCAATGAGAGATCCTGTATAAGGGGAATAAAACAAAGAATTGTAGATAGAGTACGACATTCAGTGTCTCACATCTGAACACACACATGTGTGTATATTGAATACCATACACACACACACTACAGATACACACAATAAAAAAAGAAAAGAAAAAGAGAAAAGGAAAGTGGGATTTTAAAAACCTAAGATAGAAATTAAGAGCAAAAGGAGACAACATAAAGAGCCAAACACACAGGTTTGCAGAAGCGTGACATAAAAGGAAGAACAAGACATTCACTGGAAGAAACCCAAGCCGGGGTATGAGGACATGAGTGATGGATGACATGAGCTCTCAGAACGAGGACAGCCAGCAAAGTCCTGACACATAAGCAAGGGGGGGGAGATGGGGTGTTTGTGGGTGGGAGAAGGAAATAGTGAGGGTAGCTCGCTATTGCCCATAATTCCAACTGGGGGCTGGGGTACAGACCTGATTCCCTCTTTTGGTCTCTGCCATCACCTCCCACACACTCTCAAGACATACACACACATAGGGAGGGAGGAAAAGAAGAGAGAGAGAGAGAGACTGCCAGCTCTTCCAGAGGACCTAAGTTTGACTCTCAATACCCAGATGGTCATAACAACCATCTATAACTCCAGTTCCAAGAGATATGACACCTTCTCCTCAGACACCAGGTACAAATGTAGCACACAAACATACATGCAGTCAAAACAATATAAATATAAAATAATAATAATTGGGATGGGGTTTCCAGAGACAGCTTAAAATAATAATTTTTAATTAGCCGGGTAGTGGTGGCACACACCTTTAATCCCAGCACTTGGGAGGCAGAGGTAGGTGGATCTCTGTAAGTTCGAGACCAGCCTGGTCTACAGAGTGAGTACCAGGACAGCACTGTACCCTAAGTCAGCTCCCCAGCCCCTAGGATACATTACATTTTGTTACTAAGAAGATGTACTTTATTTGTGTGTGTGTGTGTGTGTGTGTGTGTGTGTGTGTGTGTGTGTGTGTGCAGATGCCCATGGTGTCCAGAAAAGGGTATAAGTAACCACGAGGGAGAAAACAATAACAAAGAATTGTAGAATAAGCCCATGGTAGGATTCTGTTTATCTACAAGCAGCCAAGAAAACAACTCCTTTAGCATACTGAGGCAAATGGGCCCAGTAACATACCCAGCTAAACTGCTGCTGAATGGCTAGTGCAAAAGGGAAACCTTTCAGAAACAAAAAATCCAACAATTCTTCACGTACAAACTCTTCTTGCCGGAAGCTTCCAGGAGATACTCAACCAAGAGGACACATTCAGCAGGACGCTAAGATCGCGTGAACAAATATTACAGAAAGAATATTAGTAACTGTGCTATGTTTGGGTGCAGGTTTAGCTGCATAGGATGTCACTTCTTGGGGGCTGGAGAGATGGCTAAGTAGTTAAGAGCACTACAGGTCCTGAGTGCAATTCCCAGCAACCACGTGGTGGCTCACGGATATCTGTGATAGGATCCGATGCCCTCATCTGGTGTGCATGAAGACAGAGCAATTATATACATAAAATAAATAAATAAATTTATTTTAAAATGCCATTTCTTCCTAAGTGACAGTTGTAGCTGTGAGGCCTCAGGGATACAAGCTCCTAACGTTCGGTTTCTTCAGGGCCCCTGTGGTACAGGGCCCACAGTCCAAGATGGCTGCCTACAGTATGCACCTCTTCATCAGCAGAGACAGGACACACACACAACACCCAGTTTTCCTTCAGGAGAAAATGCACCCCCCCCCCCCACACACACACACACAACCAGGGAGTGATACCATTGGGAGGTGTGGCTTTGTTGGGGTAGGTGTGGCCTTGTTGGAAGGGGTGTGTCACTGTGGAGGTGGGCGTTGAGGTCTCATATATGCTCAAGCTTCGCTAGGTATGTGATGCTCAGATCACTTTTGTCTTCAAGATGTAGCACTCTCTCCTCCTCCAGCCCCAGTTGCTGTAGTCATGGTGTCTCTTCAGAGCAATAGAAACTCTAAGACAAGAAGCATCTGCAATGGGAACAGTTGCCACTTCCACATCTCAAAGACCAAGGGAGGCTGGGAAATGTAGTATTTATCAAGATCACTCTGCACCGGTAAAAGCTTTTATGACTTTCCAAGAGAGAGGGTGGATACTAGGGACCAGCAGTAACTCAGCCACAACTGTTGACTGTAAAAATTATATGATCTGGCTGGGGCTGGGGCTCAGAAGTTAGGGTGCTTGCTTAGCTGTACAAAGCCTGGCCTCCATCTCCAGTGCTGCATAAAACTGGGTGTGGTGACACAGGCCTGCAATCCTGCACTTTGGTGGTGGAGGCAGGACAATTATGAGGAGGGTGTAGGGGGTGTGGAGGGTGTGGGGGCGGTGCTGTGTTTGCAGTGCTGCAGTCAGAGCCAGCTGACTCAAGGGTCATCTTTCATCTTTGGTTACATAGCAAGCCAGAGGACAGCCTGGGCTACATCACTGACGCATATGCGCACACACGCTCTCTCACACACACACCAGTGGAGAGACGGCTCCGCGGTTAATAGCATGTGCTGCTCCTGTGGAGGACCCTCATTCAGTTCCAACACATCCATCACATGCTTCACAACTGCTGTAACTTCAGCTCCATAGGGATCTGCACCTCTGACCTCCACAGGCCCATGAACTCACATGCACACACCCATGCAAACACACATGAAGACATAATTTAAAATAATAAAAATACATCTTTATTTCTTTTGATGTTTCAAGACAAGATTTCTCTGTGTAGCCCTGCTTGTCCTGGAACTCACTCTGTAGACCAGGCTGGCCTCAAACTCACAGAGATCTGCCTGCCTCTGCCTCCCAAGTACTGAGATTAAAGACATGCACCACCAGGCCTGGCTAGAAAATACACACACACACACACACACACACACACACACACACACACACACACATTCCTACCTCTTTTTTTGTTTTTGGACAGGGTCTCTTTATGTAGTCCTGGCTGGCCTGGAATTCAGAGACATGCCTGACTCTCCCTCCCAAGTGTTGTGATTAAAGTATTTATGTGTGTGTATCAATGTATGTATGTGTACATGCATGCAGCTGCCCTTAGAGTTCAAAAAAAGGATGTCAGATCCCCTGGAACTGGAGCTACAGATGATTGTGAGCCACTTTGTAGGTGCTGGGAACTGAACCTGGGTCCTCTGCAAGAGCAGCCAGTAATTGTTTGTTTGTTTTTATTTATTGAGACAGGGTTTCACTGTGTAGTTTTGGAGCCTGGCCTGGCACTCACTCTGTAGACTAGGCTGTCCTGAAACTCACAGAGATCCACCTGCCTCTGCATCCCGAGTGCTGGGATTAAAGGTGTGTGCCACGGCTGCCCAGCTCAATTTTTTTTCCCACTAAAGAAAATATTACTGAATTTGTGAGCTGGAGAAATGTGAGAATGCTTTTTTCCTAGTTTCAACGTTTCCTTCCACATGGAGGGAACTGAACGCGATGCTTTCTATCTCTTTGCCCCTTTGTCCTCTTCTAGATTGATAGAAACGAACAGAATGAAATGAGCCCTTGTAACTTACTCGCCCTTTCTGTCACTGGTCACTCTACCCACCACCTCTAGCAACATTGGTGGGCGTGTATGGTGGGATGAAAGGGGGTGGGGTTGGAGGAGGCTGCCAAAACAATCACCTTACCTCCAACTACCATCATCTTTAAGCTTTTAAGTTAGCATACAAAATAATGAGTTTGATGATGACATTTTAATTCATTTATTTCATAATACTGTTCACCCCCTGCCTGACTTCAGTCCTCCATGTTTTGGTTTCTGGGACAAAGTCTCACTGTCCCAGACTCGCCCTAGCTGATCGAGAGCATTCTCCCCTGTGTCCCAGTGCACTGAGGTTTCAGGCTTATACTTCCATACCTACCTACTGGCTGTTTGTGTCACCTTAGTTAGTTCAGAACCAAGGAGGGGAAGTTATTTATTAAGGTTCTGTGATAACATCAACAAAGCTGAGTGTGCTGTCCACATAGCAAGTTCAAGGCTAGCCTGGACTATAGAAGAGTCTGTCTGAAAAAAAATAGAGAGCCAGGCATGGTGGTGCACACTTTTTAATCTCAGCACTAGGGAAACAGAGGTGGGTGGAGCTCTATGAATTCAAGGCCAGCCTGGCCTATTTAGTGAGGCGCAGGCCAGTCAGAGCTGCATAGTGAGACCTTGTCTCAGTAATGATAATGATGATGGTGATTCGGGATGTGGTGGCCCACACCTTTAACTCAGCACTCAGGAGGCAGAGGCAGGCAGATATATGTGAGTTTGAGGTCGGCCTGGTCTACAGACTGAGTTCCAGGACAGCCAGGGCTACATATTGAGACCCTGTCTTGAAAACACAGCAAACAAATGGTAATAATAATAATAAATAACAGAAAATTAAAAGGCAGATGAGATCTCAGCAGGTAAAGGTGCTTGCTGAGAACGCCTGGAAACTCAGTGCAGTTCCAGCGACCACGTAAAGGTGCAAAGAGAGAATATTCCACAGGTTGTCTTTGACCCCCACACTATCACAGCCACATATGCACAATAACTAAGTGACTGGTTAAAAAGACACCAGCAGGGTTTGTGAAATATTTGATGGTCTAGAAAAAGAAAAATTAATATAAAAGAAAATGTGAAAACGGCACAAAACTGACATTCACCCAGCAATGCATAGTGTTAGGTGCACTTGTTCACAAGAGTTAGACACACGGAGTAAAGCTTTAAATTGTGGGGCAGGGAATGAAAAATAAAGACAAAATGGGTGCGAAAGAAATCAACAAAGCCAAAAGCTGTTGTTCTTTGAAACAAACAACAAAAAGAGACAAACAAAAAACCCAAACCACAGCTAACCAGATTAAACAAGGGAAAAATTAACAAAATAACAAAAGTTTGATGCTAAATATGGGTGAAGGGCCAGCAAGATGGCAAAATAGGAAAGGGTGCTTGTGGAAAAGTGTAATGACCTGAGTTTTAGCCTTAGATCTCACATAGTGAAAGCGGAAGCTGACTGCACACACACAGCATGCACAACACATACACACACACATTACACACGTACACTATACACAAACCACAACATACACATACATGAACCACATATGCACACATATACTATACACACCACACACACATACACATATACCACATACCACACACACACCATACACACAAAGGACACACACATGCACACATACACACACTGCACACATACACACTACATACACACACCACAACATACACATATACGCACACATGCACACATACACACATGTACTACATACTCTACACATACCACACAACATATACACATGCATACATATACTACACATACCACAAACGCATACACACACATACACACAGACCATACACATACATCATACCAACACATACCACACACACATACACACACAGTAATTTTTTTAAAGGCTTTACCAAGTGGTCCTTCTGCTTCTCAAATGCTCCCGGGACCTCCTGGCTACCAGCAGCACCCACTTGTTTTTTCCCTCACCAAGGCATGGCCAGGGGACCAGAGAGTTCTTAGCCACCATCAACCCCAGCCCCCAGTGTCCTGAGGAAATGACCCTAGTTATTTCTTTCTTCACTGACCTGCAGGGACAACTAAATACAAGGCATTCAGCCCCTGATGACAGTCACACAGCTTGCTCAGCAAGTGGCACCTGGTGTCTACCCCATCCAATGTCAACTGAGCAGGGCCAAGCGGAACTTCCGGGAGGAGTCATTCTCCTGGGGGCAGGCAGAGAACAAGTGGGTGATGGAGAGCCCTCAGAGACCCCTCTTCTCCAAACGAGTACTCACACTCAGGGGAGAGCCAATATTCTCCTGGGGGTCTGACCCGTGGATGGCCCATTTCACCATGCTTCCCAGATCCCAGCCCAGTCCCAAGTCCATCGGAGTGGTCAAAATCCCTGTTCTCCAGCAGACAGAAGTCAGCAACACCAAGGGCCTTGTCAGGGAGAGGGCTGGAGTGCCTTCCTGAAGCCCACAGGTGTAAGCCATAGCCCCTAGGCAGCTGAATGCCATTCAGAAGTGGTATTTCAAGCAACAGTAACTTTTTTTTTTTTTTTCTGTGTAACCCTGGCTCTCTGGGAACTCATTCTATAGACCAGGCTATCCTTAAACTCAGAGATCCACCTGCCTCTGCCTGCTGAGTGCTGGGATTAAGTTAAAGAGGAGCTCAATTCACAAATGTTCCCAGCTCATTTGAGATGTTCAGCTGAGCACTGAAGGGTCCTGTGCTGTTTTTCTTTTCTCAGTGGCATTTAAAACCATGCGGGATACACAGTGTGGTGGATCTCAATGTTCAGCTTCTGGGAATGGACAATACCATGCCGTCCATTGACCTACCTCTCTCCTCATCCCTACCCCCTTTCTTCTGCCTTCTAGAAACTCACGTCTGAAGAATCCATGAAAATCAGAGTCATGGCGTGTCCTGGTTCCATTTCTGTGGCTGTAATAAAAGACTCTAAAGAAAAGGCAGCTAAAGGTGGAAAAAGTTTATTTTGATTCATGATTCCAAATTCCAGCCTGCCACTGAGGAGAAGACTCTGTGGCAGGAGCCTGAAGCAGCTGGACACATCCATCCTCAGTCAGAGTACAGAGAATGAGTACACACGTGTCCACTTGTTTCTTTTGCTCGGCTCAGTTTTCCTACCCTTATACAATCCCCGACCTAAGAAGAGGGAATGGTAACACACTGGCTGGCTGTGTATCAACCTGGCACAGCCAGAGTCATGAGAGGAAGGAGCCTCAGCTGAGGAAATGCCTCTCATTAGTGGTCATTGTGGGAGGGGCCAGCCCATGGTGGGTGGTGCTGTCCCTGGGCTGCTGGTACCACGTTCAATAAGAAAGCTGGCTGAGCAAGCCATGAGGAGCAAGTCAGTAAGCAGCACCCCTTCATGGCCTCTGCATCGGCTCCTGCCTCCAGGTTCCTGCCCTGCTTGAGTTTCTCTCCTGACTTTCTTCAATGATGAACAATGACATGGAAGTATAAGCAAAATAAACCATTTCCTCCCCAACTTGCTCTTTGGTCATAGTTCTTTTTCGAAGCAATAGAAACCCTAAGATGGGTGCTGCCCACAGTGGTCTGGGAAGTTCCAAATCAATGAACTTAAAACTACTTTCATCCCCCAGACCCCGGCCACAGACATGCTCATAGGCCAACACAACATAGGCGACCTCTCACTGAGGCTCTTGTCTACTTGGCGCAACTTAGACAAGGCTCACAACTTTGTCAGCTCACAACATTGATCCCAGCACTTGGAAGGCAGAGGCAGGTAGATCTCTGTGAGCTTGAAGCCAGCCTGGTCTACATAGGGAGATCTAGACCAGTCTGGGCCACAGAGGGAGATCTAGACCAGTCTGGGCCACATAATAAGAGCTTGGTTTCTTGTTTTTTTGTTTTTTAAATGCTATGGGTCATGTGAAGATTAACTTGACCTTGGGACTCAGAACTCCTGTGGTGAGAATTGGGCCTCCTTTTCTTGCTCCACCCCAGTGACACATAAAGTGTGCCCAGCATAGCCAGGGGCCTCATATGCTCGGAAATAATGGCTATGTGAAGGATGGGATGAGGATGCCAGGCTTGCAACTCCCCACTCAGGAAGGTCCCAGCACAGGGGACACACAGTGCATGGGTTGAAGCTCACAGAGCTGGCCACCACCCATTGTCCAGATGCCAGAGTTAAAGGGTGTTACGCAATGGCTTTGGCCTGCCCTTTCCCTGAATGAGAGCTGGGGACCAGGAGCAAACAGTCTCTTCCCTCTAGCTGCCAAGGGACCCCCCCCCACGATCTGGGATAGCAACAAAAGCTCCCCACGGGTCCCGCAGCCCACAGCTATTCTTTACACTCCCCCAGTCCAAGACCAGGTACAACATGACAGTTCAGGTAGGACCCAGAAGAAAGCAAGCAGACTGTGCTTGGCACACTTATGCTGTCCCCTTGCTCACCCCCAGGGTGAAGGAGTGTTCTCCTGGACCAGATCACACCAGTACCCTTCCTCTTACTCCCCAAAATCCACTGGCCCTTACTCTCTAGGGGGCTAGTCTTTGCTTCCCTGAGGCCTGGGTCCAGGAGCCTGAGGCTACTCAGGAGTTTCTAAGGGTATCTGGAGGCCGCTGGCTTTCTCTGGCCTCCATTTTCATCTGGAAAGTTAGATTACAAGAGCTTTGGTTCTGACCAGCCAAGGTGTCCTTCAAAGGGCTCCGGGGTTTGGGCAGGGCCACAAAACAAAGTTCTTAGGAGCTCAAAAGTGGGCACTTTCCCAGAGGCAGTCAGGCAATTGTAGTGGCCCTGGCCCTTGACACCTCTTTACCGGATGTAGAACTCCCAGGCCAGACTTCGAACCTGGTATATTCAAGGCTGGAGTGGGGTCTCCCTTTGCCTGGTTAAAGGTTGCCTGGCAGGAGGGTGTGTCCCTGTGACCCTTGATTTCTTCACCTAGAAGGCTTGCAGCTGGGCTGGAGGCCCACACTTGTAATTCCAGCTGCGTAGGAGGCTGAAGCTGGGGCATCAAAAGTTGAAGGCCAACACAGGAAATCAAGTTTGGAAGACCCTGTCTCAATTAAAAGACAGGCAGCTCAGAGGCAGAGAGCTCACTTAGCTCGAGAGAGTCCCCACAACAGTTAAAGAGCACCCAAGTCAGAGAGATGGCTCAGCCGTCAGAGGCAATTGAGACTTGAGTTTGAGTCCTGAGACCAGGGTGGTGGAAGGATCAATTCCTGTAAATTCTCCTGTGACCTACACACACACACACACACACACACACACACACACACAAAATTATAATATATATTGTTAATAAATTGTATCATGTATATATTACATTTAATATAAATATATATGTACACTATGTAAAATAATATATATAGTGAAGGTAATTTCTTTCAAAAAAAAAAGAATGGGGGATGTGGCTCAGAAGGTGCTGTGCCCACCTAGCATGCATGGGCCCTGGGTAAATTTCCAGCACCATATAAACTGGGTATGCTGGTGCATACCTGTAATCCCCACATTCAGGAGGTGCAGGCATGACTCAGGAATTCAAGGTCATCCTTGGCTACATAGAAAATTCCAGGCCAGCTTGGGATGCATGAGACCCTGTTGCAACAACAACAAACAAAATCAAGAAAAAGACAGGAGTGAGGATGGGTTTGGGGAGGGTATCCCTGTGTGCTGGGGTTGCTGGCTCAGGGCTCACATGAGTGCTCCATGCCACTGTTACTAAGTTGAACTGATCCAGGACTCAACCATACTGGCTGGAATGAGGCACCCTGTGTGAGCCAGTGAGAGCCTTCTCTGATTCTGGACCAGACCTCGAAGCCCCAGGGAGAACAGACAGTTCCCCACCCCTTGTTCTGTTCTCTTGGGCACTGCTGGGCCTTTTGAGAAGCCCAACAGCCCAAGGCATCCAGAGCTCTTCTAGTGCCTGACTCATCTCTGGAGGCACCCTCCTCCCCTGGGCTGTCTTTCCCTGGGCTCAGCAAGGCCAGCTCTCCAGCAAGGTAGGATCTTTGAGTGCCTCATGCTTTGCTGGGTAGGGAACAGTCAGTCCCAGCCAGCCCTGGAGGGCAGTGCTGTGAAGGATTCCACAGCCAAGTAGCCCAGTTAAAGGAGTGCTGCAGCCCTGACCTCGCTTTGATGGACCCCTGTGTCTTTAGGGAAGCCAGGCTTAAACCTACCAAGTCCACTGCCTTGTTGCCCTCAGAGCCTGGGGCGTGGGGCCATACAGAGCCCACGGTCAGTGCAAGCTTGCCCTTTTCCCCACCAAGCGAGTTCTGCAGTGTCAAGCCCTCCCAGCCTTACCCCTTACATCTTCCCAGCCTCAGTAGGTTTTTGCTTTTGTGTGTTTTTACAAATAATTTATTATTGTTTTGTTATTTATTATTATTTTTTATTTTGTTTTGTTTTGGACAGTTTCTCTATGTATAAGCCCTGGTTATCCTGGAACTCCATGGCCTTGAATTATAGAGATCCATCTGCCTATGGCTCCCAAGTACAAGGATTAAAGGTGTGTGCCACCACAGCTGTTGATGATGTTTTCATTATTTTTATTATTACTATTATTATTGGAACTATTGCGGGTTTTTTGGTTTTTTTGTTGGTTTGTTTGTTTTTGAGATAAGGTCTCACTGTGTAGCCTTGGCTGGCCTGGAACTTCTGTGTATACCAGGCTGGTCTTGAACTCACAGAGGCCAGAGGTGTTCCATTCCTCTGAGATGGTATTATAGATGGTTGGGGCCACCCAGTGTGGGAGCTGGAACTTGAACCCAGGTCCTCTGGAGTAGCAGTTCGTGCTCTTAACTACTGAGCAATCTCTCCAGCCCTATTTTGTTTTGTTGTTGAAGCAAAGTGTCTTGTAGCTCACAATGACCCCAAATTTCCTATGTAGCTGAGGATGACCCTGAACTCCTGATTTTTCTGCCTTCTTGTCCTGAGTACTGGGCTTACATGCAAGAGCCATCCCACCTAGTTTTATGTGATGCTGGGGACTGAATTTAGGCTTGTGTGCATGACAGGTAAGCGCTCTACCAACTGAGCGACAGCCACAGACAGGGTCTGGCTATGGAGACCAGGCTGGCCTCCAATTAGTAACCCTCCTGTTCCCTTCCCTCTTACTGCTATTCTCTCCCCATTTGACAGCTGGGCAAACTGAGGTTCTGAGCATCACCTGACTCAGGGTTCAAGCCAGGAAGTGGAAAAGCAACATTCAGCTCCTACCTGCTCACTGCAGAGTCTGAGTTCCACCACTCTGGGGTCCTGGTTCCACCTAGGCAGGGGCTATTTGGTTCATCCCAGGCTCCTTTTAGGGCCAATGGTGAAGCCCCCAGAGCCTGGTTAGATGCTAATTAGTATGTTAATTAGTATGAAGTGTGTGTGTGTGTGTGCCCATGTGTGTGTGCCTTCGTGTGTGTATGCACGCATGTGCTCGTGTGTGTGTGTGTGTGTGTGTGTGTGTGTGTGTGTGTGTGTGAGTGCACATGCAGGAATAGCTCAGAGATAGACAGGCAGTCTGAGAGACAGATGGAAGGATTGAGTACAGCCCAGACTTCAGGGCTGGAGTCTACCACATCATCCTACCTCTTTGGAGACTCTGAGCTCTCAAGGGGTAAAGTGCCAGGTAACCCGGGCCCGGACACGGGTGCAGGAGCCAGGCAGAGAGAGACCACACTTGTAGGGAAGGGCCACAGCTTAGGCCCTTCACCCAACATCCTTAGATCACACAGATGCATGTGGCAGCCTGTTTCCCAAGTCAGAAGCAACCCACCCACTGGGCCACCACCGAAGGAGACAGGGCCAGCCAAGAGGCCCACAATGTTTGTGGAGGGATGCTTTGAAAAGGCCAGATGGAGGCCCAGGCATCTGGCTTGGAGAAATTTTTCCATTCTCTCCTCCAGTGGGCCTCTGGGGACTTTGTACTGCTGTAAACTTTCCTGGGTTCGCCTCTGCCAGGAAGCCCCTCTGATGCCCAGAATGACTGTGCATGGCCCGGCGTGAACTGGACTTCAGCCTGCAACCAGTGCTCTGTCCCTATTCCTGGTCACCTCCAGGAGCCACAACTTCATTGCTCAACATTTTGTGATCTTCCAATTGCAGACAGTGACACTGAACCCCATTGATGAGGCATTGGGGTGTAATTCAGAGCCTTCAGCACACCCAGCAAGCGCTCTACCAGTGGAGATATAGTCCCAGCCTTTCGTTGTGTTTGTTTGAGACATTGTCTCACCTGTGTAGCCCCAACTGGCCTGAAACTTGTTTAGACCAGATAGGCCACAAGCTCTTCAGCCTCCCAAGCTGGGATTTTTTTTTTCTTTTTCCTCTTTCTTTCTTCCTTGTTTTTTATTTCCTTTTCTTTTTCTTGTTTGTTTGTTTAGGTTTTTTGTTGTTGTTTTTTAGTTGTCTTAGAACTCACTCTGTAGACCAGGCTGGCCTCATACTCAGAAATCTGCCTGCCTCTGCCTCACAAGTGCTGGGATTAAAGGCTTGTTCCATCACTACCCACCTCCAAGATGGAATTTCAAAGGTGTAAGCCACCTCTCTGGCCTTTTCTTTTTAAAAAGATCAAACAGGATTCTCCCTAAGTTGCCCAGGCTGGCTCTGAACTCAAAACCCTGACTCCTGACTCCTCCTCTGAAGTCACCAAAACCATAGGCAGGCCACTATGTCCAGCTGAAGAACTATCAGAAGGGTCCCACTTCTGGGGGACAGCAGAGTCTTGAGAAAATCAGGCACCTAAGAGAGACCAGGCATGTTAATGGACACCTGTCATCCCAACACTCTGGATCATGAACTTAAAGTCACTCTGAGCTACATAAGACTGTGTCTCAAAAAACAAAAAAACAAAAACAAAACCAAAAACAAAACAAAACAAGGGCTGTGG
Source organism: Phodopus roborovskii (assembly GCF_943737965.1). NCBI lineage: Eukaryota > Metazoa > Chordata > Mammalia > Rodentia > Cricetidae > Phodopus > Phodopus roborovskii. Next base: position 71,746,684 of record NW_026126418.1, read on the forward strand.
GTGTAGCTCAGCCATAGAGCATTTGCCTAGCATGCTTCACGCCCTGTGTTCAATCCCAGCACACTTATGCAACATTTAAAACAATAATAAACCCTCATGCTCTGGCTCCCTGGAAACTGTGTGTGTCACAGGGGGTCGGGGGGCTGGGTGCTCAGGGGCTAAGCACCAGCACTGCTCTTATGGAAGACTCTCAGAGGACCCCAATCCTGTTCCCAGAACCTAGGTGGGACAGCTTCACAACTGACTGCAACTCCAGCTCTGGGAATATGGTGCCCTCTTCTGTCCCTTGTAGGTACTGCACACACACACACACACACACACACACACACACACACACACCACCCTTAAAAATTAAACATACATAAAAAAAGACTTAGCAGGCCGGGCAGTGGTTGGGCACACCTTTGATCCCAGCCCTCGGGAGGCAGAGGCAGGTGGATCTCTGTGAGTTTGAGGCCAGCCTGGTCTACAAGAGCTAATTCCAGGACAGCTTCCAAAGCCACAGAGAAACCCTGTCTCAAAAAATAAAACAAAACAAAATAAATAAAAATAAAAAGACTTAGGTGATTAAAGGTCTTGGTGTTAGCTGATGATCAAAGACCAGGAAACGGGAAAAGCTGTGTCCCTGTCCCACTTATGCCATTCAGCACTCTCTTCCATAACGTCTATAGTCCCCATGGTAGTACTGGCCAATAGCTTCTCCTAGGCCATGAGCTACAAAACCCACCCTACCCTGACCACCCAAAGGCCCAAAATGACCACACTGTCCCTAACAGACAGCTCTTGAATGTGCTAAAAAGTGTGGCTGACTCTGTCATATCCCAGAGCTTCCAGCCTGGCACGGACAGCCCCAGTGATCTGTGGGAGCCCAGACCTGGCTCCTGACTCACTCATCCTGACTCTGCTGCAAGTCTGAGTGGCATCTAGCAAGTGAAGACAGCAAGAGGTCTAGGGATCCTGGCAGAGTGCTTGGCATGACATAACACGGGCATGGTGGCATGCACCTGTAATTCTAGCAGTCAGAAGCTCAAGGCTAGGTACACAGGCAGTATCTTGGTTGGTAAAGGACTTGCCTGATACACACAAGGACCCAGCAGCCATAGAAAATCCAGGTCTCTGAGAGACAGAGACAGAGGAGCCCCAGAGCTCACTGGTTTGCCAGCCTAGCCAACTGGGCTCCAGGTTCAGTGAAAAACATTACCTCAAAGAGTAAGTAAGTTGGAGAGCTAGGAATCAGCTCAGAGGGTTCTTGCAAACAAGCCTAATTCCCTAAGTTCAAATCTCAGAGCCCACCTGAGAACTGGGCACAGCAGTGCACATGCCTGAAATCCCAGCACTCTTATAGAGAGATAGGACAATCTCTAGAACAGTGATTCTCAACCTTCCTAATGCTGCCACCCTTTAATACAGTTGTGGTGACCCCCAACCATAAAATTATTTTCATTGCTACTTTGTAACTGTAATTTTGCTACTGTTATGAATTGTTTTGCAAATATTTTTAGAGATAGAGGCTTGCCAAAGGGGACAAGACCCACAGGTTGAAAACCCCTGTGAGTCTAGATTGGGGGGCTACACAACTTGTCTGTGGTATGTAGAGGTGATTGACAAGAAAAACAATGTCTCAAAGAAAATGGAAGGCGGGACCAACACCTGAGGCTCCCTCTGACCTCCACACACTCTGCCCTCACTCTCACACACACAAACACATCAGAACTTTAAAGTTCTCTTCCATTACATTAGAAGTTTGCGGCAGTCAAGGATACATGTGTCTCCGTCTCAAAATAACTCTATAGCTGATAGAGAAGCCAGCTAGAGGGAGAGGCTTTTGGGGAGCATCCTAGGAGCAAGCAGCTTTACCTTGGATTCCACAAACCTGCTTCTCAGCTGGAGGCCAAGCCCAGGTGTGTCCCTGTGAGTAGATACTTAGTCTCAAGCTCAGTGGCACCTGAACCCCAAGAGTACAGTGCAAGGTCCTGGGTCCTGGGTCCACTCTTGTTTGAGGATCCCATGTCCCCCCCCCATATTTGCTTTCTGCAGTGTGACCCTTTGCTTGACGGGGTTATGTGTCCCCGCTTCATCTGGCCGCTTGTGGGTGGCTGTCCTACCTCTTTGATATCTCAGCTCTATGGATGTGTGACATCCCCCATGTTGTTCCCAGGCAGAAAGCCACCTTGCACCTAAGTGTCCCTGCTTCCACTTTCATCCTAGCCTAGTCTATACTGTCACTGCTGGCTGTCTTAAACCTTCTGTGGCTCCCATTGCCTAAGGCAGTGGTTTCCAAGTGTCCACTTTCATTGAGACCTGTATTTGTGAAGTAGCTGGAGTCTGAGCAGGAGTAAGGTTCAGGCTGGTCCTTACCCACTCCCACCCCCCACTAGTTCAGGGTGCTCTTGTGGTCTGGGACTTGAACTCTTGAGTTTTGTTTTTGTTGTTGGTTTTGGTTTTTTGGTTTGTTTGTTTTTATTTTGGTTTGGTTTTTTTGTGACAAGGTTTCTCTGTAGCTTTGGAGCCTATCCTGGAACTGGCTCTGTAGACCAGGCTGGCCTTGAACTCACAGAGCTACACCTTCCTCTGCCTCTTGAGTGCTGGGATTAAAAAAACCGCCTGGCGCTGTTGTTCTTTGATTGATTTTCTTTGTTTTGTGGGTGTGGTCTTCTGTCTCCATGTGTGTCTGTGTACCCTGTATGTGACTGGTGTCTGAGGAGGTCAGAAGAGGGTGTCAGGTCCCTGGAACTGGAATCACAAACAGTTGTGAACCGCCATGTGGGTTCTGGGAATTGAGCCTAAAACCCACAATCTTGTGTCTCCTAAGCACTGCTCTATTCAGCACTACTACTCCACAATCCTGACTTGTCAACCCACGAACACAACACTACCAGGCAGTCAGCGTCTCTCGCGCCTGGCTCCCTCTCCTTGGAATGCTTTTGGAGCATACAGGCATGCTTGGTCTTCAGGGCGAGAGTCCCCATGCAGGAAGCCCCTGCTGGGGCAGGCTGCACTCCTCAGCCCCACAGGGCTCTCCACAGTGTAGATGTACAGGAGAAGTGTCACTGCTGCCAGTGAGGATGAGGGGGATGAGGAACTCATCCTCGATGCTATCAAGTTGAAGGCCAGCCTGGGCTACATGAGATCCCATCTCAAAAAGTAAGCCCGGCAGTGGTGGCACACGCCTTTAATACCAGCACTCGGGAGACAGAGGCAGGCAGATCTCTGTGAGTTCTAGGACAGCTTCCAAAGCTACACAGAGAAACCCTGTCTCAAAAAAAAAAAAAAAAAAAAAAGTAAATATGTAAATAAAGAAGATAAAGTATGGTTTGAGTTATACAGGAAAGAAGTCGGCCCAGACTACCTCTTTCCTTCAAATGCCTGGTAGCTCTGACTAAGCAGAGGTCAGACCCACAAGGGTTCCAGGCCCCAGACTGTGTTATCAGTCAAATGGAGTATGTCTCCCTCTCTTCCATCCTGAGTCCAGAGCCTAAGCAAGCAGTGGCAGTTGCCGGGTAGGGAGTGGGAGGTGGACCATTGCCAGAGGCAGAAGCCAGACTGTGGACTCTCCTGGGTTTCTCAGGGGCAGGACCCCCTCAGGTCTGGAATGTAGCCAGGGCCCAGGAAAGGCTAACAAATGGTGAAGGCTTTGAGATCTCACCTAGGGGCCTCTCAGTGTTGAACAAACAGCCCCTCCTCCCACCTCTGTGGGGAGCAGCTCCACCCTAAGCTGTGGTGAAGTTGCTCTGGGGTTACTGCTGGCACCCCACTGCCCCATCCTGTGCCTTTAAGGTTTCTGACATGAGTGGGACTCCAACAGCCAGGCAGGATCAGATTCATCTGGAAGCCTGAGACAAACTGGAGAAGGGCTGGGCACCCCCTCACCCCAGTGTCCAAGACTGTTCCATGCGGCTGAGCATGAGTCAGGGGAGGGTGCCCACTGTAGAATGGGGTTCTCAAACCCCAGAACAGGAAGGGGCTGTGAAGGCTTGTTTGCATTTCAATAAAAGCCCTCTTTGTCTACTGAGGTCCAGCATTTCCCAAGTAGGCAAGCCTGAGGGAGGGGGCTGTGGCCCAGACCAACCTGCCACATTGGGTGGAAAACAACTCTGGGGCCATGGCCTCTCAGCAGCTCCTGACAGGCAGGTTCCAGCCAAAGAGCTCTCCCCAGAGACCCCGAGTGGAGACACAGACACCCCCACTTCCTATGACCATCTTCACATCACAGCAATATACACAGTGACCCCACGAGTCACAAAGGGGCAGCCTGAACCTGGTGCCACACAGTGTCCGCTAAAGTGGTTCCACCACTTCCCAGGGGAGCCCTTCTCCATTCCCACACTCACCTTGGGATCTGGACTTGGTCTATAACTTTGTTTTCTCCTGCTTACCCGCTCCCCCAGAACTCATCTTATTCCAACCCCTCTCTTCATCCTCCGTCCGTCCCATCCCAGCAAACAAGAGCCCCGAGCCCCTCATCAGTGCAGGTGCCAGGACAAGGCCCCCAGCTGCTCTGTCTCTCTTAGCCCTTCCTGGGGCCCCAGGGCTGAGGGACTCTCTTCCACACTTCATTGCTTCTCTTTGGCCACCTCTGTGCTCTAGTCAAAGCATGCTTGGGGAGCCATGTGCCCACAATAGGAGCTTCAGGGAGACTAATTGGAGAAATCCCTGATGCGGATGGGGGCTTGCTTGCTGCCACCAACCCAGAGAGACGAAGTATGCTACAGGAGCTGAACAGGGGTGGGGTGGGGGGACAGAGTCTGCTGGTCTTTGCAACCTCTCCAGGCCAAGTCACTGCCTAGACCCGTATAGCCTCTGCCACAGACAAGATTACTCTGGATGGCCCCTATATCATTTGTTTGTCTCCCACCAGCCATATCTCAAGGGCACTGCCCAGAATGGCATGTGTGTGTGTGGGGAGGGTCATGAATAAATGGCCAACCCCCTCCCTCACATGTAGGCTTCCCTCTCTTGCAGGCCCTCCTGCCTTCCCAGGAAGAAATTTCCCCAGCCTTCCACAGGCCATTAACTCAGTGCCCTGACTCGTTCAGTTAATGAATAATTAGGCTGGACAGTGTCTGACCTCAGGCCGACCTAACGTTCTCTGCTCCCCAGCAGCTTCCTTACCTGATGGAGTATGTGACCATTTCCAGGTGAGCCTTCTTCTGTTAGTGTGCTCTGAGCTCTGGGAATGCACCAGTGAGAACTCCATCATAAGGCCAGCCTGCAGGACACTCAGAGGCAGACTCCTTACTGAACCAGGGGAGCAGTACTGGGATATGGCTGGCACTGGGCCTCCAGCAAGTTCTGCCACTGATGCTGACCCTAGGTAACTCCTGTCCTACTGGGCCTCAGTTTCCCAATGCTCATAGGCAGGTGGTTTGAAATATGGTCATGATTCATTCCATGGTGCGGCTTACATGGGCAAGAGTATAACAGTTGGAGCCAGGAACGAAATTGTAACCTCTTTGTCTTGTGGAACTGGGTGGGGGCAGTGACCTGCATGTCTGGCAGTACTAAAGAGGGCAGGTGTCCTGCACCCTGGTCCTGGCCTCCTTTCCTACTGGGCTTTGTCCCTCCATGAGTCTGACCTACTCATCACTCCGTTCAGCCCTCACAGGCTCAGAATGAAGAGCCAGAGGGTCTTCCCCTCCTTCCAGTAGAGAGGCTGGACTGGGCCTCACCCTTCTTGCTGAGACTGGGGAAGAAGCAAAAGGGTAGAGGAGGCCAGAGCTCCTGGCAGAAACAGCTTTGTGAACACAGAGGGCTGAAGAGGAGCGCCCTGGGAGAACCACAAGCCATTCAGCTTGCTCGGCCATGGCAGGAGCTTGAAATGAACCCAAAGAAAGGTAGAGGGGATGGGCTGAAAGCTAGAAGGCTTGTGGGGTCTCAAGTCTGGAAAGATGGGTGGGCATGAGGCCTGGAGTAGGCCAGAGCCAGAGCCCTGAGTGCCATGGGCATCACCCAGCAGGAGGTGATAGGGTGTGGGTGTCTGAGAGGTATGAGAAAGTTTAGTAAATTCAAGGGGCATTGGCAATTGACGGCCGCTTCTGACCAGAAGTTTGTGTTGGTTTTTTAGTTATTTATTTAGCATCTATGTGAGAGAGCCTGTGGTGTGTGCTCCTGTTTGTGTGTGTTCACATGGATGCTCATGCAGGTATGTGGGTGCCAGCAGAGGATAGAGGTCAAGGTCAGGTGTCTTCTCCAATCACTTCTCATGACAAGCTCTTTCACCTAACCTCAGGCAGCGAGGCGCTGGCAGGCCACTGAGATACCCTTGTCTCTGCCACCTCAGAAGACCCACAGGCTGTCCCCAAGCTCGGGGACTCCTGCTTGTGCAGCAGGCCTGTTATCAACTAAGTCCCCAGTTCCCATGGCATCATTTTACCATTGCATGCTCTCTCTCTCTCTCTCTCTCTCTCTCTCTCTCTCTCTCTCTCTCTCTCTCTGTGTGTGTGTGTGTGTGTGTGTGTGTATGTGTTCTACAACATGCATGTGGAACCGAGATGACAATTTGCTGGAGTCGGTTCTCTCCTTCTATTGTGTGGCTGTTGTGTGTCTAACTCAAGTCAGCAGGCTTGGCAGCAGGTGCCTTTACCAGCTGAGTCACCTAGTAGGGCTTGATGCAGTTGTTTAGTTTCTTATTATTTTTGTTGTTGTGTATTTATTTTGTTTTGTTTTTTGAGATAGGGTTTCTTTGTGTAACAGCCCTGGCTGTCCTGGAATAGACCAGGCTGGCCTCAAACTCACAGTGATCCACCTGCCTCTGTCTCCTGAGTGTGGTGATTAAAGGCGTGCACCACTATGCTTGGCTAATGCAGTTGTTTTTGAAAGGCCAAAAAAGCAGTAGAAGGGGTTGGAGCACAGTGCTTGTGCTCACACAGGCCTGGGAATGGTGCCTTCCCACCAGTCAGACCTCAGAACTGCTGCTCTTTAGACCCTGGGCAGGGTGGCTTCGAGTTGTTCAGTAACTAGTCCTAAGTGAGCATTCCAGTCCTGCCTGATAAATCAGAAAACAAGACTGGAAAGGACGGATTGGTTCCCAAGGAACTGTTTTCAAGAACAATGCTGAAGGTTTACAAACACAAAAATATCCAAAATTTGCAGTGTCTGCCATCTAATAAAAAAATTGACAGTCATAACTAAATGTGTTCCCACACAGCTATAATCCCAGCACTCAGGAGACACAGGCAGAAGCAGCCTGACTTTGAGGCCGGCCTGTGATACAGAACAGATAAAATAATAATAATAGTAATGGCAGAGAGGTAGCTCAGTGGTGGAAAACAAGGCCATGGCTCAATCTCAGCATGGGGCATAAGGAGATATGCAATGGAGGAGTTTTAAATGCCCTTGAAAGAAAGGCATATACTGGGTAGGATGCTGAATTGCTTTAGTTCTGGAATTCAGGGACTGAGCAGGCTGAGGCACAAGAAGGATTGCAATTCAAGACCATCTCCAACTGTGGAGTTGGTTCTCTCCATCATGTGGATCCTGGAGCTCAAACCCAGGCGGCCAGTCTCGGCAGCAAGCAGCCTTACCCACTTTGCCATCTCCTTCAAGGCTAAACTCAAGTTTTAGAGTTGACAGTGTCTGAGATGAAAAGTATTTGGGGTATGATTAATGACATAGAGTAACATATAAATATGTAAAATTATCCAAAATGAAGAAAGAGGAAAATAATGAGGAGGAGGAAGAAGAAGACTGAATGCAGAGAGAAGAGCACGAACCAGCAGCAAGGCCACTCCAAGCACACAATGTGCACATGATTGGAGTCCCAGAAGGAGAGAAAGAGAAGCATCAACTAGGGAGACATATTCACACATTTTTTCCCACATAAATGAAACTCACCTCCCAGAGCTCAACCAACCTGAACTTCAGACAGTGACTGGCTGAGGCAGAGGGTGAGGGAGAGCTGGAGACAAGGAAGAGCAGCTATATACCTCGACTAGGGAGGCCAGCCCAAGGAGGAGCAGGTTGGATGAGTTCTGGGTAGGAAGGGAGGGAACTTGTACGACCTGAAGTGTTAGGTAGAGAAGCCACAGGGTGGCAGACATGATGAATCATGGTGTTTAGAAGATGATAGCTCTGTGGCTGGAGAGATGGCTCAGTGGTTAAGAGCACTGGCTGCTCTTCCAGAGGTCATGAGTTCAATTAGGAAGAAGTAGACAGCACTGAATGAGAAATGCGGAAGCATAGGCACTGTGGACTCTGATGGTGGGAGCGGAGCTCAGGGCTCAGGGCAGGCAGAGCCCTAGACACAATGTGTCAGGAACTTTTCCATCACTGTGACTAAGCACCACTATGAAGGAGGGGCTCATTTGGGCTATAGTTCCAGAGCAGAAAGAGATAGCTGAGTGAGGCGTTAGTTTCCTACAGCTGTGACCAAGGATTGTTTGTGTTCATCCCTAGGTTAGTCTACCGTTAAAGGAGGGAGGAAGGGAGAGAACACAGTGCGCTTACAATAAGGTTTTTTTTTCTTTCTCCCCCCCCCACCCCTTATTTTATCTAGGGCCCCAGCTGTGGGTCCACCCATGTTTAGAAAAGATACGCCACCTTAATTAATATTCTTTGGAAAGACCCTCACAGACACACCCAGAGATATGTTTTTCTAATCTCAGCACTCAAGTGACAATCAAAATGAACATCCCAAGTTTGCCCCTATCAACCTGACACAACACCCCTACCACACTTAAACCACAGCATTCCACCCTCATGCCCATCCCACAAGCCAAAATGCCCAATAGTCTCAGCACATCTCCAACAAATCCCCTCAGCCTCCCCAACAGCCCAAAGATGGTTCAAAGCTCAAGTTCAAATTCCTGTCTGAGATTCAAGGCAAAGTGTTGCCTGTAGCCCCTTTAAAATAAGGAATCAAATCACAGGGCTGGAGAAATGGCTCAACCATTAAGAGTGTTTCCTTCTTTTGCAGAGAACCTGAGTTTGGATCCCAGCATCCTCTGTAGGCAGCTCACAACCCAACCACCTGTAACTCCAGCATCTGGGGACCTGTTATCTCTGAACTCTGAGGCAACTGCACACAAGTGCCTCCCCCAAATGTGTGTGTGTGTGTGTGTGTGTGTGTGTGTGTGTGTGTGTGTGTGTGTGTAATTAAAATAAATCTTTTGGGGGAAAAGAACAAGTTACATGCTTTCACATTCAACGACACAAGGTGAACAGAAAGGGAAAACACAGGAAGGCATGGACCAAAGAGGAACAAAATCTCTAAGGGGAAGCATTAAATCCTCTAGTCTCCACCCAGAGCATCAGAGTTCTCTCAGCTCCCACAGCCCACCCATGGCCTTTTGATTTGACTCATGTGACCTCTTTTTGGTTGGCTGCACTTGCTGCTTGTGGATTCCTTTGGCAGATGTTCTGTGTTCCTGGCATCTCCATCATCCTGGGAGCTCCTCTGCAGCTTAGGCTTCGCTGTTACAGTGTTACATATCATCCATAGAGGACTGCCTATGGGGATCTGGGCACCTCCTGATCTTCCTGGCTTTCCTTTGAAGTCTGGGTGGATGCCTCCCTGGCCCCACAACTCATATTTTGCCCATCTGCAAAGGTCTGTACCTCAACTGAATGTAGTTGGGGCCTCTTTGATAATGAGTGCTTGGGTAGCTCAGCACAGTAAAGAGCTATGGAGAAACAACTTCCTAGATGGCTTTGTGCTGGAAGGGCACCCAAGAGGCACTTGCATTTCAAGAGAAAGTCTTTCAAATGAATTTACTCTTTCATATCCTTCAGCCTATTATGGGTAGGGTCTGGCCAATTCTCAAGAATTGGCCTCAAGGCATTTTTCCTATTATTCCAATGCAAGGGATTTAGCTTTTAAATAACCCTAACCTTTCGTATGTATGTATGTATGCATCTATCTATCTATCTATCTATCTATCTATCTATCTATCTAGTATATGTGTTTGCATGCAATGGGGATGCATGCTTTCAGCTCAGAGGACAACTTACAAAGTCAGTTCCCTCTTTCTGCCCTGTGCATCTTGAGAATTAAATTTAGACCGTCAGGGTTGTCTGTGTCTGTGTACTGGCATGTGCATATGAGTGCAGGTGTCATGGAGTCCAGAACAGGGCATCATCTCTGAGAACTGGAACAGTCATGGGTGCTAGGAAAGGAACTTGGTCTCTGAACCATCTCTGAAGTTCCTGTCTTAGCTGTTTTTAAGAGGGCTCTAATTTCTTCAGAAACTTTCCCTTCTTTAGCTTCAACTTTTCACAAGCTTTTCTGATTGAACAGCATATTTTGAGTCTTGTCATATCACTTTCTGATCCTCATTCTCACCATAAACCTGGTTAGCACTAGCCAGCTATGGCCATGCCACAGCCTGAAATCTGAATTGCCTTGGCATTCCTTCTGTCAAATTTATTATCCTGTCACTGCTAGCCCTCCCTCAGAGTTTCAGGACGCAGACAACAAGCATGTCGCAGGAGTGGCATCTAGTCCGACTCCCAGCTCAGCCTTTGTTCCCATCTGAAACTTCACAAGCACATCTTCAGTGTCTGCACTTCTATGGGCATGCTAGTCTCCTGAGCATCTATCAGAACTGCCTGTCAACGCTGTTGACAGCATCCTACAGATTATTTAATATGCATGTTCCTTTGTTTTTCAAGGCAGGGTTTCTCTGTGTAGCTGTGGAGCCTGTCCTGGAACTCACTCTGTAGACCAAGCTGGCCTCAAACTCACAGAGATCTGTTTGTCTCTCCTGTGCTGGGATTAAAGGTGTGGGCTGCCATGCATAGTCAATTCTTTTGTGGAGACAGGGTCTTCACATGTATCCCAGGCTGGCCTGGGACTTGTGCTCCCCTGCCTCTGCCTCCTGAGTATGGAGTCTCCAGGGATACACCACATCAGTCTGCATTTCCAGACTTTTCCTGGTAAAGCAAATAAGAGTCATGTGGTCAGGTTCAGGAACCTCAGCAACTCTGTTCTTTTGGCTCGTGGCTGTGGCTTCAGGTGCCTCAGGCACCACATGTGGACAACCTGGTGAGCATAACCACTTACATCACAGCAGCTAGGAAGCAGAGCACAGCTGCCAGTACCCAGGCAGTCTCCTCTCTCCCTCTCTCCCATCTTGGCCTGGAACTTTCTGGATATTGTCACTGAATGTGGGAAGCACCTTCCTTCCTCCCCACTCTCCCACAAGTGTGCAATCACTAACCTAGGTGCTTTTCAAGCCAGTCAAGTTGACAATCCAGACTGACTATCAGTGGAGCCTTTAATCCCAGCACCCAGGAAGCAGAGACAAGCAGAGCTCTGTGAGTTTGAGGCCAGCCTGGTATACAGAGTGAGTCTGAGGTAACCAGGACTATACAGTGATACTCTGGAGAGAGAGAGAGAGAGAGAGAGAGAGAGAGAGAGAGAGAGAATTGGGCTGGAGAGATGGCTCAGAGCTTAAGAGCACTGACTGCTCTCCCAGGGGCCCTGAGTTCAATTCCCATCAACCACATGGTGGCTCACAAACATCTATAATGGGGTCCAATGCCTTCTTCTGGCATGCAGGCATGCAGATAGAGCACTCACACATAAAATAGATACACAAATAAACATCCTTATGAAATGACTATCAAGGGACACATACCAAGGAAATAGGGCGCCATTGTGTCTAGTAGGTTGATTTGGGTTTCCTTCTCTTCCCATGAGGCACTAGGGTGGGTCTGCCCCAGGCAGCGTACAGAGAGCCGTTGACAGGAGGAATGCTGGGGAGTGGAGACAGGGGTGAGGTGGTAGGGCACTGGAGGGGATGGAAAGGGGAAGATGGAAGGAGTGAAGGATGGGGGCTAGGATACAGAGCGGTCTGGAAGAGGGTATCAAGTTTGCCTCTTTCTGATGGGCAGGTCAAAGGAAGACAGAGAAGCCAGGAAGTCAACCCATCAGTCCTCAGAGGTAAGCCACACAAGCCACAACGAAAGAGAGCCATGGTTCAGGGTGAGGTGGATGTTCCTGGGGAGGACCACATGGAGGGAAACTAACAGGTTGACCAGGGGATCCTCATGGTGACCAGGAGGGACACTCTAAGCGGGTAGAGAAGGATGATGAATGATCCCAAGAACTTCATGGGATGGAGATCTGTGGCCTCTCCCTGGTGGAGGTGGGCAGAACCACAGAGGTGAAAGACTTCAAGGGGAGAAGCGTAAGCTGGGATGGGCGGCACGGAAATATCAAGACAGTGATAGGCATGGAGAGGGAGGTGGGAAGAACTGGGGGAGAGGAGAGAGGAACAGAGAATCAAGCCTGCTGGCACGCTGCACCCTGGGCTCCATCACAATCACTCAGGTGGGCCCTAGCTGTGAACAGGGAAAGGTCAAGAAAAGCCAGGCCCAAATGCAGGTGCAGGAGGCATGTGGTGGACACAATGGTGGCCACTGGTTCCTGGACGCTCAGAGGCTTGTAAGAGCCTCTGTTGGCAAGGGTCTCTGGAAAGCCTCAGGCTGCTCTTCCAAGCCACCTGCTGTCTGCTGCCCCTGCCAGCCCTGGATGCCTGGGGGAGCAGGCAGGAGAGACCATATCCCTGAACCCCAGCTGGGAAAGGGGCAGCTGGCTGTGCTTGTGCTGATGGCTCCTGCTTTTCTCTTCAGTATCCTCTATCCAGCCAAGTCCCACTGTGTCCTATCTGTCCTCTCAAGTGCTGCAGAAGCTAGGAGAATGCCTTCCTCTGCATGAGTGTGCTGTGATCCCCATGGGTGTGCTGTGATCCCCATGGGTGTGCTGTGATCCCCATGAGTGTGCAGTCACACACAACACTCAGGACATCCTGAAAGCACATGGAGGCAAACATAGACACTAGCACATCCAGAAACACCTGTGCATTTGGAGGAGCTGTGTGTGTGTGTGCACGTGTATACAGCACTACCCATGATCATATGTGAAATCATAAAGGTGGTCACAGAGATGATGAAGTCACACATACAAACACACAAAGATACACAAGCATATTTATTGTTTCATACTCACCCATCACCGTGTATCCATGGTGAAGTTCATCCCACATGAACTTCAGGACTGTTCACCCGCACATGAATGCAGCCTGAAAACCAAGTGCCAGCAGATACACATAGGCACAAGCAAGACACATCAGGTGCCTGTGGACCCACACTCAGCAGTGCAGACATAGAATGTCACACACACTCACGCACACACGCACACGTACCTGTAGACCTGCATCAGATACCAGCATGCCACAGACGTGGCACTTACCTGCTACACCTGCAGACGTATATGTGTCCTTGCACATGTCTACAGATACACTCAGGTGCATGTGTTCCCACTCCTTGGAATGCTCCCCAAGAGCACAGGCCCTGGCCCCTGAGTCACAGAGATACCCTGATTCTCAGCACAGACATTCACTGTGTAGAATATTGAGAACTCTCACATTCCCACAGAAGGTTGCCCCAGGCATTCATCTGTGGGACTCTGCAACATCCCAACTGGGGACTAAACCACCAACTGTCCTAAGCCAGGGAACTCAGTGTCTGGAAATCATGAAGCAGTCTGTCCCCTATCTTTCTGTCTCTCCTGTCAGCCAGCCAGGAGAGACACCTACCACCCATTTCTTCACACTCCAGGTTTCCAGATCCCAGAGGGGAGGAGGGACAGCAACCCCCTTCACCCAACATTCCTTTCATCCCATCCATCTAGCTCTGTCTCCCTTTGGCACCAGGCCAGAGTTGCTGGGGGCAGCAGAATGGCTAACTCTTGTCTTGTCCCAAATGAGATCAGATCCTGAGGACTAACTAGCTCTGTAGCACCCACTGTGGGAAAGGCCAGGAAAACTGGGAGAGGGGCAGAGGGCAGACCTGCCCTTAGACCCAGCCATTTGCCCACTTGTTTTTGTAAATAGAGATCTTTTAAAAGACTCTATTTTATTTTCATTGTTCTCTCTCTCTCTCTCTCTCTTTCTGTGTGTGTGTGTGTGTGTGTGTGTGTGTGCGCGCGCGCACGTGCGCGCGCGCGTGTGTGCAGGCACACACATGCATGCAGGTGCTAGTGAGTGCAGGCGTCTATGGAGGCCAAAGAAGATCAGATCTCCAGGAACGAGAGCAGCAGGTGTGGTCATAGTGTGCTTGATATGGGTGCTGGGAACAGAACCCAGGTTCTGTGCAGGAGTATATGCTCTTAACTGCTAAGCCATCTCTCTAGTCTATGGGGTTTTTGTTTGTTTTTGTTTTGCTTTGTTTTGAACTTCGCAGATAATTTTACCACAGTTCAAAAGAAACCCCCCAGCCAGGCTTAGTGACATGGCAGAGGCAGGTGGATCTCTGTGAGCTCCAGGCTAGCCTCATCTACATAGTGAATTCTAGGCCAGCTGGGTTACACATGGAGACTCTGTCTCAAAAAAAAAGATCAAGGAAATAAAGCAGGCCAGCCCTCGGCAAGGCAGTAAGCTGACAGTCGCAGCAGCTGCCCAGAGGAGGTTAATGGAGAGGACAGAGAAAAATCCAAGCCCTTTGAGCCTGCATGGAGGCCAGCCATGTCATAGACAAGCAGCCACGTGGTGGATATGGGGCTTTAAAGTGAAAATCCCCAGGACCAGGGAAATAGTAGGACTGGGGCTCTGGCCAGCATCTAAAACATGAAAGAAAAGAAAGCCATACCTTCCTGAGTCAGGACTCAGGACAGCAGACAAACCCAACACCACCTCATGGTGGTTCCACTTGCTTGTTTTTGATTTTGAGACAGGATTGCTTGTAACCTAGTCTAGCTGCAAACCAGCTATGTAGATGAGGACAACCTTAAACTCTCTTCCATCCTCCTGCCTCTGCCTCTCAGGTGCTGGCCACTGGCAGACACCACCACCATGCTCACTCAGGTTTATGGGCACTGTAGAAGGAACCCGGAAAATCTCCCACGTCAGCCAAGCCTTCTACCAGCTGAGATCACGTGGGACCACACCTCCAACGCCGGAGCCTTGCAGTCCGATCCTGCCAGTGGACTGAGACAACCAGTGACCCCAGCAAAAGAAGTGGGCTGGACTTCCCTGCTGTCCAAACTCTTCTCATGCTCCCTGAGTTATCCCAGCTGTGGCAGAACCCTGCCTGTGGTCTTTCCTGCCCACCTCTAGGCAGTATCCGCCCCCTCCCCCATGCACTGGGTTGTTTGTTTGTTTGTTTTTTGTTTGTTTTTTTCCAGCTGCTCTAAGCTACCCAGTCTTGTTCAAGTTGGCCTTAGTGTTCCCTGGTCACTGACCTCTCACCCAAGCCTAGTCCTACCCTTTAGCCCTCTGAACTCACCATGGGCTTGTGGAGTAGTGCAGAATGATAGCTTAATCCTCATCTTGCCCCATGGGGTTGTTCCGTTCTCAGTGGCACACACTATACCCAAATAGCTCCTGGTGTTTCATGGAAATGTGCAGTTAGCAGGTTGGTGTATACTCCACAATCCAGGAAGCAGGGGCAGGAGATTCAAGAGTCAAGCTAGCCTGAGCTACATAGAAAGAACTTGTTTTTGTTTTTTTTAACCCCACCCACGCACTTGTGGCTGGCAGATAGGCAGTAGTGACCAAAAGAGCTCCAGGAGATACAGGCCCACCCCCCTCTAAAAGCATAGAAGGCCTGGGACAGGCAGACTTGCTGCTGAGTTCACATCATGGTGAGAAGGGTAAGGCCAGGGTCAGGATTAGAACTCAGATCCCTCCCTTCAGGCTGGACAACCCTTCTCTCCTAGCTGTGGAGATCAGAGATGGGTGCAAGCTGTCATCTCCTCCTCCCAAGCTGTGAATCTCTGCTCCATGTGGCTAGGGGACCCAAACTGACTCCCCCAGCCTCTGCCCTGAAAAGCCAGGCCACTCCAACCCACTCCCCAGCATCTCTCCCTGCCAGGTCCTAGGTTCTGGAGTGTTGAGGCAGGTTACACACGTGTATGTCTATCTGCCCTTGCTCACTTGGTTTCCTCATCTGGAAGGTGGGATGTCACATCTCTGGGAGGCTCTGCAAAGAGTTGGTACTTTGTATAAAATGTATAAACATCAAGGTTGAGTCAGACATCTCTGCAGATAAAGGAACTTGCCACATAGTCAGACAACATTAGTTCTATCCCCAGAACCTGTACTGTGGAAGGAGAGAACCCACTCCCACTAGTTGTCCTCTGACCTCCACATGCACACCAGCTCTCACACACACTAAATAAATAAATGAAGGCCCAGGTTACAGGCAAGCAGCCTGAGACTCAGAGGATGCTCAAACTTTCCCAGGCACCCGGCTGTTCAACACGCGCGCGCTGTCCCTGAGCCTTTGGCAGTGGCAGGCCTGCGGAGGACAGGGCGGTCAACTGCGCTCCAATGGGCAGCGGGGTGAGCGGAAGCAGGGGGATGCCCGGGAGTGCCGGGGAGGCCCCGCCCCCAGGGCCCGGCCGGGGTCTGCAGCCGTCAGCTACGAGCGCGGCCCCGCCGAGGGATCGATAACTAATTTCAGTGCCGCAGCCGCCCGGGTTTTTTCCCGATAATTGCGCGCCGGCAGCTGCGAGCCAGGCCCCCAGCCCGCCGCGCGCCCCCGCCCGCGCGCGATCAATTGACACCGCCACCGGGCGCCGGGAAAACTCATTTTTCTCTCCCTCCCCGGCTCCCGGTGGGCGCGGGCTAAGCTCACGATGACCGAGTTGGGGGTGGCCATGAGGCCTGGGCGGAGGCGTTCGGCTGACCTTCTGCTTCTCCACAGGGGGCCAAAGATGCACCTGCCACCCCAGGCTGGAGAGAGGTGATGACAAGAGGAAGGACCCAGAACGCAGTGGGTTCAGGTCTAGATTCCACAGCCTACTACAGAGTGCCTCGGTTTCCCCTTCTTCCTGTGGTAGGGTCCTGGCACGAGGTTAGACCCGTGAGGTGGCGCCAAGGGGCAGCTCATTGCATAGTGTTGTTTAGAGCAGGGAGTGTCTTTTCGGTTGCCAGCCTGGATTTGAGCAACTACCGTGTTCAAATGCCTGGTCTAGGCGTTTCTCAACAGAGAAGCCAAGAATCTCCGCCTCCCTGTAACTGGCTTCTATCAGTAGGATGTGCCATAAAGCAAGGAAAGAAGGAAACAGTGAGGGAGAAAGCAAGGGCCAACGGGTGGAAATAAAGCCGAGGTAAACAGGGTACCAACGGGTGGAAATAAAGCTGAGGTAAACAGGGTACCAACGGGTGGAAATAAAGCCGAGGTAAACAGGGTACAATGGGGCACATTGCAGTGTAGTCCTGACACCCAGCCAGGACCAACCTGCAGGACTCAGCTCTGAGGCCCCTCCCTGGGCTCTCCCAGCCAAGCTCCAAGCTCCAAGCTGCTGCCTGTTCAAGGTCGCAGGAAAGCTGCAGACTTGGCATTCTCTGAGGAGGGAGGGTGGAGGAGGGGGAAGCCGGATGTGGGTGGGAGTCTCCCTGTGGGAGAGTCCATGAGATGGAGAGAGAAAGGAAAGGGTCTAGAGAGCAGGGTGAGGGTGGTGTGGGTACCCACCGACAGAGAGAGGAGAAAGAAAAGAAGATAGCTCCTGTTTGTAGCCAAGGACTCCTGGAAGCCGGGGGCTGGGCTCCAGAAAGAGATTGGGGACCAGCCCAAGGTCACAGGAGACCCAGTTGGGCTCCTGTGTCCTGCTCCCCAACCCTGGAAGAGAACAAGAGAGGCTGAGGGGAAGAATAAAGATGAAGAGTCTGTGAGGAGGGTGGGGGCTTTTCGTTGGGCAGAGGCCACAGGGCTTCCCGGGAGCCACGTGGAGGATTCAGGATGACTGACAAGGCCTCCGGGAATCAGATGTGCTGACTGGCCCCACCCCATCCCCAGTTTCCAGAAACCCAGCAAAATAGGCTTAAGAGTCCCGCTGTGGCAGTGAGGGAGGCAGGCGGGGGAGAGGACCACAGCTGCTGGGGGAGTGGTGAGGTCAGGACTCTGCTCTTCCTGCCTCAGTTTCCTGGGCTCAGATTGGGGCTGGTGGAAAGGTCCCAGGGGTCTCTACTCTTCCTTCTGTGTTTCCAGCTCTGGGACAAGCCCAGTGCAGTGTGGTTCAGCCAACAGGAAGAAGGCTGCTGGCAGCCAGGGTGCTGGCTGTGCTTGGGACTCAGGACAATACAGAGCTGCATGTCACCCTCCTGCTGGTCCCTTTGCCCATACATCCATCCACTCATCCATTTAGCCATTCTCCTACCTAAATATTGACTAGGTTATTTAGCAAGGATTGGGCAAGTGTCTGCTATGGGGAGGCACCATGTGTGGGGTCAACTCAACACAAGGGTTCCACCCTGTCCCCACAGATCTGCCTTGGTTATCCTTTGGAGTATAACCAGGAGACTTGAGAGTTAGCAATGGACTTCAACCTGTCATGTGACCTAGGCGGGCCCAGTGAACTCTCTGTGTCTTGGTTAGACAAGGATCAAGAGTGGAGTACTTGTCCTGTCTGGGAGAGGTTGGCTCTGGATGAGCAGCATGTCTAGGTGAAGGTCTTCCACCAAGGATGCCCCACGGCCCCTCAGTCTGCTGGAGTGAAAAGAGGGAACCAAGGGCAGCTCACAGTCACACAGCTAGGAGGCTAGAAGGAATAAGCTCAGGTCTGTCTGACCCCGAGCCTGCCTCTTACCAAGGACCATGGCATCCCAGACAAAAACTGGCCATGGGGTATAGCTCAGGGTCTCAGGGCCCTTTGTCCTTTCCCTCAATGGTAGCTCTGGCTGCCATCCATCTCCAAAAGGCCTCTGTGGGTCAAAACGGCAGCTGCTTTGCATAACCATCTGGTGACTTTGGCCTCTTGGACATGCCCTGGGCCAGTACAGCAGGCAAGCATCACTTTGGAGTGATGCAGTCAAAGCTGGACAGATGGGATGGCCTCAGGAGGATCAGCTACCTCTGCTGTCCTGTGCTGGTCCCAGCTTCCCCAGGCGTAAAATGGGCATAGTGGCTGATTGAAAGGAGTCCCAGGGACATATTCCATGGCTAGGGAGGGTTACAGCAGGACATGGTCACAATGCCTATTGGTCTTCCCTAGAGCAATGGCTTAAAGAAAGATACTGTAGCCAGCAACTGGATGCAGCACCCTGAGCCAGAGCTAACCACAGTGGTTGTGTCCCCAGGCACTGGACACATGGTCTATGGACTCTGCCATACCCCATGGGTGGAATTGTGCTTCTCTTCACATAGCTCCAGTCTGCCAGGTGGAAATCCTGGCTACCAGGGACAGGAGGGAAGGAAAAGGGAAAGCATAAGACTCAATGAACTCAAAGTCATGGCTGCATCTGATGACAATGGGGTCTTTGAGCCAGGACCAGCAGGCAAAGACAGGCATTGCCATTTCTGTATAGGAATCACCTGGGAAGGTTCCTATACACTTATAGAAAGTCTTTGCAGGATCCGCAGGCTGTCGGGACCTTAAAGGGAGCTCTTGGGAGCAGGGCCCAGCTGGGGCTGCTAAAGTGCCTCTTGGCTTTGTGACATAGCCCAGGTCACCTGTGGAACCTGTGGCTCAGAGGTTCAGGCACACTATAAGAATCCTGTGCTCACATCTTGCCTCCTTCTCTGATGCCACCAGGTGGAAGGCACCATCTCCACAGAAACCTCAACAGTCACACAGGTGGGCAGAGGAGAGGACCTGAGCGCAAGGTACTGAGAGGCTTGAGTTTGACACGTTGTTGTGATGAAACACATGATACACACAGCTCAAGGAAGGAAAGGTCTGATCTAGTTCACAGTTGGGGACTACAGTCTACCGTGGTGGGGACATCCTAAGAGCAGAATCTTGAGTTAGCTGGTGTCACATTGTGTCTGTAATCAAGCAGCAGAAGGATGGGTGCTTACTCCAGCTCTCTCCTTTCCATTCAATCCGGCAGTTAGCCAACCTAATCCGGAGGCTCTGCTCCTTGCTCATTCTAGATCCTATCAATATTGCATCTAGAATCAATAGTGACCATTGCAGAGGCCTTTGAACAGGCAATTCTGGTGGCTCCAAGGGCTGCCCCACCACTCTTCAGCCATGGAGACTCAACAGTGTGTGTTCACATTAATTCTCTCCCCTACTGCCTATTACTTGTCTCACCTACCCTTCACCCTTACCCCTAGGGGCATCTCCCCCCCCCAAAATAAAACTGGGTATAGCAGCCTTTCTTTAAAGTCTCCTTCAGAAGACCCTAGACCAAGACTTGTCGTCGGGGGAGTGATGACCTCAAACTGACAGGCTGAAGTCCTAACCCCCAGGACTCCGATTGTGACTTTGTGGAGCAGAAATGGAGGTAGGGACAGAAAGATCACAGCCCAAGGTCATCCTCAGCTACTCGGTGAGTTGGAAGCCAGCCTGGGCTACTTGAGATCCTGTCACAAAACAATCAAACATACAAAAAAGTGGCTGTGATTGGGAGATCAGGTATGTGGGCTGAATGTCACCCTCCTACTACCTTCCGGTTAAGCTGCAGTCTCTATTGTGGATGGTATTAAGAAGTAGTGGCCTGGGCTGGAGAGATGGCTCAGGGCTTAAAAGCACCTGTTGCTCTTCCAGGCGGCCAGAGTTTGGTTCCCAGCACCCATGTCCCCAGCTCACAATGCCCTGTAACTCCAGCTCCAGGAGATCCAATGGACTGCTGTGGCATCTGTACTCATAAACACATATCCCTCTCCCCACATACATACACATAATTCAAAACTCAAAGGGGGGGCGGAGAGATGGCTCAGAAATTAAGAGCATTGGCTGTTCTTGCAGAAGACTCAGGCTTGATTCTCAGCACCAACATGGAGGCTTACAATCTAAAACCTGTAACTCCAGTTCCAGAGGATCCAATGCCCTCTTCTGGCCTCCATGGACTCTGCACTCACACAATTCATACACATCATGAGGCCAAACACTCTTTCTTTGTTTTTTGAGACAGGGTTTCTCTGTGTAACAGCCCTAGTTGTCCTGGAACTTTCTTTGTAGACCAAGCTGTCATCGAACTCACAGAGATCCACCTGCCTCTGCCTCCCAAGTGCTAGGATCACAGACATGTGCCACCACCTCTCAGCTCTTAAGCATAAAATTAAACAAACAAACAAAAACAGTGAGCTTTGGAGACAGAAGGCTCTGGTGACAGGAATGGCCCTTATGGAAGAGGCCTAGGGGAACCTGCTTGCCCCTCTCACAGTGTCGGGTCCCCGCAAGAAAACGGACCCGGAAGCAGGTCTTCACCACACATACACCTTACTCTTCACCTCTTCCACTGTCTAGCCCTGCAAGCAGTGAAAGTCTGCTGTGTGTAAGCCTCCCACCACTGGCATCTGTTACAGCAGCACAAACTGAACTGTGGGGTCTTTAGAGAGCTGCTTCGTTAAAAGGCCGCCATTCGGAGGGCACAGATCCGGCAGAACTGGGGTTTTTCTTAGCCGAGGAAAGAGAGGCTCAGACACCCACAGAGGGAAAGCCCCACACACAGTGGGAACTGCCACCTGCAAACCCTGTTTGCCATTAGACTCAGACATCAGACCCCAGAACTACAATGAATTTAGGTTGTACTTCCGATTGTACCCCAGCCCAGACCCCAACTGGGCTCTCCTCAGCAAGGCGCAAGTCCTTGGCTCAAACTGTGCCCCCAGGACCCAGTGTCTCCTCCTGGCTTCTAGAAGCTTCTCTGTGCTCCCTCCTTCAGCCTTTGGATGCCTCTCTGCTCTGCTGGCTGATGCACTATTTTCCACCCTCCTCCCTTTTAAGGCTCTCCTGCCAGCTCTACTCTCTTTCCCCGACTCCCCTCACCCCTTCCAGGCAGGCCCTCAAAGTGCCCTCTACAGATGCAAACTAGAGCACACCGCCCTTGGGGAGACCATGCCCTGTGCCTTTCCCCAGCACCACTGTGGGTGAAGGTGGCAGCTCCCTGCCTGTGTTGAGCCTGGCGCCCTGAGCCATGGGATTATCTCCCTCCTGTACCTGCATCAGGACCAACATGGTCCCAGAGAGGATCCAGGGTTCTGTATAAGGAAACAGAGCTGTTAAGTGTAGACTGGACTACTCCCCGGCCAGGAGAAGAAAACTCGAGAACAAGGAGTGAGTCTCAAGTAATAGAGCCAACATAGGCAGGCAACATACTACCTGAGGGCAGGTAGTAAGGGCTGGGAGGGAGGGCTGATTCCCACCATTCCTTTACCCTCTGGTGTGAGCCCTGACACCCTAGGGCACTCTGCAGAGACCCTGTGTCCACTTGGCATAAGTTGAAGTCATTTGAGAAGACAGAACTTCAAGATCGGCTTGTGGGTCTTTTTCTTAGTGATTGATGTGGGAGACCCAGCACACTGTGGGTGGTGCCTCCCCGAGCAGAACTCCCTGTGTTCTGTAAGAAACAGGATGAACAATCACTGAGGCGCAAGCCAGTAAGCAGCTCCCCTCCATGGCCCCAGCTTGGGTCCCTGCCCTGACTTTTCTCAATGAGGGAGTGTGACCTGAGAGTTGTAAGCTGAAATAAACTATTTGACCTCTGCAGGAGAAGCTAGAAGTAGCTGCCTTAGAGTAGAAAGTTCAAGAACAGGAGCTTGCAGTCTGAGGGACAGCATGTGCAAAGGACTTAGGATGGACAAGGAGCTGCGGTGGCTTCAGGAAGAGCTGGAGGCTGGGTGGTGCAGCAAACAGAGACCGGGGCACTTGTCTTACCTAGCACAGGGTGTTTGAGGTCCCTCTCTAATGGCTATGGATGGGAAAACAAGAGAGAAGGCTCAGGCAGAGGGAGGAAGCAGAGTGGACTGCAGCCCTCAGGCCTTAGGGGTACTGATACTCAGGAGAGGGGACTGTCTGAGAGGATGTAACAGGGGCTGCATGTTGTGAGCTGAGGGACACAATGGCAGAATGGCAGAGATGCCTGCTTTGTGGATTCCACGAGGAAACAGGCCCAGGGTGGAGAATGGGTGCCCTGTACACCACAAGCCTGTACTGACCACCTAGTGCTAAGAGCTGAGGGAGAACATGGGCCCACCAGCCCATCAGGAGCATCCTGGGACATCCCACAGGGTCCTGAATATGGGAAGGAGGAAAGGAAAATGGAAAAAAAAAGCCTGCCCCGCCTCTGCTCAGGTACTCTAAGGTTAGGATTTATTTGTTTGAGACATAGTAGCACTCTGGCTCTGGCTGGCCTAGAACTCATTATGTGGCCTAGGGTGACCTTGAAGGGCTACATCTCGTCTTGTGAGTGCTGGAACAACAGACGCTTGTCACCACACTAGGTTTAGGAGACAATGGAAATGGAGCACAGGGCATTATACAAGCTAGCCAAGCACTCTGCCAGCGAGCTACCTCCCAGCCTTTTGAATCATTTGCAGCTACAGTGATATAGGAAATGCAGTATGGTGTTTGGGCCATTTTATCCAGCACAGAATTAGTGTCAGAAAGGCAGAGTGATGGCTCAAAGCAACATGGTAGGAGCTGTCTCATACCCACACTAGCCAGCAATGGGAGGAGGCAGGGCCCCCCTTTCCTCTGACCTCTGCCTGGCCTGAGTGAGGCCTGGGCAGAAGTTGGGGGATGGGGGATGTTGGACAGAATGGCTGTCTAGGCTCTGGTCCCCTGGTGACACTGGGAAGTTTCAGCCCCTCCTCCTATTCGGTGGAGGGGCCCAGGCTGTGCAGGTGGGGTCACAGAGAGGTCATGGAGGAAGGAGCCAGTGTATTCCTAGCTGCAGGCATGCTCTCTCTCTCCTCTCTCTCTCTCTCTCTGTCTCTCTCTCTCTCTCCCCTTTCCCTCACATCTCCTGAAGTCACTCTTCATCTCCTTCACAAGCAGGCAATTGCAAACAGCCTAACACCACCCCACCCCCATCCCACCCACCCCTTGGGAACTGGCTCAGTCAGTCCATTTTACTTCTTCAAGGTATGATCTTGTCTCCCATCTTTAAATGAGGGACAAACCTTTGCACATGTGTGCTGCACACCTATCATTGACCAGCCTCCTTGCCCAGACATCTGCATTCACTCAGCCAAAGGGTTCTGAGTCCCAGCTCTTGGGCAGGCTCCACGCCCTCAGGGTGCCCTCAAGAAGGGCAGGCGATTTCCCCAGTGACTTACAGACAAGGCTTGTGGGACAGAGGAGCACTCAGGAGTATGGCACCATGGCACTTCAAGGAGGGGTAGGAGCAGTCACTCCAGTGAGAAAAGAGGTCAAGGCGGCTACCTGAAGGAGCCCATGGCTTCTCAAGATCCAAACACAGAGCAGAAGGAAGTCAGCAAGAAGGGAAGAACACTCCAGACAGAGGGAGTTCAGCTCCCCTGAAACCTGGCTGGAGGTTGTGAGGGTAGGGAAGACCAGACCACATCCTTGGGCAGATGGCAAAGTGGACATCCAACAGGGGGAGAGAAGCGCCTCCATAGCTCTGCACCCTCTTCTAAAACACATTTTAATTATTTATTTGTGTGTGCGTGTGAGTGTGTGTGTGTGTGTTACATGTACGTGAGTATGCCTATGTGCGCACATGATGTGGTCAGGGCAAGACCTCAAAGAGCTCTCCCAAGGGGTTTTCCTTGATCCTAACTCTGTCCAGCCCTGCAGGCCTCTGGGCCTAATCCCCTAACTTTGCCATCTGTCCAAGACTCTACCATTTAGCCCTTGGCTCTGCCCCATCCCTTTCCCTAGCTGCCATCCCCTCCCAGAATACCCTCTGCTTAGTGAGCTTGGAGGACAGCAAAGTTTTTTTTTTTTTTTTTTTTTTTTTTTTTTTGAGACAAGGTCTCACTGTGTAGCCCTGGATGGCCTGGAATTTGTTTCTATTCTTTCCTTCTTTCTTTTCTTCTCTTTCTTTTTTCTTTTTTCTTTCTTTCTTTTTTTCTTTTTCTTTTTCTTTTTTCTTTTTTTTTTTTTTTTTTTTTTTTTTTGAGACAGTTTTTTTGAGACAGGGTTTCTCTGTGTAGTCCTGGCTGTCCTAGAATAGCTCTGTAGACCAGGCTAGCCTCGAGCTCACAGAGATCTGCCTGCCTCTGCCTCCTGAGTGCTAGGATTAAAGATGTGCACTGCCATGCCCAGTCAACTTTTATTTTTAATTATATGCATGTATAGGAGGGAGAGTGGAGGAAGGGTAGGGGTAGGGTGGCTTGCAGTACCCTGGGAGGCCAGAAGAGAGTGCTAGGTTTCCTGGAGCTGGAACCCAGTGGGTTGTGAGCCGCCTGACTTAGTGCTCAGAACTCAGGTCAGGTCTTCTAAAAAAAAAAAAAAAAAAAAAAAAAAAGCAGTAAATGCTTTTAACTGCTGCACCATCTTCCCAGCCCAGCCCCAAGCCAAGCCTCTTAACCTGGGGCATGCACTGTCAGGGTGTTCCTGACATTGGATGTGAAGAACACACTGAATGCATCCTCATCAGCCTCTAATCAGTTTCCAATCCCTGCAGGGGCCAGCACACTGAGTCCAATGGCCAGCAGCACCTATGGCATCATCCCAGGAAACCAGAGGAGACCTTGGGCTGAATCCATGTTGGGACCAAGTTCTCAACACCTCCTCCCTCCTGCTTCCATTGACTCCTGTTGTGGAAGTCTTGACTATATGTCACAAATAGAGTTGGTATGATCCATTCTAGTTTGCTTGTTTTGATAGACTCTCAATATGTAGCCCAGGCTGGCTATGTATTGATCATCCTGAGTCCACCTTCCCAGTGCCGAGAGCCATGGGTGCTGCCTCACCCAGCTGACAAATGGAGATTGTAAGGCATCCTGGTAATAGAACCCGACACCTGGGTGACCCTACTCCTGTGACAGGTGCACATACAAGCTTGGGCTCAGGGTAGCACCAGATATCTCAGGGCCACAGCAAAGAGAAAGGTCCTAGAGGCCTTGGAGACATGAGTTAGGGGCAGGACTTAGGGTTCTGAACACAGCAGGAGACTTTGCATGCCTCCTGCCAGGTGATGGGGCTTTTTACATTTTATGTTCCAGGTTCTCACAGCCTCTGTCTTCCCAGAAGCCCCTAGTCTAGCTGGGGAGAGCAGAGGACCAGTTACCACCAAGTCAAGAAGGAAAGGACTCTCTTCAAAGGCTGAATGAAGGGAGAGGAGACCAACATGTCTGTCTCCGAAGGAGGGGACACGACAACAGGGCACTAAAGGAGGTACATGAGACTGGCCACCGTGTCTGCAAGGACGCTGTCCTGCGGGCAGGACACAGTGTCAGGGCCTTGTCTGTTCCTCTGATTCCTCACTGAGCCTGTGTGTTCACAGACAGCCAACCCACGTGGAGTCACTGGCAAACCAGAGGTTCCTAGGAGAGACTTGAGACCCCAGGCTGGCCCGGGGTTCATCCCCTGAAGCCCCCACACCACATGCCATGACACATGGATGGACTCCTGCCCTTCAGGAGGCCCTGGGTGGAATGGAATGGCATCCAGGTGGGACTTCAAATCCACAGCCTGGGGAATCTTTAGTCCGCTATAAGGAGGGAAGAAGGGAAGGAGGGCAGGAGGGAGGGAGGGGGCGGTGAAAGGACGGAGGGAGGGGGCGGTGAAAGGATGGAGGGAGGGACACACATAGAGACAGAGAGACAGTGAGGAAAGAGACAGAGACAGAGCCATAAATACAGGTTGCCCTCCAGGAGAGCTGAGTCTGAAGCCCGAGCCCGGATGAGAACGACCTAACTTCGGGAAGGGAGTTTCAGCAGAGGGAACAGCATGTGCTAAGGCCCTTGAAGGGCCTGCATGCGGGACCAGTCTCCCTGTTTTGAGTGCTCAGAAGTGTCTGAGGCTTTGAATGTCACTGTCACTGGTTTCAGAGTCCTGGGGCGCCCTTGGGCTCCGGAGAGGACTGCAGTGGGGGGCGATCCTTCTCTCCCACTCCTGTCTTCCTCCCCGCCTCTCCCCACCCGGCAGTCCTGGGAAGCCCCGGCTGCGCGGCTCACCCTTTCAAGTCGGCCGTGGGAGTCCCCCGGGCCGCCCTCCCTAGCGAGGGCAGGGACATCAAAGCGGACGCCGTGGGATCCGGTTGCGGTAGAGGCGGGCGGGCCTAGAGGCGGGCTCCCTTTCATCCCGGCTGGGAGCGGACCCCCGGGAGGCCCATCAGGGATTCTGCTAGTCCCTGCTGGCCAGGGGAGGGAAGACGTAGGACTGAGCTGTGTGACCTCGCACATGCCACTGCCTGTCTCTGGGCCTCAGCTTCTCCAGCTGCTGGCTTTGCTGGCTTCCCTATCCAGAAAGCGCGGGCTGGTGCTGGTCTCTTAGAACTCAGCTCTCTCTACCTTTCTGCCCCCACACTGCTGACCCCATGCAGGTTCCATGTAACCTCATAGCCTTTCTCGGGTGAGTCTTTACAAGTTCAGAGAGGGCAAGTGACTTGCTCCAAGTTACACAGTCCTCAGGGAAAGTCAATGGCCAGTACAACCCTGACACCCATTACTTGCAAGAGGACTGTGGGATGAGACAGGTTGGGAATTGCTGGAGCAGACACTGGAACTTCAGTACAGACAACTCCTCCAGCTGGTGCACATAGCATCTCCATTTTACAGGGGGAAACTGAGGCACCACATCACACGGTCTGGTAAAAACAGAGCTGGGTGCTGAGCAGGATGGCAGTTCTGGCCTCAGAGATGTCACCACTACACCGTTCCAGGTGGGGCTCTGGCCGACACAGAGGGAGCCTGGAGGTGTGAAGGAGGCTGGAGGTATGAGTGTCATTTTGCCCCCACAGAGGGTGATGACTGAGGTGCACAGAAGTGACCAGGATGAAGCCACACGTGGGGCCAGGAGTTCGAAGGAGGCAGACACAGGCAGATCTCTCTTAGTTTGAGGCCAGCCTGTTTTACACAGTGAGTTCTGGACCAGCCAAAGCTATATAGTATGAACCCACCCTTTTAAAAGGGTGTGTAGGGACTGTGATGGCAAGGAGGGTTCACCTGAAGGAGTCACAATTTAAGCTGGTTTGTCTGGGTCCTGAGCATCTCCCCATGTCCATGCCTCCCACCCAGGGGCATACACACACACACACACAAGGATACACACACACACACACAGGGGCACACACAGGGGCATACACACATAGAGACACACACACAGGGACACACACATATACACACATACACACATTCTGTGTTATTGCATTGGCCCGAGGCCACGGTGTCCCCACTCACTGTGAGGCTGTGGTTATAGAGCCCTTGAGGGTATTCAGTGCCAGGCTCACCTGCTGGGGAGGGGCAGTTTTCCCAAGCCTCCTCCAGGGCATCAGGTGCATCCGGGTTGGTGGAATGGGACACCTCCTCAGCCTGGAGATTTAAAATTCCTTCCTGGAAAAATCAGATAATCACGGAAGTCAGATAGCGTGAAATGAGTGTGGGCCCTGAGCGCCCAGAGGAGCCTGGCAGAATCCTCAGACAGAGCCAGGAGATGAGATGCCTGCAGATAGGGTCTGGCCTCCACCCAGCATGTTCAGGCTCTGCAGCAGGAAGGCAGAACCTGCAGGGGTGGAGGACAGGGGGTGGTGTCCATCTAGAACTGTCCCTAGTGCTGCAAGGATGTGAGTGAAGTCCTGTTCTCAGTGTGGTAAAGCTCCCTTGGAAGAGTCTTCTCAGATTCAATGAGGCTGCCAAGCCCAGGTTAGAGGGGCCACATGTGCAAAGGCCCTGGGGCACAAATGAATTTGGTTTAAGAGCGTAGTATAAAGAAACCAGAGATTTGCAGCAGGGAAATGAGGAAAGTATGAAGGGTGGAGGGGCAGAAGCTGAGGAGAAGGGGGCTAAGAGACTCACCATGGGACATGGAGAAGTGCCCAGTTGATACTGGTAGCAGATAGCAGGGTGGTGGGAAGCAAGCAGGGATGTCTAAACTGAGCATCAGGAATCCTGAGCAGGCAGGACTTCACTACACTGAAAAAAACAGCCTGTCTGGGAGCGACTGCAGAGGGGCTGGCCTGAGTCCAGACCCTTCCCAATCATGCTCCACCCAGCACCTAAGGACCAAAGGAGGGAGATCAAAGAGGGCATTTGCAAGTTAGATTTAAACCTCAGGAGCCGCTGGAAGGCTTAGGGTCTTAACTCCCAAGAACTCTGGAGATCCCTGGTATTCTCTTCCCTCAGCATGGATGACTGCCCTGTGCCCTGCTTGGGCTGTGGGTTCAGCCTGGGGCTAACACTCCTGCGAGGGGTAGACAGCCCCCCCTCCTCAGTTCTGGGGACAGGGCTGTGCCGCTTTCCCAAAGTGTGGACAGCTGGTGGTGGGTTAGACAAAACACCCTGTCTGTGGTGGGGGAGGGGCAGGGAGAGAGGACCGAGGGAGGGGAAAGAAAAGAGGCAGAAACCTGGAGAGAAGGGTAAGAGAGAAGGGAGGGAGCAGAGCGAGGCCAGGAGGCAGGGGTGGGTGTGGGAAGGTGCTGTGGGTAGGAGATGGGGCACTGGGCTGGGAGAAGGATTGCAGAGGGAGGGGAGGGAGGAGGGCAGGTCCCCACGACCTGTCACTTCCCTCACTTAGCATCAGCACCAACCACCTCTTGCTGGCCCTTCCCAGGCCTCTGCAGCTGGGACTCACAAGGGACTGGAGTCTCCAGCCCACCCTGCTTCCCCTGCCTCAATGCTTAACCAGGGCTTTCCACCCAGACCCCAGGCCTGACTGAGGTGGGTGTGGAGGGGCTGGTGCATGCACACACGTGTGATTGTTAGGGATGTGGCCTGGGCCAGACTGCCTGCTTGAATCCTCCATCAGTGACTTACTAGCTGTATGACCTTGAGTGAGTGACCCAACCTCTCTGTACCACTAGAGGAGCAAAATGATGGCACAGTAGCTGCTTTAGTTTTAGCTACTTAACTCTTACTCCAGTGGGTAACTGTGGGTTTCTTCAAGAGGGTCCTAAGCAGGTAGGTGTGTGTGTATGTGTGTGTGTGTGTGTGTGTGTGTGTGTGTGTGTGTGTGTGTGTGTTAGTTTCGAAAGGTCCTGCAATTCATTCGAGGGCTTGTGTTGGGAGATGTTATACTAGACACAAAAGGCCTTTGGTTCCCAGCATTTGGAGTTTGGCCCTGTCTGATCTTGTCTTTAGGGCTGGAGGCTAACATCACAGGGCTCTGGAGGGCTCCCTTCTGACATATGCTTTGCTAGGTTGGCTGGTGGTGATGGACCTGCCACTGGCACCCAACCATGCATGTGCTCAGAGCCTGCTAAGAGAAATTGCCAAACATTAAAGCACAAACACATAAGGGCTGGGTGTGGTGATATATACCTTAAATTCCAGCACTCAGAGGCAGAGGCAGAGGATCTCTTAGAGTTTGAGTCCAGCAGACAGGATTATGTAGAGAGATTCTGTCTCAAAAAAAAAAAAAAAAAAAAAAAAAAAAAAGAAAGAAAGAAAGAGAAAAGAAAAAGAAAAAAACAAAATAAACAAAACAACAAAACCAAACACACACACACACACACACACACACACACACACACATCAATTAACACTTTAAGCCTAAGGCTAAAGCCAGGAGTGGTTGTAGCCCTAAGCTCCTAAGCCATAGAACTCAGCTCTCCCTGGATCCCAGACAGGCCCAGGGTTCCTGGTGCTTATTGTGGGGACCTAGGCATGAGGCACCTCTCTTCCCTGGGGTCTCTTTCCATCTCCATCAGCCTGGGAGGACTTGTACCCAAATGTCACCTTGCAAGCTGGAGCTCCCCTGCCAGGCATTGAGGAGAAGACAACATAAAGAGGCATTTGTGTACAATTCCCTGGTGGACAGGGCCTGCTCCCGACAGACAACACATCTGCATGAGTTCATTGGCTCAGCTGTGTGACCCCCATCCAGCGGCTGCACCTCTCTGAGGCTCCTGAGCAACCATCGGGTTCTTTTGCTTCATCTGTGGCAGGCCCTGCAATCAGATCGGGAGAGGCTGTGTGGAGGCCTGAAAACTTGGCACAGAGGGTCCATGGCTTCTCTCAGGGAGATGAGAACACCCACACTTGCCATGAGATCTGGGGGGCTGTGTCCCCATCTCTGTTCAGCAGCCCCAAAAGTATTTCCTTCCAGGTAGACTGTGAATCGAGGCATGCTGTGAGAGTGAACAGAGCTGGCTTCCTTACGTAGTTTACATTTGCTTGTTTTTCAAAGCTTTGTTTTTATTTTCTGTGTACAACTGTTTTGCCTACATATATATCTGTGTACCACATTCATTTCTGGTGCCTGAGGAGGCCAAAAGAAGGTGCTGGATCTCTTAGAATTAGAGTTATGATAGTTGTGAGTTGCCATGTGGGTGCTGGGAACAGAATTTAGGTTCTCTGCAAGTGGTCTTAATCACTGAGCCAGCCCTAGCCCTGGGTTTTGTTTTTAAGAGAGAGTTTCATGAATCTCAGGCTGTCCTTGAACTCACTGTGTAGACAAGGCTAGCCTCAGACTTCTGATCACCTCCCCTCTCCTTCTGAGTACTAGGATTACAGTACCACCAAAACCAATTTATGGTGCTGGGGATTGTATGCAGGGCTTTCTGCCTGCTAGGCAGCCAAGCCAAGCCTCTAGCCCCAGGAAATGTTTGTGTAAGAAGAGCTTTATTTCAGTGTTTTTGAGACAAGGTCTCCTGTAGCCCAGGCTGGCCTCTAACTCCTGATTCTGTCTTTACCTCACAGGCCTGTACCACTATACCAGCTACAATGCAGGGTTTATGCGAAATCACTGTGCAGATGCTATGGCTATGTAGCAATGCGCCAAGATTGGGAAGCTGGGTACTGCAGCCCTGGGGGCTGGGCCAGGCCTCTCCTCCCTACTTCCTGGGCCTTCTCACCTTCACACACTCTGTCCTAGACACATGTGCATGCCTTGCACAGTGAATAATAGATGGGGGTTGGAGTTCTCTCCCGACCTCCCTCCCAATGTGAGCTAATACCCAGACCGTCCCATGACAAGCTCTGGGGGTTAACAGAAAGAGTACACCTTGCTGTGGTCCCCAGGGACATGCTCATCTAATCAACATGCCAGCCCGTCCTGCCTGAGTCAGAGTTAGTGCTTCACTCAGTATGGAGGACAGAACAGACGGAGAAATGGGAAATGAAAGAAGGGCCTAGCAATAGGCAGGACTGGCCAGAAGGGCCAGCAGGACTCTGTAGCGGAAGCCTTGCCCTCTTGACTGGAGGAAATCTGGGGGAGTCTAGAAAATCTAAGCAGCTTCTCTACCACAGCCACCCCCTTTTTTATTTATTCATTCTTCATCATAAACTTAACTCTGCAAACCAGCTAGACTTGGGTGGAATGAGGAAAATAAGGAACCCAAAGAACTTCAGTGAGAGCAGAGATCACAGGGTATTGTGAGCAGATTGGATGGGGTCTCTCCTGAGCTACAGAAGGAATGGTCTGGTGTGTAAGCCAAGGCTGATATTGCTGGCCTTGCTATTCCTGAACCCCAAACACTCCATGGCTTCCGAGATGCTCATATCTTCTTTCACTTTCCCAGAGGCCACACATTTGCCATACAGCCACTCAGTCTTCATGGTACAAATAAAGAAAAACAAAAACAACTGGGAAGTTGGGGGGGAGGGGGGAAAGTTGCGCTGGAGAGGTGGTTCAGTGGTTAAGAGCACTGGCCACTCTTCCAGAGGACCCAGGTTCAATTCCCAGCACTCACATGGCAGCTCACAACTGTCTGTAACTCCAGTTCCAGGGGACCTGACACCTTCACACAGACATACATGCAGGTAAAACACCAATGCACATAAAATAAATAGCTGGGTAGTAGTGGTGCACACCTCTAATCCCAGCATGCCTTTAATCCCAGGGAGGCAGAGGCAGGTGGAGCTGAGTTTGAGGCCAGCCTGTTCTACAGAGTGAGTCAAGGCTACACAGAGAAACCCTGTCTTGAAAAACCAAAACCAAACAAAACTGGGAACTATTTGTGTTTGGTCCAGCACTAGCCATGGACAAGATGCCAGGACCTTTATGCTTCAGGATGATGTCCTCATCCTCAAATGTCTCCCCACAGGTAGACCTGCCACCAGGGCCTTCATGGCATGACGTCACCACCCTGGCCCTGTGAGTCCTGGGATAATTCTGTGAAAAGAGGAATCTTGTATCCAAATTCTTTCTCCCCAGTACCCAGAGCAGGAAAGTTTGCAAACAGTTGGGAGATGAAGTCCAAGGGCTTGACATCTGCCCAGATGTTGAAGAACACTATGGGACAGACCATGGCTGTAGAAAGAGGCAGCAGGGGACAGCGATTGCAAAGCCCTACCACAGCTCTTTCTGAAGAGCTTCTTTTCTGATGCTTAGCTGTGCAACCCTACTCTAATTACTTAACCTCACTGTGCCCTGGTTTCCTTACAAATGTGGTGCCTACTGCCCTGTGTCACTTTTTTTTAGCAGAGGCCAGTTTGGTGTGGAAAGACAGTCCTTGGTCTGCACACACAAGTGTTCCTCTGGCCCTTGCTTTAGAAACAGGCCTCAGGCCCATCTTAGCGACTGATTCCTCATTGCTCTAACATTATGGAAACAGATGCTAGGCTGTTCTAGAAGTGATTTAGGAAACAAGTTTGGTCTGGCTCGTGTCTGTAATCCCGTACTAGGGATGCTGAGGCAGGAGGATTTTCTAGAGTTCCGGGTTAGCCTGGGCTGTGTAGTGAGACCCTCAGTCAGTTCTTTGTTCTCATGCCAGCTCATGTCCCCTTCCTACAGGGTCCCCAGAGCCTCCACTGGACCACAGGCTCCTGAAGGCAGTGCTGGTCATCCTAGTGTCCATTGTGAGCTCAGGGGTGGGGCAGCAGCTGTGTGGTCTATACTGGGTGCTGAGTCAGCCCTTCAAGGGACAAACTGCTGTAACAGAGTCCCATAGACTGTGGGGATGCAGAGCAGAAATTCATTCCTGTCTGGAAGCCAAAGTTCAAGGCCATGAGCCATGAAGCACAGTTAGGTGCTGTGGCAGTCCCTGTTGGCTTGTAACAGCCCCTCCCCCTACTCCTGATTTTTGTGGGTGTGGGTATGGATGCTTTGCATGTATGTATGTGCATGTCTGTTGCCCACAAAGGCCATAAAAAGGCATAAGATGCTCTGAAACTAGTTACAGGCCATTGTGGGCAGCCATGTGGGTGCTGGGAATCTAACTCCGTTCATTCCTCTGCAAGAGCAGCTGGTGCTTTTTAACAACTGCTGAGCCATCTCTCCCGCCCAGGATTGCTCACCTTCCACCCCCAACACAGCCCAGTGGCCTCTCCCACGGGAGTGGGGGGGGGATGGAGGAATAGGGGAGTGGGGGGGACATGCAGGCTACCCCCCCCCATAGTGCAGCCTCCGTGGGAGCAACACTGCAGAACTGTGACCCTAAGAATGGATCAGTCCTCTCTGGGCCTTGGTTTCCAAGGGAGGGGCTCTCCTGAGCATGGCTTCTGAAGAAACAGCTGAGGCCTGGCAGGCTTCAGGAAACTGTCAGTCTCTTTGTCTCTCTGGTCTTAGGGTACTCAGGGTTACCTGGAACTACGTAGACTACCAGGCTGGCCTCAGACTCTTGAGATCCACCTGCCTCTCAGATGCTGGGATTGAAGTCGTATGCCACCACACCCAGCTCTCTCTCATCACTCCCTCTTTTTAAAAATAATTATTTGTATTTTATGAGCATTGGTGTTGCCAGCACGTATGTCTGTGTGAGGGTGTCGGATGCCCTGGAACTGGAGTTACAGTTGTGAGCAGCCATGTGGGTGCTGGGAATTGAACCCAGGTCCTCTGGAAGAGCAGCCAGTGCTCTTAACTGCTGAGCCACCTCTCCAGCCCCATAGAGGAAGTTTTTGTTTTGAAAATACAGATCTTTGAGTTTTTTTGTTTGCTTGTTTTTCAAGACTATTTCTCTGTGTAACAGCTCTGGCTGCCCTGGAACTTACAGAGATCCACCTGCTTCTGCCTCCCGAGTACTGAGAGGCATGCACCACCAATGCCTGGCTTCATTCCCTCTCAAGACTTTTAAAGCTGGGCACAGTGGCACACACCTTTAATCCCAGCACTTGGGAGACAGAGGCAGAAAGATCTCTGTAAATTCAAGGCCAGCCTGGCCTACAGATTTAGTTCCTGAATAGCCAGGGCTACATAGTGAGACCAAAAAAAAAAAAAGCCCATGAAGACTCTGGGAAGAAAAATGGAGTCACCCCTGGGAGGGAGGAAAGACCTAGGGCTTAAAGTCAGGCTCCACATGAACTGCCGTGCCATAGCTGTCATGTAGATGGCACCTCTGGGGGCCTGCAAGACCCTGGTACCACAGCAGTCCATGGTGCATGGCTCGCTGTACATTTCTGAAGCGTGTTACCTCAATTCTGAGGCATGTGCTTTGTGTGTGGTGTCTCTGGTGTATTCATGCCTGTCTTCTCCAAATGAGTGAGTGTCGTTTCTGTGTGCCATGTGTATGACCGTATGTGTCGGTGTGTCAGTGTACTGTGTGCGTGATGTGCCAGTCAGTGGTAAGCATCTCCGTGTGTGTGGGGGCATGTCTTTCTGTGGTATGTGTGGGAGAGCCTTTGTGTCTGTTTCTCCATGTGTACGATGTATGTGTCTTTCTATGTTCATGTGTATCTGTGCTGTGTCTCCATATATGTGCAGTAGCTATGTAGTGTGTGTAGTCATGTGTGGTGTGCTTCTCCAAGTATGGTTTCTGTATGTGGTGTGTATATAATGTTTATTGTGTGTTGTGTACCTTATGGTGTGTTTTTTTTTGTATGTGTGGGGTCTCCAGGTGCTATATATGTGCTGTTCTGTGTGTGGGGTCTCTGGTATATGTGTATGTGTGCCTCCCCGTGTCCTGCTTCTATGCCCAAGGCATCCCCGTGTCCTGCTTCTATGCCCAAGGCATCCTCGCTGTGTGTGGGGTCTCTGTAGATTAAATGTGGTATGTAGTGTGTGTGTGTGTGTGTGTGTGTGTGTGTGCGCGCGCGTGCGCGCGAGCGTGCGTGCGTGCGCTGTATGCCTCTCTTATGTTCTGCTT
The DNA here is from genome assembly GCF_943737965.1 of Phodopus roborovskii. Classification (NCBI taxonomy): domain Eukaryota; kingdom Metazoa; phylum Chordata; class Mammalia; order Rodentia; family Cricetidae; genus Phodopus; species Phodopus roborovskii. The sequence continues at coordinate 71,782,446 of NW_026126418.1, forward strand.
CAGCATCCCTCTCCCTGAGTTCCCAGATTCTCCATGGTGGCCATGTCTCAGGTCGCAGGTTGGAGGCAGGTTCCCCACAGTCAGGCGCCGGGAACCCAGGATTCAGGGATCCACAGTGAGGGAAAGTTTCCGATCCGGAGCTAGAGCTGAAGTTTTGCGGCGCAAAGCCAGGCCAACACTGCCCCCGCGCGGCGCGGTGCGGCGCAGCAGGCGACCGGGGAAACCAAGGCAGAGAGGGCACCCGCAGCGCTCAGCACTCCCTCGAAACTAGGAGCCTTCGTCCTGGATCGCAGCCTGAAAGCCCAGAAAGAGAACCAAGCCAAGCTCCAGCCCAGCTCTGGGACACTGCTGCATCGCGCCTCAGGTCAGGTCCAGATCGACCTTTCTCCAGCCCTTCACCATCCCTAGCTCATCTGGTCCCCAAGAGGCCCAGCCCAGTCCAGAACAATCCCCGCTTTAGAATCCTTGTTCTCCCGGTTAGATCACGCTGTGCGGCGAGTTCGAGCTGTTTCTTCACCGGCCTGCAGGTGGCGATAAAGACCTGGCCAGAGCTCGAGGACAAGGCAGAAACTCCAAAGGGAGGGAGGCTCCCAAGTTTCCTTCAAGGGCTGGACTTGGTGTGGTAGGGCACCCAGGTGTATGGAGGTGGCTAGGTTTGTGCAGCAAATAAACTCTAGAAGGTGCCTGTCATCTTGTCTCGGGCCACTTCCCCGTATGGCTTTGAACACTGCATCGGGTTAAGAGGCTAAGGTTTGCCCACACACCGGGCTCTTTCCTGGGCTGGGGTCTGCAATTCCCTGTCCTCATCAGCTTCATCCCAGATATGATTCCATCCTAATCTCCCCCATCCAGGAACCCCCAGCGGTTCCAAATCAGGCACCCAGAAAGCTTGAATTGGGAGACCCTGTGATCCATCTCAGCCACCTGGGAGGTCTGTTTATTTGTAGGTCAAGAGAGCACTCCTCTCACTGCCTGGTCTGGGTACACCCCTGGGTTGGGGCTCCAGCAGGCAGTCACCTCTCAGTCTGCTGCCGGTTTGTGGGTGGCAGGAGGAGCCGGTAGCCCTTAGGGCGGCCTCGCTTCAGGACGGACTGCAGCACCAAGCTGGGCAGAAAGGACTCCTAGAGTGAGAAGGATGCCCAGCTGGGCACTGCCAAGGGGACTTCAGGGAGGAGGTGGGGAGGAGATGGGTTTCCCCAAGGCTCAGGGGGGAGGAGACAGGTCCCCAGGGGCTCTCAGCTAGCCTAGGCTGAAGCACAGCCCACCCACTCACTAGCAGCAAGGCAGCTGCTGGCCTGGCTCAAGCGCCTCCTCCCTCTCGCCTGCAGGGCTCCACACTGAGGGAGGCTGGGCCATAAGACCAAGCTTTAAGCCCCATGGTGACTCAACAGAGAGGATCCCTACAGAGTCATTCAGGACTGCTGCATCTGGTGGACAGCTGCCTGGGCTACCCACCAGCTAGCTTCCCTGGTGGTTTCAGGGACAGGACAATTTGCCCACCTGCTCCACACTGTTTGGGGTGTCAAGGAAGGTCCTGAGGCCTCCCCGTGGCCTTGTGGTGGTGGCCCTGGAGATGAAGGGTAGGCGGCTGCTCATGGTGGCATCCTCAGAAAAGTAGAGCTGTGGTTCCTGAGCTGACCTGGAGGGGAGACAGGGACCTATGGTTTTGTGACCTCGAATCCCAGACCTCTGGAGGGCCTGGACCACAACCCTCCTGCTTCCTCTACCCAGAGCCTCACACTCGGGGGCAGTTCCAGCATGAGGAGCCGGCCACAGTATCTTGGGCCCTGGGACGCAGGGCTCTGGGCAGACTCTCCAGCCATCTCCCAACACTCCCAAGCACCCGCTCTGACACAGACACAGCAGGCAAAGCCGTCTGCTCACATGGAAAGATATTCTGTCGGACTAGAAAAGAGAGAGGAGCAGAGTGAGTTCCCTGCCCCCCCGGGGGAGGGGCACACTGACGCCCCACCCTCACTCCTCCCTCTGGCTGGCAAGGCTAGACAGAGCCCTGTCTCCATGGCAACCACAGGCTCCCCAGTGCCTTCTGGCTGCCTCCAGAGAAGTCCTGGGTTTTAAAACTACTTCCAATGACTGTTGCTGCTGTTAGCACCAAGCTGTGCCCTGCCATGCCCCTACCCCTGCTCCAACCTCCAATAGACCCCCTTTTTCTAAAGTGGAAGGGCCAGGCACCCCACCATGGAAATTCCAGAGAGGATGCCAAGAATCTGCAAGGGATGGAGGGGAGTCTCAGAGAGCTTTTCCTAGAACCCGCGATTCCCAGGAACTGCCTTAGACAGGAAAGTCTGAAAAGACACATGCGGAGTCCTGGTGCCATGGGATATGGCCACAGTGCTTGGGCTGTCCTTGGGTTTCTGGGACATTTTGACCTCTATTCTAGGCGTACATGGTTCTTATACAAACACCTTTGCTTCAGTTTTCTCCTGAATCAAATATAACCAGAAGCTGGGGTGAGGCATAGCAGCACATGCCTGCCTGTAATCCTAACAGCTGGGAGGATGAGGCAGGGGGATTAGTATTTCAAGGTCATCCTTAGCCAAGGACAGTGGGACGGCCTGGGATACATAAGACTCTGCCTCAAAAAAGATAGCAATAAATCAAACATTGCTGGTCCTGGGCATAAGCACTTTCAAATCTAGTATATGAAATTATATTTTTCTGATGCACACATAGGGACATAGGGACAAAATATAACTAGCCAGAAGTTGGGCTTCTTTGATTCTTTGAGTATTAAAAGGAGGTCCTGGAGGCTACTGAGTCCCAAGTACCAGGAAAGAGGGATGTGTGGCAATGGTCACCTCTTGTCTTCCTCATTATCCTGCCTGCCTCCCCATACCCGGTCAGAAATGTCAAAGGAAACCAACTGCCCACCATTACATCCACCCCCAGAGCCAACCTCCCACTTCTGCCAGGGGTTCTGAGTTTCTCTGTTGGACTCTTACAATAACTGAGAGGACAGACTCCATCTTCCCAGACTTTCTGGACATCTGGTCAACCTGACCCTGGGGTCTGCTTTCAAGAATTTGTGAGGAAAATGCTTCAGGAAGCTGCTGAGGGAATGGAAAGCTGTGCAAGCTCGAGTGGCAGCAAGGAAGGGCTCTTTAATGATAGCCAAGCCTGGGCTGCCTTTGTTTCTTGGGTCACCACTGCAGCTGCTTCTTGACACCACCTGCCTGATGCCAGTCACCCCTACTTGGTCCTTGAAGACCACCTTAACATATTTTGAAAAGGTCTGTATAGGTACTTCCTCTTAGGAGTCAATGGCTTCCCCAGCTCTTTGAAGATCCAGAGCCTCAACTTCTGGCCTCTGCACTCTTGGCAGGACTTTTCTAGAATCCCAGGGCTTTAGAAGCAGATGTCTGCTCACCTGCACGGTTGCGCTCCCAGTAGCGGAGTGCTGTGTCCTGCAAGGTCTCGTCTGCAAATCGAACTCGGAAAGGACAATAGCGTCTGCGAGGCCTTAAGCCTTCTCCAGTGGGGCTGTGGATGAGCAGAGTCTTCACTTTGGGGACCTGCTCACTGTGGAGTCTGCTGAGGGAGGTGAGGGGTAGGGGAGCCAGGGCTCCCTGGAAGATCTTGGACCGGGCTGGAGAGATGATCCAATGGTTAAGAGTACATTACTGCTCTTTCAGAGGACCCAAATTTGGTTCTAGCACCCACATTGTTGGATCACAACTGGCAGGAACTTCAACTTTTGGGGGATCGGGGGCCCTCTTCTGGACTCTTCAGGCACCAAGGCTCATGTGCATATCACATCCCAAGTAAATAAAATATAAATCTTTGAAAGATCTGATCTTGGGCTATAGTGGTAGTTCAGTGGTTAAAAGCACTGCTTGCTCTTCTAGAGGTCCTGAGTTCAATTCCTAGCAACTACATGGTGGCTCACAACCATCTATAGTGAGATCTGGTGCCCTCTTCTGGTGTGCAAACATACATACAGGCAGAACACTGTACATAATAAATAAAAGTCTTTTTAAAAAAAAGATTGTTTGAAAAAAAAAAAGAAAAAGAAGCAGCCAGGTAGTGGCCAGCACTTGGGAGGCAGAGGCAGATGGATCTCTGGGAATTCAAGGCCAGCCTGGTCTACAAGAGCTAGTTCCAGGACAGGCTCCAAAGCTACAGAGAAACCCTGTCTCAAATCGAAACACTACAAAAAAAAAAAAAAAAAAAAAAAAAAAAAAAAGATCTGATCTCGTTTAGTGACAGGGTTACTCTAGTCACATCAGTTAGCCATTTCCAAGTGCTTGTTCTGGCTCATCATGTGGCATGCTCTTTCCCACCAAAACCTGCACAATGCCCACGAGGCCGTTACTATTCTCATTTATTGGTGAGGAAACCGAGGCACAGCTGTCACTCAAACATCATGCCAGAGGGCAGGATTTTGCAGTAATAAATCAAGAGGTCCTGGCAAGCTACAACCTGTCTCCTCCTCTGTAAAATGGAGGTCATCAAGCAGCACAGTGGCATGTGGGATACTTGGGAGGTAGAGGCAGAGGGGGTTGGGTATTCATCATCCTCAGTTACACAGTGACTGTGAGGCCATCCTGTACTATGTGAGACCATGCATTGGCAAATAAGTAGATAATATAAATAAGGAAATCAAAATGGTGCCCCACCCCTTCCTCAGGACTGGCATGGAGATGGGGTGGGCTGCAAGAATATCCTGCTGAGGGTATGCCAGGCAGAGGAAACATCTCTAGCTTTGAGCTGTTACGATAGTTGTCAGTCTCATTTATGCCACCGAGGCCACATGAGCTGGGGGCACACTGTCCCCAAGGCCCCACTTCTCAGTGTCCTCCTTCCGGTCATATGCTGTGTTATAGGCAGGAACTGGGAGGAAAAGATCTGTTCGTTTCTCCTTTGGGGGCTGACTGCAAGCTTGGTTTCTTGGTCACTTGGAAATGACCCATTACACTTTCACCTCGAGCACACATATTTACACGTCTACACACAGTTATCCTGTGCCATCTTTTTGTGGATGAAGAGAGTATGTTTCTTGTCTATCAAAAAGCTACACAGCTGGGGTGACTAGGTGACTGGGTAGAGGTGTTGCGGCTCAGTTAGACCATAGTTTTGTGCATACAAACCTCAGCTCTGTCCTGGCAACAGGGCCAGGCTTAGGCATCTCCCAGCTCTGCCTGCCAGAGTGAGATCATGGCTTCCCTGCCTAGGGCAGATCACTGGAGCCATGTAATGTACCAAGGGAATGTTACATATCAGTAAGTGTCCAACTCTAGTCTATACTTTTTTGTAATGATTTACTTATTTTTATTTTATGTGTATTAGTGTTTTTCTTGCATGTATGCCTGTGTGAGGGTGTTGGCTCCCCTGGAGCTAAAGTTACAGTTGTGAGCTGCCATGTGGGTGCTGGGAATTGAAACCAGGTGAGGCATCTCTCTACCCTCCTAGTCTCTACTTTGGTCCTGGAGAACCATGACAGGAAGGATTCTGGGGCTCACATAGGAATGTGCAGTGATCCATTAGTATTGGCTGGCATGGATACAGATGGAAGAGTAATAGTATGCTTTCTGTGTATGCATGCTCTCTGGTCCATCTATTCTTCCTTCCCTAAATTAATTAATTTATTGAGACAGTGTCACACTGCCTAGTCCTGGCTGTCCTGGAAGTCACTATGTAGACCAGGCTAGCCTCCAACTCAGAGTTGCCTGCCTCTGCCTCCTGAATGCTGAGACTAAAAATGTGCACCACTGGAGCTAGAGAGATGGCTCAGAGGTTAAGAGCACTGGCTACACTTCCAAAGGTCCTGAGTTCAATTCCCAGCAACCACATGGTGGCTCACAACCATCTATGCCCTTTTCTGGCCTGCAGGCATACATTCAGACAGAACACTCACACCTAAAAAATACATAATTAAAAAAAGTACACCACCACACCCAGCTCTCTAGTCTTTAAATGGCCAGACAGTACTCTAAACCTACTGTTTCTTTCCCCCTCTCCATTAGGAGCTCTCTAGCATTCTGGTTCAGGTAAGCATCATTAGTGCCCCAGGATTTTTCTTGCTTCTATCTCATTGCCTTTTCTCTAGTAGTTGATACAAAGCAAAACTCCATAAGTGGGTAATGCTAGGATATACGAGAAGGATGCAGTGATGGGTGGATTTATGACTGGATCTGAACTGAAGGACTGAATCTCAGGGTGGGTAGCTGTATGGTTATACAGATGTGGAACCTTGTGGGTGGCCTTATTACTCTGTGAAAGGGTATTGGCACCTGGGTTTATAAGTGAATGAAAGGACAGTTACTGGGCAGCTATAACCAGGGGGAATTTGTGAATAGATAGAAAATGGACTGTTGGGGGCAGTTACAGGTTCATGGCCAATAGATACCCTGATGGATAGATGTGTGAGAGATTCACAATAGCTTGTAGTTAATGCCTAAGGTGAATGCAGGGATGGATAGGTGAATGGGTCGGTGAATACATAGTAAATCCACTAGTGAACGACTGGAAATGAGGGAGCAAAGGAGTGCCTTCCTACTCCCGCCCCCTTAAATCATGGGTTGAGGAGATGAGATAGCTCAATGGGTAAAGGTGATTGGCAGGTAAGCCTAGAGAGCTCTGTTTCAACACACACACACACACACACACACACACACACACACACACACACACACACGTGAAGGTGGCAGGACAGAGTCAGCTCCACAAAGCTATAGCACATGTGTCCTCACAACAGCTACTACTCACGGGTTAGCCTTTCTGGCTGTGACAAATTCGCCTCTTGGGAGCCCCAGGGTAGGCTTCTCTCTAAGACTGTCCTCTGAGTGCAATGATTGGTCCCTTGAAGACAAAGAGGTCACAGCTGATGGAAGCAGAGCCCCACTCCTGCAGCAATCAGGGCAACCCATCCTTCACCAAGAAGTTGTCTCCACTTACCACAGGTCTGGGAGGAATGAGCAGCTGGGACAGCGCAAACCTAGGGAGTGCTCTGATGCACCCTTGGGGTACTGTGGCGCTGAGGGTGCTGGGAGTGGAGAAGAGGAAGAAGAAAAGGGAGAAGAGGGGGAAACCCAGTGACTGGGGGTGGTCCTCACTGGGGAGGGACCCTAGCTCCTACCTCACCCCACCCCACCTGTTTTCGGGGCCTCACGGTGCTCCTCGGACTCCGTGCACTTGGCGCGCAGCTGGTGCAAGAAGTCACGGAATTTGATGGGCAGAAACTGCCCCAGCAGCGTGCTCAAGGAGTCTGGGTTCTCACGGGCCGCCGGCTGCCGTGCTCCCCGGACCCCCGCCCTCCGGGCCGTGCTGGACGGTAGCAGCGGCGGCAGCAGCAGCGCTCTCATGGTCCCGCGGCCCCGCGGCCCATACGGGACCCCGGGGGACAAGTAGGGCAGACGCTCACGGTCCTGCCACCACGCGCCGGCTGAGCCTCGTTCCGTTCGGGAGTCGGGCGTGGGCAATTGGGGGAACAGCGGAGCGGAGCAGCGTGGGGCAGCCCTGTCGGGACACCCTTTGGGCTCGTAGACCGGGGTCCCCGCTGCGGCCTGGCGCCGGTACATTGTGAGTCTGAGCTCAGCTCAGGACATCTTCGCGCCTGGGGGACGCGCGGGGGCGAGCGGGACCGCGGGGAGGTCGCGCGACAGCCCGCAGGCCATAGTGCCGGGTAGGGGCAGCTGAGCCGGCTCGGGCAGGACCCTCCCCTGCTGTGTCCGCGCCCTGCTGAGTCCGCGCGCAAAGACGGTGAAGGTGAGGACGCTAGCCCTTTGGGGGCGGCTGTGACGTTGATGTGAGCTAGTACATGCTGGGCAACTGGCATAGTGCAGGGCGTGGGCACCTGCTGTCCGAAAACCGCCTTTATCACTTAGCACAGTTGGGAGCGGACTTGCCTAAAATGGTCGAGAGACTGAGCGTGGCGGCGCATGCCTGTGATCCCACAATTTGAGAGGTAGAGGTTGGAGAGATGGATCAGCGAGAGGACCGTGGAGTCCCAAAACCTACAGGGCAGCTTTCAACCTCCAGTTCCAGGGAGATCTGCCACCCTCTTCCAGTCTCTGATGGCACCAGGCACACACGTGGTGCACAACTATGTAGGCAAAACACTCATACACATAATTTTTTTTCTTAAATTTAAGGCTATTGTTGGACGGTGGTGGTGCACACCTTTAATCCCAGCATTTCGGAGACAGAGGCAGGTGTAGCTCTGAGTTCAAGGCCACCCTAGTCTATAAGAGTGAGTTCCAGGACAGTCAGAACTGTTACACAGAGAAACCCTGTCTCGAATATATATATGTGTGTGTGTGTGTGTGTGTGTGTGTGTGTGTGTATGTATATATATATATACACATACACACACACACATATATGTTTGTATATGTATATTAGTTTTGTCTCTGAGATCTGGGCAGCCAGAAAAGTTCCCCAAGTCAGCACTCAGGACTACAGAATTAGAGGAAGGGTCCCTCTGCATGGCACAAGCTGGCCTAAACTCCATTATCCCCCTCACCCCCATCCCCCCCACCCCTGCCTCTGTTTTCCAAATTCTGGGATTACAGACCTGGGCTACCACCTGCAGCTCACACCTGACAGAAGGCCATAGAGAAAGAGGCTGGGAGGGCTGGACCCCCTCCTGCTGGCTGTAGACAGCAAGCAATGGGGGTCTGGCAGCCTGTTCTCCGGATCGAAACAAGCTGCAAATACTCATGACTTTCTCCCATCTCCTAGCCTAGATCTGACAGTGGGTCTGGGGAGAAGCCAAGACCCCAATGCTGGGGATGAGACAGAGACAAGTGCTCCACCATCAAGCCACATCCAAGGTCAAGACACATTTTGAGCAAACTCCCTATTAGGGAGGAAAGCCCCAGTCCCCCCGCTTCATCCCTGACACTGGTGGCTGGTGGGGTGGGAGCAGTCTCCAGGCCTGCTCCTTCCCCAAGCATACTCTATTCTCAGATTGTCATCAGCTCTAAATGGTTCCTGGGAGACATCTCACTCACCGTGTGGGGTCTGCTGGGTGAGGCCTTGGAAGGTCCTGTGAATTTAGAGCCCCCCCCCCCCAACAGGTGGGCTATTCGCTGAGAGAGCCCATCTTCCCACCTGCTGCCTCTGGCAGCCCCTCCCAGGTGTCGGCAAGACTTCTTGGAGTCATTGTGATTCGCTTTCACCCATAGCTACTGGGGAGCAGTGGGCACTGTGGCTTGGGAACAAGGGTGGGGCTTGTGTGCCCTGGATGGCCAGGGCCACACCCCTCAGAGGCTTTGTAGTCCTGGCCAGGGCAGCCATGCTTAATCCAGAGAGGAATATGCCAGTTTCAGCCACTCTTCCAGACCCAGAGTGGCTGTACTTGGCTGAGTGGAAAGGGCAGGACTTCCTGTCAGTCCCACATTCATAAGAACACAGTGGGCCTGGAACCCACAAACCAAGGTTAAGTTCATTTTCTGCTTCTCTTGGCTATATGGTGTTGATGGTTTTTTAATTCCTGGGAGTTCTGTGAGCCAATAGGATAGACAGATGAACAAGCCAGTGAGTTGTGGTTGGGAGGGCCCTGGAGGAAGCCCATGGAAGTGTAGAACTCAGGTTGGAGGAGGAGGGTACCATTGAGACAAGTATATGCAGGTGTGTAATTTTATAACTCAAAAAAAAAAAAATCTCACTCATATGTCCACAGGAGGCATCATGAAAGATGTGTCCCATTTTCTGTGACTTTCTTCAGAGGAATGGAGGCACATATTCCCTCAGGAAGTTAGAATATTAAGTGGGGGGGGGAATGAACTTCTTTATTTTTGTTATTTTTTTCTAAGATGGGGGTGGTCTTAGCTCTCAAACTCACTACTCAAGGATGATCTCAAACTCCTGATCCTTCTACTAGGCATAGGGTGCCTCCCCCTCCTAAGTGGTAGGGTTGCAGGCATGCACAGCTGCAACTAGTTTTATGTGGCGCATGCTAGGCAATCACTTTAACAACTGAGCTAAATCAGTATTGTATAGCCACTTAAAATTATGAGTATAGGTGTGTATCTGTGTGTGGGCATGTGACATGAGTGCAAGGCACTTGGAATCCAGAAGTGGGCGCCGGACCCTTTGGAGCTGGAGTTACAGGCTACTGTGAGACTCCCAGTGTTTGTGCTGAGATCTGAAGTCAGATCTTCTGCAAGAGTAGTATGTGCTCCTGCTTTTATCAGGAGCCCTGGAACCTGTATATTATTATTATTGTTAATTTTGAAACATGTTTTCACTATGTATCTGTGAATGTCCTGGAATTCACTATATAGACCAGGTTTACCTTGAACTCACAGAGATGTACCTGCCACTGCCCCAAGAATGCTGGGATTAGAGGCATGAGCCACCACACCCAGTCAAATCTGCATTTTAAAAGAGATTTTATTTTTTATTTTATTTTGTGTGTATGTGTGTGTGAGAGAGAAAGAGAGCACAAGTGCTTTTGTTTTGAGTCCAGACGGGGTCAGATCCCTGGGAACTGAATTCTGATATCTGGGAAAGCAGCAAGCATCCCCCACCCCACAAACAAGGTTTCTCTGTGTAGCCCTGGCTGTTCTGGAACTCGATCTGTAGACCAGGCTGACCTTGAACCCTGCCTTCGGAGGAGTGCTGGGATTAAAGGTGTGTGCTACGGCCCCACCTGAAGCAAGAACTGCTGAGACACAAGCCATCTCTCCACGCCCTTGGCTTTTGTTTTGTTTCTGAGAGGAGGTCTCAGGCAATGTAGGCTGGTATTGAATTTACTACTGAGAGGGTAACCTTCAACCCCTGGCTTTCCTGCTCCACTTTCTAAGAGGTAAGATTACAAGCGCTCACCACTGCGTCAGGTGACTAGCTCTTCAAACCTACAACACTTCAGAGCAGATATCAAATGACATGTACACAGATTTAGGGTGGGACTCAACTGTAGGTGGGTTTTTTCCCAGCCTCCTAAGTCTCTATAGCTTTCATTTCATTAGCCTACACATTGAGCACATTAATGGTAAAGCATTCTTTTAATCCCAGCACTTCAAAGGCAAGAGGAGCACTATGAGTCTAGGCCATCCTGGGCTATCTAGCAAGTCCCTGACTCAAAAAGAAAAGAAAAATAAAATAAAAGCAAGCACTACTTTAAGTGCCTCCTGTATGCTTTATAGATATGTCTAACATCAGGGTATTGGCTGGCAGAGCAGAGCTTACGGTGAAAGTTATGATAGCTTTCATTGCCTGGGAGCCCACTGCAAATGCTGGGCTGAAGCCTGAACCCGCTAACGCCACAAACTTAATCCTCAGAGCATTGTATCTGAATCCTTACATCCACTAGTCAGAAAAGGCAACTAGAACTCCGAGGTTAAAGGGTTTATATGCAGCAAGTTCATCTTTCTTTCACTGTTCAAGACTGCTGCCTAACTATGAATGGATAGGGAAGGGCAGACCTCTGGAGGGGAAACTTCTGGATTTCTGCTTCCTTGCCTCTATCGAATCCTTTTATTCTTTTTCTTTTTTGGGTTATTTCAAGATACTAGTGGAGATGGGAGAATTTGAGCAACATATTTCCTCCTTTAGAGTGTAAAACTCTCACAAACACTGGGTTTTAAGAATCCAGTTTTATGGCGCATGTTGGTGACACGTGCCTGTAACCCCAGCAACCGTGATGCTGATGCAGAAGGATCACGGAGTTTAAGGCCAACAATCAGTTGAACTCTGTCTTAAAAGAAAGATAAATACACCGTTAAGCGCACTGTCGCACGTACTTAGTCCGGGAGATACCAGCTGTGGATCCTTCATCTTGAAGTCCAGGAGGGCCTTCGGAGTAGGCAAAACTGGGTTAGGAGACTGCGGGACCTGGCGATCAGGCGGTGAGAGCAGTGAACTGGAGGTGGAGCCTGGTGAGATGGCCGTGGGGAGGGGCGAGCTAGCAATGGGGAGTGGCGAATTGGCCATGGGGCAGGACTAAACTGGTCGTGTGGCTGGGCGAGCAGGGCGTGGGGAGGGGCTAACGAGACGTGGAACCGGGTGAGCTGGCCTTGAGGCTCGGCGATCTGGCCGTGGGAAGGGCTATCAGTCTGTGGGGAGGGGTGAGCTGGTCGTGGGGTGGAGCGAGCTTGAGTCCACGCCCCCCCCAGGCTTGGGGAAGTGACGTGTGCGGACAAAGGCAGAGGCCGCGAGGTGTCTGGTCCAGTAGAGTGGTGGTGGCTGCCTTGGGCTGTGGTCCTTTCCACCCTACTTCTCGCCTCTCCCTTGTCTCTCAGGTCCCGAGAGCCCCTCCCGGGTGAGTAGCGCGAGGTGGGCAAAGGGGACGCGGCTAGGGAGGAGGGAGGGACTCCCAACTGTCCAAAGCGGTGAGGCCCGCTAGTCAGGTGACCCAGGCCTGTCCCACGTGCATGTCCCTGGGAAGTCCACCGACCAGACCTGGCCAGGGACTTTGGTGACTACGTATCGGGTTAAGAGAAGCCACGTTGTCGGAGGCTGGCAAGACATGTACTCTCCCCATAGCCACCGAAAGGCCCTTTTCCGTTCTCAGTTTCCCTTCTGAGATAAGAAAGCAACTACTGCAAGGCTGGTGTGAGGAACTGGTGCTGTGCTTGGCTCACGACCTCGTGGTTAAGTGCCCGGTCGCACAGGTTGCTATCATGTTTAACTAGCTCCAGCTCTGACCAACACAGCGACTACAATCATTAGCCCTTGGGGCCAAGGTCAGCCTCCTTATAGGGAGACTGCCATCTCGAAAAGCCCAGGCTTTGCTGCTCTACCAACTGTGAGACCATTTTTGTCTTTTATGCTTTTGATAAGGGGTTGGAACAGCTGGTGTCAGAGGCCCTGACTGGGGTGATGGCAGTGATGCATGGTATGGTCACCCAGTGAGATCATGAGCTAATAGGAGGGTCCAGAACTATATGAGGAGCCTGGATCCTGTCCTCAGTTCTGGTTCCAGTTTCCAACTATGTGATGTTTTTAAGGCGCATCATTTCCTTTCTCAGCTGATTTTCCTGTCTATAAATGGGTGCGGAGGAGGGAGGTGTGGGGGGAGGGGGGGCTGTGTAGTGTTGGAGGTACTTGTGGAATGCTCTGCTGGAGGCCAGAAGCCATAAGATAAGAGGTTAGAGTTTTCAACTGTGAGGTAGTTTTGGGTGTACAGGGAGGGGAAGCTTGTGTTTGTATCCACATTGACCATCAGTTTCACTGGTTATATGACCTCATAGAACTTTCCTAGGGTCTATGGGTTTTGAGGGGGGTGTTAACATTTTCCTCACTTGATCTTAGGATTTGTGTTTGAGATTTTAAAGAAATATTTTTCTATTCGGTTATGTGTATTTGGGGGCTGTACATGTGAGTGCAGGGCCCTTGGAGGCCAGAAGAGGGCATTAGATTATAGGAAATGGAGTTACTGGTGGCTGTGAGCCAGCCAGAGTGGGGTGTGCTGAGAAGAGCAGCCAGTGCTCTGGCAGCTGAACCATCTCTCCAGCACCTGTTTGAGAACCAAAAGCTCAAGAGAGTATACACCTTCCTTCCACTGGGCATCACCTGACTTCCCAGAGGCGCCTGTAATCAGCCTTTCCATGAAGTTCAGTGTCACTTTCCTCATTGAATAAAAACAAAGAGCTGGGCAGTGGACAGTTGTGGTGCACACCTTTTAAGCTCAGCACTTGGGAAGCAGAGGCAGGTGGATCTCTGAGTTCAAGGCCAGCCTGGTTTACAGAGTGAGTTCCAGACCAAGCAGGACTATATAGTGGAAGTCTTGAAGAAATAAGCAAAGAAACAAAAAAAAAAAAAAAAAATGGGAAAGGAACATTGAGGCAAAACATTTGGTTTATTTATCCATTTATGTTGTGACCCTTGAGGTGAGGGCTGGGGGAGGGGGAAGCTGTGCATCTGCAACTCTTGTTTCTTCCTTTATTTTTTGATACAATGTTTCATGTAGTCTAGGCTGGCCTCAAAGTCACTTTGTAGCACAGGATGACTTGAACTTCTGACTTCCTGCTTCCCCCTCTGGAGTGCTGGGATGACAGGCATGCACCACCGTGTCCAGCTTTTAGGGTACTGAGTCTTGAACCCAGGGCTTTGTGCATATTAGGTAAGTACTCTGCCAACTGAACTATTTTTGTTTTCTTGAAACAGGGTCTCACTGTGTTGTTCAGGCTAGTCTTGAACTTCTGATTCTCCTGTCTCAGCCTCCTGAATGCTAGAAATATAGGCAGATATACCATACCCAGCTAAGTGTCAGATCTAAGCTCACACAGCTGGTAAGTAGAGCCAAGATTCAGGTCCAGTTCACCCTACTCTCAGAGCCATTTGTTCTTTTGTTTTGAGACAGGAGCTTACTATGTAGACCAGGCTAGCCTAGAACTCACAGATCTTTCTACCTCTCCCACCACACCTGGCATACTTGTGTTTTGAGACAGGGTTTCTCTGAGCAGACCAGTTTGGCCTTGAACTCAGGAACCACCTCTCTCAACCTCTGGAATGGTAGAAATAAGGACCTGTTCTGCCACACCTAACACACTTTTTATCTCTTGTTTAAAACCTTGTATGGCTAGGGGCTGGAGAGATGGTTCAGAGATTAAGAGCAAGCACTGGTTGCTCTTCCAGAAGGTCCTGAGTTCAATTCCCAGCAACTATGGTGGCTCACCACCATCTATAGCAAGATATGGTCCCCTTTTCTGGCCTGCAGGCTGAGCACTGTATACATAATAAATAAATCTTTACCAAAAAAAAAAAAAAAACCTTGTATAGTGCCCAGAGGTGGTGGCAGTGGCCTTGGTGTTGGCTGACACCTTTAATCTCAGCACTTGGGATATTAGAGGCAGGTGGATCAAAAAACAAAACAATAGCCTTGTATGGCTGTGGCCAGACTCCCTACTGTCTTTTTTCTCTTTCCTCTCTCACTCCCCCTCCTCCCCTTTCCAGAGCACTCATTTTCACAGGTCCAGCTGCTGTGCACACAGATCTGGGACAGGCACCACCCACCAGGCTGCTGGAGGGCTTCTGTAACTTTAGGCAGGGTTTTGTTTATTTTGCCTACAGTTGCTTTCAGGATTTTTCACAGGAATGTTACAGGGTGTGGTGACTGTAAAGGCCTGCTGGTGACAATTCATACATCCTTTTTTTCTCTCTGGGTCCTGGGAAAGGAGATTAGCAAGGCAGCTGCCCAGTGGAGTGGGAGGTGGCTAGATGACTCCAAGGATGTGCAGGTGATAGTCTGCCCATGAGCTAGCCTAGCATACAAACATGGCCACGCTCTCCTGATGGCCATGCAGTTTCCTGTAGTAGGGGGATGTTTTTCTTTCTTTTTTGATTTCTTTCTTTCTTTCTTTCTTTTTTTTTTTTTTTTTTTTTTTTTTTTTGTTTGAACTCGGGGTTTCTCTGTGTATCCCTGGCTGTCCTGGAACTCACTTTGTAGACCAGGCTGGCCTCAAACTCACAGAAAGCTGCCCACTGGCACTAAAGTCAAGTGCTGCCACCACTGCCACCTGGCTGGGGGTGGGGATATTTTTGTTGATGTCCCTAATTCTTAGGAGCCTTCAGGCCACTCAGTGCACACTAGAGGTCCATGTTCCGGCAGAGCCCCAGGAAGCCTTCACAAATCAACTGTAATAGCAAATCAGCCTTGGCCTTGCATTTCTGGGCCTGCTTGTGCCCCGCCTCCCCACCCTGACTCCCAGCTACTTCCTAGAGGCAAGTGGGATTCTTATCAAATAGATTTTTCAACTTTGGCATTTAAAGGGATTATGTCATAGGCTTTGGGTAAAGCAGAAAAATAAAAAAGTGTTGGTAACAGCCTGCAGTGTCATCTGTTTTGGATGGGTGGTGTAGGAGCCTCCAAGAGTGAGAAATGGTCACAGCTGTGTATGCTTGCTCAGTCATTCTACCCCAGCTAGCAAGTGTCGTTGACTCGAGCACTGTGCAAAGGGTGTGCCAGGTCAAGGCCCTACTCACAGGAGCTGGGGGCAGAGTGGCAGAGAGCCTCCCTTACCCAATTTTCCTGTCCTCTGGTAAGAAATCTGAAATCTTTCTTAGGACTTGGGGGCAGCAAGGGGGCATGGCTGGTTGCTGGGCCAGCATTGAGCTGGTGCAATATGGAAGAGGACTGAGTGCTGTCCTAGCTGGCTTGCTAGGGCTGTGGGACATACAGAGAGGCACCTGACAGCCTTCTTGTCCTAGGTCATCCTGTCAGTCCCCAACCAGGTACATAGTGATATTCAGGCTGGCGTTTCCTGTCTGGTCTGGCTTTCAAGCCACAGTACTGATCTACTTGTAGAGGTGGTGGCCCTAGGCACTGACGGGTCTTCATATTTCTTGTGGGCCAGAGACTTAGAGCTGAAGGCTGCCACTGTCTTCCCTGGGTCACTGTGTAGCATACCACTGTCTTCCTTGGGCCAGTGCTGCTTCTGGTGGAGCATTGTGGTAAAGGAGTTTGGTATTTAGAACCAGGATCTCCACCCTGTTACACCAAGGGCTCCTTAGGGGTGCAGGATGACTGTGCCTTCCTTTGGCCCCAAGCCCTTGCAATGAAGAGCGCAGTTGTGGTACTGGGACTGGTGACAAGTGGGGCCCTCTTGATTTCCTTGTGTACTTAGCAGAGATCATATGAGCCCACGGGGTCCCGTTCTGGTGTAGGCCTTTTCTTTGCTCACTGGGTTTGCTCTTCTCCCGGATTCCCATGGTGACAGTCCACATGACAATTGAGTTGAGAGCTGTGACTCAGGTACTCAGTGACACTGCCTGTCATGGTGGTACCTGGGTGGGCAGGCTTCAAGGTGGTCATGTTCCTGGGGCATCCCAGCATTCTCTCTGACTCTCCAGGCTTTGCCCTGGGGTGAGACGCTGTTGCCTTCAAAGAGCCTATGTCATTGCCCATCAGACATGGCGCTCAGGACCCAGCTGGTGAAGTGTGAACTGCAGGGTCCTGTCCAGGAAGCCAGTGTTCTAGCGGAGACCCTTAAGTTCAGGACAGCATTGTAGGGACAAGCTGCCCTGGTGGGGAGAGCAGTGCATGGGTGGTTAGTTTCCATGTGCACAGTGAGTAATGGTGCTATCTATTCCTGGGCAAAGGATGGGTGCTAGGCAGTGTCTGAGCAGCAGCCATCACTGTCATCCCTGTTGCTACTGCCGCCACTGATCTGACACCCTCAGGCTTGTCCTGGGTGCTTCCTTGCTCATTATTGGAAGTTTAGGATTGGTTTTGAGACTGACAGCTTTGGGAGCTACTCAGCCAGCACTGGCTTGAGTCCTCCTCAGCTTCTTACCCACTACCACTCTGGCCCTGTCTACCCATACCACGTCGTTTACTGTACCGTTGCTTGTCCCCATTCAGAAAGAAGTCCTCTAGAGCTTACACAAGGCTCTGCCATGGAGAGCTTACCTGGTGGTGTATTCCATCCATACTGGAAACATACGAAAGGGGTCTCGCCACTGACTGGCTGTTCATAGCCTTTATGAAGCCACATCAGGACAGAGGAGCCCTTGTTTTTTTTGCTGCATTTAGCTGCTTTCTGTTTTCCAGTCTCCTACTGGACTATGTACATCAGATCCTCGAAGTAGCTGGGACAAAGGAGTGCCAGCCACTTCTGAGTGTAGTGATTGTGGTCCTCCACAACATGTGGACAAGCTGGGGTGGGCGCGGCCAACCCAGTGTCACTTTGCTGAAGGGCAGGCTGGGCCAGGGCTGGACTATGGTTTTGTGATTCCCATGGCTTTGTTCCCACATTTCCCCTCAGCTAGCCAGTGTTCAGGAGCCTAGAGTTCCTCCTGACTTCTTCTCACTTAGCCAACTCCTGCTCATCCATTACCATCAGCACCTGTGTTCCTTTCCTCAGAGCCTCAGTAGCCTCTGGCTATGTCCTTACTGTTGAAGTCCAGTATGTGCCTAGTTCCTGCCTGTTGCTTCCTGGGACACAGCTTGGCACCTGGCAGAGACCCCGCTCTGAAATGAAGGGCTGGTCCTCCCTGAGCCGTTCACTTGCTACCAAGGGACAAGAGAGACATGAAAGTTGCTCGGGCCTCCTGGGTGGTCTCCTGTGGTATCCATAGCAGAAGGCAGGGGCCCTGCTCTGGGGTTGTAGGTCATCGAGTCAAGAGTCTATACATAGATTCAGAAACAAGACACCAGACTACAGGGTTCCTTCCTTTGGTCATTTTGTAAAATGTCTAGGGTGCTGGGTTGTTATCCAAGAAGTAGGTGACTATTTAGGTGGCTGGACATTGCTTTCTCTAGACAATTTTCTGCCTCACACAGTATGGGGCCCTTTACTCTAGAGGCCTCCTGCCATCTGATGCCCTGCTCATTTTTCTTCTTCCTTCTTCAGAGAAGCAAAGCTGTGGTTCGCAACAGCACAGCTGGTGGCATCATGACAAGTGAGGTGATTGAAGATGAGAAACAGTTTTATTCGAAAGCCAAGACCTACTGGAAACAGATCCCGCCCACGGTGGACGGCATGCTTGGGGGGTATGGCCACATCTCCAACATCGACCTCAACAGCTCCCGGAAGTTTCTGCAGAGGTTTTTAAGGGTAGGCAGGTCTGATGTCCTCTCCAGGAGAGGCTGTGGCTCTGGTGGGGCAGTGTGGGGAGCCACTTCCACACACCACACTGCGGGTTCTCTGTTCATCTGTTGGTGGCTACCACCAAGGCCCCGAAGAGCTGGCTTGGGTGGTGATTGGGTGGGACTTGTGGGCTGAGTTTTATCTCCAGGCCATGCGTCAGGAGCTGGCCATGCACTGGGGACTCAGCTGTGTCAAAACTGCGCACTCTGGGAACAGCCTCTACTGTCCTAAGGGTGCTGGGCTGTGAGTGGTAACTGTCCTCCTGTGACTCCTTGTCCTGCAACTGTCTATGTCCTCCCTTCCCAGCTTGTTGCAGCACAGGGGTGAGGCCTGCAGGAGGCCCTTACCCTTTCTCCATCCCCCCCCTTCCCATGGTGCTCAGCAGTTGCCCTGCTTGCATTTTCTGCATCCTTAGCGCTGTCACCCTGGGGTCCCTTGAGTGAAAGGAGATTGTGTGTACCTGTTTTCCTAGCTGTCACCTTGAAGTGGAAGCTGCCTTTAAACTGAGAAAGTATTCCACTTGCCCCCTTATGCTAGGCCAGTGCAGGAACCTCACTCTGCTTCCTGGGACTCATGAGAAGGGTCCTGCAGTGGGGGAATCCCTGAGGGTCATATGCTGCCCTGTGTTTTAGGAAGGACCGAACAAGACAGGGACTTCCTGTGCCCTGGACTGTGGTGCTGGCATTGGAAGGATCACCAAGCGCCTGCTCCTGCCGCTCTTCAGGGTGGTGGACATGGTGGACGTGACAGAGGACTTTCTAGCCAAAGCTAAGACCTACCTAGGGGAAGAGGGCAAGAGGGTGAGGAACTACTTCTGCTGTGGGCTGCAGGATTTCAGCCCAGAGCCCAATTCCTATGATGTGATCTGGATCCAGTGGGTGATAGGTAAGAGTCCCATTGCCATTCCCCATGCTCATCATGCCCCCCCCCCCCGCGCGCGTGGTGCCCCACCAGCCTTGGGAGCCTAGTTCTGCCCCCTCAGTGAGCCAGCAGCCGAGATGCAGCTCTCTCCCTTTTCTCAGGACTGTGAAGAGACACCTAAAGCCCCTGAACCGCTGCTATCTAGGGGAACAATCCTAAGTTGTCAGTGACACTGATTTGGAGATGTGAGAATGAGTTTTATAATAGAAATGGCTCAGCAGTTAGAGCATTGACTGTTGTTGCGAAGGACCTGAATGTTGGTTCCCAGTACCCATATGGTGGGTAATATTCAAATGTAGTTGTAGGGGATCCAATGCATGTGCGTGCACATCAGACACACATGGTACAAATACATACATGCAGGCCATGGCCATTCTAGAACTTGTTCTGTAGACCAGGCTGGCCTCAGACTCAAGAGATCTGCCTGCCTCTGCCTCCTGAGTGCTGGGACTAAAGGCATTCTAGCTAGAGAGAATCATTTTTTAATTTTGAGACAGGTTTCTCTGTGTAGCACTAGCTGTCCTGGAAATCGTTTTGTAGATCAGACTGGCCTTGAACTCTCAAATCCACCTGTCTCTGCCTCCCAAGTGGTGGGATTAAAGGCATGTGCCACCATGCCCACTTAGAAATTCTAAAGATTTAAAATGTGTATGTATTGAGTTTGAAGCCAGCCTCGTGTACAGAGCGAGTTCCAGGACAGCCTCCAACGCAATACAGAGAAACCCTGCCTCGGAAAACAAAACAAAAATGTATGTATGACTGCCTGCATGTCTGTGTACAATGTGTGTGCAATACCCATGGGAGCCAGAAGAGGGCATCAGAGTCCTCTGGAGTTGGAGTTACAACAGCTATGAGCTTTCATGTGGGTGTTGGGAACTGAATCCCGGTCCTCTAGAAGAGTTGGGGCTTTTAACCCAAGTCATCTCTCTAGCCCCTAAGTCCTTATCTTTTTATCATGTCCCCCACTCCCATCTCCTTATGTAGCTTAGATAGCCTCAAACTCAAATCCTCCTGTCAGGTGGTGGACTCACAGGGTGTACGGCCAGGCCAGGCCAGGCGTGTTTGCAGGATTTGAAAGTGTGTAACTCTGCACTCCTGCTATGGCAGTAAGGATGGGGTAGGGTGCCCAAGTTGCCTCATCTGGACTGCTATACACAGGGCTACTGGCACTAAGAGATGCTTCCTTAGGGGGCTGGAGCACTAGTGTAGTCACTGGGCCTGAGCCTTTTGTTTGGGAGCTTTCAGCTCCACCCTGCAATCCAGGCCTGGGAAAGGTGGGTGGTATGCCCTGCAGGCATCAGAGCACCCAATCAGGTTAAAGCCCAGCTCTGACTCTATGCGTTTGTGTGGGTGGCTTCAGAACTCTGGCCTCCTCTGACATGAAATAGGGCTTAAAACTGAGAGAGACACCAGCTTGATGGGTCCATGCTGAGGGTCACAGACACACAGATACATGCATGTGCACACAGCTTCTGTTCTCCCCAGGCCACCTGACAGATCAGCACCTGGCTGAGTTTCTGCGCCGCTGCAAGCAGGGCCTGCGCCCCAATGGCATCATTGTCATCAAAGACAACATGGCCCAGGAGGGTGTGATCCTGGATGATGTGGACAGCAGTGTGTGCCGTGACCTGGAGGTGGTACACCGGATCATCCGCAGTGCGGGCCTCAGCCTCCTGGCCGAGGAGCGCCAGGAGAACCTGCCAGATGAAATCTACCACGTCTACAGCTTTGCCCTGAGATGAGGCCAGGGCCAGAGCTGGGGGCCAGCAGCTGGCAGGCCACTAGACACACCTGTCATCACCTTTGACTCCAGTGGGAAGGGACGAGCCCTGGGAAGCTGTGCTGTGGTTCGGGGCAGTGCAGCCCTGTCACTCCAACACACCCTGGCAACTCCCCACGGGCTGCCACCTATGGAACTGGCTGCCAAGGACCTCAAGTGTATGAACTGCTGTTCCAGGAGAGCCACACATGGTTCCTGCCAGATGGTACCACTTACAAGAATGGTCCTCTTTGGTGATGGGTCACAGCAGCCTGCAGTAAGGGAAGGCTTCTTCAGCTCCTTGGGAGCTCCTCCCTGATAGGCACTGCAGTCAATAAAAGAGTGAACCCTCTTCTCAAATGCCCCAGGCAGTCTGGAGTGATGCTGTGTGGGGACACAAATCAGATCACACAAGGACACTGAGTTTAATCTTATATTTTTAATCATTTCTGCTCACTCCCAGAGGCCAAGCAGTCTGGGAAATGCCTGCAAGGGCTTAGCACTAGAGAGGAGAGCCAGCTTCTGGTCTCAGTGATGTGTCTGGGGAGCTCCTCACAAAGCCAGGCCCTTTAGACAGACTGTCCTGTTGTGCTCATGACACCTTTAAGCAGAAGGCAAGGTCCCCGAGACCTGGATGCAGCATGAGCAGAGCTGCCACCAACCACAGATCACTAAAGGCTATAGGATGGGGCAGACCTCTAACCCAGAAGATTACCACTCCGGTAGCCTCAGTGCCGTCTCTAGTGCCTCAAAGCACTGTGAGACTTGAAGTGGCAGAGCAGGATCTAGCTGGATGGCCCAAGGTTTTGGCACTGGTCCCTGAAAGACCCACGTATGTGCCTCCCCACAGGGTCAATTGGCCTCTGCTGACCTGCTTAGCTCCTGATTAAGAGGGCAGATATGTCCTATCCACACCAGTCCTTCCAATGTGGCTGAGACTTGAGAATGCAGAGGGAGGCGGCCATGCCTTTGGCCTCCAGGACACTACCCTAAGTTGTTTCATATCAGTAAAGGGTGAAGCTTGCCCAGATAAAAGACCCTCCGAAGGCAGTGGCAGGTACCAGGTCTACCCCCAGGATGGCTTCAGCCAACCCACACCATTCCATTCCAGGGTCCATCAGCAGTTGTCTTCTGTGCCACTGTGCGCACTGAGCAGGTACCACTTGAGCCTGTCAGGCAGGGGCAGAGCTTTGACCTTGGTGTCCACAGGCCATGGCCGCAGGCACAGCCGGATGGACACACGGCACAGGTGTTTGAGAGGTGGTGGGTAGCTCTCTAGCTGCCTCAGGGAGGCATGCAGGGCCTGGATCTTCCCTGCCAAGCTACCCACTGGGTGGATGCTGAAGTTCTCAGGCAGTTGGAGCCTCTGGGAGCTAGTCACCATAAGGTCCAGCACAGTCTCAGCCTTATGCAGAAGCTCAACATGACTATCGTCTTCAGCGCAGCCCGGGTGGGAACACAGCCTCTCAAAAATGAGGTTGAAGCCAGACCAACAGGATGCACCATGCAGGGAGCAGTTGTAGGCAGCCCCAGACTCCAGCAGGAAGCGCAGGAGGGGAAAGTGCAGCTTGAAGCTCTTGAGGCAGATGTGTGTGAGCGACTCGTGGGCTGGGCACTCACTAGGGTCAGCCCCATGGGCCAGCAAAAGCTGTGTGACTTGGAAGCAGAAGTGGTTGATCATCGGGGCCTCCTCCTTGTCCCCACAGACAGTTTCACCCAGCAGGAAGATGATACATGTGAATACAGTGTCCCCATCCTTGGTGGTGGCCTTGACATCTGCCCCTGGAAGAGCCATGGAAACAAAATTGAGGTGGCCAGCAGTCCTTACCAAACAATGGTGGGGGGGGGGGGATGAAGCGCAGAAGACATGGCAGCTGCTATGGACAGATGTAGAGCCTCACCTCCCTCCAGGAGAAGCCGGATGTTGTCTGTGTTGTGGATCTGCACTCCATCGCTGCTAGCCAGAGCATGCAGCAGTGCCGTCTTCCCTAGGAAGAAGAGGGAGGATGAGGCCAGTGTGCCCACAGACGGGTGGAAGCAGGGTTCTCAACGCTGAGGGAAGAGCTTCTAGATTTTCATTCACACAAAAATAGGAACAAGAGGATTAGCAAGGTCAGGACCTGTCTGCATCCAAGCACAGACACAGGGTACACTCACTTCTTAAAGATGCCTTCTGAGGCAGCGTGGAGATAGTGAGCACTCTCCAGGGTGCTGGACCACTCTCCAGGGTGCTGGATCCAGCCAGGCTGGCACCCTCCTCCTGTATGCCAGCAGTGCCTATGCCATCCTCTGGAGCCAGCCCCCGGATGCTCTCCTGGCTCTCCCCAAGGATGGCCAGCCTCCCACCAAGGCACTTACCATTCTTGTCAGCTGCATTGACATCTGCTCCAAGGTCCAAGAGGCGCTGCAGGCAGGGCAGACGTTCAGGTTCCTCGCTGGCCAGATCTAAGGGGCTACTCTCATGGATCTGAGCCAAAAGGGATAGCAGCCATGTTGGCCTGGGGCCTGAAAGGCTAGTTGGTAAATCTACCACACACACCCAAGCTGACTGGACCCAACTCTTACCCGGTCCCTCCTGTTGATGTCAGCTCCATGGCGCACCAGCAACTCCACCATGTCGGGCTGGTTTCTCAGGACAGCGATGTGTAGTGCTGTGTAATAGGTAACAGGGTCTGGATACAAAGAAATGCAGGTCAGTCTCTTCTCAAAGGTTGGGGACCTGGCCTCAGAGCCTCTCCCCAGCACTGCCACCTCAAGCCTGCAGATGCTGGGCCTGAAGTCCTGGTGTTGGCCTCAGTTTCCTCTCTGTCACTTTCTCAGGACTGTTCCCAAGAAGCATGCAGAGTGTGCTGTGCTCAAGCCTGGCAGTGCAGCCAGCCTTTTGTTTTCTTGAGCCATGCTCTCACTACAATGCCCTGGCAGGCTTTGACCTTGCCAGGTATCCCAGAACCACTCAAGATCCTTGTGCCAATAGGCAGTGATGGTGCATGCCTTTAATCCAAGCACTCAGCAAAGGCAGGGGTATCTCTGAGTTTAAGGCCAGCCTGGTCTACAAAGCTACACAGAGAAACCCTGTCTCAGAAAAAAAAAAAAAAAAAAAAATTCTGCTTCAGCCTTCCACCATGCTTGGCTACAACCAGGCCACATGGAAGGGCTTTGGAACAGATGCTGCCTTCTGCTTACAGGATTCCCAGGTGCTTGCAGCCTCTGAGCATGGTTTCTAATGAAAGATACAACAGCTGTACTGTGTGGGTCAGCACTGGCCCCACATTAGCTCAGAGGCAGTCCTACCTGTTTCTATTGCCTGGGGTAACAGCCAATGGCAGGATAGGAAGTTGGCCCTTCATTATCCCGGATGCTTAAGAAACCTATGAGGCTTGCTGTAACTGATGCCTAGTATGGCTACTCTTCCCAGCTCTAGGGTCTGAGCAAAACCTGCAGAACAGCTCAAAGTCACAGGAAATCACCTTCCCTTGGCTCTGGGCACTACCAGTGCAATTTCACCATAATAGAAGTGGGATTAATCTGGAAGCTGGGGCATTTAATCATATGACAGAAGCAATACCACTCCTGTGGGAGTAGAGGTGCTATGAGCCAACGCAAAGCCCACAGGACTGGGGGAGCCACCCAAAGGAAAAGAATAAGCAAAGTCACTGGGTAGATAAGAGGAAAAGTAGAGGCCAGGCCTGGCTGCCTAGCCCATCTTGCTGACCTTCAAAATTGAGGTTGGCCCCACTCTGCAGAAGGACAGCAGCTGCCCGAGTCAGCCCCAGCTCAGCCATCTTCAGCAAAGCATTGCTCACACCTTCCTGGTAGAATGGAGAGTGGGCCTTCTGCTCCAGAAGCTCAGTGAGGGCCAGGATGCGGCTCTCCTCGCCGGCAGCGTAACTGCACAACAGAGGCAAAGCAGATGCGGTGGGAATGCTTGGGGACCAGCTGCCCTACCCTGTGTGCCATTCCACAATCACCCACAAAAACTGCTCATACTCGGTAGGGCAGAGCCTTTCTTGTTCAAGTCTAAAATGGTTTCAAAGCCATCCTTCAGCTTGCTACCAAGGGGCTGGCTCTGTCCAGCTCTCTCTCACCACCATGAAGGCGGCCTCAAAGCCCTCACCCTTCCTAGTCAACACTACCTACTAAGAGTTTCTTGGGCCTGGGACTGCTCCACACCTTGCCCCAGCTCTGATAACGGCCCAAACACCTTCACTTTCAGATCCACCTTCTCTCCACGAAGTTCATCACTCGCTCTTCTCCCTAATCTCACCCACCAGACCTCTTATAATATGTTGGCCCCAAGGTTCGACCAAAAAAGCTTATCTGGGGCAGCCCTCCAGAATATGCTAGGCTCCGCCCACGGAGGATGGCAGCATCTTGATGTGCAGCCCTCCAGCCCCGACTCGGAGTTCTGGAAAAGCCTGGCAATGCACTCAGAGGAAAGAGGTGATGTGGTTTAGAAAACACTTCCCTGGTGAGACTGACAATGCAATCCCAGTTCATGATGCCCCACCTCTGCCCATAACACCTCGTGCATCCCACACCACACTGCTGGTCTGGGTGCTCGCCTGTCGCAGCGCTCCAAATACCCGGAGAGCCTTGCACAGGGCACAAGAACCACACCCGCTTCCTTTCTCAGAGAGAGGGACCTGCTGTCTGCAGAAAACGCGCTCAGCCACAGCCAGCTCATCTCCCTTCTGGCATCCACGCACAGGGAGCGGCGCCGAGGCCCAAGTCCTCCGCATTGCAAGACGCTGCGAGTTAGCCTCGAGCTGGAGCTCGCGCTCGGAGCCACACAGCTCCCGCCGCGACAACCACAGGGGACCACAGCCACTCACTCATCCAGGGGCTCCTGACGCTCCAGGTCCTGGATGCCCAAGGCGCCCAGGATGGCGTCCACCAGGGGCTGGTATTCGAAGATGATCCTGCGAAAGCCGTGCAGGAATGGCATGGCGACGGCCGTACGTCCCGACACACACACACACACGCCACCTCTTCTCGATCTACCGGTTCAGACCCGGCGCCGGTGACCAGTCCTCTGCCCAGGCCGCGGTTCCGCACCGGAAGTGTCTTTGCCACACCTACTTCCGGTCCTGGCAGGCTGGTGGGGGCGCAAGTTCGGCCACAGTGCCCCCTGCCGCCCAGGAGGACCTCGTGGGCACTCCTCATTGCCCCGGCTCCGCCCCTCCCTATCCCCCGCGGAGCTGCTAGAGGGCGTCCGAGCTCCGCTTGGGCTCATGGCCAGGCTAATTAATACCAGGCTCCCTTCCGAGGTGATGCAGACCCTGTTCCTAGCCAGGACACTGCTCCCTTGCAGCCTTCTTGACTTTGGCCACTGCCTAAGGAAGAGCTGCACCCACCTCAGTCTGCATTCAGGCTGCGTGGCACCCAACTCTTCACTACAGACGCTGGGGACAATTCTTTATTCTCTGTCTCTTGACCCCTGGCCAAACAGGCTACCCACTTTTCCCATTTCTCGCTGGAAAGAATCAAGGAACCTTCATGTCCTGGTCTGTAAAATGGGCATAATCTCACCTGCCTAAGGTCCTAGACCCTGAGCTGGGAAGCAAGAGTGGAGACATAGCAGGAAGAGACTGTGGAGGGACCAGTCATCTCCCCGCCCCCCCAGGAATCTGAGAGGCTGAAACTGACTCCTGCAGCAAGGCCCTGGTGATTCTAGATGGCCAGTTATGGGGAGGTGTCAGTGTTCCAACCCTGTATCAGGGTTTGTGATCTCTCTGCTTGGCACCTGCCATCTGCCATTGTGCAAGAGTTGACTGGCTGGGAACAAAGTTTCTTGTTTGTTTTAAGACAGGAGCTCATGTAGCCTAAGTTGGCCTTGAACTCTCAGAATGGCTAGATTAGCCTTGTACTCCTGAGCCTCCTGCCTTCACCTCCCAAGTGCTGGGATCACAGGCTTAGCTCCAGGATGCCCCAGAACACCAACCCCAGTGTGCATTGGAGTCTCTTACATAGAATGGCATAGCAGTTGTGTAGATCCTACACACTCCTGTCAAATACTAAATCAGCTGGAGATGACTCTGCCTGCACCCAACAGTGTAAATGTCAGGTCAGTAATAGTTTACTGGGTTGCAAACAAACAAACAAAGAACCTATACCAGGGGTTGGAGAGATGGCTCAGCAGTTATGGACCCGTATGGTGGTTCACAACCTTCTATCTGTTACTGTAGTCCCAGATGATCTGATGCCATCTTCTGGACTCTGTGGACACCAGGCACAAAAGTGGTGCATAGACGGGCATGCAGGCAACTCATTCATACACAGGAAAAACAATAACACAGTTGCATCTGGGGGTTGGGGATGCGGCTCAGTTGATAGACTGCTTGGGTAGCATGCATGGAACCTGGGGCTCCACACCCAGCACCATGTAGAATGGACATTGTGGCTTCTTGCTTCAGGTTCAGTCCACCCCTTCTTTCCTCAGTGGCTCCAGCCCTGACCCAGAGCAACTTCAGTTTACCCTTATGAGATCTTTGAGACTCTTCTTTTAAATAAGGACACTTTGAAGGTCCCCAGGAGCACCACTGGAACCTCTGTAATGGTGAGCCCAGATGTGGTCCTTATGGTCCTAGCCTCAGTGTCTTCTCCTACAACTTGATCATTCACCCGGCTCTCAAAGTCCTAGGTCTGGTGAAAGGCATCTTGATGTCACCAGTGGCTGACAGAGAGACAGAGTAACAGTAAGAGCAGAGCCAGTGAAATGGCTCAGAGAGTGGAGGCTTGCCACCAAGCCTCATGACCTGAGTTCAATCTCTGGGACCCTCACGACAGAGGAAAAGAACAGACTCCCACAGGTTGTCCTCAACCTCTACACACAGTGGCATGAGTGGACACATGCATACATAAATGTAAATACATGCATAACAAACAGATAAGAGTTAACCTGCATTTATGGAACCCTCCCTGGGTCCTAGCATTTGGGCTAAACACTCTACAAACTGATTCTGATAAATCCTATTAGACAAATAACACTATACTTTTCATGTGCAAGGAATCAGGCTCAGAGAGGCTACAGAGATTTCTCAGTGAAACACAGCTGGGTAGAGATTCTTCCCTGTCTGTGGGGCCTCTCTACACACTGTCCTCCAGCAGCTCAAAGTCCCTTCAGCTTCTCTGTCACTGGTCCCTAAGAGGGTCCAGACTTGCAGGATGAGGGAAAACTGATCTTTGCCCTTTCACAGCCCTTAGGCATCAGTGGAGCCAGCCAGCTCCCCAGGCTCCTGTCTTTAGAAAGCCCTATGCCCCTTGACCCCTCCTGTCAGCAAGGGCAATTCTGTTTCCTCCATCTGCCTCCCATTAAGGCTGTCAGTCATAGCTCCTACTTCAGCTCTGACCCTTCTGTCTTCTCCTCACCACTGCCCCTCCTTCTCTACTTGAGCAGACAAGCCCCATCCTGCCACCCAACTCCAGAACTCCTCAACCCAATGTGGGACAAACACACAATGCTCAGACCCTGGAAAGGTTTGTGCCTACTCCCTCATGGGATTTATGGGTTATTCTGAATAAATGTTCAGAGGTAACCTTAACATATAAAGAACTTTCAAATCAATAAGACAGTAAAAATCACTCACAGGGTATAGACACAGGACATGCAGATGTGAACCACAGGTAAAAAGTCAGCAAGCACAGGAAGAGATGGCCAGCCTCTTTAGCTGTCTATCAAAGTGACAACAGGGACAACCACACCTTTAATCTCAACATTCAGGAGGCAGAAACAAGTGGACATTCTCTTCAAGCCCATTTTAATCTATATATCAAGTTCCAGGACAGCCATAACAACAAAATGAGACTCTGTCTAAAACCCAAAAAGTGTGTGTGTGTGTGTGTGTGTGTGTGTGTGTGTATGCATGCACATGCACGCACTTTTGAATGCTTGCATGTTCAAACTTACAGACATCAGAGGACAGCTTTTTGAAGTTTGTTCCTTCAACCGTGTGGGTCCTGTGGATTGAACTTAGGTCTTCAGTCTGAGCAGCAAGTGCCTTTATCTACTGAGCCATCTTGCTGGCCCATCCATCTTTGTACTTCTATGAATTTTTTTTCTTTTGCAGTATGTCCTTGTCTTAGTTAGGGTTTCTGTTGCTGTAAAGAGACACCATGACCACAGCAACTCTTATAAAGGAAGATATTTAATTGGGGCTGGCTTACAGTTCCGAGGTTTAGTTTATTATCATGGTGGGAAGCATGGTGGCATGCAGGCAGACATGGTGCTGGAGTTCTGGATTCTCAGACAGCAGGGATAGAATTGAGTCACACTGGACCTCACTTGAGCTTCTGAGACCTCAAAGCCCGCCCCCAGTGACACACTCCTCCAAGAAGGCCACATCTCCTAATAGTGCCACTCCCTAGTGACCAAGCATTCAGACACATGAGTCTGTGGGGGCCATATGGATTCATACCATCACAGTCCTACTAGAGACTTGAAGTTGGACATAAGCGGAAGCTAAGGAACAGCTGAAGGCAGGTCCAGCATCATAGACCTTGCTCCTTCTCCAGACCCCATCTGCCACCAAGAAGGTTACTTCCCCAATGCCCCTGAACTCCTTGGTCTGTCCCCCCAAGCCAGAGGTGGCATAATCCTCATTTGACTCCCCACTAGCAGAAGGTCTCCAGGGCTTTCATAAGGGTGAAAGGTCAGTGTCCTTGAGGGTGGACTGGTCCCTCATTGATCTTTGGAAAGACACCCAACTCTACAGTCAGTCAGACAAACTACACACACACACACACACACACACACACACACACAGGCTCACTTTCTCAGACACAACATATAATTCATTTCCTCTCATTGGTGCTCTCTCATCTGGAAGCGCCGCTGCCAGGACAGGTGGTGCCTTGGCCCCATCCCAAGTCCTCCGTGCCTCTCATGAGAGGCTGGTCTTTAGCCAGCTGCGCCCCTTAGAAGGCCCTCAGGGGGAAAAGGGGGAACGCCCCTTTCTTTCCACATTTACTTCCCTTTGCATGCTTCTCTCCATCAAGTGAAATATTTGGAAGCCATGGCTGCCACCATAGGACTGTTCCATCATGGCGGAGAGGTCTAGCCTCAGTCTTTGGGCACCGAGCAGATGAACTCAGCCTCTTCCTGAAGTACTGTAATGGTTCATCACCCTCTGACTTCCCCCTTTCTTTCCCTTCTGCTTCTCCACCCTTATGGCGAAGTGTGCCTCTGACTAGCAGGCCCAGCTCATTTGGCCCTGTTCAGCTCTGGTCCCAATGTGGAAGACAGATGGCCCTAATTTGTAAGTTCCCTCTGTGGGCTCAGAGGGGAAACGGAGGCACTGGGAGCTAATTGAGAAGAGATTTCCTACCCCTCTCCTGGGACATCTGACCAGAGCCCCTCTCTAAGATGAGATCCCAGTTTCAACTGCTCAACCTTGCAGCCTGTGTAAATGGTCTGTAGCTTTGGGTCATGGCATGGAGCTCTGAGGCCACTTATGGCTACTCTGGGCCCTGGCTATGCCCCTGGTGGGCAGTCTGGGACTGTGATGTGCACACTAAGAGATAGCCCCATGGCATCTTTCTCATCATCAGAACCATCACAGGCCCTGAGTACCCTGGCTGCCCCAGCGTCTGCTGTATGCCTAGAGGCCACAAACCCAGGGACAGGGGATGGTGTGCACAGAGTCACAGTGTCCCTAGCTGGAGGACAGCAAGGATTCTGGGCTGGGGATTTCCCTAGCCTTCGCTCAGCCCGAAGGCCTATCTGTCCAAGCAATGGATGAACTGGGTGATTGATTAGTTTCTTTCCCACTCCAGAATCCAGGGGCCCTTCAGAGTCTGCCAGTCAAGGGTGCTGACTGTGACTTCCAGCTCCATATGTGGAAAACATGGCCCAGACCTGTCCCAAATACCAAGTCACCTCTACCTCTGAGACTCTAGCCTCCTGTGCTTTGGTCAGACCACCCAGAGGACTGTAGGTTCCCTGATGCTGAGGTCTGCTCCACTGCTGGCAGAAGAGTGTGCATGCGATCTGACCCCAGTGGTCCCTCATCTCAGAGGCCCACTGGTGCCTACTTGGCCTCAAGCCCTGGCAGCCTGGTGTGGGGGGGGGGTGGCGGCTGAGAGCTCAGGAGAGAGGCCTTCTGCCCCCCTCTGACTGCTAAGCAAAGCTGACCTGGCCTGCCAAGAGCCAGCAAGAGGGCTTGGATTCCTGGTGGGAGGAAGGATGGGCAGGAGTTGGGGCCGGGGGCTTTTGTTCCTGGAAAGACCAGTCCTCTGTGCCCTGCCTGCCCCGTTGATAAAACTGACTTAGGGCAGGAAGGACCTGTCGCCATCCGTCAGGGAGACAGAGTGGGCCCATGGCTGCTGGAGGAGGGAGAAGGGAAATCTGATCATTAAGAACCTCTCCTGGATGTCTGGGGAACTTAATTAAATTGCTGGAGAGGGCTGGGAGAGGGCCACATCTGGAACCAATATGTGGCCTGCTGTTTTCCCTCTTTCCCTTGGCCCACATCACCACTGGATCAGGGAATTCAGCAGAGAAGAAGGGAGCTGCACCCCTAGACACATGGAGAAGGGGAGAGACAGGAAGGGACTGGAACCCAAGCCAGAATGACACTATGATGGAGACAAACAGAGAAGCAGGGGTCAAGAGGCATAGGTCTGGGGCTCAGTGCATGGCTCAGTAGGGAGAACACTTACCTAGCATGCACAAGGCCCTAGGTTCAATCCTCAGCATTGCATAAAACCTGGTGTGGTGGTGCATGCCTGTGATCCCAGCACTTGGGAGGTGGAGACAAAAGGATCAGTTCAAGGCCAGCCTGGGCTACATGAGACAAATAGAAAACACACATCTATTTTACAGGGGGGGAAGACTAAGTCCCACAGAATTCCAGAAATGAACAGGCCCTGGCACCAGTCCTGTGCATAGCCATATTTGCCCTGACTGACACCAGATGACAGACACCGGGACACCCTCTGCTGTGGATTCTGTCATTTCTCTGTTGTAGTTCAGAGGGAAGCGAGCTGCCCCTGTGGCTGAACCTAGGCTGGTTATAGGGATTTGATCCTGGGCCTGTCTGGACACTGTCTAGCTGTGCTCTGTGGGCCACTTCAATTGGAATGACCTCATTTAGCAGTTATTTCATGCTGGCTGGTGCTGGGCATGGGGCTCTTCTCTAGGGAGACCACAATGTATCCAGCAGGCAGCTGGTAGGAGCCAGCAGCTGAGGCTGAAGTTGTCCAGAATGTGGGGGTGAACTCATGCAACAGGGTGTGTTCTCTCTCTCTCTCTCTCTCTCTCTCTCTCTCTCTCTCTCTCTCTCTCTCTCTCTCTCTCTCTCTCTCTCTCTCTCTCTCTCTCTCATATGGAGCAAGAATCCCCAGCTGAGTCAGTCCTCCATACAAGAATGGATGTATGGCTGACCAGCCTTGACTCCTGGGGACATCCCACAATGGCCTAGGCCTCTTTTGCAGCCAGTTTCTACAGCAATCCAGGCTTATTTGCCAGTTGCCTCCCAGGTCCCAGGCCCACAGGCCCCAGCCAGGTTCCCTGCTCCCCAGGCAGGGCTGTGAGGGAGAACATATTTCCCAGCCTCCTGCCTCCGGGGAAAGCTTTGCTCTCTTCAAACCTAACATTGCTCCTTCCGTGTGACCTCCTTTACATCAGCGTTGTGCCTGCAGAGGCTCTGTCCTCAGAGGAGCGCCCACATGTGACAGCTGGGGCCCTCACATCCATGTTCCAGAGCGGCTCAAACCCTGGCACTGCTACTCTGTCTAGTTCCTGCCCCACACTGTTATCACTCGCCTGCGCACAGCAGGCAGGGGGTGGAGCTTATGGATGTCCAGGATCTTGGTGTATAGGTGTGAGGATGAGTTACATCTCTGCTCCTGAGAGATTTTTGAAATGTCATTTGAACTCTCTGGTGTAGTGGGGAAAGAGGCACAGCAAGACAAAGACCACAACAAAGAAAAAGAAAAAAGCTGACTGCAGCTTCTGCCTGAGCAAGTTGGGCCAGCTAGTGTTCTGTGGGTCTGTCCCACACTAAAAGTCCCCGCTAACTGCCCCTACACCTGCTCCCCTTTTGCTGGATGCTACGCGGTCATACTTCCACCATGAGCCCTCACCTTTTGTCGCCTCGGTTTCCCTTTAGTACAGGCTCAGCGGCCCCTCTGGACTGAGCCTGTCCCCAGCAGCTCTAGAAGGTCCTCCATAGAACTGTCGATAGGCACGGGCTTGGTGGCACACACTTTTGGTCTCGGCACTGGGAGGCCAAGGCAGGCCAAACTATGAGTTTGAGGCTGGCTTGATCTGCATAGTGAGGCTCTGACTCAAAATAAAACAAACACAAACAACAAAACCCTGTTGATGGTTACTAAGCCTGGGATTTAGAGACATTTGAGTGTCAGGGGAAGGGAAAACAGCTGTATGTGCACCACCAGCAGACCAGGCCGCCTGCTGCACCGTATAACACAGCTCTGTTAGCAGAGGAAGATCTGAAGGAATCTGGGAAGCCATCTGCAGTCGACAGGGGGCATGCAGCTCCACCCAGACTACTTCTGCGCACTGCACATGCGCTGAGCTGTGATTCCTCCTGGAGGAAGAGGGATCCCTTCTGGAATCTGGGGGCCAGGTATCATAGGCAGGTAGGGTGGGAAGGGGAAGGTGGGAACCCATACTGAGGAATGTGGGTGATCATATGGGCAAGGGTGGTGGGGTGCACAGGGAACAGTTGTCAAAGCCTGTTTAAGATTCCCCAGGAGGGACCCAAGGCAGTGGCCCTACCACAGGCAGACCACATGAATCCTTGAAACAAAGGAGTGAGAGACCTCATCCCTGCTCCTGTCCCAGACCCCTGACAAGGTAGTGATGTACAGATTTCAAATAAACCATCCTCATTAGCCACACATTTTCTGCTGGGAGAAAAATAATGCTGGTCCCCATGGAGAGGAAAAGGAGGAGGAAGAGAAAAAGGAAATTTCATTATTATAGATTGTTTTATTTAAAAGTCCTCAGGCCTCATCCCTTTGCAAAAACAGCAGAGGCTGAATCTTTTCTCAATGGTTCACTGTCCTGTGAATGACAGAGAGATGGGGGTAATGTAAGGCTCTCCACAGAAGCATGTGTTAATCTGCATGCCTCAAGAAACTTAAGCAGACCACTAAATCCCACTAAATCAGAGGGAAAGAAAGCTGGAAGGGGCCTCCCCTCCATCTTTTTACCCTCTTTTCCCCACTTTAGAACTCTGTTCCCTTTGGTCTTAAAAATAAGTCATATTTCACCCCCCCACCCCCTCACCCTGCCACTACCAAATATCAGCAATCAACCAACTGAGGAAGTGGGAGCCTGCAGGGAGTTCCCCAGATTAGACCCTTGGCTTAATTATTTAGCGCCTGCCTGGATTGGGTAGGCGGAACGTGCCCTCCTGGCAAGGGTTCAAGAGTGAGTTATAAATGAAAGGAGCAATTATAGCCCCAATTAGCCATCGAGCTGGGAGCCTTGTCTGAAGCCTTGGGCCCTGCCCGGGCCTCTCTGCACCCCAACTCCTCCCAGGCACTGTCTCCCTCCACAGCGAGAGTAATTACAGTAAGATGTTGCTGGGCCTAGGCAAGATCAGGGCAGCACCCCAGGGCTTCAGGGAGGTCCTGGGCACCTCCAGCCTTGACTGTTGCGCCAACACTTAGGGGCTCCCTTCTGATTTCCCTGAATCCAGAGGAAGAGGCAGGAGTTTGAGCTGAGGGAGGGTTAGGGTTCGCTTGGGATGTCCAAGTGTTCACCACTGTGAGTACTGAGAGTGACAGCCCCATTTGGAAAACACTTTTAAGTATTGGAGTGGATGAGCACAGCAGAGTTTATCCCAAGCTTAGGCAGGCCAAGTCCTTGGGCACTAGGGCTTGTGTCCTGATGCCCACTTACAATTTATCAGTATGCAGTAGGTACTCAATAAATCATAGTGGGATGCGTTACTTGGGTGTTTTTCTTTTCTTTTTAAATATTATTTTTGTTTTATGTACATTGGTGTTTTACTTGCATGTATGTCTGTGTGAGGATGTCAGATACCATGGAACAGGAGTTATAGACAGCTGAAAACTACCATGTAGATGCTGGGAATTGAACTCTGTAAGAGTAACCAGTGCTCTTAACCTCTGCACCATCTCTTCAGCCCATTGGATGTTTTTCTTTTTCCTTTCTTCCTTCTTTCCTTTTCTCCTTCCCTCTCTCCTTCCTCCTTTATTCATTCCTCCCCTCTCTTTCCCTCTTCCCCTCCTTCCCTCCTTCCTTTGCTCCCTCCCTCCCTCCTTCCTTCTGTTATAACAGACAGACTCACTGTGATACATGCCATCATTGACTTTAGGGTTTCCAGGAATCAAGACAAAAGGGAAATACAATGGTTCCCATTATTTGGCTGTTTTATATATTTATTCATTTATCTTTAAGGATAATTCTCCAAGAAAAAAAAAACATGTATTTTCACCCTTAAGTTCCCATGTAACCCCCTGGCATGCTAGTTAGGAGCCTGACAAAGCATAGGGTGACAGACCTTAAGCTCTCTGAGTCTGTGTCTCCCTTCCTTGCATGTTCTGAAGGGGCTGGGAGGTAGATGAGGCTTCTGAGCTTTCCTGGCTTAGGGTAAGGCCCATTACAGTTGAGGCCCTGCTACCATGAGTGTATCTTAATCTTTGAATGTGTACAGAAAGGCACAGCTGTCCTTCAGTGTCGTGGGAGATGCCCCACTAATGCTCACTTAACAGAGGACCAAGTCCCTTATGCCAAGAGGGTCATCTGTTTATAACTGCATAACTGCCTTCTGCCTAAGCCATCTCTAGGTTACAAGGGTTCCCAATGCAACACAAATGCTGGGGAATAGTCCCATACTGTATTGCTTAGGAATAATGACAGGGAAAAAGTCTGTACGTGTTCAACACAACTCTATTAATTTTTAAATTTAATTGATTCACAACTGAGTCTTGCGGTATGTATCTTAGGCTGATCTTGAACTCTAGATCCTCATTCCTCTGCCTCCCAAGTGCTGGGACCACAGGTGTGCACCACATCCCTCTATATAGATGTGATGTTTGTCTATTTATCTATCTACCTACCTATCATCTGTATCATCTATGTATGTATGCATGTACCTATCCATAATCTATCATCTATGTATGTATCTATCTCTATCATCTAGGAATGTGTTTATGTATATATCTGTCTGTCTGTCTTTCTGTCTGTCTATGGGCTGGAGATGTAGCTTAGTTGGTGGAGTACTTCCTTTGCAGTAACAAAGTCTTGGGCTCCATCCCCAGCACCATATCACCTGGCCCGGTGGAGCACACTTATAATCCCAGCACTTGGCAAGTTGTAAGCCAATCTGAGGTATATGAGTCCCGTCTCTCTATATGTGTATCTTTTTGATTCCTAGTTGATGGACTCCAAGAGGGAGTGTACTGTGGGTAGAGAGAGCTGACTAAACCACCTGAGCCCTTGTTATGAACTGAGAAGGTCTCACTGAAGCCAGGGATCCTCCAGAAATCCGGATGAGGGAAACTGGGGCTCAGAAAGCTCTGGGCAGTGAGCTGATTGAAGGAAGACAACCATTTTGCTCATTCGGCTCTGATCCTTGTCTCAGAGGGAAGACCAGAGTTTAGCTTTCCCAGAGTGCCCTGCTTGATCCCAGCCTGACACAATATTTAGAGTGTTGCAGTCATGCCTGGGCACCTCTAAGTTACATCTCTATAGTGTTCCAGACTTCCCAGATGAGCAGTCGGGAGCAAGATTCCTGGTGGGAGCTTCTGGGAGTGATCCTTGCTCAGTGCTCTCCCACATGTCCAGCTTTGCCTGTCACCAGGTGGCAGAGAACTGCAGGGACCCACCAGGGACTTCCTTCATTCCCTATCTGTGACTGAGCTGGTCTTTGAGTGATTGACAGCCAAGTGTCTTGAGGAGCTGTTGTGATGGATAAAGAATGAGACAAATGTAACTCACAGAGACACAGAACCAGTTCCAGCTCAGTGACTGTAAACAACAAAAAGATACAAAGGAGCTGGAGAGGCCTCAGCAATTTTGCAATCTTTCAGAGGCCCCTACTTGTGTTCCTAGCACCCATGTTGCATGTTCCAGAGTGCAGCTCCAGGGGTTTGGTGCTTTCTTCTGGCCTCTTTGGGCACCAGGCAAAGTTGTTACAGTTCTGCTCCAGTCCCCCAGGGAGTGGAGTGTAACAACTTCACTTTGACTGCTCCACTCAGGGTAGTTTCTATGTCTCTGCTCCCGCAAAAGCAGCAAAACAAAGTCTCACCCAAACCCCATTCAAGAGATTTATTGGGAAGGAAGAATCCAGGGGAGTGGCTGCCCTCTGCCACAGTGGCAGAGGACACAGCTGGGGAGGCTGAACAGACTTGGGGGGGGGTTATATAGGGCGTCTTAGGGGGTGGAGTTTTCCTAGGGAGATTTCCAGAGTGGGGATTGGTCAGATTTCAATCCTTGAGCTCAGACTAGCTAGACCTTGTGCTCAGGAATTTGTTGGTTTTCTGCACAGGTTTAGGGTCAGATTTGGCTCTGATTTCAGGGCTAAAGTGTATTTCTTTCACTGGTCCTTTTTGGCTCTAATTTCAGGACCAGGTTGTATTTCTTTCACTGGCTCTGATTCCAGGGACAAAGTGTGTTTCTTTGGCTGGCCCTCTTTCCCTACAGGCCACATTTACTGTTCTGTCTCTTCCATTTTGGGGGGACCTTTGTGGTTGCATTAAGCCCAGATGGATAGCCTAACTCCAGCTCCCCTGTTCAATATCACCTGGTTAGCATCTCCAGTCCAGCTTCTGCCTGAATTCCTCAGTGACATATCCACAGGTTTCAGAAATTATGTTGTCAACACTTTCGGGAGACCATCAATTGTCTATCACACCCAGATGTCTTATCTCTGGGTATTATTTTTCTTACATGGATACAGAGCAATAGTGGGTAGTAATATGCTGCTAGGCTCTCAGTTAAAATTATGGCTGGGGGCCTGAAGAGATGGCTCAGTGGTTAAGAGCACTAGCTGCTTTTGCAGAGAACCTGGGTTCAAGTCCCAGCACCCACAGTGGTTCACAGTGCTGCAGTCTTTTCTGGCCACGGGCATCTTATGGTGCACATACATGTAAACAGGCAAAACACTCCTACACATGAAATAATAAAATACTTTTTAAAATCATAGCTGGAGAGACTCGGGATGCCTCAGGCTGGGGATGGCTCAGTGGGTAAATGTGCTTTTTGTTCAATCATGAAGACTTTAGCTCAAATTCCCAGCACCTACATAAAAATTGAGATGTGGCCAAGCTGGCCCCTGAAACCACAGTGCTTTGAGGAGCAGAGACGGGAAGATTTTTAAGGGCATAAGGTACCTGACCCCCTCCTATAGCCTTCAAATATATGCCCTGGCACATATACATACACAGACATACACACATGTACATCATATACACAAAATGTGATATATGAACATATATGTGATATGTAGAGAGATGACTGAGCAGTTAAGAGAATTTGATTCTGACAGGCAGTGGTGGCACACACCTTTAATTCCAGCACTTGGGAGGCAGGAGCCAGTCTGGTTCACAGGGAAAGTTCCAGGACAGGCTCTAAAGCTTTGTCTTGAACTCCCCCTCCAAAATGTACACACACACACACACACACACACACACACACACACACACACACACGACAGATGCCAGGAGTGGTGGTGTGCACCTGTAATTCTGTCACTCAGGAGGTTGAAGGAGCATCTAGAGTTCAAAGCTGTCCCAGGCTACATTGTGAGCACCAATTCTCAGAAAAGAAAAAAAAAATATATTAGGCAAGACTGTTTCAAGATAGAGTAGTTTATAAAACAGATCAATTTTTATTTTATGACATCTATGACAATGTTCCTCTACTTGTTTACATATATAGATGCCAGCTAGAAGGATGGACTTTAAATTTTTTTCTTTTAGATTTATTACATATACAATGTTCTGCCTGCAAGAAGAG
Source organism: Phodopus roborovskii (assembly GCF_943737965.1). Classification (NCBI taxonomy): domain Eukaryota; kingdom Metazoa; phylum Chordata; class Mammalia; order Rodentia; family Cricetidae; genus Phodopus; species Phodopus roborovskii. The sequence goes on from NW_026126418.1 coordinate 71,821,576, forward strand.
GGCAAGAGGGCAACGTATGGTTGTGAGCCACCATGTGGTTGCTGGGAATTGAACTCAGAACCTCTGGAAGAGCAGCCAGTGCTCTTAACCCCTAAGCCATCTCTCCAGCCCCCCCTTTTTTGTGGTGGTTTGAATAAGAATGGCCCCATAGAGTCATATATTTAAATGTGAATTAATCAGGGAGTGCAGCTTTTGAGAGGATTAAAGGGGTTAGGAAGTGGCCTTGTTGGAGGAGTAGGCTTTGCAGGTTCTAGAGCCCATGCCAAGCCCAGAGTCTCCCTCTGCAGACCTCTCAGAGCCTGCCTGCCTGCTGCCATGCTCCCTGCTGTGATAATAATGTACTAACCCTCTGAAACTAAGCAAGCCCCTAGTTAAATGAATACCTTCTTTCATAAGAATTGCTTTGGTCACAGTGTCTCTTCACAGCAATAGAACAGGAACTAAGACAATTTTTTCTTGTCTTATTACTTTTTCTAGTCCTTCCACTCAATATTAAATAAATAGGATGGTTCTCTCCAATCTCCCTTTATTAAACTAATTTCTTCTTTTTTGTTTTTGTTGTTTTTGAGACAGGGTTTTTCTTTGTAACAGCCTTGGCCAAACTGGAACTCACTTTGCAGACCAGGCTGGCCTCAGACTCACTGAGATCTGCCTGCCTCTACCTCACTAATGCTGGAATTAAAGGTGTGTGTCATTACCACCTTGCCCTAAACTAATTTCTTATGTGAGACAGGGTCTCAGTGTATATTCCAAGTTGGCCTGGAACTTGCTATATAGCTCAGGCTGGCTTCACATTCACAATCCTTCTGCCTCAGTATCCCAAATACTGGGATTACAGACACACATCACCAGTGTCTGACAAAGTCAACGTTAAAAATATTTGAAGTAGTTCTTGGATAAATGGCACAGCCCTGGTTCAATTCCCAGCACCCAGATGGCAGCTCATAACCATCATACTTCCAGCTCAGTAGATTCAATACTCTCTCCTGACGTCTGGTGGCACCAGGCACATTCATACATAAATGCAGGAAAAAACCCATATACATAGTAAGATACACACACACACACACACACACACACACACACACACACACACACTTAAGGTAGTAAGTGTTGACTGTTACATGTCAGGCCTCTTTGGGAATGAGATAATGGTGATTTTAATTCTCTTAATTTTACTTAAGCTTTAAAAAAAATCTCAGGGCTAGTGACTTTGCTCAGCAGGTAAGGCACTTGCTGCCAAGTCTGTACCTGAATTCCATTCCTGGAACCCACACAGTGGCAGAAGAGAACTGACTTCGTCCAAGTCCTCTGTATATGTGCACAGGCAGAGTAAATTAATATAAAAGCAAGCAAAGAATAAAATGAAATCTTAGCTGTTCGACATCACTTCCATGTGAAGAGAAGATAGCTCTTCTTTTCCTTGATATATGAGCTTTGGATGGGAGCAGGTCAGCATTGTTCCTCAAGCTGAAATCCAGATCTCAGCTTCCAACAGAACCGCAGGCCCTGTGGAATCCAGAGCAGGCCCTGTCATCTATTCACCCGACTCTGGGTTAGCATCTAGAATTTGTTCAAATCACTATGGAAACTCTCTTAGCCAACCCCTCCCTTCTGCTTTTCTTAGGTTATGGGTGTTCCCTTGGCTGAGTTCCTCTGGGTCTCAGCTCTGCTGGAGCAGCTGATGTCTCTTGTCCCTCTCTGCCACCTCGCTCCACCCAGCCCTCATCCCGATATTGGCATGAGCAGTGACCATTTGGAGCCATTCTACTAGTTCCTCTATTTTGCTGATGGTGGAGTGGACTACGGGAGGATAAAAGAATGACTTCCTTAAAGCCACACAACCAGGCAACAGTGCTGAGCTCAGCCAAATCCAAGCCTCCAAGCTTCAGGGTCCAAGATAAAATCAGCAGCTTGACTGACTGCTCGGAGTAGATGCTCCAGAAATAGTAATTGCTGGGCTAGGGAATCTGCTCAGAGGTGTGCCGCTTGCCCAGCACTTGCATGCTCCATCCAGAACTTTGCAAAACACAGAAAAACAGCAAAACAACTTTAGCTGAGTGTGGTGGCACACACCTTTGATCCTTACATTCCAGAGGCAAGGTGGGTGATCTCTGAGAATTCAAACCCAGCCTGGTCTTCATAGTGAGTTCAGGGCAGCCAGGGCTCCATCGAGAGGCCCTGTCTCAAACTATTTTTGTTGTTGTTAATAGCAAGCTTTATTTTCATTGTAACATAGTAGACCTATGCAAAAGTCCCACATCACAAATGTCACCAAGAGATTTCACATACTTCTGGGAAGGACATGAGGCTCTCTCTGGGCCCCCCAGTGTTACCCAACATTTTCCCCCCTGGTCTACTAGTACAGAAAGGAGAGATGTCATCCCACAAGAGTGAAACTGCATGAAGGCAACATCTGCTCTCAGGTTAGGCACTCGCCACCCCTGAACAGTTACAACAGTAAAAGCTCATTGTCACCTCATCAGGTTCAGTGTGCATTTATAAAATGTGAGAATATGTAAATACACTGCACTTTTTTCTTAGACAGTGTAAATGTAGAAGTTCGGAGAATTTCATTTCTTTATGAGCCCAAGCAGGGGTGTGGCTACTATGGATGCGGAGAACTCAGCACACTAATTCCAAGCTTGGCAACCATCAGCAAACTGCACCTGTGATTAAACCTGCAGGCATAAAATTCCTGGAGTTGTCAGATCTCATCCCCATGATGCCAGCCAAGATCCTGGATGTAGCTAGGAAAACCCTCACATTCCTGGGATCCTGAGGCAGCTGTTAAGCATTAAGGCCTGCTAGGCTTCTGAAGAAGAGTCCAGCAGCCAGGGAAGTCACACTATCTGGTTTTGCATGGTCAATAATCCCACCAGTAGCAACCAGGGCTGCATAGCCAAAGCCAAGATAATTAAAAGGCACCAGCAGGCCACTGTCCTTATGCATTGTTCCATTACTCTGGAAACCACACCAGGCCCACACCCAGCACTGGAGTGGGAGTCCAAAGGCCTGTGCAGGAGGACAAAGGCAAGGACAAGTACCCATTGAAGAAGGCAGGTCAGGAGTCGGGCTCAAACTGTTAATGTAAATACCATTAACCTTTATTGCTTCTTAGGTGCCAGGTGTCAACTTATTTTTTAATTTATTTTTTTAAAGATTTATTTATTTATTATGTGTGCAACATTCTGCCTCCATGTATGTCTGCGGGCCAGAAGAGGGCACCAAATCTCATTATGGATGATTGTGAGCCACCATGTGGTTGCTGGGAATTGAACTCAAGACCTCTGGAAGAGCAGTTAGTGCTCTTAACCTGTGAGTCATCTCTCCAGCCCCTAAATTTATTTTTAAAACCATTTGATTTTGCATGTTTGTGTGTGCCTGAGTGTATGTGAGTGCATCTGGAGTGAGGGTGGCATTGAACACCTGGAACTGTGAGCTGCTATGTGGATGTAGGGTACTGAACCTAGGTCCTCAGCAAGAGCAGGACCATCTCTCCAGCTCCCCCAACTTAGTGTTAAAATTGATCGACATGTGTGTAGTGTGTGTGTGTGTGTGTGTGTGTGTGTGTGTGTGTGTATGCGGGCATGCATATGATAGTGGAAATTTTGCCTTCCACTTTATATGCAGCATGGACTCTTTTCAGCAATTTACACTAGGCTAGCTAGCCCAAGAGCTTCTGGGATTCTTCCAACTCCACTTTCCATCTTTTTCTTTCTTTTTAATCTTCTTTTAAAAGAGTTATCTCATGTTTTAATTATGTGTGTGTGTCTTGTGTGGGTATGTGCTTGTGAGTACTGGTGCCTGTGGAGTTGAATCCCCCTAACTCTGTAAGAGCAGTAAGCATTGTTAACTACCAAGCCACCTTTCTCTAATTCTCTGCCTCCTGTCCTCCTGTAGGAGGCCTGGGATTGCAGGTGCTGCTGTAATCTGGCCTTGATTTGGGTTTTAAATCATCATGCTTGCACAGTAAGCATTCTTACCCTCAGAGCCCTCTCCCTGGTCCTCATTAACACTTCTTCACTCTTATTTGGCACTGGAGGAAGCTAGGTGCTAAGCTGCTTGCTCAGGGTTCAAGCACTGCATTGATCTGAACACAGAGGCCAGAGCCACAGCATTATCATTGAGGGCTGATACAGAAAGTCACTGCTGCACATGAATAGGTGAAGGATGCCACTGTGGCCAAAGTTTCCCTCCAGACCCTAACATGGCCCATCTAGGCTCTGGGTCAGTCCCACAACATCTTGAACAGAGCAATTTCATTGGTTATCCGGCCCTAGAAAGAGCCCTTGCCTTCCTGCTTCCCCATCCAATGGAATGGAAGCTAGATCATCTCTCAGACCCTTAGCAACATTCTCCCTGTGTCATGGGCTGAGGCCCAGGGTGCGATGTGGGTGGGTCAGTCCCATGGTGTCCTTCAGGGTGGGTCTCAGGAGGGTTCCCTGCCACCCCACCCCTGCCTCCAGACCTCCTGGTAGGGTTCTCTTTGATGCTATGATTTCATGCCTTTCTGATGGTGGCAAGAGCACAGAAGGGCAGTACAGTCCTGGGGCAGGACTTGGAGTCTCTGGAACACTGAGTTTCCATTCTTCTCGCCCAGTGCCGTTTTTTCTGGGTTTTCTCGAAAAAGTTTAAAGATAAACCCCGTCTGCTCCCTAACCCCTCCCCCCACCTCTCATCTGTCTGTCACCCTTACTGAGTTTCTCCCTTGTGCACCCTAGAGGGAAGGTCGGCCCTCCCAAGCTTTGTCTTTCTCAAGCGGAACGCTGGGGACAGGCGCAGAAGTGTCACCCACTGGGAGATGAGAGAAATGGCGTTGGCCTCCGTCCCAGAACCTTCCTTTCAGCGTGGAGGGAACAGGGTGGTCCTCGAAAACCTCTGATTCTTTCCGTTAGGGTGGGGACAATGAGGGAGAAGATGGGAAGCGTTCAAGGCCATTCTTGGCTACGTAGCAAATTTAAGGCTAATCTGGAATATATGAGACCCTGTCTAAAGAGAAGTGGACTGGAGGGGAGGGGGTCCGTCACCTTTCTTAGAGTGCCCCCTCAACCCGCGCCACCCAATAAGCAACAACATTCAGAGACGGATTCCCTACCGAACACCTCTGGGGACCTTGGTTGGGGGATTTAAAGAGACACCCCTCGCGGGACTTGGACACCCTAAACTACGTCTGGGAGTCCGAGGACCCCGTCCTGGCCCCGCCTCCCGCCGGACGGCGCAGGACGCAGGGAGGGGAGCCCGGGGCGAGGTCCGCCCCGAGAAGGGGCGTGTGGCCCGGGCAGCTGCCTAGCGAGCGGACCGCCCGTAGGGGAGGGCAGAAAGTTCGCGTCCCCAACCGACGGACTTGAGCGCCGGCGCGGCGAGCAGCAGGAGGCGGCGGCGGCCGGCAGAGGCGCGGCCGGGGTATGGACAGCGCGGCCGCCGCCTTCTCCCTGGACCCGCCGGCGCCCGGCCCGGGACCCCCGCCCGCACCCGGAGACTGCGCCCAGGCGCGCAAGAACTTCTCGGTGAGCCACCTTCTAGACCTGGAGGAGGTGGCGGCGGCCGGGCGCATGGCTGCAGGGCCGGTGGCGGGGCCCGAGGCGCGGGAGGGAACGGCGCGCGAGCCGTCCGGGGGCAGCAGCGGCAGCGAGGCGGCGCCGCAGGACGGTGAGTGTGCGGCGTGGGAACCGGGCCGGGGCAGCGGGACTTGGGCTGCGGGACTTGGAGTTACCGGGAACCCTTCGCCGAGAAACCGACTGCGGGATCCCCGGGCTGAGGGGCTCCCGGGAGGCGGAGGGACTCGGGCTGTGGGACTCACTGGCTGCGGGATCCAGTCTCTGGGACTTCTAGGCTGAGGAATCTTCAGCTTGTGTTGTGGCTGTGGGACCCGCGGGTACTGGGACCCCCACCCCCAGCTGCGAGATTCCAGCTACAGAGACCTCTGGCTTACAGGATCCCTGTGCTGTGGGATCCCGGCTGTGGAAGTGGGGTGTGTGACACACAGTTTGAGAGACTGTGACCTCAGCTACAGGGACCTCCTAGCTGCGGGATCCCAGCTGTGGGCACTGAAGAACTGGGTTGTCCAGAGCGGGAACCACAGTCCCAGAATGTACTGTCCAGTGGTGAGCTGCTGTTGTCTCAAAAGCTCCTCCTTCGGAAGAGACCCGCTTTGAACAAGGTCCACTTGCAGTCTTGTGACTTTTGGAAAGCTGGCTGCCCTTGCATCCCAAACCCACCTACCCTCGCATCCCAAACCCACCTACCCTCAGAAGCTGGTGCTGTTGCTTTTGGGAAAACTGAGGCTGTGGAAGGGACAAGCCATTAAGTCAAACTCGGTTCAGCCCCTTAGAGCTAAGGCAGGCAGGTCTTAGGGTTTGTGAGGTGGGCATGCCTGCACAACCACACCCTTCGGTTTGGGGTGGAGGAGCTCTGGGAGGAGTATAGCCAACTAGGGCTGCCCCCTCCCCCCGCTAAGGTTAAAGGTCATCTGGAAGGGGCTTTAAAAACAAACAATCCAAATAGCACCCCCCCCACACACACACACACAACCACCCAGGATTATAGAGTCCTCAGCTCAGCCTTTCATAAAAGAGGGAGAAGTTGATTGGGAAATTAAGACGTAGGGATAGGCTTGGGGGAGGGGAGACTGGGAATGAAGGATTCGAATGACACAAAAATCCCAGCCTAGACAGCTTCGGTGAGGAGCAGGGCAGGGGGATGGCTAGAGTCACCAAAATCACTTAGGTGCTAGGGGACAGTACTGGTTGTGCTGAGACACCTGACTGGTGTGTGGAGAGGTGATAGAAGGGGGGTTGTTATCCCCCACCTTCCCTTCCACCCTAAGCACTCACTTCCGGTAGTAGGCTCAGGGTCAGGAGGTTACTCAGGCAGCCTGGGAGCCTCAGCTTTCAGACAAGAGGGCGTCCTCGGAAGCCAGAGATGGCAGTGGCACTGTCTGGAGCCAAGGCTGTGAGCAAGAGTACATCCACTGGTGCGAAGCATGGGACCCAGCCCCTGGCTGCTCCTGCCTCCCTCCTCCCTGCTCCCTGCTGGTGGCCACTTCCCGCCCTTTGCAAGAGCCTGGCTACTCTCTTCCCTCTTGTGTTGGGTGATGGATGATGAGTGAGTTGACAGCCCTGGGAGTCAGCTTCTCTATCCTTGATGAAAAAGTAGAGGAAAGGAGCCATTTCTGGCCAGAGGTAAAGTGACATGCTCAGGGTTCTCTGGTTTCACCTTGGTGACTGAGGCTGTGTGGCATGACAGAGGAAAGAACAAAATCAAGGTGAAGAAGGAAGGGGCAGCAGAGGAAGACAAGGAGAGAACACTGGCATTATGATGTAAGAGGGCGGAGGTGTGGCCCTGGTAGGGAACGCACAGCACTAAATCTGATTTCTTTGTCATGGAGCCTACAATAGACATTCTCAATCTGTGGGTCTCAACCCCTTTGTCAAACCTCTATCTCCAAAAATATTTACAATTCATAACAGTAGCAAAATTAGAGTTATGAAGTAGCAACAAAAATAATTTCATGGAGCCAGGCATTGGTGGCCTATGCCTTTAGTCCCAGCACTCGGGAGGCAGAGGCAGGTGGATCTCTGTGAGTTCGAGAACAGCCTGGTCTACAAGAGCTAGTTCCAGGACAGGTTCCAAAGCCACAGAAAAACCCTGTCTTGAAAAAACCACAAAAAAAAAAAAAAAAAAAAAAAAAAAAAAAGAAAGAAAGAAAGAAAATAGTTTCATGGTTGGAGGAGTAGGAACTGTATTAAAGGGTCACAGTGTCTCCCCAAATGGACCTTTTCCTCCAGGGGAATCCCAGATGGCAAGTGTGAGCTAGGGTGTGAGTGCCCAGATGGTGTCATTGGCAGCCTCTAGGAAGCTGGGTGGGTAGCGGGTGACCCCTATTTCCTCGGGATCTGGCCACAGGCATCCTGAAAACTCATGAGAACTTCCAGGCTTTTCCTGGGGTGCAACTTCTTGCACATGGGATGCAGGACATATGGAGTCAGGTGCTAGATCCAAGGCCAGGTTCAAGAAATCACTGCTCTTTCTGGGTTGAGGTGTACAGATAAGAAGGCAGAAGAAGGAGGCTAAGGCAACTTCCTGATCATCCCTTTGGTTAACTGTCTTTCCCACAGCCATGGATTGGTTTCACAGTCCCAAGGCCTCCAAAGATTGGGAGGAGGGACCTGTCCTTTCCACCTCCTGGTGAGCCCAGCTGGAATTGCTGGAACCCGTGGAATGAGGGTACCAGTTGTAGGAGGAGCATAGAGGCCCAGTGTGCACAAGGCCTTGGTTCCATCCCCAGCAGGAAGGGAGCAGGGAAGCAAGGGAAGGAGGAAAGGGAAGGGTGCCAGGACCTACCCTCAGGGGAGCACATGTGGGCCATAGGCTGTGCTGGTAACTCCCCAATCCTGAGCCCTCCAGGGCACAGACCCCCTTGAAAGGCAATCTCCCTGTGGTTTCTGCAGAGTAGGGATGCCCCCTAATAGAAAAAATGCAGGTTATTGGGGAACAAATGAGTGAGAACTCCTGTTTACATCCTGCCAGTTAAAAAACGAAGCCAAACCAACCAATCAACAAACTAAAATCCTTGTGTTTTTTTTAAAAGCCACTGGTAGATCCAGCCCTTGTCTGCTAATGATGTTCCAAGCCCTTGCTCCCCTGAGAACTGGCTTCTTAGGCTGCGGCTTCGCTAGTGACTCAGAACAAACCAGGGTCTCGGGTTCCTCCTAAATCAAATGCTGAGCTATGCCAAGCACGTTAGGAAAATAAACCCTCCTTCTCTGCCTTTGCAATGGCATACAACAAAAGAAACCACATTAATAACCTCCAGTTTCTTGAAAGCATTCCCTCCTGTGGGCAAGGCGGAAACCAGGCCCTGGACACGCTGAGAAAATAAACATGGCCCCAGGAGCAAGGCAGAGAGGCCTGAGTCAGGGCAGCCCGGGCTCTGCTTCAGGCTGGTACCTTTGGAGAAGCATAGGGTGCTGGGTTGCCAGGGAGACTAAATGGATCTCAAGAGGATTGTGTGTGTAGATTTTGGGCAATGGGACACCTGAAATCCAAGGAGGTCCTTGGGGAGCTGAGTGGCAACTGGTAATTGGGATGAGTCTAGATTAGGGTGGGGATCTGTTCTTTCCCTTTGTTAAACAGGACCATAGGGGGAACTGGAAGTCCTGAGAAATCAGTGGGTTCCAGAGACTGGTAGACTTTCAATCTGTCAGGCTTCACCCTCTCTCTGTGTCTCTCTCTGGCTTTCTAAGACTGTCTCATGTGGTCAGGCTGGCCTCAAATTTGCTACTTAGCAGAGACTAGCCTTGAATCCTTACCTTCTTACCCTACCCCAAGGCTGGGATTACAGGCATATACCATGCCCCACCATCAGCTAATCTTTTCTGTGATAATTCATGGTTAGTTCAGGATTTACCATGGCCTATTTGCAAGTGCAGAGTCCAGCAATGTCTTGTATTGCAAAGGTCCCTTCCTGCCACATCCAGCTCCTAGAAGCTTTCTTTGCCTATGAACCTGACCACACAAGGTTCTTCTACAGTGCTTGTCCCTTTGTGTGTGGTTCACTTGGTTTAGGAAGCATCTCAGTTCATCCACGTGCCATGTGTTCAAACGCCTTTCCCTTTCAAGACTGAGTGATGTTCCACTGTATGGATATATGCATTTCAATCGTCATTTCATTCACTAATGAACAGTGATTATGGGTAGTGCTTCGTGTCTGTGTGTACGACTTCAAAGGTCTCTGCTTTTAATTCTTTGAGGTATGCTTCTCCACATGGAGTTATTAGGTCATGTGGTAATTCATGATTAATATTTTAAAAAGTCATTGTGTGCACGTATGCGTGTGTGTGTGTGTGTGTGTGTGTGTGTGTGTGAGTGTGGGTGTGTGTGTGGGCATGGAAAACCATGGGGATCCAGCATCACTTCCCATCTTGATTGAGACAGTCTTGTTGGTGCTATGCATGCCAGCTTCCAGGGACTCCCCTGTTTCTATTGGACGTGTGCTACCACACACAGTTTTACATGAGTTCTTGGGATTTGAACATAGGTCTTCACACTTCCATACCAAGCACTTTACCCACTGAACCATCTCCTGCAGCCCTCATGTTTAATTTCCTAAGAAATTGTAATGGTGTTTTCCACAACAGAATCTGACCAGCCTCTTAGTAACTGATTTGGGGACAGGGTACTGGCAAAAACTGGTCTGTAAGATGGGAGCGGGCTGGAGGGACAAAGGGCCTTCTCAGAATAGTGCTTTTAAGAGGCAAGCTTGCTCTAACTCCTGCTCTCCCCTCTCCACCCCTACCCTGCCATGAATCCATTTCCTGAAGGACAGGGACACTCTCCCTTACTCAGTGAATGCTGGATGAGGATGACTACACCTCAGTCCAGCTCCTTGCCATGAGTGACTCTGGACAAGTCACCATCTCTTTTGAGTCCTCACCTGAACCACACATGAGTGATGCACAGATAGCTGTGGGTCTCTCCCCATAGCTCTATCCAAGCTAGAAAAAGCCCTGTGGTGGTTGTTCTTGGGGACACAGTCCTGAGCTGAGCCTGGCGCCTAGGAGCAGACAGGAGAGGAGGTTGCCTGGCTTTTCCCAGAGTCTGGAGAGGAAGAGGCTGAAAAAAGAGCTGCAGTGGACTTCCAGGGTGGCGGGGGCAGTGGTCAGTCCCTTCTGCCTTTGTCTTCAGGGACAGCACCTACTGAGTAGCCCCTCACCAGACTCAGGGTGTTCCTGTGCCTCCTCCATCTAGGAGCTCCTGGGGTGAGGCTGGAAGCCCTGCCCGCTGCCTCAGTCTGACCTGCTCACATACACCCTGATACTTCAGTGCAGCCATCTACAAAGTGGGTTTACAGCTTAATTTATTTATTGGTGTGTGTGTGTGTGTGTGTGTGTGTGCGTGCGTGCACACACACATGCATGCATGGGTGTGATGGCTCTTGAGTGGAGGTCAGAGGACAACTGTGGAGAGTTGGATCTCTCCTTTCACTGTGGGTTCTAGGGACCAATACGGACATCAAACTAGTCTGGACATTGAACTGAGGCTGCTGGGTTTGTAGGCAAACCCATTGAGCATGCCATCTGTAGAATGGGAACAAGGGGTGTTCCGTATGGGGTGAGCAGACCCTAAGCAGTGTGTGATGCATAGTTGGTGCTCATTAGAGTTTCCAGACAGCTCTTTGAGGTATTTACAGGGTTTATGGTTCTCATACTTTGAAGGCTCAGAGAGGTGGATCAACCTGCCCAAGGTCTCACAGCTGGGACAGGATGATAGGTTGGTGTTGGGACTCAAAGTCCAGGCCTTTCTCCAGCACAGCCCAGTATGTGGATGGGAGAAGCTAGGAGCAGGAGCTCCCTGTATGCTGTCGAGACTGGCTGTGAGGCTTGGGAGCTGGAGGGGTGAGACGGACTGATGAGGAATAAGGTTTTGGATAGGGACCCTGTGTGCATGACAGGGTTTCTGAGCACTTGGAAAGAAAGGATGGATGTCAGCCAGGTGATGGTGGCAGAATCTACCTTAAATCCTAGCGCTCTGGAGGCAGAGACTTAGGATCTCTGTAAGTTCAAGGCCAGCCTGGTCTACAGAGGGAGTTCCAGGACAGCCAAGGCTTCACAGAGAAACCTTGTTTTGAAAAACTTTAAAAAGGAAAAAGAGAGAAAGGATGGATGCCTGCTCACTTGTCCTGAGCAGCGGTGTGAAGTCAGGGAAGACCAGGCAGAATTCTGTGTGGTTTGATGATGGCTGACCCTGGGTGGAGGCAGACCCGAGGGTAGCTTAAGGAAGCTGGTATTCCCACAGATGTCCTAAGGAAGGGACAGGAAGGGTCGCTAGGAAACTGGGGAGGAAACTTAGTGAGTAGAGTGCTTGCTTAGCATGCACAAGACCCAACATTAAATCCTCAGAACCACATAGAACCAAGCGGGGTACACACCTGTAATCCTAGCATTGAGGAAGTAGATGCAGGAGAATAAGGAACTTAAGGTCGTTCTCAGCTACATAGTGAGTTCACGGTCAGCCTGGGCTATGAGACCCTATATCCAAAATGGGGCAGATTCCGGTGGCTGCCTGGTTGGGAGGCTGAGGAGAAGCAAGCAGGACCGTGTGGAGATGGGGCTGATGGCTGTGTGAGGCACCTGGAAAATAGCTAGGACCCCATAGGCACCTTAGCCAGGTGCCGTGCATTGGCAGGAGTCTCACCTGCCTTGTCTTCCCTCTAGCCCTGTGACATGGGTCCTTTGATTATCCCCGGTTTATAGAGAGGAAAACTGAGCCTCAGAGAAGATCATATGTGTAATAGGGTTGCTCGTTCTAGTTCTACATGGGATTCCAAACTGGGTGTGTCTTGTCTCAAAGCCCTTACTCTGTCCCAATTGTTCTTGTAGCCTTGGAAATACTGAAATGGCAGGACCAGGGCTGCCTCACCCCCTCCACACACACACACAGGTGTAGGTACACTCCGGGGCCATGAGGTAGTCAGGGGAGCTGGGGAGAACCGAACACACCCAGCCTTTGTGACAATGGTATGAGGGAGAGTGGGGTCTGCCCAGCATTGCGGGAGCTTAGGGATGAGAAACTGGGGGTCCTCTGTCACTTCCCTCTCCAGCCACAGACCCAAGACAACTGTCAGGGTTCCTGTGCAGGAATGTGGCAGGAGGCCCCTCCCCCAGCTCCCTGATTCCTATGCACCCACCCAGTCCATCCAGTCTCCGGCCTGCTTACAGGTCCAGTCCTTCTGCCTCAGGAGCTGGCATAGAGCGGATGGAGTGTGTTTGCCAAGAAAAGACTGACTCCTGCAGCCATCCTCCTAAAGCTCTGTCCTAAAGCACTGTCTGTCCATCGGGAATGAGCTGATCCCCAGCTAACAAAACCTCACTAACAGCCTCTCCATTTTTCTCCCTGTTGTAGTTTGGAGGTGAGAACGTTGTCACCTGCTGGCATTTGGGGACCACACGGGAGCTGGGGTAGTGGTGCTGGCTGTCCTGGATTCACAGTCACAGACCCACACACACATGCTCCATAGTGAGGCCCCAGCTGGCGCAAATAATCCTACCAGGCTTTTTGGGTGAGGCTGACTCAGACCCACAGAGTGGCAGAGCTACCTGGCTACATGGGCCAAGGGTTAAGTGCTCTTATGAGGTGTTGAGTAGGAGGGAGCTGTGGGGCTTCCTGTTTAGAAAGAGCTTGGGGGTGGGCACGTCTCCATATGCTCTTATGGTGGCCAGGGCCACAGACTGGGCACCATCAGCACCCACTGATCCATCAGGGAGGAGCAAGGCTTGTCAGACTGAGAATAGCTACCTGCTGTCAAGTAAAAGGCCACAGCCTCCATGCCTTACTGGTCTACCAAGCATAGCAGAGAAACTCCTAGGCCATGACCATCGCTTCTCTAGTCTCCCCTGAGATCTGAAAACACCAATGTCCTGCTTGCCCTGAGCTTAGGTTCCCACCACATCTGTTTGTTCCCTGACTGACTCTTGGGAGGGGGAGGGTGGTGATGACAGGACGCCATCCACATGGGGCCCTTTACGGGTAATGATATTTTTTATTGTGCCCTAAAAATGAAGTGCACTCTGGAAGAGATTAGCTTGGGGCTTTCTTTAAGATGGGTTCTGCTTGCCTGTGTGTGGGATGGGCAGCCAGAACATCTTTAGTCTTTGGTGGTGGGGGAGTGGGAGGGTGTAGGAAAGGGGGACTTAAAAGGCTGAGTGATGGCAGGGGCTGAGCTGAGGCCTGGAAGGCAGTCGTCAAAGAAGAGTCTGGTGGAAGACAGCAGAGGGGTGACAGTCAGGGACTGGGTGGCCTGAAAGCTTCCACAAAGGAACACTGTTCCCTTCAACCCCAGAACAAAACCAACTCCTCAGTAGCTCCAGATGTGGCAGGTGAGAGCATGTCATCTCCATGACATCGATGCCCAAGATGTAAGAGGGGCCCTAGACAGGGGTCAGAAAATCAGTGTCCACCTGATCTAACCCAGACACTGTCTCTGAGCCTTTGTGCCTTAGCTCACTGCACCATCTGTCTCTGGCCATAATGATGAGATTCCAGAACTTACCTGGGAAGTTGGTTGAAATGGATTTACAGACTCTGGGGCATCAGAGTCCCTGGTCTGTGCTTATGAAAGTCCCCTCTCTGCAAGATGCTATGTTTGTTTTAGTTTATTTATTTAGTTATTAGGGCCATGGTTCCATGTAGCCCAGGCTGGACCAGAAGTCATATAACCAGGGATGACTTGGAATGCTTACTCATGCTCCTGCTTCCACCTCCTAAATACTGGGGTTCCAGCTGTGGATTGAAACCAGGGCTTTGCACATCTGGGAAGAGCATCTAGGCCAGTCCCCATCCCAGATAAGTTTGATACCTTGCTAATGAGTGATCTTCCAGAGCCAACTGCATCTTATCACTCCCTTTTACTGATTGGGAAACAGTTCTCTTGGTGATAGAGCAGTTGGGTAGGGTGCCATGGAAAGTTGAAGGACCCGGAAGGGTGGCTGCACGAGAGAGAGGGCCTCAAGGTCTAGACGGGATAGCTGCTTTCATCTGTCCACTGTGTTTGGCATTGCCCAAGCACCTGCCCTGTACCAGCCCAAGGCATCCTGAGAAGTTAGGATAAAGCTTGTGATTAGGGCAGAGACCTGGATGGATCCCCACTCCCAGTGTCCTGACTTTATTGTCACCTCCAGGTGTGGTGGCCAGGGCCCAGCTGGGCTGGGTTCTGTCACTCTGGTTCCCATCATACTGAGATCCTCTTCTCTGCTACCCTCCCTGGCCTTGCCCATCACACCTCATGTGGCTCTCCTGATGGGGTTGGGGACATGTCCTGGGCATGAGTATCCTCTGTGCCCAGTGGGATAGCCATTTCTTTCCAGTTTTTGTTCTTAAGTCCCTAGACCCCTCCTCCCTGTCTGTCCTCCCTACTACTGTTCCCCCATGCCAGCCTCCCTTCTTGCCTTGGGCACAGCTATCCACATGCCAGGGATGGCGTTATTAAAAATGACATTTAACCAGGGCTGGAATTACCACTCGGATGGCTGCAAACCTCGGAATCAAAGCAGAGCCGCGGGGCGGGCGCGCCTGACAGGGGCCTTGCAGCCTCCCCGCCGCCAGAGCTCAGCAAAGGCTTCCCACATAAAACCTCGCAGACCAGCGAGGTCTTGAAAGCCAGCGCACCTCCTTTCATTAGACTAACAAATAACACATAACAGAAAACATCTGTTCACAGCAGCCTTAATGTTCTCAAGATGGGCTCTGAGTGGCTGGTTTAGCCAGTGGGCACCTAGTGTGCAGGGTGCAGGTTAGAGCATCCCCTACCCGTGGGACTAAGAGCTGGCTTCTTTTCTTCATATCTTTCAAGCTTAGCCCTTCACCCTCCCTTCTCACTGATAAGGATTTGCAATCTGAGGGTCTGTATGCAAGGAGGTGGGGTGACTGGATGGCAGGCACGATAATCCTGACATTTAGGAGAGATACAGGTTCAATGCACTAGCAATCAGAGACCTCATTTGAGTCTTGGCCAGGCCCTGAACCAGCGGTGTGATGTTGCTACATTGCTCAGTGGGCTTCTGGCTCACACCACACACACACACACACACACACACACACACACACCTTTAGCCTTGTCTTTGGAGCTAGAGGGACAGTGAATCTCATGCCCTTATAAAAGCTAGGTGCCCTGCAAAAGCTCCCTCCACCAACACTGGTCCCCAGAAAGCCAGAGAGGTCCATTGTTGCACACGTTATTGAAGGCTGGGGCCAAGAGGCCACATGCCTTCCAGAATTGTAAGTCTGAGTCTTACAGCTTAAATGTGGAGAAGGAAGGCCTGTCTCCCACACCAAGGGGAAAAGTGCAGAGGAACACGCCAGCACTAACTACATACTGGCACCATGCTTCACCAAGCCACACAAAGGATGCTCTGAGAGACAATGATGTGAGACTTCTTTCTGGCCATGATCAGCTCTGCCCCCTCCTTTAACAAAGCCAGGCAGGGGCTGGAGAGATGGCTTAGCTGCTCTTCCAGAGGTTCTGAGTTCGCAGTAATCACATGGTGGATCACAACCATCTATAATAGGATCTGATGTCCTCTTCTGGTGTGCAGGTATACATACATAGCATTCATATACATAAACTATAAATAAAATAAAGAAGAAAGCTAGGTGGCATTCATTTATTTGCTCATTCACTCATTCTGCACACAGGCACCTTGTTGGCTTATACCAGTGACATGGCCATATTTTGTCCCTGAGGGCTTGGAGCCCAGCAGGGAGGCAGTGTAACTTCCCTGCCACCTGGCTTCTTCTTAGCCTTCTGCACTCTACCAATGACTAGTTTGTCCTGGCAGCCCAAGGTGAGGTGGAGCATTGTCCGCACCTCAGAGCTCAGGGAGCCAAAGTGACTTCTGCACCATTTCTAGGGACCTCAGTGGCCAAGTCACTCTGCATGGTGCAGATGGCTACAGAGTCCTCCTTCTGGATGCTGCCCAGGCCCTGTCAGGGTTGGATTTCTATCTGCCCCCTTCCCACCAGGAACCTGCTTTTGAGAGACTTGCTAGTTCCCTGGACGGCCAGACTGGCTGGGGCTGGGGTTGTGAGTTTCTTGAGACATCCTGTTTTAATTGGGAGGCCAGCCTCTCCTGCAGAGCTGGTTCCCTGGGCACCACAACACAGGGAGGAGAGTGTCATGACTCCACGCGGGAAATTGTGGGAGACAAGAAGTAAAAACTGCTACTCTGGTTTCATTGGGAAGGGAAGAAGGAACGGCCCAGATCTAATAGCAGCTGAAAGCAGCTTCATGATTGAAATAAAACTGTTGCTGGGCTGCAGATTTTTTGGGGGGATGGGTAAGAGGGGTCTAGTTTCTGTGTCAAGGCATGGGAAGTGAGAACGGTGTCCTGGTAATTGTTCCCTTGTTTCTTGCCTGTCTTTTGGTGTGTTTCACTCATGCCAAGCCTGTGCTGAGTCCTGGAGTGAAGGAGTTGCCTGGCTGCCACCAGCAGGGACAGTTGAGGGAGGTGTTCTGCAGGAGGTAGAAAATCAGAAGGGACCTAGAACCAGAGTGAGATAAGCAAGAGAGGGGCCTGGAGGATGCTGGGGGAGGTAAGAGAGGGGAAGGCCACCTGACTGTCCCAGAAGTGGATCAAGAGGTAGATGTCCCAAGACTGTATCCTTCAAGTGTGGCCATTGTTAGAGCCATGCCTAGTGGTGCAGGCCCGTAGTGGAAGTTACTCTAGAGACTGAGACAGGAGGATTTCAAGTTCAAGGCCATTTTATGAGACCCTGTGTCAAGATAAAAATGAAGAAAAAGGGTTGGGATGTAGCTCGGTGGTAGAGCCCTTCATAGCATGATGAAGGCCTAGGCTCTGAGTTCTACTTTCGGTGATATGAGAGAGAACAGAGAAAAAAGATTTCCCGTTTTTGATGTAAGTGCATTGGGGATATTTCCTCACACTTGTGGGTGTCTGGGGTGTGTAGTGTGGGGCCTCACAATTAACAAAGGTCCGATGTGGAAACAGCTGCTGTGTCTCAGTTGCCCTAGCCTTCTGGGAGGAGCTGCTCAGAAGCTCTGCCCAACCTTGGCCCCTACTCTGAAATCTGAGTTCCTCACCTGCAAAGAGGGCTTTGTGGCTTCCCCACATTAGGGACCCTCAGAGGCACCAAGAGACCTTCTGTGTACCTGCCTGGAACTAGCCTGTCAGAAGTACACCTGCTTATACTCTAGTTCCCTCTCTCTGACACTCTGAGAAGGGGCAGACAAGGCGTGTGGGTGGATGGGGCTGAGCAAGGAGAGGTTTATAGGGCCCCACAATCTGCCAATCTGCCCATCTGCCAGGTGGCTTTGCTGGTACCTAACTTCCCAGCTCAGGGCTCCCAACCTATAGGACACATTCCCTGGATCTCTGCCTAGTTTTCCTTGTGGCCTGGGTCTCCTCAGAAGGGACAGTGTTGGTGTACTGCAACCCTTTGTTTGGCTGTGGCTGGCCCTGCTCGTTGTTCCCATGCAGACAGAGGCATGGTGCTTTATTCTCGTGGCATCCATGTAACCATAGCTAATTTCATGACAAACGGCATCCCTAAAATACAACACAACTATTTTTATAATGTGGTGTTTGAGGTTAAAAAATTCAAATTAGAGATTAATTGCTGTTTCCAGATTTGTGGGTAAGATGGCTTTGAGTGGATGTGTCCTTGGAGCCGTGAGAGCCTCACTGACATCATGTCTAGGACATGCATGCACATATGCCCGTGCACATTCTCCCACTAGGCCAGGCCTTGGGGGCTAGCACAGTTGGGTGATGGGATATTTGCATTCATTTCAGCGCTGGCCACCTCTCCCATTTCCTTCTTTGCCCAGGACTCAAGGGTCCAAATGGTGGCCAGAGCAGGCTCCCTCCTTCTCCAGACACAGCTTCAGATTTGAGGAGCAGATAACAGAGTGGGGGCATCAAGAAGGAAGGGAGAGGTGCAGGTGAACCTCCTTTGCCCAGCTCTTGGCTTCCCCGGCCGCCTCTTTTCCTGCAACCTCCAAATCAGAACCAGATGTCAGTCTAAGTGAGGTCTGCGGCAGGATGGATGGGCGAGGTGGGAATTCTGCCAGGCAGGGAGGCATGCCAGACCAGCCCTGTTCCCAAGAGGGTGGGTGTGGGAAGGGTGTCCCTTCAGCACACTGGGATCAGCTCAGCGGTCCCCCTCCACAAAACTTCTGGGCTCTGGAGAGCTCAGTGGTGACTCTCAGGCTTGGTGGCCCCTCTGGAGGCCTGAAGTGACCCTCCCACCACTGTCCTGATTTCTGAAGATGGATGTGATGAGGCTCTTGGGGGTGGTCAGAGAGCAGTATCTCCCCCCAGGGATTGCCGGTCCAGTGATTGCTCTGTGTGTCTAAGCCCCCAGAAGAGGAGGTCCAGGGAGACCAGGGAACCAGGCTGGTGCTGCTTGGCTCCTTGGGGCCAGATGCTTCCCTCTCTGAGCCTCAGTGGGTAGGTGAGGTGGTGGCAGCACCATCCCAGAGGTGAGGGTTGTGAGACAGGAGACTTGCCCCATAGCTCACTTCTGCACCTGCCATTATTGTTATTTCCGTTACTATTATTGGCAGCCCCTGCATTGGGAAGAGAGGATTCTTTAAGCACAGAGACAAGCCCTTGGCAGCTGATAGTCCCAAGGGACCCTCATCTTCTCAGCATAGGGATGAGGGAGTATCCCAACCCAAACTAACTCCATATTAAGGCAAAAACTGTCCCTCTGCCTCCAGCCTACCCTGGGGCGGGGCAGGGAGAGTAGGGTCTGTTTAGCAGGTCTTTTGCTGGCAGGTTGGGGGCCAAGATGGAGTGGGAGTGCAGCTATGACTCCACCCTCGGAGGAGAGCTTTGCCTGTTCCAGGGGACAGCTACAGGGTCACCAGCCCTGCCCTCAGCCTTTGGCATAGCACATGGGCAAAAAAGCCTGGGAGAGGGCTGGGTCAGAGACAGCCTGGGGGAGGGACTCCATCTTAAGGTTCAGGTGCAGACCTCAGGCCACTAGCCCTACCTCCCCTCCAATCGCTCCCATGACATAGCCTGAGGAGCCACTGTGAGATCTCTGGGTGACATGTCCGTCAGCAGGGAGACTCTGCTGCACCCTGCTTTGTGACAGTAGGTAATAGTCTCTGTCTTAAGGGACCCTGCTACCAGGACAGGCTGCAAAGATCCATGTGCCCTGCAACTACCAGAAAGACCACCAACTATGACATGTGCTGCCCAGGGCTGGGTGTCCAGGAGATAGCATTCCCAAAGTGGGTCCATCCAGCATGGTTCTCCACAGATTTGGGGTACAGAGGGTGTTCTGGGGTGGAGGTAAACTATCCTTACTCTGCCAGGGTGGGGACAAGGGCCTTGGTATGTTGTTGTAGCTTAGGCAGCATCAGGGCGTCATCTACAGCTATAATAGGAATCTGTCTCAAGGGCTGAGATTGTGTATCGATTGGCAGGGTGCTTGCTTGCAGAGCATGCAGGAAGCCCTGGGCTCCTCCCTAGCACTGCATAAACCAGATGTGGTAGCACACATCTGTAAAACCAGCACTCAGCAGGTAGAGGCCGGAGAATCAGAAGTTCAAAGTTGCACACAGATGTGTATGTGTATGACCTGTCTCTGTAGGAAAGGGCAGAGCCAGAGACAGAAAGGCCTGTGGTAGAAGTCTGGACCCAGCCATGCCTGACACCACCCCGCCCACATTTCCCAGTAACATGCTTTGGTTTTGCCTAGGCTAGTTTGCTCAGGTCCTCCCCAACTTGCTTTCTCTGTCTGGCTGCAAAATTGTTAAGCAGCTGAGGCACCGATCAAGGAAAGGAGGAAGGGGACACCCAGCTGTCAATGTTAGGAGGCTCACGGCTCACTTTGGGGCTAGGGGAACGTGGCAGCTGGGCGCTCCGTTCTCACGGTGTCATGCCATCTCCTGCTGGGCGGAAGTCCCTGCTCATTTAGAGCCTCAGAACCTGAGTGGCATCCAGCAGCCCCTTCCCTCCTTGGTGCCAGTCTCCTCCTGTCTGGAAAGATTCCAACATGGATTGTTGGAGAAGGGAGGCTGGGGTTTCTTACAGAAAGGGCCTGGATATATGCTAATGAAATCAGAGGGCTCAGCTTAGGGGCCAGGCCATTAGAAGGCAAATTATGCAAATGAACTCCACCTTTCATAGGGTTTGATTGGGGACAGCCCCAGACATGTCCTCATCACCCACCCACCCCATCCCCCACCCCAGGGCTGAGGGTTTGCCGGAAGAGGGGGTGAATACCAGGTCTGCACAAATCTAACCTGTGGGTGAAGGGCAGAGAGCCCCATGCAGGCAGGATTTGACACAATGGAGGCTTCCATAGGCCTTGGCTCAAGTTCACCTTCTTGACATCAGCCTGGAATCTGCAGTGGTGGGAGAATTGAGGCTCCAGAAATGCAGCAATCCTTCATACTGTCGCTGCTTCTGGGAGCCAGGTGAAAGATTTGGATTTTTTGTGGTGGGTGTGAAAGAAGATGGCCGCCAAAGGGAGTGGCATTATTAGGAGGTGTGGCCTTGTTGGAGGAAGTGTGTCGCTGTGGGGGCAGGCTCTGAGGTCTCTTTTGCTCAAGTTTCCCTCGCTGTGACTGTCAGTTGACTTTCTGATTTAGCACGTTCAGCTCCTGCACCATGTCTGTCACCACTCCGCCATGCTGCCTGTCGTTGCCATGGTCATGGTGTCTCTTCACAGCAATAAAACCCTAAGACAGTATTTAAAAAAATTTTTTTGCGTGTGCTGGAGATGAAACCCGGGGCCTTGTGCGTGTTGGGTAAGTACTCAATGCTAACCTACAATGCCAGGCAGCAGGTCCTCATTTCCTCCCTTAACAGGGATTTTTTTTTATTTTTCTTTAAATTCCTGCCCCTTCTGCATCTACCCCCCCCCCCAAGAGCTGGGATTATTGGCCTGCTCCACCAAGTCTCCCAAGCAGACTTTATTTTTCTAGAGCAGTTTTAGAACTACAGCAAGAGTATGAGAAGACTTCCCATACGCCCTCCAGCCTCTCCACCTGCCAGGGTGGGGCATCAGTTACGATCAGTTATCACCTTCACAGGCTCATACCACCTCCAGGTGTCCACAGTCAGGAGGGGTCAGGGGTCGTGCAGGGCATTCGTTGGGGACAGAGGAGTGGTGACTGCTTGCCATGCTACTGTCACTGCCCTGAAAGCCCTCTATGCTCAGGCGCTGCCCCTCCCTCGGGAAACACCTTCAGGTTTGTCTGCACAGTTTTGCATTATTTTGCAGTGAAAATTGGATGGGGCTTTTTCAGATCTGGCTTCCTTCTCTTCCTGATGCTTATTTAAGGGTCTCCCTCCTTGTCATTGTCCTCCGCCTCCTCTGCAAGACATTTACTTATTTATTTACATACGTGTGTGTTTGCTTTGCACATGTTTGCAAGAGCCTTTGGAGGCCCTGGGTGGCGAGGGGATAGATCCCCTGAAGCTGGAGTTAATGTGCCCTTGAGAGTCTCCAGACAGGGGTGCTGGGAACTGAACTCAGGTCCTCTGCAAGAACAATAAGAGCTCTTAACTGCTGAGCCATCTTTCCTGCCCTATGTCTTCTTTTCTCGGACAGGTCTTTCTATGTAACCCCTTGCTGTCCTCAAGCTTGTGGGGATCCCCCCCTCCTTTGGGCTATGGTTACAAGCATCCACCATGACCAGCTTTTGAATTTTAAAATTTGATATTATGGGTATGTGTGCCCCATCAAGAGCATGACTGCAAGAGGACAACTCTGTAGAATTGGCTGTTGTCTCCTTCCACCTTTATGAGGGTTCCAAGGATTAAATCCAGGTCCTTAGGCTGCTAACCTACTGAGCCATCTCACCAGACTACAGCTAACTTTTCATGTTTGTGTTTTGAAACATGGTCTGTGTAGCCCAGGATGGCCTAGAACACACTCTCTAGCCCAGATGACCCTTGGCCTCTTGATCCTCCTATCTCTACTTGGGTGCAGGGATGGTGGGTGTACCCCACAACACAGGGTTTCATGACTCCTTGGGGAAGAACAGCACCTCCTTTTCAGTATGAGTGACAGCCCTCTGTCATGGGCTGTCCAAAGACCCACTGAAGGACATTTCACTGGCCCCCATCTCATGAAGTAGTGAATGTCCTCATACAGGTGTTGGTGTGTACAGACACGTCAGCTCATTGGAGTGGATATTGATCAGAATGATGGCTCAATCCGGCAGTGAGAGGGTATAGAGTTCAGAGAGAAACTTGCAGGCTTGGAATTCCATTGCTGCCCTGCCCCTCCCCACTCCTGCTCCCTTGCAGTCTGTCTGATAAATTTGTCTTTTGTACTCTGAAAGAAAAAAGGGGCAGAAATAGGTGAACATGGAAGTGTATGCTGTAATTTCAGCACTTGGAAGTCTGAGACAAGAGGTTTCTTAGGATTTGGGGGCTAGCCTATCTGCTTAGTGAGTTTTAGGTCTACATAGTAAAGCCCTGTCTCAAAACAAAAACAAAAAAAACAAACAAAAAATGGGGGCTGGAGAGATGGCTCAGTGGTTGAGAGCATTGTCTGCTCATCCAGAGGCCCTGGGTTCAATTCCTAGCACCCACATGGCAGCTCACAACTGTCTGTGATTCCCATATTAAGGGATTTGACACCCTCACACAGGCAAAATACCAATGCACATAACATAAAAATACAAATCATTTAAGCCAGGCAGATCTCTGAGTTGCAAGCCAACCTGATCTACATAAAGAGTTCTAGGACAAAAAAAAATTTATTAGCTATGCAGTGGTGGCAAAAACCTTTAATCCCAGCACTCAAGTGGCAGAGGTAGGTGATCTTTGAGTTCAAGGCCAGCCTGGTCTACAGAGCAAGTTCCAGGACAAGTTCCAAAAGCTACAGAGAAACCCTGTCTTGAAAAACAAAAAAAAATTTTTTTAAAAAAAGAGGAGATTGGAGGGGAAAAGAAGGAAGGAGAGAAGAGAAAGGCTCAAATATAGCTCAATTGGTAGAGCACTTGCCTAGAATGAGTAGAGTCCTGGGTTCATCCCTAGTAACCCATGAGCTAGGTGAGGTGGGGCTTGCCTGTAATTTCACTACTCAAGAGAAGTTCTAGGTCATCTTTAACTACATGGGAGGGTTTGAGGCCAGCCTGGGCTACTTGAGACCCTTTCTGTAAAAAAGAAGTAAGAAGGGATGAAGGAAGAAGAAAGGAACAAGAAACAAAGGAACACATGGCCAGGCTGTTTCCTGAGGTGGTGACACCATTTCACTGCCCAGCGCCCGCAGTGACTCAGCTACCATGGCTCTCCTGCTTGTCTGCACTTGCTGATGTCAAGGTCTGCATTTGGTCCTGCTGTGTTCCGGCCTCATGGTTTTCACATGCCTCTCTGTATGGATCTGTGATGCTGGGAGTCTTCCCTCCACCCATCTGCATCTTACATCTTTTTTAATGAAGTGTCTGGAGGTCCTTACCCACCCTGGTTTTATCCAATAAAATTGCTTATTCCCCCCTCCCCCTTTTTTCTTAATGAGACAATAGGGTTTCTCTGTGTAATAGTCCTGGCTGTCCTGGAACTCACTCTATAGACCACACTGTTCTCAAACTCAGAGATCCACCTGCCTCTGCCTCCCAAGTGCTGGGGTTAAAGGTGTGTACCACCAATGCCCAGCAAGCAACAGTCTTAAGATAAGCAATTTTAGCATGTGCACAAACGTGTGTGTGTGTGTGTGTGTGTGTGTGTGTGTGTGTGAAAGAACTTTGTTGGTTTCATCCTTCTACTATGGATTCTGGGAATTGAACTTAGGTGTTTCCAGCAAAGGTCTGGCAGGGAGATGGGACATACAAGCTATCTCAGGGAGGTCTAAGGTAGGGTCATTGCACCCACAGTGAAGCCTTTGGGGCAATCCTGCAGCCCATGGAGATGTTCAACATTCTACAGGCAGGTAGTCAGTCCCAGGCTGGGACTCATCAAGACCCAAGGTTATTCTGTAAGTCTCAAGGGATGTTCTTAGCCCTTCAGTACAGAAGGATGCCAGTCACCTGTGCCTCCATGAGAGCTTCTGGTCTGAGAGCCCAGAACACAGGCGTGGCATGGAAATGAGGCAAGGGGACAGAGTTCAGTGGCCACAGTCTGCCATGGGCCCTCTGCAGTATTCAGAAGGCTAAAGTGTTTGCGGTACAAGCTCGACCACTTGACTGCAGCCCCCAGAAACTACATAAAGTGGCCTTTCTGAAGCAGGCTGAGGAAGAGACAGACAACTTGTGAGTGATCCCGGCTCTCAAGCCCCATCTGGTCAGCTGCCCAGGTGCTCCCAGCCACTCAGCTTGTTTGGTTTATCACAGTCCGGTCAAGGAGACCATGAGTCCTTCCAGCTCTGTGCCTGCTGGTGAATTCAGCTGGCGGGGTGGGGGAGCTGCATCCTGGTCTCAGGGCTGGGTTTGCGAATTGGTTTTGTTCTATGATCCAGACTTTCTTGTATCTGGTTGAGCAAGCCCTCCCAGTAGATTTGGGTATATGAATGGGAAGGTTCTACGGAGCTGCTGGCCTGCCAGTAGGCACCTCAAAAAGAGGTGAGCCCTGGCTTTGATGTGCCTCCTCCTTAAAAAGCCCCTCCATAGGAGGAGGACCCAGAGCCAAGAACATTTGCAAGCACATTTGTGTAACTGCGGGGAGCAGGAGCAGGAGCACCAGGACTGCCACTCACTTGGTAGCCCATTGTAGCTCACTGCAGTCTATCACCAGATACTGGAGTGTGAGCGATTGCCCCTAAAGCGCACAGTTCTCTCTACAAACTAGCTGGGCTCTTTGTAGGGCAGGGCAGCTCGCAGGGACACCAGTGAACCTGGTTTTGCTCTGCAGCTGGGCTGGGGCCCAGATGGCAGTGGGTCAACCTCGATCCTGGAGTGTCCCATGCGAAGTCGTATCTCCCCAAGGCACAGGGTCTGCATGGCTGCCACCCTGGGGTAACCTTGGGGGTGCACAGGGTGCCTTACAGCCGAGGATGGGGTCTAGCCTAGTGTCCTCTCTGCTGCGCCTTCCCGCCACATGGCCTCTCTCCCAGCCTCAGTTTACCCTTCTGAGCCATGGTGAGAATTGGGGAGGGTGGCGGTGGTACCCGGGATGCGACAGGGCGGGGCGCACCAGGCTGTTAACGGTGTCTGGGCCGCGGGGCTGCGGCGAGGCCGGCGCCAGAGCCGCGCCTGGAACCAGATGTGGCGGCGCCGCCCTGGCCGCCCCGGCGGCTCGCACGCTCGGCCTGGCGCACACATGGCAGGCGGCTGCGGGCGCGGTCCCCGGGGCCCTGCGACCCCAGGCCAGCTTGGCGGGGACTGGGCTAAGAGAAAGGGCACCCCAAAACTAGCCTCCCACCGTGCCTGCTCCCCGAGGGCTGGGGACCCGGCCTCCTCCCGGTTTGTTTGCTTAAATCCTGCGTAAGCTGTTTCAAAGCTGAGTCACCTCAAGGACCATCATTGGGGAGGGGAAAAGAGAAGTCCTGGGCTAGTCTGTCATCCACCAGACCAGCACAAGGGTCTCATTGAGGCCTGGCCCAGGGATACACCTGCGGGCCCTAACCTGTGTGTGCACATGTCAGTGTGTATAAACATGTGAGTGTGCATGTGTGCGTGCACGCACGCGTTCATGCACATGTGCGAGTCAGCGTTTGCACTCCTTTGGCCATGAAGTGTCCTGGGAAGCAAAGAGCTGATCTCCAAGATGCTAAGATCTGCCACCTATGAGACTTCTGTGTCCCAAGCACATTTTTTCTCTGTAAATTCCAAGTTAGAAACAGCCATTTAGAGACGGCAGTTAAAGTAACTTGCTTAAAGGCTACACAGACATGGCAAATGTGGGTGTTTCTGGATTTCCTTCCCTGGGGAGAGGTATAAGCAACACCCATCCCTTCCTTATTAGATTGTCAAACCAAAGTTCCATTCCACAGAAGTTCACTGAGGGTAGCCAATGAATGTATTGGGCTTACTTACGGGGATGGAGGACCCCAAGCAGCCACACTATAAAGTCTTTACCAGGCAAGGATAATGGCTTCCTCATAGCTTTGTGGATGCAGCGCGCGCACACACACACACACACACACACACACACACACACACACACACACACAAACCTATGTACTTTCTCACCTCCTGGAGCGCGCGCGCGCGCGCACACACACACACACACACACAAACCTATGTACTTTCTCACCTCCTGGAGACCCCAGGGCCAAGTGCTGTAAGGGCAAAATTGCATGCAAATGGCTGGGACGAAAGGCTGGACCACTCAGGTGAGGTCCAGTGACCTTCATTCTCCTCCTGTGAGGCAATGTCAACAGCCAAGCCCAACCTCTGCTCTTGTAAGTAGGCACAGCTGAGCTGATGAAGATGGTGGCTTTTTTACTTGGAGGAACAGTGGAGTCTGAATGGGTTCACATCACCTTCAGATAAATAAATACACTAACTGTAGAGTGCTGTGCCCCAGGCACTGTTTTAAGAACAGTGTGGAGCTGCTGTTCTCTTTGCTAGGCTGAAGCTTGGAACACTCCAGGTCTCCCAGCAGCGAGCCAGCCTGAGATTTGAGCCCCACAGCCTGGCCCAAGCATCCAGCATTCTTCCCTGTTGTGCTCAGTGAATGCCCCTCAGACTTCTGTGGGCTAACTTATTCCGAACAGCCGGGCATAATAAAAACCTGGAGATAAGTGTGTGAATGGGAGGCCTTCAATTGACATGGTTTTGAAAGCCAACTAAAGGAACAAGAGACATCTTACACAAGAGAAAGTCTGGAAGCAACCTACAGTGTCCACTGAGGCAGGATCCACTGCTTAAGCAAATCTCCTGTCTCCACTGAGGAAGTGATGCCACTGTTCATGGGGAGTGTGAAGAAGCTAAAGCACCAGACAGGTGTGGGTGGTGAGGAGTGAGTGTCAGGCATTCATGTCAGCCTGGTTTTCTTGGAGAAGCCTGATGTCCCCTTGGTCACCTTGAACCACCTCCATGAGATATCAAGGTAAAAACTGGAACTGACAGATTATGGACCTGTGCTACTCCAGCACACCCTGGATGCCAGGCATGTGAGCGCACTCAGAGACCACTGCCCCTATTTAGTAAGGAAACCAAGGCTCAGAAAGGTGAAGCCCAGTGTTCATAGATCCGGCAGGGGAAGCCAGGGCATGAATACAGCCATTGACCTTGAACATGGGGTACCGGCTGCATAGCTGGAGGGGGTTCTTTTGGTATGAAGTCCTGGAGTTGTAGGTTCACAGCCCATGCAGATGTACACCTTGTCCCTGGTATATCTGTTCCCAATCCTGGCCCATTAACCTAAAGAGAAAATGGGCTCTCACATAAGCTATCGTGACAGCGTGTGACAAGGGGCGCAGAACAGGAGGATACGAAAAGAAACAACAAATATTACTGTAGTGAGGGATGTCTAGAGAGGCCTTGCTGTTGTCCATTGTTTCTTTTTCTCAAAAAGGAGACTTTCCATCTCTAATCCCCTCTCTCCATTGCTCTCTGCAATAATGGAAACCTCTCTCCGTGTCCTGTGTAGTCGTGGCCACAGATGACTACCAAGGCTGCAAGACATGGCCTGGTTTGCATTGGAGGATGAGGTTTGCACTCTTTGTATTAATTAATGTTAAAGTTTTATTAGATTTATTAATTTTATTTTATGTATTTCACCGTTGAGGCTGGATGTATGTACATATGCATACTTGGTGCCTGTAAAGGTCAGAGGAGAACATTGGAAACTGGAGTTAGGAATGGTTGCTGGCCACCATGTAGGTTCTGGGAATCAAATCCACGTCCTCTGCAAGAGTAACAAGTGCTCTTGACTGCTGAGCCATCTCAATCAACCTCAGTAAGATAAAAGAGATCAGAGGAGGAGCTGGGAGTTGCCAGTGGATGCTAGGAACCACATTCTAGTTCTCTGGAAGATGATCTTAAACTAGTCATGGCAGTCCATGCCTGTAATCCCAGTACTGGGGAGTTTGCGACAGGAGGACCAGAAACTCCAGGTCATCTGCTACATAGCATGTTGGAGGGCATCTTGGGCTGCATGAGGCCCTGTCTCTAGAATGAAGAGTACATCTGGGTGCGGTGGCATGCTCCTTTAGTTCCAGAACTTAGGAGGCAGAAGCAGGCAAATCTCTAGGAGTTCAAAGCCAGCCTGTTCTACATAGTGAGCTCCAGGCCAGCCAGGGCTATATAATGAGTTCATGTCTCAAAAAAGCAAACTAGATGTTCTTGGGAAGCTGAGTCCCCTGGTGCCACAGTGTCTCTTAGTATAAACCCAGCATCACTAGGAGGTCCCAAAAAGAAAATGGATCATGTCTGGGTGGGGAGTATTTCCTAGAAGGAGGGTGGCTGTCCTGTGAGGCTGTGACAGGGAACTGTTAGAGATGGTGGAAGACAGCTTATTTGGCACACACTCTGTGCATCCTCCATGTATGTGCTTGTGTCCTGAGTAGAACTCCTCTGAAACAGACATGTACCCATCCTGTATGCTGCAGGGAGCAGCCATTTCTGGGCCACCTGGATTGGTAAATAGGCAGAGTGCTCAGATTTGCTACAGTAAAGGATGGCCAGTAAGCAACAGAAATCCCATTGCATCCAACCACTGGGTATGCAGGAAGGCCTAGCATACTTACCTGCTGGCTGCATGCAGGAGGGAGGGGCCAGCGTAGCAACAGCATTCTCTACACTTCTTCAAGGACAAATGTCCTTTGAGTACTAGTCACTTAAGGGACAGAAAGACTGAACAGGATTCCAGTGCTGTGTGGCCTGGGTTAGTTACATTCCCTCTCGGATCCGTACTGTCCCATACTGCAAACTGGGTTTAATAGCAAGGCCTTGGCATTTTAGGAGAGGCTTCATAACCCAGCGTCAACAGTGTAATGAGAGTGGAGGAGGCAAAAGCCAAAAAAACAGGGTTGGAGAGAAGTCCAAGCCTGACCACAGGCCCCCTGCTGTGTGGAGGCAGGGGCAGAAAGTCTTGTCTGAGACAGCCCTTGGAGCCTCGCCTAGCAGGGCTGGGCCAAGTTTGCAAAGCAAATTTTCCGCCTTGTAGGACTCACAACTGGGTCATGGAAACCTCCAGCTTTGCACTGGAGCTTGGCCTCTAGGAGGTTCACAGCAGGTCCCACAGCCTGGGATGGGAGAACAGAGTAACCAGCATGCCCTATTAGGGCTACTCTGGAGATGGAATTGGTTCAGAACACTGGGGCCAGAACTGGGTTTGGGGAGTGGGCCCTGAGGAGGATTCCGAGGTTTATGATGGGAAGTTGCAAAGCACTGACCAGCTGCAAACAGGTCTTCCTGGGGAAAGGGAAGTGTGGGTGGAGTCTGGGATGTATCCCCCAACTCAACAAGTTTCTGGGAAAGCCCGGTGTGCCTAAGAAGGAGGTGAGAATACCACTTGCCCCAGAGGATAGAAGGAACCCACGACCTGAGAAGCGGAATCTCCCAGCCCAGGACAACCACGGGCCTATTTCTCTCCTTGGATGCTCTGGAGGGGCAGTATTCATTGTGTACACGGCTGTTAGCTGCACCGTGGCGTAGGTGCCAGCCCACAGCTCAACTTTCTTGCAGCCCACCCAGGGATCCCCAGTACAAAGATGGGATAGTGAAGACTAGTGTCCAGGAAAACAGAGCATGGGCCCACTTCCTTGGGGAGAGTCCTTGGTCAAATCGCTTCTCTTGTCATACCTCAGTTTCCCCGTCTGCAAATAGGCACTTTGTTGATGACCATTAAGACCCCTTTGGACTCTGTGTCCTTAGAGAATGAATAAGGGGCTAGGGACTCCAGAACTACCTGCAGATTTGCTCAAACCAAGCCTGGCCAGGCATTTAGCTCACATCTATAATCTGGGCTGAAGCAGGGGAATTGCTATGAGTTTGAGGCTAGTCTGAATTTAGAGAGAGACACTTCTTAAACAAAACAAACAACAAAACAAAAACTAGGCTGGAGAGATGGCTCAGCAGTTAAGAACACTCATTGATCCCCCAAATGGCCCAAGTTCAGTACCCAGCACCCACATTCAGTGGCTCACTGTAACATACTGTAACTCTAGCTCTAAGGAGTCAGATACTCTAGCTCTAAGGAGTCAGTGGCTCACTGTAACATACTGTAACTCTAGCTCTAAGGAGTCAGATACCCTCACTCAGTATCCATAGGCATCCACCCATCTACACACTTTTAAGAATAAGGTTAAATATTAATAAAATAACTGAAGCTGGGCATGGTGACACACACCTCTAATCCCAGCACTCTGGAGGCTGAGGCAGGTGGATCTCTGTGAGGTTCAAGCCAGCCTGGTCTACAAAGTGAGTTCCAGAACAGCCAGGGATACACAGAGAAACCCTGTCTGGGAAAACCAAAATAAAAATAAACAAACAAACACACCAAAAGCTGGGTGGGGTGGCACACAGGTCTGTATTCCTAGCCCTAGTTACAAAGTAAGTTTGAGGCCGTCTTAGCCCACATGAGACCCTGCCGAAAACAAGCAAACAAAGAAAAACAACAAAAACCCAACATGAAATTAGACAGCTATGGTGTCTGCTCCCAGCCCATACCTTGCCCTCCTACTGGTTGTAGTCTGGAGGCCCCAGGCCTCACAGGGGAGATGAAAACATCCATGGCCCCCATGGGCCTCTGCATCCTGGTCTGGAGGTGGTTAATGGGTAGTACTAGCCCTTATTAAAATGTAGGTCCTATACTAAATTGGCATTTGGCCACCAGCCTTAGATTAAAACCAGACAGAAAACATAAGCCCCTCCTCAGACTAGATTTGGAACTGGGGCGGTCCCTTCTCCATCTGACAGCCTCCCTGATCCCCCATGGACTTCAGCTGCAGTCAGGTGCCTCACTCTCCTGAGCTTAGGGTGGGGTCACAGGAATGGAGACCAAGTTGCCCATCTGTGTGATCAGAGGCACACTTGGCTGGGATCTGGGAAAGCATAGTCCTGGGGCCCATAAGGGACTGTTGCCACGGTACCCCACCAGAAGCCCCAAGTCTGTGTGGGATCTTTGTATGTCTGGCCTTTCTTGTGCTTGAGAACAGCACGCAGATGTCTCTGCCTAGGGCTGCAGCATCCCTGTCACCCGCAGGCCTTACAACCTCATCTCTCAGGAACTTTGGCCTTGCCTGTGTCTATCTTCCCTAAGTCTGTCCACTGTGGTTGACAGAGGACGCTCCCCTGCCTACTGTCTCACTGAGAGTCCCCAGAGCATTCAAATGTCTCTCACTGGGCCATGCTATGCTACCATGGACTTTGTCCCTTACTCCCTGGCACCCCCTCTTCAAGCACCTTCAGCCTGGGAGATTCGTGGCCATCACTTTTGTTTCATTCTCTCTCATCCCAAGTTTTCCCTCTGTCCTCCTTTATATATGTATTTATCTTGGTTTGTGTGTGTGTGAGAGAGAGATGTATGTATGTGTTTGTTTGTGTGTGAGCGAGGGTGTGCACATGCCATGGTACCTTGTTTGAGACATGGTTTTCTTCTCACTGTGTTCCAGGGCAGCTGGTCTGTGACCCTCCAGGGATTCTCTGGGCTCCATCCCCATTTCTCCACCACGGGGCTGCATGGTGAGCTCATTGCCCACTGAGCTGAGGGTCCCATTTTGTGGGCTGTATTTTCAGTGATGCTCGAAATGTTAATTGGTGTGGGAGGGCAGGCGTTTTGAGGCAGGGTCTGACTTTACAGCCTAGGTTGGTCTTGAATTTGAAGGCCTTTTGCCTCAGCTTCCCCAATAGTGATATTACAGTGCATGCCACCACCTGGCAGGTCTTTAATTTTGATGAAAATAAAACCCAGCTCTTTTCCTTATTTGTATGTATCTTGCCTCCCTGTCGACAAGAGCTGAATGAGGTGTACAAATAGAAAGCAGAGAAACACCTTCTTAAACTGCTAAGGGACATGGTCCGGAAGCCTAAGACTATATGACTGGTTACAGCCAGGGAGCTGAAGGCCTAATATGAGAATGTGTCAGCCATACACAAAGGGAAGAATGGGACAGCATGCACAAAGGTCCTGAGGCAGGAAGAAGCATGTCCTCCCTGCTCAGGGCTCCTATTATTGCATAGGGCCCTCCCCTGGAATTTTCTGGCCCCTTAGAAATATTCACAACTTATCATGCCTTTAAGAGCAGGCCTCTGGCACCAGAGAGGCCAGGTACATTATAAATGGGAATTTGGGGGGCATGAAGTAGCCTAAGCAGCCTCCACCTCAGATCAGTTGAAAGGGTTAGGTACCACAGAAGCAGGCCTGGGTAGCTTATGGCCCTGGGTTCTTACCTCCTGTGCCATGAGATGGAGACAGACCCCAGTATTCTACCTGTCTTCTCTTCTTGGTTGCTTGTCACCTTCTGCAAGATGGTGGCTGTAAATGTCCCTGTCTTGAGCTTTGGTTAGACATTAGTGAGACAGGGTCTCTTGGGCACAGCAGACAGGGCTGGGCGCCAGGTGGCATAGCCCTCCTTGTGCCCCGGGGCCCGGTACTGATGTGACTCGAGTCCTGGACTTTCTGGTTCCTTAAGGCAAAGCCTATACTCCTGGACAGGAGGGCAGACTCTGAAGTCTTGCCTGGCCTGTCAGGTGTCCCTCCCTCCCTCATTTGTTCATCCAGTGCTAGGTTGCAAGGAGAGAAGAATCGGGAAAATCAGAAAGCTCCACTCTGCTAAAACAGAGACCCAGAGCTTGCTTTGCTGTGTGGCGAGACAGAGCTACAGTGAGGAAAAAAACAGGGCTCTCAGGGCTCGCTAGTCTGGGAGGCTTCCTGGAGGAGGAGGTAGGGCCCTCATGGGCAAGAGTGTCTGCAAGGGAGAGGCGGTGGCATATTTCATGTGAGTCCTGACCCCAGGAAGTCACCAACCTGAGACAGCAGCTAGTAGCACAAGACCACGGAGGGCCTAACAGCAGCCACACTTGCCAAAGGGTCCCGAGGAGTCCCTCCTGAAGTGTGGTAGGAAGTTGACCTGTGACTTGCAAGGGGACCTGGGTCCTCCTACCTTATTCATGGTCCTGCAGGTGGGGTCCAAGGCCAGCTCAGCCTGAAAGTCAAGCCCCTAGTCTGGGACATTAGCTTGTGAGCCCAGGTGTAGTGGAGCTGACTCCTGGGGCAGGAAGCCCTCAGAACCCTGGCATCTCCTTCACTGAGTCTGTCACATAGTTCCTCCTCCTTCCTTCTCCTTTTCCCTCTTCCCTGGGTCCCAGGGTGGCCCCCACAGTCAGGCCCAGGCCTGTGCACCCTGAACAGGGTCCCTCCCTTGTAGCTTTCAGGAGCCTGGGAAGCAGAGTTGTCTGCCTTGTCCCCCCTCTTCCTCTGCACACAGTTTTCTAGGGAGACCCACCGGCCCTCAGGGAGGCCATCTTGCCCAGGTGGTCAGTCACAGGCAGCCACCTGTGGGGACAGTTAAGACCCTGGACTGTGAGCTGGTGCCTAAGTTGAATCCTCAACTCTGGCATTTACTAGCCATGTGCTTTTGGCC
This sequence comes from Phodopus roborovskii, assembly GCF_943737965.1. Lineage (NCBI taxonomy): Eukaryota > Metazoa > Chordata > Mammalia > Rodentia > Cricetidae > Phodopus > Phodopus roborovskii. The sequence goes on from NW_026126418.1 coordinate 71,855,533, forward strand.
TATTATTAACCCAGTGTGCCTCAGTTTCCCCCATATGTAAGGCTGTGCCAAGAGCCACCTGTGAAGGGCTAATGTGGGGTTAAGAGTTGACTGGCTCCCACTTTGTAGACCCCTGGGACAGGGAGAGGTGCTGTTAGTGAGGGGCCTGAGGTCTAGGCCTGAAGTCCCCTCCTCCTCAGCCAGCAGGCAACTCCGCTGTCACTCCTGTACCCTCCCAGTTCATTTTGTTTTGATGTTTTCTTTACACTCTTTTTTACTTATTCTTTGTGCCTTTCACATGCTACATCTCAGTCCCGTTCATCTCCTCGTCCCTTCATGTCTGTTGTCTGTCTGCCCTTGCAACCTCCCCCCTAGGTTTTTTTTTTTTTTTTTTTTTTTTTTTTTTTTTTAATTTTACATGCATTGGCATTTTGCCTGCATGTGGTTGCTGGGAATTGGCCCCAGGTCCTCTGGAAGAACAGTCTCTGCTCTTAACCACTGAGCCATCTCTCCAGACCCCTCTTTTCTAGTTTTTTGACATGAAGGTTCATGGAGTCCAGGCTGGCTGCAAACTCTCTCAGCCGTCCAAAATGACTTTGAACTTCTGATCCTCCAACCTTTCCTGGTGCTGGCTTGGCAGGTACACTATGCTAATCAACACTGCTGAATGAGACACACACCTGCCCCTCTGGCTTGATTTGTAGCACCCAGGGCAAAAGATGTGCCTTTCTTCTCCTGGGTCCTTCAGAGGAAACTGGATCTCTGCCAAGGAGCTCCCAAAACCTCACCAGGTCCCTACTCTGCAACACCTCCTGCTCTGTCCTTGGCTGTAATATGGACTTTCCTCAAAGCCTTCCCTCCCCTGAGGACAGCCTCATGTTAATTTGTTAAATCCTCGTCAAGGTCCCAGGGACCAGTGGTTTATTTTTCTGATCATGTTGGCAGAGATCACAGGGGATGGTACTTATTTGGTCAGAATGAATGCTAATTAATAAAAGTTATTTATTTGGGTTGGAGCTCACTGCAGCCCAAGGGTCAGGCACAAACGACTGTTCTAAGTGTCCACAGCCCTTGAGAAAGGCAGGATAGGCAGGCTGAGTTTATTTGTCTTCTGAAGAATTCTCAGCTAGTTCCCTCCAGGCTATTTAGACCCTTAAATTACATGGGATAAGAACCATGGGCACACAGGGGGCTTTGGCAGCAGCAGGGCTTTTAAATGTGTTGGGTCACAGTCAGACAAATAAATGGTAGTTGTGCCTGTCACTTTGTCATTGTGATGTCATTGGGAACAGTGTCACTTAGGTTATAAAACACCAAAAGCCACAGCAGGCCTCCTTGTCTCCAGGTCCTGGCCCAACCTCAGCCAAGCAGGGGCGAGGGGGGATTTGGGTTTTGTAGATTCCCTGTTTGCATGCTCCTTTGGTTACTTATTTATTTACTGAGACAGGGTTTCTCTGGGTAGCCCTGGCTGTCCTGGAACTTGCTCTGTAGACCAGGCTGGGTCTACAGATCAGATCAGAGATCGCCTGATTGCCTTTGCCTCCCCCAAGTGCTGGCATTAAAGGTGTGTATCACCACCACCTGGCTGTTCCTTTGGTTTTGTTTTTGTTGCTGTTTTTCTGTTCTGGGGGTGGGACCAAGACCCATCCATGTAAGTGCTCTACCGCTGAGCCCCACCCTCAAGCCAGCTTACTTTTCCTTTAGAGCTGATTCTCACTGACTTGCCCAGGCTGATCTTGAACTCAGTCTGTAGCCCAGGCTGCCTTTGAGTGTGTGACTTTTCACAGTTGATCTTTAAACGTGTTTAGTTAATCACATTGGGAAAGCAGAGAGTGGTGCTGGAACCAAAGGAGACTACACACAGCTCTACCGGGATGTACTCCGCCCAGTGAGCACCAGCCAGGGAGAGGGAGCTCAGAGAGAATTTACTTATTTTCCAAATACCTGAAGCCAAGCTTGGAGCCCAGAGGAACCTGTGACAAGCAGTGGCCCTCACTAGAGCCATGGGCGCAAACACTGTGACCCCTGGAGACTGCTGCCTGGGCTTGGCATTGGCTGAGTCCTTCCGCTGTTGTACTGGAAAGGACCAAAGGACCAGGCTGTCACACAGAGCAGGAAGGCTCCTTTGCCTGAGCAGCGGCTGGCTGTGCTCTTGCACCAAGGGCATTTCGAAGTGCACACCAACTTGAGTCCTGGAAGAAGCTACGGTCCCTAAACTCCCAGGGACCAGACACTGCTCAGGTCTGTCATGGAGGCTCTGGATAAGATGATATGAAATTAGAGCTTCATCACCATGGGCTCTGAGAGCTGAGACAGTGTCACCAAGCCTGAAAATGAGGTGCCTGAGAAAGGGGACCCCAGAGGGATGGGGCTACTGAACCTATCAGTGGATATGGGTCCCAACCCAGTGCACAGCCTTGGATGAGAGCCCGAGAGCCCCAGTTCCCCGTGTTTGAAGTGGCTCAGCGCCCCACACGAGGCCACTAGGATCACTTCTTGCCCAGGCTGATTTTTCTGGAGTATGCTGCATCCAACTATCCTCCTGTTGTGACCCTGGGGGGCAATGGCTAAAGCCCCTTGATGGACCCCTGCCAGCATCAGGGAAGGGGACTGGCCATTGAGACCTTTTCTCTAAGTCATCACCTGCCTATCTGGCCCCAAGAGTCACTGTTTCTTCCCACAGCCAGTCATCAAAAAAGCAAGTAGAATTGGTTTTCATTTAAACACCCCCAGTTTCCAATTGCTCAGAAACTTTGAGAAAACTCTCCTTTTTTGGCTGAAATGTCTCCTGCATTGGGCGTGTGCCCAAGCGGCGTTGCCTGAAGGAGGGCGGAAGTCAGCTCTGGGGATGGCTCATGTTCCAGAAGCTTCCATCTCTACTTTTGGGCTCTTGCTCACCACCTGACTTTCTTTCAGCACCCGGCCTTGGTTATTTTGGTTTAGGATTTCTTTCCCGTCAAGGGGTGGGGGGCTGGGGGTAAGGGTGGGAATGGGGACGTTCCCAGGCACCAGGCACACTCATCCATCTTAGCCTTTTCTCATAAGCTCAGACAGGGGTGTGGAGTGACAGGGAAGCAGGGGGAGGGGAACAGGTGACAAGACCGGCTTGCACCAGCTATACTGCATTCCCTAGCCGCTGCCTCCCCCTTAGCTCATGTTTGCAAGTATTTCCCAAAGAGGGAAAACTCTGGAAACAAGCTCCTCTCAGCTACTCAGGTCTAGAGCAGAGGATGCCTGGACATGGGGGGGGGGCGCTGGACTGGCCTGTGTGCTGGAGTACACCCACTAACGTCCCTAACTTCCTGCTAGTCCCGCTACACCCCTGATACAAAATAAAACTGTCTTCAGGGCTGGGCTGTAGCTCGCTGGTGGAGTGCTTGCCAAACAGGAGACCCTGGTTCCATCGCCAGCACTGAAAATAAATAAATAGGAAGTGAATGGGGTGTGGTACGAATCTGCCTCGGTCTTTAATCCCAGCACTCAGGAGTCAGGGGCTTGAGAATCTCTGTGAGTTCAAGGCCAGATTGGGCTACAGAGCGAGTTCCAGGACAGCCCGGGATACACAGAAAAACCTTGTCTCAAAAAAATTACATTTTTTTTTTAATTTATCTTGTGAGTGTGCACAGTTGGGCAGGCCGTGAGTGTGCCCTGGCGCCCCTGTGGAGTCAGTTCTAGCTTTCTACCATGTAGTTCTGGGGATTGAACGCAGGCGGTCAGGTTTGTCTGCAAGTGCCCTTGGCCACTGAGCTACCCTGCTGGCCTTGCTTTTCACACACGCTGGAGCCCTTGCTCCCTGGCTCTGTTCTGCAGTGCTAGGGACAAAACCCAGGGCCTTCCCCATGCCAGGCAAGTGCTCTGCCCCCAAACCACAGGCTTTTCTTTGAGTATCAGAACCAGGGAGGAATGTGTCACTAAAGAAACAAAATACAAACTATACATTAGAATCCCAAAGATGGCCTGGCAGTAGGCTCTGACATCCAGGCCACCCAAGCTGCAGTGGTGGAGAAATGAATAAGACAGACCTATAGGGGTACGGGACCACACCCAACATTTACTGGCTAGAACACCCACCTCTAGGAATCTGTAGTGAATGTGCACAGCAAAAATAGATGCTCCTGTTTGCGTGGGGAATTCATTGTAATGTTCTCTTAGCTTCAAAAGACTGAGGACACACCAAGTGTCTACCAAGGAGACCTGTGAACAAAGTACTGCACAGTTGCTTAGGGAGTGAGTACTATGCAAATGTGATGAGAAGCCAGGAGGTTCTGTTCACAACTGAATCATGGGGACAGGAAGGCTCGTCATGGGGGAGTGGCATGAAGAGCACAAACAACACCTTCCCTCAATGAGAAAGAAAATACTACACGTTTTATTTTACTTGGGAAAAAGAAACAAACAAAACAAAACAGTACTGGAAGGATGGTGCAAATACTAATTAAAGAGCTGGAGAGATGGCTCCATGCTTAAGAGCACTGGCTGCTCTTCCAGAGGATCAGGGTTCAATTCACAGCACCCACATGGCAGCTCACAACTGTCTGTAACTTCAGTTCCAGGGGGTCCAACTGAGGTGATAATTTTGTTTATGATCTAACAAATAAACCTTGCCTGAAGATCAGAGTATACAAACACACACACACACACACACACACACACACACACACACACACACACACACACACACTAAGCTATTAGTTAGCCATAGAGGACAGGCAGTGATGGCCACACCTTTAAACCTAGCACTCAGGAGACAGAGACAGATGGATCTCTAGGAGTTCAAGGCCACCCTGGCTGCTTGAAAGTAAATCAGTCTAAAAGGGAAACAGAGCTCACATCTCTGAATCCAGAACTTGGGATGGCATGCCTTTAATCCCAGCACTAGAGAGGAGTGTAAGGCAGGAGCTCAGCACTGAGCAGTCTGAGGTTTGGCGGAGAGCGGAGCAGTCTGAGGACAGGATTGCCTCTTCCGTCTAAGCATTGGTAGAGGTGACAACTCTCTAGTGGCTGCTTTGCTTCTCTGATCTTCAGCTTTAACCCCAATATCTGTCTCTGGGTTTTTATTAATTGTGCTACACCTGACAACCTCACACAGATATACACTCAGGCAAAACACTAATGAATACAAAATAAATCTTTTAAAAAGCTAATTAAAGAACTGGCTCCTGCAGGTAGAGGAAGGAACAAGAGGGGAAAGCAGTCAAGTGTGCAGAACTGAGATGAATGGCTCCAGAATATCAGTAAATAAAACAGCCCAGCACACGCGTGGCAACATGCATGTCGGCCTTTAAGTTTGTGTGCGTCTGTCTTATGAACCATGGGGCCTTTGCTCTGTTTCACACCCTTCTGTCGGCTGGTCATGGCACTATGCCAAGTCATGTTTCCTGGATATTAAAGCACACATTTAAGAGCTAGGAGGCAGCTCAGCAGGTAAAATGTAAGCTCGAGGCCCGAGTTCGGGTCTCTAGCATCCATGTGAAAAGCCCAGCACCTGTAACTGCAGCGTAAGGTGGGGTCTAGACAGGCAGATGCTGGGAGCTGTTGGCCACAAAGTCTATTTAGCTGTAGTTCAGAGAGAGAGACACAGTCTCAAATAAATAAATAATTATGGATGTCTGCATAGATGGATGGTATATGGGTGGATAAATTAACAGGCAGATGAGTGGTAAATGGACATAGGCAAAAGGTAGCAGGTTAGCCAAGAGGACATGTCCCAACCCTCAGGTCTGAGGCCACCCGCAGAGGGAGACACAGGAAAGCCAATGTAAGAGGAGCTGGTACTGTAAACGTCCCTGGACAGGGTCACGGGGACCGCATGTGTCACAGGGGATATTGTGAGCATGGTACAGCCACTCTTCTGACTCTCCATTTCCCCTTAGGTGACTGTCCCAGTCCGGGCCGTGGCAGCGCCACCAAACGAAAGAAGAAACAGCGACGGAACCGAACCACATTCAACAGCAGCCAGCTACAGGCACTGGAGAGAGTGTTCGAGCGCACACACTACCCTGATGCCTTTGTGCGCGAGGAGTTGGCCCGGCGTGTCAACCTCAGCGAGGCCCGTGTCCAGGTAAGTAGGACCCATCCAGAGGCTCCCAGAGAATCCTTACCCAGACTGGTGGCTAAAGCTACTGGTGGCCCAGGGGCAGACACTTGCCAGGGGTTAACACAGAACATCTGGAGCCAGGAGAACAAAATCCAGATGGAAACCTTGCCACAGCTAGTGGCATGGAAGGAGCAAGGTGTCTAATGTCAGTTTCTCCCTGCAAATGAATAGGTGCCCCCGCAGTGCAGGCTGTGTTGTGATCCAGGGATCTGACATTTGTGTAAAAATGTAGGGGATCGCTGGCAGCCAGTCTAGACCAGGCAAGCTCCAGGCTCAGCGAGAGACTCTCAATAAACAAATCGAAAAGGAAAATCAAGGAGCAAAATAGAGATCCAATTGTGGTCACTGACCACTGACCTCCACACACCCATGTGTGAGTACATGTGTGTAAATACATGCACATGCACACACCACATCCATACAGAGGTGAGAGCCTAGAGCAGTGCCAAGCATGAAGTTTTTGGCAAGAAAATTAACTTTTTGCTGGGTGGGGTGGTAGCACACACCTTTAATTCCAGCACTGGGAGTCAGAGGCAGTCAAATCCCTGAGTTCAAAGCCAGCCTGGTCTATAGTGCCAATTCCAGGACAACCAAGGCTATACAGAGAAACTTTGTCTCGGAAAAAGAAAGAAAAGAAACTATTAACTTTTCAGCCATTCTTTTGCAGCTCTGCCCTGGGTGCCCACCTGCCCTTGTTATCCCAGGACTCAATGGACTCACCTGTCCATTGATTTTTTTTTTTTTCACATGTCCTACACCCAGCACATTTGTCAAAGGTCAGAGAATGAAGCTACCAGCTCAGGGCTGGGCAGCATAGTCTTGTGCCCAGATCCACAAGGATGTAGGTCTCCTCCAAAGCTGCCAGACCCTGCTTGCCACACCCTCTCTCTCAGGTCTGGTTCCAGAACCGCCGTGCCAAGTTTCGCCGGAATGAACGTGCCATGCTAGCTACCCGCTCTGCCTCGCTGCTCAAGTCCTATGGCCAGGAGGCTGCCATTGAGCAGCCTGTGGCTCCCCGACCTACAGCGCTGAGCCCAGATTATTTGTCTTGGCCAGCATCATCCCCTTACAGGTGAGATTGGGGAGCTCCTTTTGCCAACAGGGGCAGCTGGAATCCCATGAGATCTTTAAGGCCACCTCTCTGGGGAGAGCTTGGATAGTGTATGATGAGTGTGTTACATGACAGTGCATGTGGGTGTTCAAGTATGCCCAGGACTATGAGCGTGTGTGTGTGTGTGTGTGTGTGTGTGTGTGTGTGTGTGTGTGTGTCTACACAAGTGTTGATGTGGGAAGGGAAGAAGCCAGGCCTGCCTGGAGAAGAGCAAATTGTGGGTTGAGGTAATAGAAGGCTACAGGAAGTCTCAAGCCAGATCCAGCGCCATGTCCACCCTTCAGGCAGGTAACGGTCTGTGAGTGCTGAGACTGGATCTGGCTTGTACTGTGTCAGGATCACAGTACAGTTCCCGTGTACTGTGATCCTGGCAGGGTCCAGAGCTGTATAGAGGAGTGGCTTTGTTGTTTAAAATAAACTCCTTCCTTGAGCTGGAGAGATGGCTCAGAGGTTAAGAGCACTGGATGCTCTCACAGAGACCCTGGGTTCAGTTTCAGCACCCACGTGGCAGGTCGCAACCACCTGTAACTCTCTAGGTCCAGGGGATCTGAGACCTTCTTATAAACTGACATGCATGTAGATATGTCTACTGACATGCATGTAGACAAACACTCATACACATAAATAAAAAATGAATTAAGTCTTTAATGGCTCCCTCCAAGATGGCAGAAAGGAGAAAGTGCTAGGGAGTTGGCCCACCATACCCACAGCTCCAGGAGGTCCATCCCCTCACATGTGGAGAAGGCTGCCGTAACTATGAGCCTCGGGAGGGAATGTTGGATGGGTTAGTTTGTGTGGGTCTCCAGTCTCCTTCCCTGATCCATCTTCTCCCAGAAGTATTGGGCACAAGGCAGTGCTACGGGACAGGACACACGTCCCCCTGTCAGGAGGGTCAGGAGCAGAATGCCAACAAATAAAAGGCAAAGGTGTCACACTGTAGCCTCAGCCATCCTCCTGCCTCAGCATCCCAGATGCTGGGATTACAGTGGTGTGAGCCACTATATCCGGCCAGGGAGGCTCCTTTGACCCAGGACTACCTCTGGATGTTTGTCCCCTCCCCCAACCTGCCACCCTGGCCAGGGCCACCCTGAGCTCATCAGAAAAGGGAAGTGGGACTCGCCAGATACACCAATAGGTTCCTGTATTTCCTGTCTCCCCAGCTCTGTGCCTCCCTACAGCCCTGGAGGCTCAAGTCCTACAACCCCCGGGGTCAACATGGCCAACAGCATCGCCAGCCTGCGCCTCAAAGCCAAAGAGTTCAGCCTACATCACAGCCAGGTGCCCACAGTGAACTGACAGTGTGCGCTGGGTTCAGCGCTGGCCCAATGACAGACAGCACCAACAGAAGTGGCTTTGTCTGTCCCTGTCCCCAGAGACACTGGGCAGCCTCTCCTGTGCCTTCTCTTCATCCGAACTTCCTGAGTCCCAGAGGCCTGCTGGGTACTGGAAGTGCAGGTGAACATCACTCTGCCTGTGATGGCTGAGACTGTGGCCTGAGGTCCCTGGAGTGGCCTGGCCAGAAGGCAGAACAGGAGTCTGCCAAGGAACTCACTTACTTGTGTATTAAAACCAAAAAGCTTTTGTCTTTAAGGAATAAAACCATGTTTCTTAAGCTCCATGAGACTTCAGAAGGGCATGGCGGGTGCCCCCAGAGGGTGTCAGCACATGGCCGGCTGGATCACAGCCCTCCTGGTGGGCAGCAGTTTGAAGGTGGCACTGGCCTGAACTGGCTCATACAGCAGCCTCCGTGGGGCCTCACTGCCTGTACATGTCTTCAGGTATGGTGCTGTCCCCACCACAGGGCCCCCATGTGGAGAGGGGGCTGAAGGCAGAACCTGCCCCAGGCTGCATCTCCAATTCTGAGCCCCATGGGCACCCCTAGAGGTTCTGGATGAGCCTGACTGTTCAGGACACACCTTTCACTTCATGAGGGATTGGGGATGAGTGACTACGCTTAGAGTGTGGGAATTACATTCTTACTACCGAGCATGCAGAAGTATGGCATCCTCTGGTCATTTGGCCATGGAGGGTATCCTAGTTTCCTTTCCAGTTGCTGGGACAAAAGACGCTGGCAAAAACCAACTTAGGGGAGAAAGGATTTACATTAACTTTTAATTCCAGGTGACATCCACCATTGTGAAGAAGTCAAGGTGTCAGGACTTTGAAGCAGCTGGTCACACCCATAGCTAAGAGCAGAGAGAATGAATGCATAGATGTGTTCATGTTCAGCTCCCTCTTGATGCTTCTACAGTCAAGGAGCCCCAAGCCTGCCACATGGGCAGGTCTTCCCACATCCTTTACCGTAATCAAGACAGCCTGCCACAGACATGCCCCTAGCTAACTTGATCCAGACAACCCCTCATTGAGACTGTTCCTAGGTGACTACATGTGGTGTTGAGTTGACAATTAAAACTAATCATCACATGGTTGGAGAGATCACTCAGTGGTTAGAGCACTTGCTGCCCTTCCAGAGGACCTGAGTACAGATCCCAGAACACTACCTTTTGTAACTCCAGCTCCAAGAGATCCAGAGCCCTCTCCTGACTTCTGAGGGCACTCATTTGGCACATACACAGACACACATCCTTCCACATTTTTTTCTTTAACCTTAAAAAAAACACAGGGGCTGGAGAGATGGCCCAGTGGTTAAGAGCACTGACTGTTCTTCCAGAGGTCCTGAGTTCAATTCCCAGTAAACACATCATGACTCACAACCATCTGCAATGAGATCTGGTGCCCTCTTCAGGCCTGCAGGCATACATGCAGGCAGAACACTGTAGACATAATAGAAAGATAGATAGATAGATAGATAGATAGATAGATAGATAGATAGATAGATAGATCTTTTATAAAAGATGTATTTAAAAAAAAGTTCAAGGTCATCCTTGGCTACAGTGGGTTTGAGGCCAACCTGGGTTGCATGAGATGCCATCTGCAGGGGAAAAGGCAGATGTTGGTTGGAGCTGCAGCTCCAGGTGAAGTGAGGGTTCAGTCTCCACTCTCTCCATTACATCCTTCGGCTCTATTCCTCTACCCCTCACCGGAATCCAGCATAGAGCCCTGGTGGGTTCTGCATGGTCTTTGGATATGTAGCATTCCTGGGAAGGGTGGTGTCTGAATGTGGTGGGACTTACTTCCTTGGCAACAGGGACCTTGGTCATATGGGCTTGTTTGGGACTGAAGGCAGAGAAACGGGGCATTTTACTGCTGTCTAGCAGCCCATCTGATAGTAAGAACCCACCCAAAGCCAGAGGAGGCCCATGCTCTGGGCTGGAGCATGGGCAGCTACACTCTCTTGTTTTATGTTTTGACACAGGGTGTTATGGATTTCCAAGCTGGCCTTGAACTCCTGACTCTTCAGGCTTGGTCTCCCAGGTAGGGAGATTACAGGCATGTGCCACCATGTCAGGTTTATGTGGTTCTGGGGTCTGCATGTTGAGCTATGATCCAAACCCCAGAGCCATGTTTTGGTTTTGTCTCTGCTCTGGGTGTGTACTCCCTGGGACCCTACCTGTCACTCATTCACGGAGTCTATGACACATTCAGCATGGGCTCCAGTTTTTGGGGTCTAGAGCAAGGGTTTAGGGCAGAGAGCTAGTGTTACTCCTCAGCCACAGGGGATACTCTTCATAGGAAATAACTACAGGAGTAAATACACCCTTGGCTTAAGGTTGTAAAGGAGTGTCTCAGGCAGAGAACACAGCAGAGGCTTTGGGTCAGGTCAGAGGCTTCTCTTCCTGCCAGGGGGACCATTTCCATAAGTGAGCTTCTTGGAAGAGAGAAAATTGCCCGGAGGGGCTGCTGCAGGGGGAAGGGTGCTGGGAAAGGTGCCCTCTGGCCTTAGTATGGAGAGATGCCTGTGGCTTTAGAGTAGAGCGGAGGTGCCCTGTCAGAAACTGAGGGGCAGCAGCTTGGGCCATATGGAGACAGTATGGGCAAATATGGACGATGCCTTAGAAGTAGGACTTGATGGCTGGAAGGTGGCTGAGGGACACAGAGCACCCAAGAGACCTGGATATGGGACCTGCCTTTTGGAAGTTCCCAGAAATTGGCTGTGCCTAAGCAGAGTCTTCATTGCAGTGTTTCTCCCTTTAACTGAGGACTTGTATCAGCAACAGTCCAACCCATGGGATGCAGAGTTGCCTGAAACAATACTATTTTTTCTCACTTAATTGGGAGTAGATATGGGGACAGGACCCAGAGTTCCATGGCAACCCATCCCGTCTTTTTATTTAAATTTTTAAATCTATTTTTATTTATATGCATGTATATGTGCCTGCTTGTCTGTATGTGCACCATGGAGCTGCAGGTGCCTGTAGAGGCCAGAAGAGGGCACCAGATTCCCTGGAACTGGAGTTACAGGCAGTTATGAGTTACCCGATGTGGGCACTGGGACTGAACTGAACCTGGGTCCTCTGCTCAGAGCAGCAGTTACCCTTAATGTTGAGCCATCTCTCCATTCCACCCTCCCCTCCCCCCCAGGCCTGCCAACAAAGAACGGAAAGCTGGCTGGCTGCTGTCGACATGGGGTCCCACTGAGTGGGGGTCTGGAAGGTGGGCCCCAGAAATGCCAGCTTTGGAAAATGCTGGAGGCTGTGTTCCCACAGATGACAATGAGGATGTCAATGTCACTTCCACTCTGGTACTCTAGAAAAAATAAACTAACTTAATAGTTTGCACATGCTACTCCAGGAGGCCAGGGGAGGGGCAACCCACCCTCTCTGCAATTCAGGAACTATTAAACACCCCGTCCCTGCTGTGCCTGGCTGCAGACCTGTGGGGGCAGCTTCCTGGGGACCCATACCAGGCTGCCATCTTCCTATAAAGCCAAGGCACCTGAGGCCCCAGCCCAGGACACTCGGACGCCATTCTTCCCTGGCTTTGCCTATTTGATCCAAGGAAGAGGGGGCATTGTGTCTGCTTTTATTTCTTACAGCTGACAAAGGGGAGGGGAGAGGGAGAGAGGTTGATTCTTGGAGAGAAAAAAAAAAAAAAAAAAAAAAAAAACACCAGCAAACGACCACAGTTTGTGGCTTGGCCTTGAGCAAGGCCCTTCTTGCCTCGTCCCTCACGGTGTGTGTAGTGGAGCCTAGGACTCAGTTCCTACCAGCTAGGCAAGTACTCTCCACCTGAGCCACATGTCCAGCAGATTTTTACTGCGGAGGAGCAGAGTGAGGGGTGGACACTGAAGAAGTCAAATACTCTGTGGGACTGGAGGGACGGTGCAGCAGTGCTGAGGACCGGTTCAGTTCCAGCATCCAACTCTAGCTCCAGGGGATCTGATGCTTTCAAATGTGCACACGTGTGCACACGCGCACACATACACACAGTTTTGTTGTTTGCTTTTTTGTTTTGTTTCTCTGTGTAGTTTCCCTGTGTGTTTCTGGCAGTCCTGGAACTCACTCTGTAGACCAGGTTGGATTCAAACTCAGTGATCAACCTGCCTCTGCAGTGCTGGCCACCACTCCTGGCTAGAGATACATAATTAAAAATAAAACAAATGTTTAGGGACTGGAGAGAGGGTTTAACACTTAAGAGCAACTGCAGCTCTTCCACTGGACCCCAGTTCAATTCCCAGTGTTTACAGGTGGCTACCACCATCTCTGTGACTCTAGTCCCGGGTGGAAAGGAGAGTTTATTCTGCTGCTGTCTTCTGGCTTCTGTGGGCAGTACACACACATGGTGTAGGGTCCAAGGAAATACTGAAGGAAGACTCCACACTCAAATAGTATGTAAGAGCAAGAGCATTTATTTACCAGCATGTGTGGGGTCATTCACCTGTACAAAATGACCATCCTGAGAGGAGTGTGCAGGCTTCTTGTAAGCACAGCTAGGGGAATTTTAGGGACAGTTAGGTCATCTCAGACATAATTGGTTAAACATGAAGCGTTACATTAGAATACTTCCGATTGACTGAGGTTTTATCTTTGGACATACTTGGATAAGTTTCAAGGGGGTTGCAGGAACTGCCCTTGAGGCATTGTGGGGCTGACTCAGCCCTTGTTCCTGCTCTCTCCCTCATCCCTGAATGTAATTTGTTGATAAGCAGCCCTTTGTTGAGAGAGACACCTGTTTGCCCCTCTCAGAGGACTGAAACCTAAATTCAGTTGTAAAAGTAGGAAAGTTTAAACATTTCACGTAGACACACACATGCAGGCACACACATAAAATAAAAATCTCAAAAATAAAATAATTCTTGACCACACTTTTAATCCAAGCACTTGGGAAGCAGAGGCAGGCAGATATCACTGTAAGTTTCAGTTTCAGGCCAGCTAGGCTACATAGACACTGTACATACACACACACACACACACACACACACACACACACACACACCACACACACACACACACACACACACCTCAGAATGGCTGGGCAATGGTGGTGCATACCTTTTATTCCAGTACTTGGGAGGCAGAGGCAAGCAGATCTTTGTGAGTTCCAGGACAACTAGAGCTACACAGAGAAATCCTACCTGGAAAAAACAAAGAAAAAACAAAAAACCCAGAACAATTTCATGCTGTAAGTTTCTATTTGGTAAACAGAGAGATGAACTACCTTGCCTTGCTTTCTCCTGAAAAAAAAAAAAAAAAAGCAACAAAACAAAACAAAAAAACCTCCATGCATAAATACCATGACCAAAAGTGACTTAGGGAGGAAAGGGTTTACTTTATAGCTTACAGTCAAGAAGGGAAGTCTGGGCAGGAACTCAAGGCAGGAACCTGGGGCCAGGGTCTGAGCTAGAGTTCATAGAGGAGTACTGCTTATTGATGCCTGTACTCTGCCAAGGGGGTGGCACCACCCACAGTGGGCTGAGCCTCCAAAGTCAATCATCAATAACTACAAAAAGGGAGGGGGGGTAAAAAACCATCATGTGATTTGATTGGTGCTTTCCTGTGGGAGGCAGGATGTGGGTGGTCTTCCTCCTTTCCATATATCCTTGTAAATTTCCCAGAGACAAAGATGAAAAAAACTTTAAAAATATGTATTCTATCCTGATTAGCATCCTTTTAGAATGCTCGTAGGTATCTTAAGCTTCAAAAATAGATTTTAAAGCCTGGGTATGGTGATTGTTACCTGCATTAGAAATAATCCCAGTGTGGCACAAAGGAACACACACAAATAAAACCAAAGTATCTCAGCCATGCAATTCATTTTGCAAAAAGAATGAACCAGAACCCAAACCAGGCAGGCTATCAACACAACCAAGCCAACATGGCTGCCTTTATCTTGGATGTAGGCAGTGGCTGCATCTCATCCCATTGGCGGGAGCACAACCTCACAATCTGATGTGACTGGTTAATCTTGAGGAAGAGACTGGGGAAGGGAAGATTCAGGAATGTGAGTCCTTGCTTTGCTAACTACCTTTGATTTTAAAACAACAACAACAACAACAAAGATTTCTGGGACTAGAGAGATGGCTTCAGCCATTAAGAGTGCTGGCTGCTCTTGCAGAGGACCCAGGTTTGGTCCTCAGTACCCACATAGTGGCTCACAGTCACCTGAAACTAGTCCCAGAGGATCTGATGCCCTCTTCTGACATTGGAGGTCACCAGACATACCCCCTAGCACACACACATTCACATAGGCAAAACACTCACAATACACAGAATAAAATAAATAAACCTAAAAAAACCAAAAGGCTATCACACTTGTAATCTCCAGGTTTAGGAGGCCGAGGCAAGTGGATTGCCTAAATCTGCAGGCAAGCTTAGGCTAAAACATGAGACTGTACAGTTTTTTGTTTGTTACAGGGTCTCACTGCATACATAGACCAGGCTGGCCTCAAACTTGTAGTGATCCACCTGTCTCTGCCTCCTGAGTGCTGGGATTAATGATGTGTGCCACCATGCCTGGCTGTTTGATTTTGAGGCCACCCTGGCCTATACTGAGTTCTAGGCTTACATAGGCAACATGGTGAGTTACAGGTTACTCTGTGCTACAAGATGAGACCAAAAGGAAATAGATGTGAGCTGGTGTGGTGGTACTAGCTTGTGATTCCAGTAGGGATTGATGCGTGAAGATACCTGGGCAAGCACATGCCCTGGGAAATTAATTGCCCAACCACCAGGCTGACTGAGTGTCCAAGGAGGTGGAATGGCAGGGTGATACTAAATTTAATGTCATTGCCACATGTTTGCAATCTCAGAAATCAGGCAAATTCATGGCCAGCCTAGTCTACAGAGTGCGAGCTACAGATTGCAGGGGCCAGCAAGATAACTCATCAGGTAAAGGCACTTGTTGCCTAACGATCTCGGCTCAGTCCCTGTACCCACAAAGAGAACTTACTCTGGGGTCACCTTCTAGCCTCCACATGTGTGCCCACGTATACACACAAAGAATACATACATGCAGAGTTTTAAAAAGATTACAGCTGGCTACCGGCCCTTGAGTTTATATGAACTCTGTCTTGGCCCTGGCCTCCCCTGTTTACTTAGAGGTTAGGGAATGTCCCCAAGACACTGGCATCAACTAGGGACAGCTCTAGCTTCCCAGGCTCCTAGAGGCCCATCCAGTCCTTGCCCAACTCCTATGTCTGGGACTCTAGGGCTCCAGGCTCCTGCTCAGTCCCCTCCACCCCAGGACCTCGTGTGTGATCCAAGGGTGAGGAGGGATGGTCCTACCTGGGTGGAGTTTAGGGAAACGGATGTCTTCAGACAAGAGACCAGGCCGGGAAGAAGACAGCAGAGTTGCTGGTGTGGCACCAGGGTTGGGAGGGTCTGCAGGCGTTGTGTGCTGCCACACCTGGCTGGTGCAGCTGGTGGGACTGGCCAAGCCTCCTTCCCGGGCAGTGCACCTGCTGTAGTGTAGTACAGGCTGGAGCCTGTCTCTCGAGCCCAGACTTGCAGCCAGGAGACTAGGCCCTGCATTCCATGCCATGAGGACTGGAACAGAACAAGCCACTGGGCCCAGTGACACCCTCCCTGCTGGAGCCACTGTCCCTACCTCTCTTACTCTTGAGCATAGCTAGGACACTCACTGCCCAAGCCATTTGGACAGTAAGGGTCATTTAAGGGCCCGCCCAGCCCACTTGCCTGTATCCATCCCGCCATGTGTTCTCCCTGGCCACCTTAGAGCCTCTGACCCTGATTTCTCTCCAACCCCAACTTCACACCACAGCACACTGGGGCTGACTTCTTCCCACCCTCACAGTTGGATTTCTTGGTCTTGTTTTTGGGACAAGGTCTCACTTTGTAGATTAGGCTGGCCTCCAACTCAAGAGATTCTTGCCTCTGTCTGAGATTAAAGGTATGTGCTGCCACACCAGGTCCAATTGTATTTCTTCACATTTCCTGGGCAGTGTCAGCGTGCTCACCTCTACATTGGACCTCAGCATCACTATCCCAGCAGGGATCAGGGTAAGACTCCCAGCCTTACCCCCTGTGGGGCTGTCATCATCCTTGCTGCAGTGGGCCTGCTCCGTCACCCAGACCCCAGACCATGCAGTCACCCTGGGTGATGCGTGTTCCTGCAACAGGCAACTGCAGGTCCTTACTGGGACACCTGGCCCTCACAAGCCCACTTTCCCCAAAAGGGAAAACAGAATGGACAGATGTCCACCTGGCCCCCATCCCTCCTGGTCCCTACCTTGCAGAGTTCTCTCCTGTCCTGGCTCAGGAACTCAGGTCATTTCTCTTCTAGGACCCTTGAATCCCTCATCTAAAATGCTGAAATGGGTCTGGATAGATGGCTTAGTGGTTCAGAGAACTCGGGTTCAACTCCCAGCACCCACACGGTGGCTCACAACTGTCTGTAACTGAAGTTCCAGGGGACCCCACACCCTATTCTGGCCTCCATGGGCACCAGGCACATACATGATACAGACATACCTTCATACTAAAACACCCATATACATAATATTAAAATGCAGAAATGGTCTTGGCCATACCACCTGAACTCGCCTGATGTGTCTAAAATGCACAAATGCCTCCTTCTTAAAATTATTTTAAGTATTAAATGGGGTAGGGGAGAGCAACAGATGGAGACACATCTAGCTTAATGCTCAGCAAACAGCTGGCACTCAAAAGGAGGGGCGGGGCATGGTATGGTTTTCCTCAGAGGGCACTCCAAGAACAAAGGTTTCATCTCACCACCGGAGGGCAGTGCTGTCCACCCCCCCCCCCCCCAGGCGCTGTGTGAAAGGTTGAGGCCTAGGCTAGCTGGGCTTTCCAGTAAGGACTCATAGAGCAGATCTCTCATAGAGGGGCACAGGCTCCCTTTGAGTTGGGAAGAGGGGTAGGGACACTAGGCAGCCTTGAGGGAAAGCAGTCAGGGCTTGGGAGCCTGGCTGTCCCAGGTTCTGGAGAAGCCTATATTTCCAGGTGGTTTCCAGCTGTATTGAAAAACAGCATCCTACAGGTGGCAGACCTGCACGGAAGGTCACTTGGTAGGACAAGATCTGGACATCTCTGGATGCTTATCAGGGATCTCCTTGTTGAAGAAGGGGACTTCCCTGGAGCAGCCTGACGTTGTCTGTGCTAGCTTGGCCCAGAAACAAACTCACTGTAGTGGTGCAAGTCTATAATCCCAGCACTTAGGAGGTACAGGCAGGCTGTTAGTTCAAGGTTGTCCTTTTCTTCATAGTAAGTTTGAGGCCACCTTGGGCTAAGTGAAATCCAGTCTCAAAAAATCAAAACATACAACACCAAAATCCCCCAAATTCTCAGCAGGCACCAGACCAGCTGGGACAGCATGTACATTGGAAGTAGGGACCACGTGGCATTCACATGTCACACATTGCTGTTTAATGAGTACCCTGAACAGGTCTCAGGAGGATTCTGGAGAGAGACATCGTGCGCACACACTCGCACGCACGCACGCACACACGCGTGCGTAAACACATATACACACACACACACACACACATGAACATTTGGTATCTTCAAACATCACAGATGCTGGTAAACCCCACAGTTCTCGTTCAGTGGTTGGTCAGACAAAGCCCACCCCAGACTGATGGCCTTTGGGAAGCTAAGGCCTTGACCAGGCAGGCAGAACTCATGGCAAGCACTCCCCATCACTGAGCCTGTAGTAACTAAGGCACTTGGAACAAAGGACAGGGAGGTGGCAACAGGGACATGCACACCTGCCCACCTCTGACAAATAGCAAGTCCCCTAACTCCACAGCCTGAAAGGGAGCTGGCTACACCTGGCCTCTTGTGAAGACTTTCTGGACACACTAGCCAGGGTCTCTCTTTAGGCTGTCCCGGAAGCCTTTGTCTTTAGCCCTGGATGGAACAATGGCTATGTTAGAGAATCCCCTATCCTTTCAG
Organism: Phodopus roborovskii; assembly: GCF_943737965.1. Classification (NCBI taxonomy): domain Eukaryota; kingdom Metazoa; phylum Chordata; class Mammalia; order Rodentia; family Cricetidae; genus Phodopus; species Phodopus roborovskii. The sequence goes on from NW_026126418.1 coordinate 71,873,993, forward strand.
CTGGTTGGTTGATTGGTTGACTCATTTTTCGAGGTAGGGTTTCTCCGTGTAGCCCTGGCTGTCCTGGAACCTGCTCTGTAGACCAGACTGCCCTTCAACTCACAGAAATCCACCTGCCTCTGCCTCCCAAATGCCGGGGTCAAAGGTGTGCGCCACCTGGCTATCCTTTCAGTTTTAAGGGGCAAGAGGGAGTGAGTGGTGTTTAAGGCTTTTGTGAGGTCAAGGATGTTCTGTCGATCTTGACAACTCATATGTAAGTGGTTCTAATTGGGCACTCCAGATCCCATGAGGCTAAGAAACACACCCCCAGAGCCCATCCCTGTTCTAAAAGGAACACCAAGTCCCCAAGTTCAGCCTCAGTGGCTTCTGTCCAGAATGTAATAGTTGAAGGGGCTTCAGTCACTGGTCACAGATGGCGGACCACTTTCCAGAGAATCTGCAGAGCCATGGAAACACAGGCGAACTGGGCCAGGACATAAGCTCCCGAGCGGATTCGTGGGTTCAGCTTGCCCAGGTAGGCTACCGTGTGCACCACACGGCCTGTGAGGACAACAAGGAAATGTATCCAGGCGATCAAAGGTTCAGGTCCCAGGAAGGAGTAGATGAAGCCCAGGAAGAGGAAGGGGTAGATAGTCTCCATGTCGTTGCGGTGGGCTCTGGGGAGCAGAGGGGTACAGTCAGCAGGATTAGTGCTGGGGTTCCCAACCCACCAGTCTGGGACTGCCAGACACCCCAATCCCTTGCTGGCCAATAAGCAAGATGCTATAGTGGCTGATACTCAAAACAACACATGACCAGGGAGGCTGCCGCTGGATTAGGGCTTTTTTAACATACCATGGGGATTATATGGGCCCAGTATGTCCCACCTTCTACACGTTGTCTCTTAGACACCAGGCAGAAAAGGAAGGACTCAGAGGATAGGGTTGAAGTCAGAGGTGAGTGCCAAGTGTTCTCTCGTCAGGACTGAGACCCGCCTGCCCTCTGCAGGTTTGGGGCACTGTACCGTGCTCTCTGTCCTATTTACCACAGAAGCTGACTACGCATTGTCTTTGCAGGACTAACCATAGGATTCTTCCATTCACCAGCCAAGCTAAGCACAGACACTGGTCAGCCTTCCCTCCCTTCAGGCCTGCTATCCCCGCTCTTTTGTAAGTATGCCTGGCGGGAAGGCTGCAGACAACCCTCCCATAAATAATGACCAAGGAAGAAAACTCTCACCGCTGTCACTCAGTTTCCATGACCCCTTTTGGACTGTTACCTCACTCTAAAGCGAGCCAGGCAGTCAAACCCCATCAACTCGGGACAGTGAATGCCCAGAGTCATTGATGACCACTTAGATAAACACAAACCCAGTGACCGAGCTGTGACCTTCCCCAAGACAGGCCCCGTCACTCAGGCCAGGGAATCTAGCTTCCAGCTGCAGTCCATCTGACAGCAGCGCCAGGCCACTGGCCAGCCCAGCCTGGTCCCAGCACTTGTGTGGAGAACCACTTCAGAAGCCTCATCTTGTTTCCCACTGGAAATGAGTCTTATAGCAAGAGTCACTAGCTGTTTACCAAGTGAAGAAAGCAGGCAGAGCCTGGTAGAGAGGTGCCTAGGGCACCCAGCACCCCAGTACTGCAGGGGATTGGGGCAGTAGTCAGGAGTGGAGATATGTGTTAGAGCCTAAATGATGAGAAGTGGCTAGGCAGATAAAGAACATTCTTGGGCAGTACCCTGATGGGGGATGTCCTTCTGTATATGTGTTTCTCTTATTGGTTGATGAATAAAACACTGTTTGGCCAATAAAGCAGGAAGATAGACAGGATTAGGAGACTAGGAGAATTCTGGGAAAGGTAGGTAGAGAGAGACCGTGAGGAGATGCCATGTAGCTGCCAAAATCCAGCAACAGTACCCAGCAAATGCAAAGGCCCTCCGGTAAGAACAGCACAAAGTTCAGAAATTGACCTGTTTGCTGGAGTAAAGTACACAAGAGGGAAGTGAGGCAGATGGGCAGGAGGCAGGCCTGCTAACAGGAGGAAATGAAATCCAGCCAAAGGCATTCAAGTTCCTAAGGAGGGGAAATGTAGCTTAGCAGGTGGAGTGCTTGTCCCCAGCTCTGCTTAAAACAGGGTGTGGTGGAAAAATAACTACAATCAAGAGTTCAAGGTCAGGGCCTGGAGAGACAGCTCAGCATCGAGGAACACTTGGTGCTCTTGTAGAGGACCCAGGTTGAGTTCCCAGCCCCATAGAATGGGTGGCAACCATCTGTAACTCCAGTTCCAGGGGATCTGATGCCCTCCTCTGGCCTCTGAAGGTACCAGGTACAGACATGATGCACACATACATACATGCAAGTAAACACACATCACATAATAATAAATAAATCTTGGTCATACTCTGCTAGTGAGTTGAGGCAGGCCTGGGCTGTATATAAGACTTCTCTTCCTCCAAAACAATACAGAGAAACCCTGTCTCAAAAAACCAAAACAGACTTCCTTCCTCCCCTCCTTCCTTCCTTAGCCAGAACTGGTGGTGCACTCCTTTGATCGCAGTACAGACAGGTGAAACTCTTGAGTTCAAGGCCAGCCTGGTCTACAGAGTGAGTTCCAGGACAGCCAGGACTACACAGAGAAACCCTGTTGCAGGACATTTGTACACTGTGAAGATGTGTCTTTGCCAAGACGCCTTCTGATTGATTGGTTTAATAAAGAGCTGAATAGCCAATAGCCAGGAAAGAGGTATAGGCAAGGTTCCCAGGGAGAGAAAGGAAAAGGAGAATCTAGCTAGGCACAAAGGAGAAGGGAGGAGGCACGGAGAGGAAACAGGAAGTACAAGATGGAAGAGAGGAAATGGAACATATAAGAGCTAGTTAGGATCAAGCTATAGGCCAACCTTTCATAATTAATAAGAAGCCTCGTGTCATTATTTGGGAGCCGTCTGGTGAGACAGAAAGATTCATTACAAAACCCTGTCTCAACTGGGATGGAGAGACCCACAGAAATTGCTGACCTGAACAAGGGGGAGCCCATGGACCCCAGTCTGATAGCTGGGAAATCAGCATAGGACTGACCCAGATTCCCTGACTATGGGTGTTAGTTAGGAGGACTGGGCAGTCTATGGGGCCTCTGGTAGTGGATCAGTATTTATCCCTAGTATACGAATGGACTTAGGGAGCCCATTCCACATAGAGGGATACTCCCTCAGCCTAGACACATGGGGGAGGGCCTGGGCCCTGCTCTAAATGATATGACAGACTTTGAAGACTCCCCATGGAAGGCCTCACCCTCCCTGGGGAGCAGAAAGAGGATGGGATGAGGGTTGGTAGGGGGAGGACAGGAGAGAGGGGGAACTGGGATTGACATGTAAAACAAGCTTTTTTTTTTTTTAACCCTGTTTTGAAAAACAAAAACAAACAAAACTAACTTTCTTTAAAAAAAAAAAAAAAAAAAGCTTGGTGGTTAAGATGGTTTGCTGTGGGGCTGGAGAGATGGCTCAGTGGTTAAGAGCACTGGCTGCTCTTCCAGAGGTTCTGAGTTCAATTCCCAGCACCTACATGGTGGCTCAAAACCATCTGTAATGAGATCTGGTGCCCTCCTCTGGTGTGTAAACATGTATGCATGCATACAGAATACTGTATGCATAGTAAACAAGTAAAAAAAAAAAGGTGGTCTGAAGAGATGGCTCAGTGGTTAATAAGAGTACCAGCTTCAGCTTCCAAAAGTCCTGAGTTCAATTCCCAGCAACCACTTGATGGTTCACAACCATCTGTAATGACATCTGGTACCCTCTTTTGGTATGCAGGCATACATGCAGACAGACCACTGTATACATAATAAATAAATCTTTTTTTTTTTTTTTTTTTTTAAAAAGGTGGTTTGCTGCATAATCATGAGGACCAGAGTTCAAATCCCCACTACCCATATTTAAAACAAAACAAACCCGGGATTTGATTGAAGTGCTAATAACCCTAGCAGGAAGGGGATGGGAACAGGAGGGTTGCTGGAGTGTGCTAGCTGTCAGTCTAGCTCCAGGTTCAGTGACAGACTCTGCCTCAAGGGAATAAGATGAATGGCACTAGATGAGAGAGGGAGCTACGAGCTCTCCTCTGGCCTCAGCAGACCCACATCCCCGTCTCTCTCTCTCTCACACACACACACACACACACACACTCCCTTTCTTCCAGTAGAGCCTGGAACTTTGCCAGGTATTGCAGCCAGCCTCTATCTCCCTGAGCTCGTCTTCTCCTTTTCACTTGATTGTGACCTTGTGACCCAGACATAGTCTGTTTGGCTGGTGAGGTCAGCTGTCAGCCTGCTGTGGAATATACTACAGTGCTGCATGGCTCAGGTGATGGGCCTGGATGGACCCTGGGGACTGATGACAGGGAAGGGTAAGAAACCTAAAAGCAGGGGACAGTCCCTTCTCGTCACATGGGTCACTAGCCCTCAGATCCCTGATGAGACGGAGCAGTGTCTACACAGCCTCGGCGTCCTGATTATGGGAACACCCTTGACAGAAAATTAAGCCATCTGTACATGAGCTCTGCCTACCACAAGGGACTTTGAGAGGATCATCTGAAAGGGCAGGGGCAGGGGAAAGTGTGCTGAGGGAAGGGGCTCAGTTGCCAGATAATCTGCTCCTTAATATGTGGGAGCTGAGGCTGGGGAGATGGCTCCATCTGTAAAGTGTTGGTTGTGTAAACATGAAGAACTAAATTCAAACCCCAGAAGCCACATGAAAAAGCTATGTGCTCTTGTACCCGTGTGTAATTCCAACTCAGGGGAATGGAGACAGGAGGTTCTGTGCTGTCCTAGTTCCAAGTTCGGAAGTCGTCTCAAAAAACCAGTGAGACAGCACCTGAGAAACAGCAGCCAAGGTTGGCTCCTGGGCTCACACATGTATGCAAGCATACCTGCACCAAGGGGAGTTGGTGTGTTAAGAGTGACAGTCAGGGCCAGGTGGTGGTGGCGGCACACACCTTTAATTCCAGCACTTGGGAAGGCAGAGGCAGGTGGATCTCTGTGAGCTGAAGGGCAGCCTGGTCTACAGAGCAAGTTCCAGGACAGCCAGGGCTACACAGACAGACATCCTGCCTTGAGACCCCCCACCCCCAAAAAAGAGTGAGAGTCAGGGGCCAGGTGTGCTAGCTTACACTTGGAAGCCTGAGGCAGGAGAATTACCGTGTATCAGGAATTCAAAGCCAGCATGGAGATACAAAAGGCCCTGTCCTGAAAATAAAAGCAAGGTGTTGGAGGATGACTTAGCAATTGGGAGCACTGGCTGCTCTTGCAGAGGACACACATGGTGGCTCATAACTGTCAGTAACACCAGTTCCAGGGGATCTGATGCCCTCTTCTGGCTGCTACGGCCACTGCATGTATATAACGCAAAACACCCAAAAAAGATAATTTTTTTTTTTTTTTTAAATCTAGGAATATGGCTTAGCTGGTATAACACTTGACTAGCAATTAAAAGGTCCTGGGTTCAGCCCCAGTAGCACAGAAACCAGAGGTGGTGGCACATGCGTCTAATTCTAGCACTGGAGAGGAAGAAACCGGAGGATCATAAGTTCAAGGTTATCTTCATCTACATAGAGAGTTAGAGGCCATCCTGGGCTACATGAGACTCTATCTCAATAACAAAACAAAACAAAGCCATATTGAGAACAAATGTGACCAAACCTGATGAGGAGGAAAGGAAGATTGGGACATACGGATAGGAGGAGTGGTCCCTGGTCTGTGGCAGGCCCCTGGTTGGAGAGGTGGACCTTGCAGAGAAAACACACATCCCTGATTCCCCACCAGGCAGCAAAGGGGTGGCCCACGTGGGAAGAGGTGGCTGGGAGCAGATAGAGTTCCAATCCAGGGCCTACCTCCCTCATCTGTTTGAAACCACAATGGGGCCCCACAAAGCCAGGGCCGTCCTGGGGCAGGGAGGAATGGGGAAATCAGGATGTTAAAAAAAGTGAAATAAAGCTCACCTCTCTTCCCCTGCTACAGTATCCAAATAGGGACTTGGAGGGAGTCACGTACTGGCAGACAGGGAGAAATGTGTCACTCCAATAATAGCCAGTATTCTGTGGCAAACGTCACCCAAAGCCAGTTCCCGCCAGACGAGACTTGCACAGCCCCCTGCAGCATTGAGCCTACCCCACTCCCTCAACACAGGTTGAAACAGAGTTGTTTTACTGCAGCAAGAGACTGCAGTGAGGAGAGGGACCTCTGGTGACCCCAGGTCAAGGCAATGACAGCAGCTGGCGGCAACATGTTCCCTCTCCTCCAGCTCACCACCCACACATGGTGCAACGGGACGACTGCTTGGTGCCAAAGGCGGATGTGATGAGGAAAATCAGTAAGGGGTGGGGCTTAGGCTTTGCCTCCTGCTAGATGGGGTACAGCTTCAGGGCCAGACCTTGACACACCGCTTCTATCTCTATAGATAATGCCACTCAGGGTGTTGGAGTGCTGTGGATGTTGGTACCCAGAAAATAAGGAAAGGCAGATAGGAAGGCCACCATGGCCACCCCCCCCCAAATCACCAGTTCTGTCCTGGGCATAGCTACGATTGCCCCTCATTCTCCTTTAGCTGACAACCTGTCACAAGCCCTCTCTGACCCTAGTGAGAAGTGAGGGTTCCACCAGAGGCCACCAAGGAGCTGAGACCACAGGCAGCTGTCCCTTCCTCTCTGAGCCCGTGTCCACTATTGATAAATGGACAGGTAGGATGTCATTCGCAGAACATAGGAAGTTTGCACCTGGGAGCCAAATCACCTGGCAAACTGCTTTCCTCGGGTTAAAAACCCAAGAGGAAGCTTGGGTCGGGTGTTCTCCTTGGCAACAGTCCATGGGATTTATACAGAACTGCAGGTGAATACATTCCTGTCTGCAAGCACAGGCAGGTGTCCTGGGGGTAGAATGTGGCTGGGTACCCGTCCAGTAAGGCTGGGGCAGGGAGGGAAGGAAGGGAAGAACAGACACAGAAAAGCCACTGGCTCTCTACAAGGCTCACACATACAGAAAAGCTGGGGTCAGAGGACTACTCGCTCGCTACCGGACATTTATTATGTACAGAACTGGGGGATGGGGGCAGGAGGTCTGTGTAGGAAAGCGGTCTCAGGCTGTAACATCCCGCAGGAGGCTGCAGTTGCCAGTTTATATACATTCACACTGGGACCAGAGGAAGGCTTTGCCATCCTTATGGGTCTGAGGCTTAAGCCTTTAGCGTGGCTATGCCCATGTCAACAGCACCCACTAACTCAGGATTTCATCTGCTGCTTACACTTTCACTCTGGGCTTCCTTCGCTCCGCAGAGCTACCCTCCTTCCATTTCATGTAGTCTGTGCAAGCCTCTGATGTTATATTGTGCAGCTAAAGCTGGCTTCAAACTCCTGGTCCTGCTGCCTCCACCTGCTAGAATTCCAGGTGAGGCCACTCCAGGTGGCCTAAGTTTCATTCTTCTTCTTCTTTATTTTAATGTTAAAAATGGTTTTTGGCTAAGTGTGGTGACATATGTATGCCTTAAACCCAATGCTCAGAAGGTAGAGGTGGGTTGAATCTGTAAGTCTGAAGCAGCCTGGTCTACATACATAGTGAATTCCAGGACAGCCAGAGCTATATAGTGAGAACCTATCTTGAAAAAACAAAATCAAAAAAGTTAAAGTTATCTGTTTTACTTTCTGTATGAGTACTTTTGACTACATGTATGTATGTGCACATGTGTGCCTAATGCCTGAGAAGGCCAGAAAAGGGCACCTGTGAGTCCTGGGAATCGAACCAGAGTCCTCTCCAAGAGCAGCAAGTGCTCTTAAACACTGAGCCATCTCTCCAGTCACCTGGGTTCCATTCTTTAAACCTGGTCCCTGATTGCCCCAGAACCCAACCTGCCTTGCCTCCAGCATGCGCTAATCTGCAAGGCAGATTTATGACCCTGGACCCAGGCTTTGTGCTTCCTGGTACATAGCAGTATGGCCTGGAGGTACCTGCCCTGGTTCTAATATTTAACTGCTCTCTCCCCCCCTCCAGTTCCTAGTGGACAGCCAGTGTGAGTTCTGCACCTTCAGCTGACTCTCTTTTGAGACAGGGTCTCACTGCACAGCTCTGGTTGGCTTGGGTCACTGCGTAGATCACACTGAACTCAAACTCACAGACATCCTCCTGACTCTGCTTCCCACCTGCTGGAATTAAAAGGATGTGCTACCACAAGTGGCTGGCTTCCTTCCTTCCGTTTTTTAGTAAGACAGAGTCTCGTGTAGCCCAGGATAGCCTCCAACTCTATTTTATGTAAGCACTCTACCACCCTGAGCTTCACCTCCAACCCTCAACTGTCTGAGGTTCTGTGGAGTCAGGAGGCTTCCCTGCTACTCAGGTGTTGAGCCCCACAGCCCAAGAACCTAGTGAGTCCTGAATGAAGCTCTACAGCATTGTTAGGTAGGAATATTCAGAAAATGCTAGACCCAATACCAACCACTTAAGCTTCAGTACTCGAGAGGACACGAAATAAAAGCCAGCTGGAGAAATGGCTCAGGGGTTAGGCACATTTATTTATCTTGAAGGCCCACTGGGATCAATTCCCAGCACCCTTTGGAGGCTTACAACTATCTGTAACTCCATTTCCAAGAGATCCAATAGGCACATATGTAGTACAGATAACTGCATGCAGGAAAAACATTCATATACACAAAGTAAAATAAAAATAAAGCAAACATTTAAAAAGAAGGGGAATCCTACTGGGTAGGTGGGATTCCAGTGTTCTTTATATTTCTTTTGTCCTCCTTGAATAAGACTATGCCTTTAGTAGACGACAAAACACTACCCCTGGCTGGGATGATAGCCTGAGCCACTTAGCCTTTCCCTCTCAGTGGCTCAGAATGGCCTAGACAACCAAGAGTCACCAATATGGGGTGGTCATGGTTGTGCAAGGCTGTTTGTTCATGGCACCAGCCAATGCCTGCCACATAGTAGGTGCTCATTAAACAACAAATGGAATGGCCTGATGAAACACATACAAACTAGCCTGTATTTCATTCTGTTGGAAAGGATAGGGTGGCCCGGAGTCTCAGTTCCTCACTTCCTCTGACACATTGTTGTCATTTTTTAAAACCACAAGTGTGTACATTACTGTCAACGGCTAAGAAAACCACAAAGAACCCCTTCCCAATCTTGTTTGCAGAGGGGAATTCTCTGGTGACCCCGTCCCACTCATCTCTGTGATGTAAGGGGCTATGTTGGGAGCTGTTCATGGAGGTTTGTTTCATGTCTCACCAGGTCCAGCTGCCATCTTCCTGGTTCCCAACACCCCAGTGCCCCCCACCCCCCATTCTGGATGACTGATGAGACAGGAAAGAAATGTCCCCCAAACTCCAATACTGAGCTGGCTACTAAAAATTGACTTTTAGCCTCCAGAAGATGTTTATACAACCAAGACATTTTTGTTTGCTTTTTCTTTCTTTCTTCCCCCCCCCCCCTTCTTTCTTTTTGAGACAAGGCCTCTCTGTGTAGCCCTGGCTGACCTGGAACTTGCTCTATAGACCAGCCTGGCCTTGAACTTAGAGATCTTCCTGCCTCTGCCTTCCAAATGCTGGGATTAAAGGCCTGTGCCACCACCACCCAGATTGTTTTGCTTTTTGAGACTGAGCTTTACCCATAGCCCATACCAGCCTAGAAACCAAGACAATCCTCCTGTCTCAGCCTCCAAAACATTGGCATCATGGTTGTGCATCACTATACCTAGCCTTAAGACTCATTTTTAAAATAATTTTTACATTTAGAGAAAGGGGGAGAGAGAGAAAGGGAGCACTCACATGTACTGAGACAAGTAGAGGTCAGAGATGCACTTGTAGGGATGTTCCCTACTAGCAGATGTGGTCTTGAACCCCTGATACTCCTGCCTGTGCCTCGAGCCACTATATCCCACTTGTACTTTCTTTTCTGGGTTTGTTTTCTTTAAATGGTCTCATTCTGTGGTTGGTCTGGAACTTCCTGCTTCCCCCTCCCACCAACCCCCAAGTGTTGGCATCTGAGACCTACACCTTCAACCTTGATCCACTCTAATTCTGGATCATGAGAAATTTCTATTCTAATACAAATGTAATGCGAAAACTGTAATTGTCTGAGAGGAATCCTGCCCATGGATGCCCTTGGACACACAGGTGACACTCAAGTCCCTAGTTTAGAAACTCAGTAAGGACAGGTAGCAGCCAGGTCTGTGGCCAAGTCCTGGACACTCACAGGTACTCACCTGAGGCAGCGCTCCACATCTGGATCACTTCTGTGGTACTGGAGGCCTCCATGTTTCAGTGCATCCTCTGGGTTGGCAAAAGCCTGAAACACATTGGCTGAGGGTCACCATCCCTGAGGAGGTCCTTGCCTGACCTCCTCAAGGGCTAGGCAAACAGTAGAGTCACTTACATGACCTACAGACCATTCAACCTGCTCCCCTGAGCCTCTTCTCTGAGCTATGTACTGGAGCTCAAGGTGGCCAAAGTGCCCCCTGCCCGTCTGTTGGGTTCATACGTTGAGAGAGATCATTAGACTGGAGTAAGTGTGACTAGCTAGCCTACTGCACTCACGAGGGGATGAGGGGATGTATCCATGGTCCTGTGTTTGCCTAGCATGCATGTGTCCCTAGGTTCTAGTCCAAGAACATCAAAAAGTAAAATAAAACAAGATATTTAGCAGAGTGTGTGGCACACACCTTTAATCTCAGCACTCTGGAGACAGAGGTAGGCAGATCTCTGTAAGTTCAAGGGTAGCCTGGTCTAAATAGTAAGACCCTGTCTCAGAAGTAAGGCTCTGTCTCAAAAGATTAAAAACAAACAAGCTAAGTAGAAGCCATTAGAGACACTCAAGAGTCTGGTTAGACACTCAGCCCCTCTCTGACCACCAGGCTCTGCAGTTTCCTGCCGCCTGAACTTCTCATCTGTGAACGCGGGATGAAATGGAACACCTGGGCATCTGTGGAAGTGCAGGGACAGCCTTGGGAGGGCGCTGGCAGACTGTCAGTTTCCATCCTGGGAAAGAGTGTAGAGGTCATACTTTTGCCTTTGGGGGCCTAGGCTCATGACTCACTCGAAGCTATTCCCTGCTGCATCCCAGGCAAAACCTCCCCCATCCACTTAGGTGATGCCTGAATCAACCTTTCTAAACCATGAAGTGAACAAGGGACTTCCAGATGGTCTGTTCCTGGAGCCCCAGCTGGGCCTGCTCCTGCCCTGAGGAAAATGTAAAATGACAGAATAAGGCCAGGAACTCCCAGAATTCCTCCCTGCTGGCTCCCAAGTCCCCAATTCTGAGGGCCCAGCTTTGTCACCAATAGAGCTCCTATAGTTAGATATCAGGGAGCCACCTCTAGTACGCCCAGGGCCACTCAGCATGCACACCCAGAAAGGACCTGTGGCTACTGCTGTTCATATCAGATTCCAGTAGGAAGGAGTACTTTTTTTTTGGGGGGGGTCGGTTTCGAGACAGCTTTGGAGCCAGTTCTGAAACTCCCTCTGTAGACCAGACTGGCCTCGAACTCACAGAGATCCTGCTTCTGACTCCGGAGTTCTGGGATTAAAGTCATGGGCCACCACAGCCCAGCTGTGAGAGTGGGTGACATGTTGGTCATTCAAATCTCTAGGTTTGCAGATGGGAACCCTAAACTCTCAAGGCCCAGGTCCGCAGGCCAGTGGGACAAGGATGGTGAGCCTGTGCCCATCCCCTAGGCAGAAAGTGACACTCTGGTCCCTCTTAGCAGAACGAGGCGCCCAGGAGATCCAGGACCCAAAACTGGGGAGGCCTCCCTCAGTCCCTGAAGTCCCGGAAATGGAGACCAGGAGGAAGGGAGGTTCAGAAGCCAGACACTGTGCTCCAACGGGGATGGCAGGAGCCACAGGAAACCAGCATCTTCTCAGCCCAGGATTCTCACTGGAAAAACCGAGAGAACCTAACTCCTACCGCCCCCTCCCCCAGGCTCTGCTGGTAATTTAATGCTCAGCTTTGGGCCCCCGCAGAGGGGACACGGGCAGAATATAGCCTGGCATCTGTGTCCTATATCCCAGGACAGACCAAACGGAAAGCAGAGGCAGCCAGTAAATGGTTGCCTTGCCTTTATTCCTGCAAACCCTGTCCCAGGGGCTGAACCCGGCTGGAGGGCAAGAGTCCCACCCGCGGACCCCACCCGCATTCCCTCGTTCACCCCCCTCCCCGCCTTTGGACTAGACAAAGGCTGGTTTTGAAAAACTGCCTGTAAGCAACAGATACTTCGTGTGGGTCTGCTTTCCAGCAGCTTCCAGGGTTCCATCCAACGCCAAGGAATAGGTCAGGAAGTCCTGGTCACTCCCACCGGCTCGTGTGGGCTCTTTTACTGCTGTTTCCTTGCCAGGACTGGGATCACAGAGTGTCATCTGTGACCCTTTTGGCTAGGACCAAACCTCGGAGGCTGCCGTGAGTCTCTATGAGGAGTGGGAATTTCCACGGAAAGACTTCTTGTGCTCCTGCTTTGCCGGTTTCCACTCCACCCAGATAGGAAATCTCCCTGCCTCCTGGGAAACCGCCAGGTCAGGAGAACTCTGTAAGAGTCTATGTGCTCCACATGCGTTTCCTGGTGTAGTCGCTTTACCTGGCGCTCAGAGAGGGAAACCCGAGTATTCTCATACTCGGGGTCAGGAGCTGGAGCCCACGCCAACTCCCAGACGGGCTGAGGCGGCAGCTTTTAAGCAACTTCGTCTGCACCCTGACAGGCACACCTCAGCCACGTTATTCAGTTCCCAGACTTTCTTACAGGGGCAACCCAGCAGAGTGCTAATTCCCCCCTCACGCACACCCCAGCTCATGTTACCTTCTTCCGAAGCCTGGTGTAGCCTGTGAAGACAGCCACAGCGTACATCTTGATGACCAGCAGTGTGCTACAGAGCAGGAAGGCCGGGAGCACCTGGCTGTTCTCCATCACCAGACCCATAGAAGGCATCTCTCGGCTAGATGGCCTGTGTTCCAGCTCTGGGACACAGGGATTGAGGGTGAAACTGTCCCAAAGACTGCCTGTGGAGAGGAGGAGGAGCCGGGCCAAACCTTCAGTAGGCGGACTCCAGTCGCCCCCGCCCACTCCCCGCCCACCCTGATCAACCCACAGCAGGCCCCCTGCTCCAGGAAAGAAGGAAACATGGAGTTCTGCTCCAAGTATGGGGAGCAGAGACATGAAGGTATCCCATGCCATCCTTGGCTCTGGACTATTGTTCCCTAGCAAAGCCTCAGACATAATAATCTGTTTCTCATCTTAACTGCAGGAGACCTACCTTGGTCTGCGGAACTTACCACGGACCCATGCCCACCTTCCAAAGAGGGAAGGCAGGTAGAAGGCATGAGAATCAGGCCATCTGTGCTAACACACTCTCTGTGATGCTAGACACTCAGTCACAGAGGCAGAGGCAGAGGCAGGCTGCCTCTGCAAGCTAAATGATGAGACTCTTAGCAGGAACACAGACTCTGTGTGTATGGGGGGGGGTTCGGTTCATTTGGGTGTATACATGTGCATATGGGTACACATTTGTGTACCTGATTTTCCCAATTATCTATTTATTTATTGTGTGTGTGTGCCACAGCACCTGTGTGAAGATCAGAGGACACCATGCTAGAGTTGGCTCTGCTCTGCCTTATGAGTCCCAGGGATAGAATTCTGGTCTTGTTGGCCCTAGCTGGCCTTAAACTCACAGAGATCCTCCTGCCTCTACCTCCAGAGTGCTAGGATTAAAGGTGAGCACCACCACATCTCACCCCAAGTTACTTTTTGAGGCATGTGGCTCACAGGCTTTATCCTTATGCTAGACAAGCAGGCCAGTGAACTCCAGGCACCCACCTGTCTCTGCAATGAGAAAATGACTGGCTTTTTATGAGTTCTGGGGATGAGATCCCAAGACTTTCTGCTCTATGGACTGAGCCATCTACCTTCCTTTGACCCTCTCTATCTTTCCCATTCCTCATCTCTTTTCTGACAGCATCCAAAAAATTGGGCTCAAACTCACTACTTAGCCAAGTTCGGTCTTGAATTCCCTACCCTTCTGCCTCCACCTGTCCAGCGCTATGGTGACAGACCTACACATGCTCGGCCCCAGCCACTGCTTCTAAGTTCAAGGGTTTTGTTTCATCTCCATTAACTCTGTGTGAAGTCGCCTCCACAGCTCTGGGAGCTGGACACATCATTCTGATGTCTTCCTTGGAGTCCCCCTAATCTGGGAGATCTTTTACCCGCAAAGACTCTTGAGCCCCTTGCTGGCTGCATCTCATCCTTGGTGATTGTCCCTTTCTCTGGCACTTTGGAGTATGACTGGCTCACTCCTTTCTGCAATCAACTAAAACCTAAGGGACAGTAACCTAATGCTAATAGCCCCAGAGGAACATCCAGGTCAGCCTGGCCAATGCCTCAAAGGAACAGAGATCTAGGGGCAAACAGTCTGAACCACACTCAGCTGGTAAACTTAGCCAGCCTTCAGGGTAGTGATGTGCCTGGAGATGTGTTTTCCCTCTTTGACCCGGTTTCCCTAGCTACAAAATGCAGATTATCACTGCCACTAACCACTCCATCATAGTGGCTGCTGGATCTAAAAAGAGTCTTGACTGGTGATGTGGCTCAGTTGGTAGTGTTTGTCTAGCATGGATGGTGTGATGGCTTTGATCTCCAGTACCACAGAAACCAGATGTGTCCTGTGTGCTCATGCACCCAGCACTGGAAAGGTAGACACCAGATCATCCTCAGCTACTTAGATAATTTGAGACCATTCTGAGATATATTAAACCCTGTCTCAAAAATAAAGGCTGGAGAGATGGCTCAGTAGGAAAAGGTGCCTGCCATATGGTAGAAGGAGAGAAGTAACTGAGGCAGGTTGTCCTCTGACTGTGAGTACACACACAAACAATAGAACAACTGTAAAAAGGATTAAAGCAGTAAAATATTTATGCCTACAAGACACAATTACAGAGAACTTGCCATGCAGTAGCTCCCCCTTACTAAGAACCCCGGAGCCTCAGTTTCCCCTCCTCAGAACAGGGCTAATGGTTCCTACCTAGCTGGATTGGCAGGAAGGGGTCCTTGCTGCTGGAACAGTGGGTGGCTTCTTGCTGATTTACAATAGGAACTAAAGAGATATGCTCAATAAGCTGACATTTGAGTTCCCAAAGCACAAGGTCACCACACCAGGCTTAGCAGCACTTGATGGAGATGGAGCTCTCCCAGGGAACTGGGCATGGCGTCATCTGCTTGTCCTGAGCATGTTTTATCTGTGGCTGCAGGGTGGGGAGCTGGGCAAGTAGTCAGCTTTCTGTTCAACTTGTAGGGATCTGCTTCAGATAACCAACTTGTCACAAAGCTCAATTATGACCTGGCTCCTCTGATCTCCATGTTTGTGCCATGGTCTTTGAGTGTATGCAAGCACTCTTGTACACACACACACACACACACACACACACACACACACACACACACACACCACTCAAACCAGGGCCAGGTGGCACACGCTTATAATCTCAGCACTCCAGAGGTAGAGGCAGGAGGATCAGAGGTTCAAGGCTAATCTGGACTACACAAAGCTCAGAGAGCTTGCTAAGCATCACAAGAATCTGGAGTTCAAATCCACAGCTCCCATGTATAGGCCAGTAAACCTAAGCCGCACCAGTACTATGCAGAGCCAAGGCAGGAGGGGCACTGGGCTGCAGGCCATCAGCCTAGCTCTGGGTTCGATGAGAGATGCTGTCTCCAGGGAATGAAGCAGGACACCAGATGTCCTTCTTTGGCCTCTACCTATTAGACATAGACATGTGCACCTCTTTACACATCACATGTGCACACACTGCACACATACATTATACACACTTGTACACACACACCAGCAAACAAAAAGAACAGCCCTCAGGCAAAGGCCAGGGCTGTGGCTCCGTATCAGAGCATTTTCTTAGTATTACTGAGGCTCCTGGATTCTTTCCCCAGCACCAGAAAAAATAACACTAAATAAAAACCTCAGTTGTTGCTGAGTGTGGTGGCACATGCCTTTAATCCCAGCACTTGGGAGGCAGAGGCAAAGATCTCTGTGAGTTTGAGGCCAGCCTGGTCTACAGTGTGAGTTCCAGAATAGCCAGGGCTACACAGAGAAACCCTGTCTTGAAAAAACAAGCAAAGAAAACAATTCTCAGTCATAAGTTTGCTGCCTGTAGGCTCTACCATCCCCCAAACCATAAACCAGATCCACCCAAGTGGGCCTTCAGTGTGCAGCCCTCCCTAGGCTAGGGATGCAGGGGACAGCTGCAACTTGCTTGGCCTTCTCTAAAATAAGCTACATGTTCTGGCACTCAGTCAGACAAGAACGTGACCCCAGCTATGAACACAGCCTCCTAAGGAGCTGCTTGCACCTGTCTGTGAAGGAAAACTCTCCCCAGGAGCCGTGTCTGAGAAGACTGGTGAGCTGGTTAGAACCTCAGGACAGTCCTCAGGACAGCGGAGAAGTTGGAATGTTGCCAGTTTGAAGGCAAACTCCCTTATCATGTTTATCAGAATCAACATCTTGTGACAACAGATACAAACCCGATTTCTGACTTAGCAGGTTTACTAGCTCCTACCAATCCAAAAGCCAAGGATGTCATCGGATAGCGTTTTAGGCCTATGGAATAGTTCCCGCCATCTCGCCTGTACCTGCCTCCCTGAAGTACCTTCCAATGCATTTTAAATTTGCCTTAATGGATGACGGTCTCTGTTCTTTAAAACTATACAAACTTCACAGCTGGGTGAATGCCTTTAATCCCAGCACTCGGGAGGCAGAGACAGGCGGATCTCTTTTAGTTCAAGTCCAGCCTGGTCTACAGAGCGAGTTCCAGGACAGGCTCCAAAACAATACAGGGAAACTCTGTCTCAAAAACAAACAAACAAACAAACAAACAAAAACTATACAAACTCCATGATGCTGCTTCCATGTTGAAACATGGAATTTGGGGTTACCCAAGTCTGTGTTTCCAGGTCAAGGTCACTCAAAGTGATTCCAGAACTTACTCTGAGCTGGATAAGAAAGTTCCTACTTTGGTAGATAAGTTTTTTTTGGGTCTGCTTTCAAAGAACTTGGTGTAGTTGTCTAGTTTTTTTTTTTTTTTTTTTTTTTTTAAAGCATTCCTGTCTGGGTTGTTTGGCTTGTTGCTTGCCTTCAGCTCTCAAAAGGCAGTTTAGATTCTGGCTGATTAGCTTGTTTTCAAAATTTCCCTTCGCTTTTGGAACTTTGAAGGCATTTTGGTTTTTGTTTTAGTAGTCTTGGTTTCTATTGTCTTTGAGATATTTTCATTTATTATCATACGGCCTTAGTCACCTGACATTCCTCCTCAGATCCATACATAGTTAGTTCTGTTCTTCCTTCTGCTTTCCTGTGACCTTGGCAAGCCTTTAGCTTATGGGTGCCTGGTGATAAAAAGACACCAAAACAAGAGTCATTTGTTCCCTCCCACCCACGAGAGGGCCAGAGTCAGGAAGGACCCCCCAGGATGTACAACAGTCTCAGCGCAACATGCCCATCCCCGGGTCAGAAGCGTCTGTCCTGGCTTGCCCTGGAAGACACAACTGAGGACTTGTTGCCCGGTGTCTGAGCTGTGCAGGACACCCCAAGACCCAGTAGGAGAAGATATCTGGGGGTGAAGGCAGCACATAAATTGACCCAAAACATTCCCTAGACAACCTTTCACGAGAAAAGAAAAATGGAAATATGGAGAACAAGGTTTCACAGAAGAAAGACATGCTCCTAGCTCAACTGCCACTAGGTACTGGTGCATGGTAATTATTAATTTGCATGTATTAGGGAAAATAGGTAAGTATCCAACTGGTTTGTCTTGCTTGCTTAACAACGTCCTAGGGGCTGGAGAGATGGCTCAGAGGAACACTGGCTGCTCTTCCAGAGGTCCTGAGTTCAACTACCAGCAACAAAGAGAGTCCTAGGCAATCAAGTTGTCTCCTTAAACAAACAAACAAACAAAAACCCACAAACAAGCAACCTGCTTTATTTAAAATGTAAAATATCTGTTAACAACAATAAAACCCTGATAAAATTGGTAATTTATAATAAAAAAGAGGTCTTTAAAAAATTCATGAGCTCTCCAGGCTTGGGCTTAGGTTACGGTGACATGTCTAAACACACCAAATAGGTCGGGGGAGTCAGGAAACACCGAACCCGCTATGGGCTATCGTGCCTCCAACCAGAAGAAGGTGAAGATTGACATCAGACAGCTCGACAAGTACACTTGCTCCTTCTGTGGAAAGACCAAGATGAAGAGATGAGCCGTTGGCATCTGGCATTGTGGCTCCAGCATGAAATCAGTGGTGGGTGGGGCCTGGACCTACAACACTACTTCTGCTGTCACAGTGAAGTCTGCCATCAGAAGACTGAAGGAACCAAAAGACCAGTAGTAATGCTACATCTGAGACCCGCCTAGATGCTAATAAATGGGTTAATTTACATAAAAAATTAATGAATTAAATTAGAAACTCAAAGGGAACTTGTAGAGTTTATATCAACTGGCCTTGCTTATTTTAGTTTGTTTTTGGTATTTCAAGACAAGGTTTCTCTATGTAGCCCTGGCTGTCCTGGGACTCACTCTGTAGACCAGGCTGGCCTCAAACTCACTGAGACCCTCTTGCCTCTGCCTTCCAAGTGCTTGGGTTAAAGGCCTATGCCACCAAAGCCTGGCCTTACTTTGATTCTTCATCTCTGAGGTTTCCCTTCCCAGCTTTTTGTTTTTTCTTTTGACTCTGCACACTGAAACATCTCAGCTGGGTCAACAGGGATATCCCTACAGCTTAGGGACCACCTCAAGATTGGAAGGTAAAAGTGATTGGAAGTGAAGCTAAATCTGCTTTCCCACACAACATCCTGGAACTTCATTGAGACCCATCTTCAAGCATCTTGGTGAGGATCCCTGTTTTATGTGACTGGTGGATCCTGTTAAACATGGGTTCTATGTTCCTTTGCTTCTGTTTCCCTAACGAGAAACCCACTGAACATTTGCGGGGAAACCCACTGAACATTTGCATGTCACCAACATCAAAATAGACATTTCCCTAGACCTGTCCATACTCTGCTCCCAGGTCAGACAACACTCAGCTTTTCTGGAGAACGTCACAAATCCTGATCCACCTGTGGCCAATCAGACAGATATAAAGACTCTAAAGATACATGCTGTGTCTCTCAGTCTGAATGAGCCTGCTGAAGAATGCCCCAAGGCTAGTGGATTTCCCTAGGATCTCATTCCGGGTAAGGTAAGGATGTCAGATAGGGAGGGGACCTGTCTTTTTTTTAGAGATTGCAAACCATTCCAGCAACCTGTCAGACACCTTACAGGGTGGAGACGAAAGCAGGCAAGAACGAGTCAGTGGTGGGCTGCTTGCTGTTCCCACCCTTGTCTCTCTATTAAACTTTCTCTTACTTCAGGACCCTAAAGGTGGACTTGAAGGATTTGCTGGATCTCTGTCCCCCACTTCTCAGCGTGAAGTTATTGAATAAGTATCCCTTTTCTGCTTTTTACCTTTTATTGTTCTGTTCTGTTTTGTTTTGTTTTTGAAGCAGGGTTTCTCTGTATTGTCCTGGAACTTACTCTGTAGACCAGGATGACCTTGAACTCAGAAATCTGTCTGCCTCTGCCTTGAAAGTGCTGAGATTAAAGGTGTGTGCCACCACTGCCTGGCTCTGCTTTCTACTTTTAATTGACTTATTGTGGAAGGGTGGCTAGACCTGACTTGGCACAAGTTGTGACCACCAAGTTACCCGATAGAAAGCAGCCACACACACACACACACACACACACACACACACACACACACACATCCCTATACACCTATCCCATCTTATCTGTGAGGCTGTCATTCCAGGCAAATCTCCTCCACCTTCCTGAATCCACCTGTAACCCACTCCCCACCACACCCCTTGATATCCTCACATAGTGGAGGTGGCAGCCTCCCAGGCCTGAGGCTGCCATGTTTTCAAGTCCTAGGTACCCAAGTGCCCTCTGTGCATTTCTCTCCTTCCCAAGCCACTAGGGACACAGCCAAGCTGTCTGTCCAGAGCTGAAGTTGGAACCAGAAGTCTTAGCCACTTGACATTGATTGCTTTTGGCTTCATTGTGTGGCCTTGATCCTTCTCAGCACCCTGAGTCCCAGACAGGGACAACAGGAAGTTACTAAGTAACTGTGGTTTTACACACTGCCCTCTGACACACATCCCAAGAGCAAGCATCTAGATTTACAACCTGTCCTGGCATCTGGAGAGAAACACCAATGTGTCTCTACAGCTCCCACAACAGTTCAGGGGGGAAGAACACAGGTGGTGTCTAGGGTTCCAGAAAGAGCCACTAATTGCCCAAGGTACAACAAGTACTGCCCATTGCAGGTGTCCCCTGGGAAAATGAGGCCAGGGGCACCAGCAGCAAAGAGTGGACGGAAGGGCGGGCAGAACCCATCACCCCTAGAGCTCTCAGCACCAGCTTCATGGTTGTCAGCCGGTAGCCGGAGGGTCACAGGCCTACAGCAAAGTCCCAGTCAAGAGATATCAGAATAATTAATATTCCTGATCCCATCTCAGGCGGTGTTAAAGTTAACTGTGAATGATCAAAAGGCTTGGTTTTAGCTATGTGTGTGTGTGTGTGTGTTAACCACTATTTTCAGCGATCATTTCTATAGCTCATAACACTCTCCCATCTCTAGGCAGGGTTAGGGAATATGGATGATTTATGCATATTTCTCCAACAAAACAAAACAAAATGGTGACAGAAACCTAATTCTAAAAGACTATGTACGGGTTTGGGGCTTTTGGCAGTTGGCATACAAAACACCTTGCAAAGAGGAGGAAATGACACTGAGCCGGCGCTGCACAACCACACCTCACACTTGTTTTGTATTTGTGTTTCTCCCTGTGACCCTGGCCTTCCTGGAACTGGGCTGGCCTCAGATGACTGAGAAAGCTCAGCTCCTCCTGGGAGTGAGTTAGGAGCCGGATCTTCCAACACACTGCCTTTGATGTGATGGCCTCGTCTCTGCTAGTTGACAAAATCATCTGCTTTTATCCTTTGAAGAAGACCCCGGGGCTCTTACAATGCTGTGTGTTATTTGTTTCTCTAGTAGATGAGCAGATTTAAGTATTTGTCTATAGAACAAGGTTTGCAATCACTATGGAATTTAGCAGGAATATTCCATGTCCATCTCATTCTCTAAATGGATTTTATATACTAAGGCAATAACTGCCTAAAAAGTAAGGGCTTTGTGCCATAAGAAAATATATTTAACCACGGGTTTTGTTTTGTTGTTTGTTTTGGGAACAGGGTTTCACGCTGTAACCCTGACTGGCCTGGGACTCATAGAGATCATCGGCCTGCCTCTTGTCTCCGAGTGCTGGGACTACTGCCATGCACCACGCCACCAAGGCCTGACCCTAACATCTTACTTTTGTTTGTTTGTTTTTTCAAGACAGGATTTCTCTGTATTGCTTTGGAACCTGTCATGGAACTAGCTCTGTAGACCAATTTGGCCTCAAACTCACAAAGATCTGCCTGCCTCTCAAGTGCTGGGATTAAAGGTGTGGGCCACCAATGCCCAGCTCATTGTCTTACTTTTAATCCCTCCAAAATTGATAAATAAAAAGTGAATGCTTTTTCTAACAAACCATTTCAAGGTACCTGCTATAATGACTTAAATCTTAGTAAATAATTTTAATTTTGTTAAGAAAACAAGAGCTATTAATGTAGTTTACCTATGTTTATAACTGTTGGATATCTAAGATAGCATGTTTTTCTGTGTTTTACATACAGCCTCCTGAGCTTTTATTTGAAATCACTTCATTAAAATTGTTTTCCAAATTTTATAGCAACAGTAGTAATGTTAAAGTATGTTGTAAATGGTATTTAAGAATAAATATAGTTGTGCCAGGCATGGCACATGCCTTTAATCCCTGTACTTAGGAGGCAGAGGAAGATGGATCTCTGTGAGCTTGGTCTACAGAGGAAGTTCCAGGATAACCATCACCACATAGTGAGGCCCTGTCTCATTATATTACCATCCTCACATACTCAACCACTCTTCACCTTATTTGTTTATGTTTTCTTTTGTTTTGTTTTGAGGCAGGGTCTCACTATGTAGCCCTGGCTGTCCTGGAACTCACTCTGTAGACCAGGCTGGCTTTGAACTCAGAAATCCATCTGCCTCTGCATCCTGAGTGCTGGGATTGAAAATGTGGGCCTCCTGGCTGAGTATGGGCAGCGACTTCTTCTCCCCTTCCTTCAGATCTACTTATTTTATTTTTGTGTGTATGGATATTTTGGCTATATGTATGTCTATGAACCACATGCTCACCGTGCCTGTGGAGGGCAGAAGAGGGCACTGGATCCCCTGGGCCTGGAGTTATAGGCCGTTGTGAGCTGCCATATGGGTGCTGGGAAAGGAACCCAGGTCCTCAGGAAGAGCAGCCCTGCTCTTAAGGGCAAAGCCACCTCTCCAGCCCCAGGTCATGCACAGGAAAATGAGTACAGAGAAGCCTTGAAATTTTTTTTCTCTTTCTCTTGACCTGGTAGCAGGACTCTAGTGAAGAGGGGCCATTCTGGAGCTGCCTGGAACTGACCACAACTCCCTCCTCAGCATTTCCTGGGGGATCAATGAAGCCGCTATCTGAGCTGGCCAGCTCTAAAGTCACATGACTCTAGGAGAGCCGAGGAAGTGACTCTACCTCAGCTGTTGGCTCCTGACCCCTGGAGTCAGAGAGTGGGTTTCCCCACAGCCAGTGACAAGGAAAGCAACCTTCAGGGGTGAAAATTAAAACTAAACTGACTGTATCCCTGTATCAGAGTGATCTTTGAAGTCAGGCATACACTGTGGTCCTCACCCTGCCTCACCCTGGACCTCACCCTGTGGAGGTCGGAGGTTAGCTCCCAGAGGTCTGTTTTTCCTCTCCACCTTGCTGAGACAGGGGCTCTTGTTTTTGGCTGCTTTGCTGCTATTCAGGCAAACTGGCTTTTGAACTCCTGGACCATTCTCCTGTTCTGGGTTCAAATCTCATTTTAGGCGTTTGCTGATTACAGATGTGGGACACTGTGGGTTCCTGGGATGAAACTAAGGTCTTCAGGCTAGGGCAGCTATCACCACTGAGCTATCACCGTGACCCAAAACCATCCCCAGCACTGCACAAACCAAGTGAGCATGCCTGCCATCCCAGCCATGTGACCCAGAACAGTCAATGATGCTCTCAACATCTAACAGTGGTGACTGGTCCAAGCAGAGACGTTCCCGACAGTCTGTGCTGACTGCCAGAGCGACCTTCTTGGGCTCTGAGGTGAGTTGATGAGATCCTGACCCAAGTGGGTAGGCAGCCTTGTCACGTCCGCCAAGTTGCTGGTACCCAGAGCAAGAAAGGAGCCTGCCACTGACTCATCTCTGTCTAGAAATTCAGAAGTTCCCATCGTTGCTCAAACGAAATCAACCATTCCCTTGCTGGGAACCCTGCAATGCTCCCAGCCCAGGCACAAGGAAGGGCTGAAATGTCCCTGTGGCCCCATCCTCTTGTTCCCTCCCAGGCACACCGGTCTCCTCTGGACAGGTCCTATCCCTCATGCCTCTGTGTCTTCCCTATGGCTGATCCCAATGCCTGGAATTCTCCCTGGGGACCTCACCTCTTTCCAAGGCTATGCTGGCATCTAGAGTCCAAACTTTGTCAGTGAGGCCCACCCACAGCTTGTTATTAGTCCCTGCCTGCCGTGCCTGCAGTCTTGGAGCCAAGCCTGTCTCTGCTCTTTCCACAGGGAGTATCTCCCAAGGCCACCCATGCCACACAGCCACACAGGACCACAGAGAGGGAGGCAGGTGGGAGAGGAGACACTGGGTGAGTTCTGAGTTACTGGCTTTACTATTTTTTTCCTTTACATTTCTTTATTGTGTATGTGTATGTGTGGGCATGGGTCCCACACATGTGGAGGTCAAAGGACAACTTGCAGGCATCATTTTTTTTTCCTTATGTCATGTGGGACTGGGAGACTGAACTCAAGGAGTCAGGCTTGGCAGCAAGCACCTTTGCTCACTAGGCCACATTGCTGGTTCCAGGTCCCTCCCTGGCTGAAAGCTTTACCCACGCTACACAGATGTGGCAAACACAGTTTGGTGAACTGATGTAAATTAAACCAACTTGATTTTGTCCCTCATAACCTGGACTCCAAACTGGCACTGGTAGTGTTCTTCCTCTGCTGGCATCTGGTTCTGGCCCTTGCTCCCATCTGCCAACCTCCCGGAACATCTCAGGGTGCCTGGCTGCTGGCTATTGAAGTCTGGGTGGAACAGGCTGCCAGGCAAGTTGGGACAGAACCAGACAACAGGAACTGCCCCAGGGAATCTGTTACCGGTGACCACTGAGTTAGGAATGAGAAAGATGGAGAGTTACCCTCACTTCTGTGTAAAAGATCAGGCCTCACTCACATTGTAGCCTGAAACTCACTGTGTAGCTGCAGCTGGCCTCAGAGTTGTAGCAATCCTCTTGCCTCAGCTTCCTGAGCACTGAGATGATTGGTGGGCTCTGCTAGGCATGGCAAAGACTGAGTATATTAGACTTAGTTTAAAAAAAAATTAGTCTGTATGCTGAGACACTAAGCCTCATCCAGCAGTAAGGAAGCCCAAAAACTGACGTTTTCCAATGGCATAAATGGTTCATTCAGGCCAGTAGCTGCCCTTAGTGAACCTGCTGCTTTATTGTTGTTGTTTTTGCAAGGTTTATAGTCTGGGTTCCAAAGCCTAGACTGGTCCTAGACACCTACTTCCAAGACAGCCATAGTGGCCATCAGGGACCATGCCTTTCTGCTTGTGGACTGAACCAGGTGAAGCACAGGGCCCCTGGTCATTGTGTCCCACTATCATTGCCACAGAACCCATTGGATGTCAGAGAGGAGCTTGTGGTAGGTCTGTGATGATCACATCACAGACGCTGGGGGAATGTGACTATCTCAGGAGGCCCTCAGAAGGTTTTGGGGCCATGGACAACTGGTACACAGTCAACAATGACAGAGATGAGAGCCTTAGCTGGTATGGTGGCATAGGCAAATTCATGGCTTGTCTGGGCCACAGAGAACTCAAGGGCAGCCTGGACAATTTATTGAGACCCTGTCTCAAAGCAAAAAAAAAAAAAAAAAAAAGTAAATACATAAAAAGCCAGTGAGATAACCCAGCCAGACAAGGAGTCTCTCCCAAGTTGTTCTCAGGTCTCCATACTAGTGCTACAGTGTATACCCCACACAAAATAAACATGTGGGTGGTGCAGTTCAGTTTACCTAGGATGCTCAAGGCCCTGATGGCTTCTTTCCCTGTCCCATCTTTATCTGTCCCACCATGGTGCTAGGGGTTGAACTCAAGGCTTATGCATTCTTGCAAGCAGTCTACCACTGAGCCAGCTTCCCAGTCCCTTTTATTATTCTTATTTTGAGACAAGGTTTTATCGAGTTGCCTAGCCTGGCCTTGGACTCACTGTGTAGCCAAAACAGCCATTGAAATCAAGGGCTTTGAACTAAAGCTCATCTGCCTGCAGCCCCTGAATAGCTGGGATGGCAAGCATGCACCACCGTCCAGCTGGAATGATGCGTTTTTGTTGTTTGTTTTGTTGTTTTTCCAGTGCACATGGCAAGCAAACCCAGTACCCCTGAGCCACAGCCCCACTCTTCTATTCTCTTCCAGAGCCACTCGTCTATAAGGACGGGCTAAGTCCTCACATGATGGAATGGTACCCAGGCATCCAGAGGAAGAACACTCTGCTTCTGCTACGATGCCCACAAGCCTCAAAAAGACTGTTAAGTGAAGAAGCTGGGCACAAAAGGCCACTCACTGCCATCGAGAGGGCTTTAAAGGGTAATGTCACTTGCAATGCAAACCTAACTGGAGTTTAATCCAAGGAGTCCACATGGTGGAAGAGAAGTGACTCCTGAGAGTTCTGTGACCTTCACATGTGCCAAGGCAAACACATGCCCCTCCCCCAACACACACAGATAAAGAAGGGAAAAAAAAAAAAAAAAAAAAAAAAAAGGAAAAGAAGTACCTAGCCTTACCTAGCATAGGGGAGGCCCTAGTGTCTGTCTCCGGAACAGCAAAGGGGAAAGAAAGAAACTTCTTGGAGGCTTCTTGGAGGAAACAGTAGGTTGTTAGTCGCCACTTTCTTCTGATTGATGGTGGCATTCTGTAGAAGGAATGGGGTAGAGTGAACAGCACTGTCACTGAGCTAACAACACCGAACTGTCCACTTTCTTGGTTTATTGATTTAGTTTTCTGTGGTAGAGCTAGGGCCGGGCATTCAGGCTCACTCAGCATTTAGGAACACTGGCTGTTCTTACAGAGCACTGTATTCAGTTTCCAGCACCCACATGGTAGCTAGCAACTATCTGTAAGTCCAACCACTGGGATCCATCTTCCTCTTCTGGCCTCTACCGGCACTGCAATCACCTGGTGCACAGACATGGGTGCACAAAATAAAAATAAATAAAATCTTTTTTGTTGTTTTTATTTTTGTTTGGTTTTTTGAAACAAGATTTCTCTATGTAATAGACCTAGCTGGTCAGGAACTTCCTTTGTACACCAAGCTGGCCTTGAACTCACAGAGATCTGCTTGCTTCTGCCTCCCAAATGCTAGGATTAAAGGTGTGTGCCACCACTGCCCAGCTTTGGCTTATTGTTTGTTTTTGCTTTTGTTTTTCAAGACAGGATTTCTCTGTGGGTACATCTGACTGTCCTAGAACTCACTCTGTAGACCAGGCTGGCCTAGAACTCACAGAGATCTGCCTGCCTCTGCCTCCCGAGTGCTGGGATTAAAGGTGTGTGCCATCACCCAGCTCTCCTTGGCATTTTTGAAGCAGGCTCTCACTGGGCTTGAACTCTCCAATAGTCCACACTGCTTTGGCTTATTTTCATGAGATTTTTTTTTCTATCAAAGATGGCCAAAGGCCAGGTGTCCATAAACCTCTCCCATCCTGTAAAACTTTTATGAAAATGTTTTAAAATGTTCCCCACTACCCAATAACCTGTGTTTACACAAAGGATTCTGTATTCTTCGAACTTGATGACCCAGAAGCCAACCCTTCCCCACCTTTCCCCCCCCCCCATCAATTCTTTTAAAACGAACAGTCACAAAAGGCTACCAGGTTAGACCCTAGCCCATGTAGAAAAGTCATCAGATTTATTAGAATAAGATACAACTGCCAGTGTGCTGCTGGTTGGTTTGGGTTCTGGTATACCATTTTTACAAAAAGAAATTGTCTTGCCAAGCTACTTTTTCTTTGTGTTTCATCACGTGTCACAAAGAACACTTGTTTCCAAAACCTAGTGAAGATCCCAGATATATGCCACCAGCCTGTCTTTGTGCACTATTTGTGCATGTATGTGTGCATGACAGATTAATGAAAAATAAAAGGAATAAAAGGGAAGGACATGACTGCTGTGAAATAATCCCTCTATATGCTGTGTGAATATACGTCACTATGGTAAGCAAGCTGACTAGCTAATAGCTGAACAAATACAGTTAGACAGGAAAGCCAAACTCAGAATGACGGAATGAGGGAGGGCGGACTCTGTCTGACGAGTTGGACATACAAAATGGGATAGAGGTCTTGGGGAAGCACATAGATTAAGAAATGGGTTAAGTTGTAAGAGTTGGTTGGTAACAAGCCTGAGCTATTATTGGCAGAACATTTATAATTAATATAAGCTTTAGTGTGTTTGAGAGCTGCTGCAGGACAGGAAAATCCCACCTACATATGACTCCTCCTAAGTGTGGTGGAAGAGGTTTATTATAGATAAAAGAAAAACAATCAGAGGCAGGGACATCTGGCAATCCAGAGTAGACAGAAGCCTTAGCTGGGCCATGTGGGGAGAGCAGAACAAGTGCTGATCAAGTGAGGCAGCCTGGGCCAAGAGACTGGGTTATACGGGAAGGACAGCTGGGAAAGGCAGCTCAGACTCTGGGCTGGAGAATTTAAGATAGGGGTGGTGTTAATCCACTGGTTGAGAATAAGACCATGCCACAGTTTAAAGTCAAATACTGACTATGTGGATGGGTTCTGGCCAGATCCATACCCCAGGAAATGGCCTGAGTCACATTTGCAGAGGTTTTAAAAGGCAAATGCATAATTCCAGTGTTTCCTATGAAGTCCAATAAGGGGCAACCATACATCCTGATGTACTTCCTGCCTAGGTACCTCATACCTACATCCAGTCACAGGCAAGGGTACTGATAAATGATATTCGGCGTGATGACAACCACTCGTCAGGCAGGACTTATATAGAAAGTTCATTGGGGGAAGGGACGGGAGTAAGAGAAGGGAAGAGAGAGAGGAGAGAGAAGAGAGAGGGAAAAGAGACCTGCTTCCTCTGAGAAATGACAGAGAGAGAAAGAAAGTAAGCAGAGCTTATCTCTTAAAGAGACCTTTTGCACCTATGTACAGAGCCAAGGTGATTCTGCATGGTCCCCAAGGGGTGGGGACAGGTTTGCCTGGATAATAACAGGTACAACCTGACATTTTTCCTACCCACATACCTTCTGCTCACATGTGATCAGGCACATCTGGTACAGATAGGCCAAACAAACTTGTTTAAAGGAATGAAAACTTGTGACTTATCTCTTGTAAACAACATAGTCCAGCGTTTTGGGAACTTTCTGTCCTTGGGTGAGGCGCTTGCAAATCAGAGGCATTTTTGTTTCATGGATAACTCAGGCATAGTAACTTTGGGCCTCACAGTGGGCATGCCAGCCAGGAGGGCCCTGTAACAGGTAAGGGCTAAGGGATGCAGGGAGAACCTGTTGGCCAGTGTTTATGTCTGCTTTGACATGGTAAATAGGCACCTCAGCTCTTTGTCCTGGGTTTGAAAGCTAACAACACATATGTGGGACTGAGTGTGCATGTGCACACTACATGATGCATGTGTAGAGATCACTACAACTTTGTGGAATCAAATCTCTCCTTCCACCAGCTCAGCCCGTTTTCGTGGAAAGTGCCTCTACCCACCAAGTCATCTCAAAACCCTAACCTGCCTCAATAGGTTGTCCTGAAGATGACCTCCAGTCACCACACACAAACACACACACACACACACACACACACACGCTCACATCCACATGAACATACACATATAGGTAAGGGAGAGGATGGGGGAGGCGGGGCAGGGAGCACTCAGCCTTCTGTCTTATTGGTGGCTTCCTTTGCAATGGCTACCATTGTGTGTTAGCAGCAAAGCCAAGCTTAGTGATTACGTGGTGACTCAGAACCATCTGCTGCTCCAGGACTTGGGGACTTGAATACTGTCCCTGCTGCACAGAGATTTGGGGTGGGAGGAAGCATTTCCTAGATCTATCAAGGAGGCTGACATGATAGACCAGAGATACCACTGCCAAGATATTTCCAGGGAACCTACTGTTTTTCGGAGTCAGGAATCCAAGATCTTCCCAGCCTAACGGCCACCTGGGCAACTCACATGACACCCATCCAGGCAGCTCACACGACACCCACCCACCCACCCACAGATGCTGCTTTCCCTGAGGCTACAGTGCAGATGGGCAATTTGGGTGTTCGGTAATGTGTTTGACCACTTTTGGGACCTTGTAGGAACACTTGGCATTCTTCAAGGGTTTGGCCAGTGATGGCTCTGCTTCCAAAGGCTGGACTGATAAGAATCCTTCCCAACCCTCTGACTCAAACAGCAGCTTCCAGGAACCCTAACCAGTCCCTATTCTCTGCACACAGCCCCACCTCCTTTCTCTCTAGGCGTTGCCACGAAATCGTTCTTATGTTTTTCTTTGTGAGCCTAGTCTTTAAGGGCTGAGCCATCTCTCCATCTTTATGTCTGCTTTCTGACATTCGTTGAGTATACCAGATGCTGAAGTCCTCCCGGCAGCCAAGTGCCTGCTTCCTCCTTTCCTCTTGATGTCAAGTTCATCTCTGCACCATGCTGAATCCCTGCCTCAGCCTTATACTGTAGTAACAACAGCAAAGACAGACATCCTTCACCAGCTTGCTCCCTAGAGCCTGGCACCCTCTGGATGCTCTACAGAAAAGCAGACCACTTCCTCTTCAGCATCCTTTTAGCAGGCCAAAGGTATGGATCAGGACACAAGCCCTGGGCTGCTTGTGGTCTCATCTAAAGCCTCTGAGGTGGACTGAAGCTGAGCCACCTGCAGCCAGAGGTCAAGACATTTACCCAAACGGAAGCTAAATCAGGCCAGCGTGTCTTTCCTTGCACAGCTTTCCACACTTCCTGTTCCTTCTGAGAGCCTAGCCTGATCAGATCGGCACCTTAGGGTTCTGTAGGAAACACACCCCTCTCCACCTAACCCACTGCCCTTCAGAGCTAAATCAGGCCTCTAAACCAAACACTGGCCCTCTAGCTTGCATACCAGATCTGTCCAGCATGTGCATGTGTAAGTCCCACATCGATAGCCATGCCCCATATTCAGGACCTTGCCCCACATTCCAGAACCCAGCTCAGGAAATCTGTTTCCAGGGGACCTATCACTGCCAAGGGCATAGGAAGAACTGAGACTCCGAGCAGGTCTGGCCATGTCCTTTATGCAGCCAGAAGCAAAATGAAAATGCAAAATCCTTTATTCAAAGGTTAAGAATGTTAAAGGGGTTGGGTGGAGTTCAGTGGTAGAGCATGTGCAGGGCATGTTCAAGGCCCTGTGTTCAAGCCCCAGTGCCTGTGTGTATGTGTGGATTTCAAGGCAGGGACAGTAAAGCCAGGCATGGTGGCACATGCCTATAATCTCAGCACTTGAGACAGAGCCAGGGAGATCTGGAGTTCATCCTTTGCTACATAAAGAGCCAGGGCCATCTTGAGCTACCTGAAACCCTGTCTCAAAAATGAAACAGACAAGTTATGTATAGTGGCAAAGGTATATGTCCCACTCTGGAGACAGATTTCTGAGTTGGAGGACAGCCTGGTCTGTGTAGCAAGTTCCAAGTAATCCACAGCTACATAGTGAAACCCTATTTTTATTATCTATTTATTTAGTTTTGCTTTTTTTTTTTAAGACAGGGTTTCTCTGCATAGCCCTGGCTGTCCTGACACTCACTTTGTAGCCCTGGCTGGCCTTGAACTCACAAAGATCAGCCTGCCTCTGCCTCCCGAGTGCTGGGATTAAAGGTGTGGGCCACCATGCCAAGCCTGAGACCCTGCTTTAAAAGAAGTATCAGCAAAAATGAAAGAAAAGAAGTAGAGAAGAAAGACAGGGAGGCCACAGAGACGGTCAGTGGTAGGGCATGCTCTGATGGCTCAGCACAGAGGACACTAGTTCAGTAGCGGCTGTCACGCAGCACAGCTCATCACCACCTGTAACTTTGACTCCAGGCTCTTCACACCTGACACCCTATCCTAGTACCACACATGTGTGGTATATACCCAGAAACAGATACAGAAATAAAAATAATACTTAAGGGATTCCATTTCTTTTAAAAAAAAAAAAAAAAGACCAGGACAATAGAGACATGAAGCGTAGCAGGAGACAAAGGCAGTTGGTGGGCACTTACTTCACGTACAAGGAGTCCTGGGTCCGTGTCCAGGACAGCATAGGCTTGGCACGGTGGGCACACTTGTTGGTTTTTGTTTTTGTTTTTGAGACAGAGTTTCTCTGTGTAGCCCTGGCTGTCCTGGAACTCTGTTCCAGGCTGGCTTTGACTGCAGAGATGCACCTGCCTCTGCCTCCCAAGTACTGAGATTAAAGGCATGAGGTACACTGCCAGGCTGGTGGCACACACTTGTGACCTCAGAAATAAAGAGATGGAGATAGGAGAGTCAGAAGTTCAAGTCTGGACACACATTCAGCTCCAAGTCAGCATGGACTATGTGAGACCCTGTCTCAAAAAAAAAAATTAGCCAAATACACAATCAAGAGACATGTAACAAGCCCTTTCTAAGCATGGCTGGCCAGATGTTCCCACATGAAACTGGTTCATAGCCGCATCCTGAATGAGTCAACGTGAGCTAACAGGTACAACCAAAGCCAGCCCTAGGCTGACATCAGTACCTTATCTGCTGCTGCATAGTTTCCATGGTCAGGATTCTTAAGCTTCTCATAGTTTCTCCTATCAGGGCTTTATCTTGAAAGATACCATGAGCTACAATAGATTCTGGAATCAAGCTTCCCAAAATATACTTCCTATGGAACTTATAAAATGCTTACCACACACCAGAACTAACTAATCTAATCTCCATATTAACCAGATGAGATTTGCTGTTGTACAATTACAATTTTATGTGTATGAATGTTTTACCTGCATGTATGCCTGTGTGTCGTGTATGTGTGATGACCTGAAGTCAGAAGAGGGAGTTGGATCCCCTTGGGACTGCAGTTACAAATGGTTGTGAGTGGACACGTGCGTGCTGGGAATCAAACCTGGGTCCTCTGAAAGAGCAGCTGGTGCTTTTAACTGTTGAGTTGTCTCTTTAGGCCCACCTCCACCATTTTTTGAGACAGGGTCTTACTATGTAGCCCTGGTTGACCTGGAACTTACTATGTAGACACAGCTGTCCTTAGACTACAGAAATCTGCTTTTGTCTCTGCCTCCCACCACACCCAGAGAGGTAGATTTTATTCTATTTATTTACTTGTTTATTTAATTTATTTATTATGTAAACAGAGTTCTGACTGCATGTCTGC
This sequence comes from Phodopus roborovskii, assembly GCF_943737965.1. Lineage (NCBI taxonomy): Eukaryota > Metazoa > Chordata > Mammalia > Rodentia > Cricetidae > Phodopus > Phodopus roborovskii. Next base: position 71,906,622 of record NW_026126418.1, read on the forward strand.
CTGCATGCCAGAAGAGGGCACCAGATCTCATTACAGATGGTTGTGAGCCATCATATGTTTGCTGGGAATTGAACTCAGGATCTCTGGAAGAGCAGCCAGTGCTCTTAACCTCTGAGCTATCTTTCCAGCCTGAGAGGTAGATTTTATTATTCCTGTTTTATGGATGAGAAAACAAACATGGGAATTGGGAGTGTGGCTCAGTTGGTACAGTGATTGGCTGGCATGCTCGAAGCCTGGGTTCCATCACCACTTCTAATAAAATGGGCATGGTGATGGATGCCTGCAGCTCACAGCTGTATAGTGAGCTCAATGCCCACATGAGACCCTGGGGGGGGGTAGCTCAGTGGTTAAGAGTGTGTGCTGTTCTTACAGAAGACCTGAATTCAGTTCCTAGCACCAATATTGGTTTGCTCACAACCATCTGTATCTCCAGCTCAAGGATGCCCCTCTTCCGACCTTCACAGGTAATTCATTAGTGTGCCCACACCCACATGCAGACACACACAAATACATGCATTTTTAAAGATTTATTTATTTTATGTGTGCGGGTATTTTGTTGACATGTGTGTCTCTGCATCACATGTGTGTGGTGTCCACAGAGGCAAGAAGAGGCCATCAGATTCCCTGAGACTAGAGTTACAGACAACTGTGAGCCAGTATCTGGATGCTGGGAACCAAACCAGGGTCCCCTGAAAGTGCAGTCAGAGCTTTTAACCCTGAGCCACCTCTCCAGGCCCCCACATAATTTAAATGAGATGGGGGATGGGGGGAATCAGAGCACAGAGCAATCATATAACATACCAGTTACAGCTCACCTGAGCTCTCAGAACCTTGTGGAGTGAGCTACCTTCACACCAAGCCATTTCAGTGAGGTTCCTGAAGGCTCAAGGGACACACAGCCACAATGCAGTGACCTCAAGTAAGGGAGTCAAATCTAGAACCAAGCCCTGAGCCCACACTCTGAGTTCTTCGAAGTCCAATTCTCACCAAAGACCCAGGCTACATGCATGCCTGTAGTAAATGAGAAATCTCAGTTCTGCCCGACCCAAAGAAAAGTCCACATTCTATCTCCTGGTACAGTGTTTGAAGCAGCACCTTCCAGAGAGACAGTCCATAGGATATGCTTATGTACATCATATACATATATATGTATAGTGTTGGGTATATAATGAGACTGTGTGTGTGTGTGTGTGTGTGTGTGTGTGTGTGTGTTCCTGGGTAGGAACAGGTGTGTACATGTCACAGAGTGCCTGTGGAAGTCAGAACACAGCCTCAGTTGTCAGCACTTGCCTCCCCCCTGGTTTGAGGCACTAAACATTTCAGGTTAGCAGGCCTTCATGCTTCCAGAAATTCTCCTCTCCATTCCCATCTTCCTATTAGAATCCTGGGGCTACAGACCATGCTGCTGTGGCTGTCTTTATGTGGATGCTTGGGATCCAGACTCAGGGCCTCACATCTTAACCCACTGAGCTACTTCCCCAGCCCCAGGAGAGCTATGATGGGGTATAATTGGCTCCTGTATAATAATAGTGAATAATTGATTTAAAAATCCTGCAAGCTGTACATAGAGGTTCACACCTTTAATCCCAGCATTTGGGAGGCAGAGGCAGGCAGATCCCTGTGAGTTCAAGACCAGCCTGGTCTACATAATGAGATATTATCTACATAAATACACACATGTGTACGTACGTAGTACATACATACATACACAGATCTCCCTATTGACTCTCTAGCAGCTACTGATCCAGGGAGGTCAACAGTATGGTTCAATCCAATGTCAAAGGCTAGTAGTCAGGGCTGGACAGATGGTTTAGTGGGTCAGAGTGCTTGCTGGTCTTGTAGCAGACCCAAGTTCATTTCTCAGCACCCACTTGAGGCTGCTCAAAATGGCGTGTAACTCTAGCTCCATAAGATCTGACACTTTCTTCTGCTCTCCAGGAGCTCTCACTCACAGAGACATATACACATATTACCAAAAATAGACCTAAGGAAGAAAGGCTGATGGTGTAAACCCTGTCTCAAGACAGGAGGTCAGAAATGTCACAGTTCATGTCTAACTTCAAGAAACCAGGCAAAGACCTCCTCCTGACTTTTGTTCTGTTCCAGCCTGAGTGAGGGGGTGGTGGGTTGGGTAACCAGGGACCTCTGTGTGTCCATGAGTTCAACATTTAACCTCATGTGGGAACACTTGAAGATGCACCCACAAATAATGTTTTTATCTGGGCATGCGGTGACTGGCTAGATTGGCTCAGAAAATTAAACCATCACAAATCCACCCCTTGTGGATTTTGAATCCAGACACACCTCCTAAAACCACCCTTAATCTCCCAACAATGGCAGCAGAAATTGTAATCCTGTAGGCACGATCCATCTGTCTTAACTCAGCCCGGAACATCCTGATCTCTTCCCAGTAGAACAAAGTTCTGAGTCTGTTATCTTCTGAGGTTCCCATGTTGTGGGATAGTCAGGACCACAGAGCCTCCTCCAGAACTCAGATTACATGTGTGCCTCCATGCCCTGCTCATGGCTGGATCTCTCTCTCTCTCTCTGTCTCTCCCCTTTCCTTCCTTCCTTCCTTCCTTCCTTTCTTTTTTCTTTCTTTTTTTTTTCTGGTTCAGTCATGCTGTTCTTGAACTCACAGACAGATCCTTCTACCGTCTCTGCCTCCAGAGTGCCAGGATTAAAGGTGTGTACTACCAAGCCTGGATTGGCAGTTGGTTAAAAAATACTTTTTAGCCAAGTAGTGGTGGTGCACGCCTTTAATTCCAGCACTTGGAGGCAGAGGCAGGCAGATCTCTGAGTTTGAGGCCAGCCTGGTCTACAGAGTGAGTTCCAGGACAGCTACACAGAGAAAAGCCCCCTCCAAAATGGTTTTAACATTGTCATGTGTGTGATGGGGTGGGGGCAGGGTGCACATGGAACACACGTGGAGGTCAGAGGACCACTTTGTGGAGTTGGTTCTCTCCTTCCAGCTTTATGTGAGTTCTAGGAGTTGAACTCAGGCTGGAAAGGCCAGTGCTTTTCCCTGCTGAGCCATCCTACCAGCCCCTCCACTGCCTTCAGTCACGGGGCGTGGAAATACCAACAGCCGCTCTCACAGGGACTCCTGTAACCCTGTATGATAGATGTCTTTTCTCATTTCTTCATTGAGAAACAGCCATCCAGTTTCCCCATTCTGGAGAGACCAGAGTGTCTGTTCCTCTGGTTAGTCACCTCAGCCAGTGCCATGACTCCCTTGTCACTGACTCAGAAGCATGGTGGAGTCCAGCTTCATAAGTCTCTGCTATGTCCTCCCTCTGGGGCTAAGACAGAGTTCAAAAATAACTTGAAAGGCAAGTGTGAGCGAGTAGGTCACTGGGTAATGGAGAGTAACCGTCCGCCCATGTCCACCACTTCACCCCACACTGGTTGTGTCTGTCAGAGTTCTTTAGAGGAACAAAGGCTGCAGAATAACACACATGAGCAAAAGGGATTGCTTAGATTGACTTACTAACATGGATTGGGGTGACCAACAGGGACTGCCTGGAGAAGTTCCATCCACGAGGCTGCTGTTGAAAGCTGGGGGTTCCTGAAGAGCAGGTGGTCCTCATTCCATGTGGGAAGACCGAGTCAACCGGGTCCTGGTGTTAGCAAAGGAAGCAGAAACAAAATAGACTCCTCCCTCACCAGCAAGTATCCTGTTGAAGGAGGGCAGGCAGCCGCTTTCTTGTATCAGGGCTGCGCCAGAACGATCCTTCTGGAGCATGCTCTGGCAGACCCACACAGAGGTGAGACTGTGGGTGGAACCCAGGTCCAATCCAGTTGACATTGAGATGAACCATCACCCCGGTGAGCTGCAGCTACTGTGTTGGATATTGACTCGTGGTGACACTCTGTTTCAGTGACTTCCTGAGCAGGGCCTTTGGGCAGCATTTCTCTTCTCTTACTGTAAAATGGACTGGCCTGTGTTGCAACCCTCCTGCCTCAGCCTCCTAAGTGCTGATGTTCTTGGTTATTTTACTTTTTTTTTTTCCACATAAAGTCTGGAATCCTAGCATGAGTTTGTGCTTACACATCTCTCCTGGCCTTCTGCACTCGAGTGTTTTGGGTACTCGGTGACCACGTCTGATTTGTATCAGTCATGATGGGCAGTACAGGGCTCTGTGATGACAGATGGAGCCTCCTTCTCCCTGGATGACAGGGGCTCTACCAGATCCACTTTTCTATGTACTTTTTAAAAGATTTGTCTATGTTCTTATGTGTCTGAGTGTGGTGTATGTATACCACATTATGTCAGTGCCTGGGGAGGCCAGGAGAGGGTATTGGATCCCCTGGAACTGAATTACAGACAGTTGTGCACACCATGTGGGTGCTTGAAATCAAACCCATGTCTTCTGTAAGACCAGCCAGTGCTCTTAACCACTAAAAGCCATCTCCCCAGCCCCACGTTTTCTATTTTTTGAAAGACATGTAGTACAAAGGCCATGAATGTGAGTAGACTTTCAGATGAAGCTTGCGTCTGCTGAATCAAACCCCAAGCCCCGTGAGGCTGGTGCAGCCAACCTGGCAGTGGATGAGTGCCCAAACCATGGAACCATGGGCTGGTCCATGTGTGCTCATCTTAAGAGCCTAGCCCTTGTTATCACTGACAATGGTAGGGTAAGATGATCCTTGCCTGCAGGAGCCTGGGATACATACCAAGCTTGGGGACAACATGGGGTATATGATAGCTTGACTCAGGAAAAAAAAAAAAAAAAAAAAGAAAGAGTGCCCTGGCCATTCAGTTCCTTGAAGCTGAGGTTCCCTGTAGCTGAATTGGTTAAATTCATTCTTAAAGTGTCTCTGAGTTTTCTCTTGACAGACCCTCTTGAATCCATACCCCTACCCAAGAAAATTGGTGCCCAACCTGTGGCTTAAAGAAGGACAGAGAAGGAAAAGCATCCTCAGAATAAGGGGACTCCAGGATTGGCAGGGTCATGAGAAAATTCCCATTTCAGGAACAACAGTACATGCAGTTATTAAAGTTATTAAAATGCCCATTAAAAGGAAACAAAGTGAAAGTGAAGGAAAAACAGCTTGGCAGGCTTTTGGTATTAATTAAACAGCATTGCCATTGGTGTCAGGCAACTCCTCATGTTCAATTGAAACTGAAGGTATGGAAGCAAGTTATGGGGCTTTGAGGAGAAAGCTTCTGATGAGAAAGGAGAGCCCATACCATTAAAAATCTGGTCTTTATGTAATTCAGTATCAAATGCTCTGGAACTGTTGCAGAGTTGGGAGTCACTTAAAGCTGTATGAGAAGCAGAACAGGAAAGTAAAAGGGAAGACACTCATGCTAGAAATGGTCAGTCAGCAGAGGAGAATGTTCCCATTTACTTAGAATCAACAAACACTCAGCAGCCACTTAGACACTCAAGGAAGTTGGCTCATCTGTGAATGTCCCTGCATCTCAAATCGATGCCACTACAGCCAGAGGAGGGAAATTTGGGGGCGAATTATGCAACCTCATTCCCCTAAGCTGGGTAAGCCTGGCACCTTTCTCTCTGGGTCATTTGGCAAACACACACAGAACCTCTGACAGAGGCCCAGGGGTGGGGACACATGTGTGACGCTCATGACCTCCACACACAACAGTGAGGCACTAGGGAAGCAAAGAGGATGGAGAAGGACTCAGGGGTCTCCCAGAACCTGGCTAGCTGGCAAGCAGCCAAAGCATACACTGACCAAGGCCAAGAGCTCAGGCCTCTGCCAGATGCCTGGACGCTTTACTTCTTTCCTATACACAGACGGATACATCTTCCCCCAAACCAGCAGTCATAGGTGATGGTTCCTGTGAGGGCCCATAAGCTCCTGCCATCATGGCACAGCTAATTGGACAGCAGAGAGCACCTGATCACAGGTAGCCAATGGATGACTGGAAACCACCAATGAGATCACAGCCCAATGACAGCACCCAGGTTCTCTGATGATCTGATGGAAAGGCAGGCAGGAGGAACCCAAATAGACCCAGGAAATGGAGCTGTGAGCAGCTGGACACAAAGGTCGCACCCTTGCCAGGCGTTGGTCGCTCATGCCCTTAATCCCAGCACTCAGGAGGCAGAGACAGGCAGATCTCTGAGTTTGAAACCAGCCTGGTCTATAGAGAGAGTTCCAGGACAGACTCCAAAGCAATACAGAGAAACCTTCTCAAAAAACAAACAAACAAACACAAACAAAAACACCACCAACAACAAAGTTTGTACCCTCAGGCTTAGAGAGATAGCTCAGCAGTTAAGAGCACTGGCTGCTCTAGCAGAGGACATGGGTTCCATTCCTAGCACACACTTGGTGGTTCATCAGTAACTCCAGTTCCAGGGAAATTTGGCTCCTTCTTCTGGTCTCTGAGGGCACTGACTACATGTGGTGAGCATACAAACACACACACATACACACTCACACACACACACAAATAAATAAAAATAAATTTTACTTTATTAGAAACTTATTTATTTATGTATGTATTTATTATATATACAGTGTTCTGTCTGCATGTATCCCTGCAGGCCAGAAGAGAGGGCACCAGATCTCATTACAGATGGTTATGAACCACCATGTGGTTGCTGGGAATTGAACTCAGGACTTCTGGAAGAGCAGCCAATGCTCTTAACCTCTGAGCCATCTCACCAGCCCCAAAAGTTAATTTTAAATGGAGGGTCATGAACGCACCTGAAGATGACAAAAGACCATTTAGAAATCTGCTTTAGGTACTGATTGGCTCCTCACCTGTTCACCATGTTGTGAGGCCTCAGGCCCCACACCAACAGTGCCCACCACAGACCCCCTTATCCTACAGTCCTCAGGGCAACTCTGCCCCGCTACAGCAACTGTCGACTGTCACAAACCAGAGGAGCTTACAGACTCTTTTCACCCCAGGACTGGGGACCTTACTTCTTCTAGGAACTTTAGGATTTAAAGACATTTATGTGCATAACGCCTCAATTCTCCACGCCTCCATATCCCCTAACTTTACTGCACCTTGTCTCAAAACCCTCCCCAGCACAGATGTCTCAGCAATGAGTCCCTGGCTGCCAGCAGGTGGCTTGAGTGCACTTGGGACCAAGCTCTTCTCCAGGCATAGTTCTGGCCACAAGAGCCACTGCTGGCGCTGTGTGCCATTCTGTAAACCTGTTGGCAGCAGTGGCTGAGAAAAGAGGTTTCTCTGTAACCTGGAGAGGGAGCCACACCGATAGGCTGAGCAGGCCACAGGGAGTTCCTGATGGGAGATGGGGCTTTGCCTTCTGGCCAGCAGAACCCAGAGGCAACATTTCCCACTTCAGCATTGTCTCACGGTGAGCAGAGAGACAACACGCACTGGTATCTACACGCCAACAGACATTGTGCCCAGGGCTGTGTGCATTTACTCATTGTCTTCTTGTATCCATCCTGCTATTACCCATACTTTAATTTTTTAGGTTTTGAGTTTTTGTTGTTTTTTTGAGATAGGTTCTCACTATGTAGCCCAGGCCTGGAACTTGCTGTGTAGACAGACCAGGCTGGCCTTGAACTCAAAGACATTTGCCTGTTTTTACCTACCCGGTGCTGGGATTAAAGGCTTATGCCACCAGGATGGCTTCACTTTAGATTTTTTGAGACAGGGTTTCAATGGGTAGCTCTGGCTGTCCTGGCTTCAAACTCACAGAGATCCACCTGCCTCTGCCTCCCCAGTGCTGGGATTAAAGGAGTGTGCCACCACCACCCAGCTTTGCTTTGTTTTTTGAGATAGGGTTTCTCTATATTTTATAACAGCTCTGGCTGTCCTGGAACTTGCTTTGTAGACCAGGCTGGCCTGGAACTCATAGTGATCCTTCTGACTCTGCCTCCCGAGTGTTGGAATTAAAGATGTACACACTTTAGGGTTTTATTAGTTTCTTTTTTCAGGCAGGCTTCATGCTCTCCAAATCTTGAACTTGCTATGTAGCCAAAGAAGACCTTGAACCTGCCTCTGTTTCCCAAGTCCTGGAATTACAAGTGTGTGTCACTAACCCTGCTTTGTGAGGTGCTGTGTTGGAACTCCCCGCCTCATGTAGGCTAACCAAGTACTCTATCCACAGAGCCACACCCTAGCCCCACCCATACTTCAGAGCTGGGATTCAGAGGAGGGGCAATGTCTCAGCCAATGACTATGCTAAATGCAGCAAGACATGCTCTATAGAACAGATTGAAGTCTGGATGTAGGAACTCCCCCAGAGAACCCTGGAGGACCTAGCTGAGAAGTAGCTGGTGACCAGCACAGTCTGTGTGAGGTCTGCGTGGCTTCCTTCCTTCCTTCCTTCCTTCCTTCCTTCCTTCCTTCCTTCCTTCCTTCCTGGGCTAGCCAGAACCACCACTCTTACTCGGGATGTCTGGTTCCCAAGCTGGGATCTCAGAACTGTAGAAAGGGAACAGGCACCTAAGAATGTCCTTTGCCATCCATACTCCCACCCCAAGCATAAAGGACAACCAGCGACCCAGATATAGGAGCCTGACAATGCCAAGGCTTGCCCTGATTTCACCCTAAAGGTGTTGGGAGGCCCTGGGAACTGCACGGCCTTGCATTTCTGAATTAAATCTTATTCGAGAAGAAAACTCTATTCCTCCTCCTGGCTGGAGGTGGTATTTGCAGTGGGTCATTAATTAGCATTCCCAGCTGCACCAACACTGAGCGTGCACATTTGAGAAGTAGACATCCGGCACCAGCTGAAAAGGTAGGGCAAGCCCTTGATGGAGCCACACAAATGAGCAACTCGAAGAGTATTCAGAGAAAGGCTGACCTTCTAGCAGGGCGTGTCTGGGGGCCTCTCCAAGACTGAGCTCACCCTGGCCCTCTGGGTCCCAGGAGCCAGCCACTCTCAGCTTTTGCTGGTCTCTTACCGTGTCCCAGGTGCTTCTCCTGAGCTCATCCTCTATGACTTCACCCACGTCACACTGGAGGCCTTGGCAGCTTTATATCCAAGGGGCTTCGGGGTTCTCATTCTCTCCTTCCTTCCAGCATGACTCAGGCCAGAAGACACAGGCTGGGGCAAGGCTGTCCATTCTTGCATAATTGCTGTCTTCATTCAAACCACAGCCCTGTGGGGCCTCCTCAGGCTCTCAGCTACCTGAAGGTCAGCCACCGCCACTGCCACCACCACCACACCACCACCACCGCCACTGCCACCGCCAGTGATCAGGAAGTACCCTCCTCCAAAGCCCTGCAACCTGCACACCCATGCTCCATCCAGGGTCCCTCTGTGCCTCCTCCTTTCCCCCTCCTCCACCTTTCTATTTCTGAACACAAAACTGACTTTATAACCAAATTCTCCCAGTGATGGGATATTTGGATTTCCCAGAGGATAGCCACGTTTCTTAAAGAGCAAGTCTGAAACAGATCATCCGTCTATCCATCCATCTACCCACCATCCATCCACCCATCCATCTATCCATCTATCCACCCACCCACCCATCCACTGGTGGTAGAGTAGTTTAAAGGCATAGATTCAGACAGGCATGGCAGCACAATCCCATATCCCCAGCACTTGAGAGGAGGAAGCAGGAGGATCAAGAGTTAGAGGATAAGGGACAGGAGAGGTAGCTCAGTGATTAAATTTCCAAAGGATGGAGTGTAAAGCCCAGCACCCACGTGGTAACTCACAACCATCTGTAACTCTGGTTCCAAGCAGCACCTTCTCCTGGCTACTGAGATCACTGCATTCACTTGGTACTTAGCAAAACACCCATACTCCTAAAAGTAAATAAATATAAAAAATAAAGTTTACACAAAGAAGTTTGAGGCTGGGACTGGAGAGATACTGCAACAGTTAGGAACACATGCTGCTCTTACAGAGGATCCTGGCTTCATTGCTAGAAGCCCACAATGCTGTTCACAATGGCCTGCAAGTCCAGTTCCAGGGGGATCTGAAGCCCTCTCCTGGCCCCCTTGTGCTGCTGCACATGTGTAGAACATATGAACTCATGCAAGTACACACACAAACACAAGAAAACAGATATGTATATTTTAAAGAGTTTGAGAGAGCTGGGCATGGTAGTACATGTCTTTAATCCCAGCAGTGGAGAGGGAGAGGCAGGCAGATCTTCATGAGTTGAAGGCCAGCCTGGTCCATTGAGCAGTTCCACCATAGCCTTAGCTACACAGTGAGACCCCATCTCAAAACAAACAAACGAAACAAAACCAGGCAGAGTCTGAGCTCTCCCAAGAGAGTCGGAGCCAAGGCAGAATTTTGTTTTCTTTAATTAATTTTGTTACAGGATCTCTTTTGGCCCAGGCTGGCTTCAAATTCACTGTGCACCCAAGGGTGGAGATGGAACCCTGGGCCCCATGCACACTGGGCAAGCATTCTATCAACTGAGGCACAGCCCCAGGCCTTTTAAAAAGGTATGCAAGTGTGTACATGTGTGTTTACATGTGAACATGCATGTGGTGATCAGAGGAGAGCCTCGGGTGTCTATTGAAATGGCCTCTCATTGGTATAGAGCACAACAATTAGGCAAGGCAAACTGACCAGTGAGCCCTAGTGTCTGCCATCTCAGGACTAGAATGACAATAAGCAGAGGCCAGGGATCAGTTCTTCAAGGTCTCAAATTTTTTTAATCTATTTTTTTCCTCTATGGCAGGGTCTTATGGAGCACAGGCCAGTGTCAAAGTCACTGTGCATCCAAGGATGATCCCCTTGGTCCTCCTGCCTCCGCCTCTCCATGTTTGGTTAGTTTTCCTTCTGGCACTAGAGACAGAAGTTTGTTTACACTGTGAAGATGTGTCTTTGCCAAGGCACCTTCTGATTGGTTTAATAAATGGCTAAATGGACAATAGCTAGGCAGGAAGAGGTTAGGCAGGACCTCCAAGCAGAGAGAGAGAGACAGAAACTGGGGGGAAGAATCTAGGCATGAGATTTCATCAACAGACTTGCAGCAAGTCGGAAATACTGGACTAAGAAGAGGTAACCAGACCAGGTGGCAGAATGTAGATTCTAAAAAAAAAAAGTGTGGTGGCACACATCTTTAATCCCAGCACTCAGGAGGCAGAGGCAGGAAGGATCTTGATGAGTTCAAGGCCAGCCTGGTCTACAGGGCCAATTCTAGGACAGCCAGAGCTACACAGTGGAATACCATGTCAAAAAAAACAAACAAAAAAAAAATAGTTGGGAAGAATCTAAGCTAAGGTCGAGCTTTCATAATTAACAATAAGTCTCCAGGTCATTCATTATTTGTGAGCTGATGACAAGAAAGCATGGTACATCCGTGCTTGTTCTTCCTTCTTTCCTTTTTTTTTTTTTTTTTTTTTTTTTTTTTTTTGTTTTTTGAAACAGAGTTTCTCTGTGTAGCTTTGGAGCCTATCCTGGAACTCACTCTGTAAGCCAGGCTGGCCTTGAACTCAGAGATCTCCCTGCCTCTGCCTCCTGAGTGCTTGGACTAAAGGCGTGTGTGCCACCACCGCCAATCTATTGGTGCTTTTTCAAAGGAAGTGTTTTCCAGCCACTTGAGACAAGGACACACATCCTGAGGATCAGAGCACCCTCATAGAGGCCATCCCAAGGCTTAGGAGAGGGACAAGGAAATTCCAGAATCCCAAAGAGGAAGGACTAGAGGTCCTACTGTTAGCTGCTATTGGGCTTGGCTGCCGTACAGAATGCCGCTGAGAGGTCCACTCACAGGGGTGAGTCGGCATGGCCCCGCTTTTCTGAGAGCTGGGAGGCCCACGTGGTGTCTTCTCACTAGTTCCTCACACTGTTGTTGTAGGCTAGTCCATCCTCAGGAAGTGCAACAAAGCTCCAGTGACACCGGTGACACCCTTGCCCCCTACAAGTACATCTTGGGGTCAGATTTACACAGAGGGCAATAGATATGCATAATTGCTGGTGGCAGCCACGGCCTTTTTCTCTTCTCAGCCTGAGATTCCTGGGAAATCCCAATTCCTTGGGGTCCGTTGTTTCAATAGTCAGAGAGCCAAAGGAAGGGGCTCACGTGGTCTTTAAAATAAATCTATTCCCTGGGAAGGAAGTGTGTGGAGGGGGGCTCTTCTTACAGAGGCATTCACTGTGGGGGCCTACACTTATAGGCCTGTCTGACCCTAACCACTCCTAAAAGCCTCACTGTAGCAGGCTACAACCTGCTCCCAAATCATGAAATAGAGACTTCGTATTAGTTATGGATGCTTGGCCTTATCTCAGCCCTTATTTTAATCTGTTTCTCATCTACATTTTGCCTCAGGGCTTTTTACCTTCCTTATATTTTACTTTCCTATTGTATCTAGGTCTGGCTGGCAGCTGCCTGGCTTCTGGTCCCTCTTTCTCATTCTTTTCTTCGTCTTTTTCTCCCGAGGCTACATTTCTCCTTCTAATTATTCTCTCTTCTGCCAGCCCCATCTATCCCTCTTCTGCCTGGCTATTGGCCGTCCAGCTTTTTACTAGACCAGTCTGGTGCCTTACAGGAAAGATGAAACAAATGCAACACATAATTTTTTTGTTTTCAAGACAGGGTTTCTCTGTGTAGCTCTGTAGACCAGGCTAGCCTCCAAATTTACAGAGACCCACCTGCCTCTGCCTCCCAAATGCTGGGTTTAAAGGCGTGTGCCACCACCGCCTGGCACAACACATCCTTACATCCTTAAACAATTGCAGCATAAACAAATGTAATAGAACTTTACACAGTTAAAGTGATATTCTACACCATAAACAAATGTAACATGCCTGTACTCAGTTAATATTCTGCAGCATAAATAAATGCAACATATTTATAGTTAATTAATTTCCACATCACCTCACTTCCAGCGCCTCTCACCAGGCATTAGAAGATGAAGACACTGATCCCAGGGACACAGTTCCACCCACAGTGGTCCCCCAGTGTGCAGTTGGCCTGCTCACATAATTCCCTAACTCTTGGGACAGTGCCCACCGCCACAGAAGAGTGAGCCCCATGGCAGTCTCCTTGTGTTATCTGAGAAACTCCAAAGTGTCCATGTGCTGGCCAGTGACTTGGGTGTGGGCACAGAACTGAAGATGGTGACCGAGTCTCCTGCAGCTGGAGGGTGAGGCCACAGCTGGCTGGAGCCAGAGACCAGAGGCCTCTCTGTGTAACCCTATCTGTCCTGGAACTTGATTTGTAGACCAGGCTGGCCTCGAACTAACAGAGATCCACCTGCCTCTGCTGGGACTAAAGGTTTGTGCCATCACTGTCCCACAACACACACACACACACAACCTTTTAAAAACTGACATTATTTAATAACCTGGTATAAGACCCTGGGTTCTATCCCCAGCACCATGATGAAAAAATTAAAAACTTCATTAACTATGTAAATATATACATTAGACATAGCATATACAACATGTATCTCCTTAGGAGTACTTTATCCCTGCCTTAATTCTTAATTCTCAAGTCAGAATTTGTGGTTATATCAGTTCACAGAGTCTGTCCCTTCCCCAAGCCCCTAAGGCTGGTACTGGGAGGTGACAAGGGGGGACAGTGGGTTCATGACACACTGGGGCATGTCTGCCAGTCCACTGTAGCTAATGGTTGTCCTGCAGTCCTGTGGGAACTCGCCAGTCCCTTCGGAGTCATGTCTCAGGTGGACTGGGAGGAGGCTGGTGCTCTCTTGGGTGGTGGGCGGAGAGCTAAGAGCAGCATTCTGCACCTCCAGGACCGAAAACCCGCAGCTGCTTTTTACCTTCATTATGTAAGCGTTCCCCAAATAAATACTTGATGTTCTTTTATCTGGGCATCCATGAACTCCCTTACTCTGCCTACACCATAGCTCAGAGACTCATCTGTAACACAGTGATGGGAACAGACGGCCACAGCACATAGCTTTGTGTTTTCAAACAACAATATCTATGTGTTCAGTTGTTTATTTCTATTTATTTTTTTGAAGAAAAAAAAAAACTAACTAACTAGCAGAAGACAGCTTGCGTGGTAGGTAGAGGATTTCCCACCAAGACTGATGACCCAAGTTCTGCTATTCCTGCTGGGACTCACCTAATGAGAGGAGAGAGCCAGTTTCCATAGCCAGCCTCTAGTCTCCACATGCCTACAGACTGTAACTGAATACCCTGGACCTGGGGTACAGGCGAGTTGTGGTCCTCCTGATGCGGCTGCTGTCTACTTTAAAGCAGTTATCTACTAAAGAGTGAGTGTGGGGGGTGGTGTAGAAGTCAGGCACAGTTCTTTCTTCATTTTGTTTCTTTTTAATTCATTCGGTAATTAATTGGTTTCTCGAGACAGGGTTTCCCTGTGTAGCCCTGGCTGTCCTGGAACTCGCTCTATAGACCAGGCTGACCTGGAACTCAGAGAGCCGCCTACCTGTGCCTCCTGAGTGCCGGGACAAAGGCATGTGCCACCACCCGGGTTCTCCACGGTGTTTTGAGACAGCATTTCTCTTGTTTCTGCTCTGCCATGTTCTCCAGTTGGCTCAAGTGATCCCCCTGCCTCCACCTTCCATCTCACCAAACGAGTGCTGGGACTCTGGTTTGCATGCCACTACATGCAATTGTTTTCCTGGGTTCCAGGGACAGAACTCTGGTTGTCAGGCTTCTGTGGCTCATACTTTCTTTAACCCCCTTTATCTTTTCCTTATTATTTTTTAGACAGGGTCTCATGTTTCCAAGGCAGATCTTGAATTGGTTATGTAGCTGAACATGACCTTGAGCTCCTGAACCTTTTTTCTTCACCTCCTAAGTGCTGACGTTAGAGGTGTGCATCACCACATCCAGTTTATTTGGTGCTGGGGATCAAACCCTGGCTGTGGCTCAAACAACTGGGCTGCAGGCCCTGAACACTCACATTTTAACTGAGGGCAAATAAAGCAGACAGAGCCATAGGTTGAGCAACACCATGGAGCAGCCAGAGCCCACTCCTGAGGGTGGAACTTTCCATAATCCATCCATGAGTCTTCATGGGGTTTTGTCATTTGATGGTCCCTGAGGTCCCACAGCCTGAAGAGACACAGGCCTGCGTAGGAGACTCCCTACATACAAACAACAGCAACTGTGAAGAATGGCTGCGGCTCGTGGAGGAAGTCTTAGTAAGATTGTTTGGTTTGGATTCTCTGGTTTACCAGGTTCTGAGGCAACCATGCTTCATCCCACACTAGACAAAAAAGTTCTGGGCCGGAAAATGTGAAGTCACTGTTTATAAAACTGCATGCTTTGTTACCAAAATGATTACCACATTAGGCTCCATAAGTGGCCTCTCCTGTGGACAATGACACCTCCTGCTGCTAGACTCCAGCCCCAGGAGACTGGAAAACTGAGTCAAGATGCCATCCTGTGGGCATGGAAATGCCTGGCCTGCAGGCTGGTACGGATGGGAGACATTTGCCTGGAAATGACAAGCCAGTACTGATGTTTCTGTTGAGTTTTTCTTGTTGTGTTGTACTTTTTGACTTTTTTTTTTAGGTTTTGGAGACAGAATCTCACTAGGGATATTAGACCGTCTCAAGCATATTTTACCATGCACGGTCCGTTGATTGATTGTGTGTGTGTTGGCAGGGTGTATGTACGTGTGGGTGGGGCCAGAAGCAAATGGCAGTTGTCGTCCTCCATCTCTTTCCTCATTATTATTATTGTTATTTTAATCCTTTATCTAACTTTATTTTATGTGCTTTGGTGGAAGGGTACCAGATTCCCTGGAACTGGAGTTACAGACAGGTGTGAGCTGCCATGTGGGTGCTGGGAATTGAACCTGAGTCTTCTGGAAGACAGTTCTCTTAACCACTGAGCCATTTCTCCAGCCATTATTATTATTATTATCATGTTATTATTATTATTGTTATTCAGACAGGGTTTCTCTGAGTAGGCATGGCTATCCTGGAACTCACTCTGTAGACCTGCCTGCCTCTGCTTCCCAAGGGCTGGGATCAAAGTTGTGCACCACTACATCTGGCTAGGCTCACCTTACTTCTTGGGACAAGTTCTCTCATTGAACGTGGAGCACAGATTTCGAATTTACTGATTATCTGGTTATCTAATCCCAAGAGCTGGGAGTGATACTTCCTTTCGCTACCTCAGCCCATGCTGGGATACAGGCACACACCTCTGTATCTTGCTTCTTATGTGGGTGCTGGGGATCTGAACTCAGGTCCTCATTTCACTGAACTCAGCAACCATTTCACTGAAAGAGCCATCTCCCCAGGCCCTGTTGACCGTTTTTTTGTTTTTGTTTTGTTTGTTTGTTTGTTTGTTTTAATACCACAAACCATTGTTTGATGGGGCCGAGAAGATGGCACAGCCTTTAAGAGTGTGTTCTGCCTTAAATGTGTAAGGACCTGGTTCTCACACAAAACAAGAAGGAATGTACATGGCGTGCCATATTGTGATGTTATGGGATTTTTAGCTGGTCCTAACATCTCTAGTCTGTAGATAAGAAAATGGAGGTTCAGAGAGGCTAAGACAGTTATCTAGAGGTGCACAGCCACTCAGGACCAGAGCAAGGCTGGCACCTTGTACCCAGCTAGACCCAGGCTCATCAGCAAATACCTCTGAAGAACCACCAGCAGTCAGCGCACCTCTGAGTCACTCAGTGAGCAGGAGTGGAATGTTATCAGACTTCAGGACAGGAACTGGAATTTCCCAGAACCCCTCGCTGACGTCTGTTTTGCTGAGTAATAGCTACATTTGGGGTGCTTTTTAAAGACTAGGGAAGGAAAGAACACCTGCGAATGGTTTTTCAGCCGGGGGCGTGGGGGCGGGGGGTGTTTTGTTTTGTTTTGCTTTGCTTTGCTTTGTTTTGTTACTTGGCCAGCTCCAGTGGGGTCAGTTCGCAGGCTCTGCTGCTTTGAGGTACAACTACAAGGGACTGGTGAGCCTCCCTGCAGAGACCTATTTTTAACCGTGCCTGTTCTGCCATCTAGTGGCTAGATGTGGAAAGTGCACCACCTCTTCTGACAGAGTGGGTGAGGCTACGATTTTGTGACCTTTTGCTGAACCACGAAAATATTAATAGTGACACTTTTCAGGTTATAGGCCAGATTTGCCAGACTCGAGCTCCTTTGGTATGGATTTTTTGTGGAAATTCTGTGGGGTTTGGCAGGGTCTCAGAAAAAAACAACCAATCCATTAAAAACCTATCATCAGAGAGTCCAATGGTGAAGGTTGGACACCACACACACATACACACACACACACACACACACACCACTCACACACCACTCTCTCACACACACACTCACACAAACATACACACACACCACACACACACACACACACACACACACACACACACACACACACACACAAACCACAGCACAAGGCTGCCTCAGTATGAGGACGAGCCCCAAGGCAGGCACTGTGAGGTTGAAGAAAGAGAAGCCTGCTGTAGGACTGCACCAGAGTACAGTGCATTGTGGTGACTTTCTGCTCATGCAGGGCCCTGGGTCACAGCAGTCAGTCAATGTCAGCTGCATCCCCAGAGCCAGACCAGTGTAAGAAACCTGTCAGTATCCACTGCTAAAAACTATTCTGGGAGGCAGACAGTGATACTCAAAGGCATCATGGACCATAGCCATTACAACTCAAGATGTCTGGAGATATGGCTCAGTGGCTAATGTATCCTTGGCTACACAGGGAGTTGAGTGTCTGGGATACACTAGACTTTGCCTCAAAACAAAATATCAGGATTCTGGACAAGGTGTAGTGCATGCCTGTAATTCTGGCACTCTGGGATGAAGCAGGAGAATTTCTAAGAGTTCGGGGCCAGCCTAGGCTACATAGTACATTATTTCAAAAAGACGTGGGTGGGGTAGCACAGTAGGTAAAATGCTTGCTTTAAGTAGAAAGCGAGATGTGACAGTGTCAGCCTCTGACAGTCAAGATAATGCCACAGGCCAGTCTGATGGAGGCCTTTCCTCCTCTGAGGCCTACACCTCCTCCAGACGATGCCAGCTAGCGCACTATTTATTGTTCCTCTGGACAGCAGCATATGCGAAGCACACAAAGCAATAGTCCAGAGAACAGAGCATTGGTTGACAGGGAGGACTATGAGGGGGAGGGGGAGGAGGGAGGGACAATATGATAGGAGAAAGCCACTAGGAAGGGTGGTCATCTTCATTGTGTCATCTGTCCATTGTCTCAGCAGTTAGAAAGTTCATGTACAACCATTAAGCCTTTAGCGATATAGGTGTTGTGGTACAAATCCCAGTTCTTGGAAAGTGGAGGCAGAAGATCAGAAGTTCAAAATCATTCTCAGGTATACATAGATGGGTCTCAAACAAACAAACAAACAGATTCAATAGAAACAAACTGGGCCAGTAAGATGGCTCAGCAGGTAAAGGCACTTACTACCAGATTGGCAATTTGATCCCCCAAACCCACATGTCTTAGGGTGACCATGGTAACTCTTATAAAGGAAAACATTTAATTGGGTGGCTTACAGGTTAGAGGCTTAGTTCATTATCATCATGGCAGGACATGGAGGTGTGCAGGCAGACATGGTTCTAGAGAAGGAGCTGAGAGCTTTACATCTTGATTCATAGGCAACAGGAAGTGAAGTGTGTCACGGGATGTAGCTTGAGTATGTGAGACCTCAAAGCCCACCCCCACAGTGACATTCTTCCTCCAACAAGGCCACACCTACTCCAACAAAGCCACACCTCCTAATAGTGCCACTCTCTATTCTATGGGGAGCATTTTATTTTTTGTTTGTATGTTTGTTTTGTTTTTGTTTTTTTATTTTTCGAGACAGGGTTTCTCTGTGTAGCTTTGGAGGCTGTCCTGGAACTGGCTCTGTAGACCGGGGGAGGGGAGGGACGACCACTTTATTTCAAACCACTATACCACATGATAGAGAAGTGTGTTAGTCATATAAAAAGGATGCATTAGAGTGGCTTACAGGCTGTGGCCTGACTATTACTACAATGGCTGTCTTCTAACAGAAAGTTCAAGCACCCAGTAGTTGTTTAGTCCTTGAGGCTAGGTGTCTCAGCTGGCCTTCAGAGTTCACTGAAACCCTGAAGAAGTAGGCTCCAGCGACAGTGAGGGAATGGACTTGCCAGCAAGAGTGAGAACAAGCAGGCAAAGAGCAAAAGCCTCCTTCTCTAACGTCTTGTAAATAGGCTATCTGAAAAAGGTATGGCCCAGATTAAAGGCGCCTTCCCACCTCAAATTATCCAGTCAGGAAAGACCCTGACAAGTGTACTCAGCAGTTTGGGTTTTAGTGAATTCCAGATGTAGTCAGTCATGTTGACAACCAAGAACGGACACCACAAAAGGAAAACAGACTCTCCAAAGTTGTCCTCTTACCTATGCACATGAACTATGACACACACATACACACATCTCATACACACCCCCACACACCCATACATACACACATCCCCCACACACACACACCCACACACACCCATACACACACACCCATATACACATACACACATACACACACACCCATACACACACACACACACCTATACACACACACACACCCATACACACACACCCCCACACACATCCCATACACACACACACACCCCTATACACACACACCCATACACACACACCCATATACACACACCCATACATACACACATCCCATACACACACCCACACACACATACACACATCCCATACACACACACCCACACACCCATACATACACACACACCCACACACACCCATACATACACACACACCCACACACCCATACATACACACACCCATACATACACACATCCCATACATACCCCATACACATAAACCCATATATACATACACACATACACACACACATACACACCCATATACACATACACCCATACATACACACATCCCATACACACATACACACACACATACACACATCCCATACACACACACCCACACACCCATACATACACACACACACATACACACCCATATACACATACACCCATACATACACACATCCCATACACACACATACACACACACATACATACCCCATACACATAAACCCATATATACATACACACATACACACACACACATACACACCCATATATACATACACACCCATACATACACACATCCCATACACACACACACCTACACACACCCATACACGCATACACACATCCCATACACACACACCCACACACCCATACATACACACACACATACACACCCATATACACATACACCCATACATACACACATCCCATACACACACATACACACACACATACATACCCCATACACATAAACCCATATATACATACACACATACACACACACACATACACACCCATATATACATACACACCCATACATACACACATCCCATACACACACACACCTACACACACCCATACACGCATACACACACACCCATATACACACACACCCATACATACACACATCCCATACACACATACACACACACCCATACACACACACCCATACATCTGTACACATACACAGTAAAAAAAATGAATGTAATTTTGTTTGTTTTGTGAGATTTTCACTATGTGGCTGGTCTGGAACTCATTCTGGAACTCACAGAGACACCCTACCTCTCCATTTCCAGAGGTAGAATTAAAGACATCAGGCCAAATGTAATTAAAAGGAGAAGAAATGGGGCTGGAGAGATGACTCTGCAGTTTAGAGCGCTTGTTACCCTTGTAGAGGACCTGGGTTCTCTTTCCAGTACTCACTCGGCAGCTCCCAAACACCTGTAACTCCATTTCTATAGAATCTTACCTTCACTTCTGGCCTCTGTGGGCTCCAGCATACATGTGATGTGCACACACACCCAGGCACATACACTCAGGCACACATACATAAAAATTTTAAAATGTGTTTGTTTGTGCATTTGTCAATGTCACACATCCCATGAGTCCCTGAGTGTAGTACTAAGAGCTTAATGGAAACAAGCTGGCCTTTTTTCCCTTTAAATCTGAAAAGTAAATAAAAATACATATTTTTTGTTTTTGTTTTTTTTTTTTTTTTTTAAACAGAGTTTCTCTGTGTAGCCTTGGCTATTCTGGAAGTCACTCTATAGACCAGGCTGGCCTTGAACTCAGAGATTTGCCTGCCTCTGCCTCCTGAGTGCTAGGATTAAAGGCATGCACCGACTCTGGCAAATGAACACATGAATATATTTTTTAAACTTTTAAAATGAGCTGCAGAGGTATCTCAGTGCTTAAGAACACTGGCTGCTTTTCCAGAGGACTCAACTTTGATTCCCAGCACCCAAGTGGCAGCTCACAACCATGTATAACTCCAGTTCCTGGATTCCAATGTCCTCTTCTGACCTCTGAGGGCACCAGAGACATGACACATAGACATTCCTGAAAGCAAAACACTCATATACTTAAAATAAAAAATTGGCCATGGGAGCCTGATGACTTGTCTAATGATTCTGTTTCCTGGAGTCTGTGTGTGTTCGTCACTTTTCTATTGCTGTGATAAAACACTGTGACCAACACAATTTACACAAGGAAGGGTTTATTTGGCCTCACAATTTCATAGGGTTAAGGTCTATAATGGCAGATGTCTGTGCTGGAAGCTGAGAGCTCACACATATCAAACCACAAGAAAAAAGCAGAGAACAAACTGGGAGGGTCTACTGGAAACCTCACAGCCTGCACCCAGTGACATATTCCACCAGCCAAGCTACACCTCCTAAACCTACCCAAACAGGACCATCAAATGGGGACTTACATATTCAATTCAAACGACTGAAACTACGGGGGGGGGGGGTGTGCATATCGTTCAAAATACCACACCGTTTAAGGGCAGAAGGAGAGAAGCAACTCTACAAATTTGTTATCCTTTGATCTCCATGGCATGGATGCCTACTCCACATAACCCACATGCACAATAATAGTAATCTGGGACTTGAAATTTTATCTACTAAGTTGTTGTTTATATACCCACTCTCACACCCTGTCCATGCTCAGGTGTGCAAATAACAAAGCATTTGTGAAGCCTCGCATCTTCAGCTCACTAGCCCCCTCTAGTGCTCGTTTAGTATAAGTACATGCATCTTCCCAGTATCCTCACATCCTCAGCTCCCCTGGAAACAGGTAAAGATCAGAGAGCGCTGTCTCTGGTCCTGAAACTGAAACATAGCGTCCTGCCCACTGCAGAGTAACCCTGCAGACCCAGTTTGTGATTATTCCCCTTTTAACTTATGAGGCTCCCAGAAGCCCCTTGGAATGTTGTTGGAGTAACAATGGAAATACTGTAGGCAGTGCTTCAAGAGGAGAGCAGGGAACAGAGAGGAAGACGAGAAAAGACTGGCCATCTACCAGAGGTTCAGGAAACTCCTGGCAATCAAACAGACTGCCTTAAAACAGAGCCAGGGGTCCAGGGAGATGACGCAGTAGGGACGGTGCATGACAAACAAGCATGACAACACGAGTTCTTTCTATCTCCAGTGTCTACATGATAAGCAGAACATAAAACCAAGTGTGGTGCTCATGCCTTTAAATACTTGGGAGGCAGAAGCAGGCGAATCTCTGTGAATCTGGGGTTATCCAGGGCCACATTGTGAGAACCCACTAAAAGCAGAGCATGGTAGCCCATGTAACCCCAGTTCTGGGGAGATGGAGACAGGTGCATCCTGGGGCTCCAGCATCTCCTACCCAGTGAGAGAGACCTTATTATCTCAAGTAACAAGGTGGGGGCTGGCAAGATGGTCATTTACCCTTGTAAAAGTCAGGTAAAGTGGCTTCTTCCTGTAATCTCAGCACTGGGAAGCTGGAGTGAGAGACAGGCAGATCCCCGATACCTGCTGACCAGCCAGTCTAGAAACACTGGTGAGCTCCAGGGTCAGACAAAGACTGTGTCTTAGATCATAAGATGGAGAGACATGAAGGAAGGCATGTGATGTCAACCTCTGGCTTCCATATGCATATGCTTACACATGCGAACACACATGTACACATACACAGTATGTGTATACACACATGGAAATTAAAAAAAATCCTTGAAGCATGACAGACAGGGTTGACTTCTGGGCTCTGCATGATTGCTCACACATGTTGATGCACATGAACACACATACAAAGTACAGTCCTATAATCCCAACTACTTGGAAAGTGGAAGCAGGAGAGTTTCAAGTTCAAGGCCAGCCTGGGCTACAGCCTGGAACTCACAAGATCTTGCCTGCCTCTGCCTCTAAGTCCTGGGATCCAAGGCACGCCTGTCATGTGTGGCTACATTTTTTATTTAAAGGTAGGGTCTCAGTTGGTAGCATGAACTTGGCATGCTGGTGCACACTTTAATCCCAGCACTCCAGAGGCAGAGGCAGGTGGATCTCTGTGAGTTCCAGGCCAGTCTGGTCTATAGAGTGAGTTCCAGGGCTACATAATGGATCCCTATCTCAAAACAAACAAAAAACTGTATCCAGGGTGTCCTAGCACTTACCATGTATTTCAGGCTTGCCTAGAACTTATGGCCATCCTCCTACCTCAGGCTTCTGAGTGGTAGGATTATAGGCACAAGCCACCATATTCTAACATTTAATATATATCTTTTTCTGGTGACCACAGAGTTGTCAGTGTTAAAATGTATTTTGTGAAGTATTTTTAGCATACATTTGCCCACAAACAACAGTAACACATTATAAATTTTAAATTAATGAATATTAGTAGTAGATTAGGATTTTATTAAATATATCTTTACACTTATTTTTCTAATTATGTGTGTGATAGGCATGTGTGCACATGAATGCAGGTCCCTTAGAAGTCAGAGACACTAGATTCCCCTAGAGAAGGAGCTATAGGCGGCTGTGATTTGACTGGTGTGGGTGCTGGGAACCAAATGGATCCTCTGCAAAAGCAGCATTCTCCTTCAATTGTTGAGTTATCTCTCTGCTGTAAATGATAGCCACCCCCCCCATAGAGTTTCACCACATAACTAATATAGTCTGGAACTCAATATGTAGACTAAGCTATCCTAAATCTCACAGAGATAGCCTGCCCTCTTCCTGCTCTGAAACCTCAAATGATAGCACAGCTTAGCCTTTAGCTTGGGCTTGTTCCCAACTAGCTCTTATAACTTGAATCAATTTGTTTCTATTAACCTACATTCTGCCACAGGGCTTTTAACTTTGCTCCATTCTGTACTTCTGACTCCTTCAGAGTATCACTGGCACTCTCCTCCATACCTAGATTCATCTCCTGAGCTAGTCTTTCTCCCAGAAGTCCCACCTAACTTCTCCTGCCTAGATATTGGCCATTCAGCTTTTTATTAAACCAATAATAACAACATACCTTTACACAGTGTACAAATATCCTGCAACATGTATCTTAGTAAGATGGGTAAGGAATGCTTTCCGCTTTTTTTTCTATTTGCATCATTTGTTCATAAGAAAAGTGCCTGTTGACATTTCCTCTTTCTGTAGAACCAGAAGCCACTGAGATATGGAAAGAGGTTGGTTTCTGGAACCAGGACCTTCAGCATGCTTCACTCTTATGTGAGCTTGAGAAGTCAGCCTCAGAGCTGCAGACAGCTGACTTAAGGAAAGACTCACCAAAGGACTGCCTCTCCATGCCACTGCCTCCCTCCTGTCCACTGTGTCCTCCATGTCCACTGCCTCCCCATTCTTGTAGCAGCATGTGGTCCCAGAGCCACCTGACAAATTTCATCCAGCTGGGCTGGTATAAGCAGGCCACTTGGCTGCCAGGTGGGAAGTATCTGTTGTGGAATATTATCTTAAGATGTGTTACATTTTGTTACATTTGTTTATGCTGTGGGATATTTGTTTAATGGTGCAAAGATGTATTGCTTTTTTTTTCCCCCAGGTTTTTTTGAAACAGAGTTTCTCTGTGGCTTTGGAGGCTGTCCTGGAACTAGCTCTTGTAGACCAGGTTGGCCTCAAACTCACAGAGATCCGACTGCCTCTGCACCCGCCCCCCAGTGCTGGGATTAAAGACATGCACTACCACCACCCAGCATATTGCATTCTTTTATGTTGCATTTGTTTAACTCTGTGAAGCTGTGTTACTTTGCCTGTCTAAAACACTGATTGGTCAAATAAAGAGAGGAACAGCCAATAGCAAGGCAGGAGAGAGAAATGGGTGGGGCTGGCAGGCAGAGAGAATAAATAGGAGAAGAATGAAGGGGAGGAGAATGCCAGGAGTCAGTCACACAGCTGGCTATGGAGAAAGAAGTAAAGAAAGGTATATAGAATAGAAAAAAGTAAAACCCCAGATGCAAAAGGTAGCTGGGATAATTTAAGAAAAGCTGGCTAGAAATAAGCCAAGCTAAGGCCGAGTGTTTATAATAAAGTATGAATAAGTCTCCATGTATTTATTTGGGAGCTGAGCAGCAGAACTCCTAAGAACAAAAAGAAAAGAAACTACATGTGTCTAGCATTTCATCTGTTCCTCCGCTGGTACCAGGATGGAGAGCAGCCATGTAGCTGGGCAGGTCTAGCGTGTCCCTTGGGGTGCAGCTGTGGTAGATAAAGAGGTAGCCCAGAGCCATGGCACAAGCCCTGGTCCCTCTCTTCCTATCTGAGTGACTATGGATATCTGATGGCATTGCCTTGTGCCTCAGTTTCCTCATCTGTAGAGTGGGGGTGCTTTTCCTTCTCAGAGTTGCTGAGAAACCAATGCTACTTGCCAGCCATTCAGAGGAAGTGACAGATGTGACCACTAGCTCTGACCCTTTCCTAAGTCCAGAAAGCCTGCTCAAACCATGCCTGTGATAGAGAAGGTTCACTGACTCTGGGTGTTGTCACCTGCGACGCCTGCGCTGCTGTAGAAGCCCGAGAAACTGCAGAGGGTGTTGAGGTTAATCACACAGGACTCTGTTGATGTTAAGAAGGCTCTTCATTATATCTCCTTTACTCTGGGGGCTGGCTTATATACCCCAGCACCAGATGGAGGAGGGGGAAGCAGAGGGGGCAGTTAGTCATCTCAGGTTCCAAGGACTGGTTAGGGTGCTTTCAGGGCTGTGGGAGTCAAAAGAGTATTAGCATTTTGCATTAGAAAACATCTCTCCTGTTTTCCAGCAGTTACTGTTTCCTGCCCTGAGGGCAGCAGGAGGCGGAGTGAATTCTTAGCCAAGGTCTTAATTCCTACAGTCACCATTTCTGGAAGGATTTGGAGTAACATTCTGGAATCACAGAAGCTTAGTCACTGGTGCCCGTGACTAGTGACATCACAAAACACACAGGTCCTGCAAGGAATAGCATATTACTCCTGTGGTTTGAACGCTGCTCTCTAAGATTCGTGCAGGGACATAAACTCCCACTGTAGTGGTGTTAAGAACATGAGGGCTGGGAGACAGCTCTGATAGTAAAGGACTTGAGTTCAGATCCTCCACATTCATATAGAAAAGCCAGACATTTCTTCATGCCTGCCTCTGTAGCCCCAGTGATGGGGGATGGAGGGGTGGAGACAGATGGATCCTTGAGCTCACTGGGCAGCTTGTCTAGCCAAATTAATGAGCATCAGATTCAGTGAGAGATCTTGCCTCAAAATAGAAGGTGGAGGACAAAAAAGAAAGAAAGAAAGAAAAACAGAAAAGAAAAGAAAAGAAAAAGAAAAAGGTAGAGCTTCACCCCCCAAAAAGAGAAGGTGGCGGGACATGGTCATGAAATCCTTTAATCTCAGTAGTTGGGAGGCAGAGGTAAGTGGATCTCAACATCAGCCTGTTCTACATGGCTAGTTCAAGGTTAGCCAGGACTGTGTATTGAGATGCTGTCTCAAAATGTTTATGTGTGTGTGTGGAGAGGGACTGAGGAAGATACAAACATTGACCTTTGGC
Organism: Phodopus roborovskii; assembly: GCF_943737965.1. Classification (NCBI taxonomy): domain Eukaryota; kingdom Metazoa; phylum Chordata; class Mammalia; order Rodentia; family Cricetidae; genus Phodopus; species Phodopus roborovskii. The sequence goes on from NW_026126418.1 coordinate 71,933,303, forward strand.
CTCTACACAAATACTCTTGATGCATGTGTAACTACACACACACACACACACACACACAGAGAGAGAGAGAGAGAGAGAGAGAGAGAGAGAGAGAGAGAGAGAGAGGCTTGAGAGGTGGTCTGGCTGGGTCCTCAGCTGTCACACATGAGATTAATACTAGTGAAGCCTTTCTTCTCCTTTTCACCTTCTGCATAAAGGACACAGCAGGAAGGCACCATGTAACGAGTCTTTCTCTGTGCTACCAGCTCCCAAATAATGACACGGAGACTTATTATCTTATTATTAATTATGAAGTCTTGTTCTTAGCTGAGGCTTGTCCCACTAGCTCTTATAACTTAAATTAACCCACTTATTTTAATCAACATTCTGTCACATGGCTCTTTACCTCATCTCTCTGTTCTGCTCATGCTGTTTCCTCTAGGAAGAAGGCAGAGTTTGGCTGCTGGCTCTGCCATCTTCTCAGATCTCTCTGCCCAGAAGTCCAGCCTATACCTTCTGCCTAGCTACTGGCCATTCAGCTTTCATTACACCAGTCACAACAATACATTTCCCATGGTGTACAAATATCCCCTCACAGAGCCATCTTGGAAACGTTGAGCAGCAAGCATCCTCACCTGATGCTGAATCTATGGTTCTTGGGTGATGGGAGATGTCATTCTGTAAATATGTTTCTCATATTGGTTAATGAATAAAGCACTGTTGGCCAATAGGAAAGCAAGATAGGCAGGACTAGGAGACAAGGAGGATGTAGGAAGTAGTAGGGAGGAGATTAAAAATGTAGGACCAAGAGTGAAGAATGCCGGCCCCTCTCTCCAGTAAAATAAGACCACTGGAAATACTTAGATTAATAGAAATGGGTTAATATTTAAGACAGAACTAGCCAATAAGAAATGCTAGTAACAGACCAACAGCATTATATCTAATACAGTATCTCTGTGTGTTATTTGGGGCTGGCACGGCTGTGGGACGAGGCCAGAGGGAAAACATGCTCATAACAAAATGGTGCCGTAACGTGGACCCGAGACCTTTCACTTAAAACTTGACAAAAGCTTAAAAGGGGGTTTTAGAAACGAAGGAATAGAGACAAGCAAGGCTTCTTGGTAGCAAAATTTTTCTCGGTTGGGCTCTGTTTTGCTAGAGACAAGCAGAGACTTGCACGGCTCTTTTAAGGAAGATTTCCTGACTCATCATAAGCCACAAAAAAACACATGGCTTTTTAAGAAGTGCTGCTAACAATTCAATGGTGTGTATGAGCAGCTGGTTTAAAAGTAATAATAATAGAAAGAGAGTAGCTGAGGCATTGGTAGCACATGCCTTTAATTCCAGTACTCGGTAGGCAGAAGCAAATGGATCTCTGATTTCAAAGTAAACCTGGTGTACGGAGTAAATCCCAGGGCAGCCAAAGTTACATAGAGAAACCCTGTCTCAAAAAATGAAAAAATAAAAGTAGAAGAAATAGAGTAATAAAAAAGCCACATGAAGATGGAAAGCACACAAAGAGTCTGGATACTGTATGCTATGATGTTGTCTTTGAATTGATCAATTCAAAGACTTGATTGTCAATGCTGCTATATTAATCCAGTTTATATATTTTAAAAATGCTTTGATTTCAAAATTTAAGTCTAAGGACAGGTTACTGGGGAAAAGAATTTCTATTTTTGTTTCCACAAAAAATGAAAAGCTGTGGATTCCTTCCAGACTAATGTGGTTTTGATCAAGCCAGACCCCCTGAAGCAATGCCCCAGGTGATCCAACATTCAAAACAGCTTGAACAAGGCAGCCTTGTGGACACTTCAGCCAGGATTTCTGCATCCTCTTAGGATCCCCAAGACAGCGCCCCCTACCAGCAGGAAGCAGTTTGGAAAGAATGACGCCCAAATTCCCAAACATTGTTTATAAATGTTTGTTTTCATTTAAATGGGCTTAGTTATACATAGTTAATATTCACAACTAATCTTTTTAAAGGTTAAAAAAGGATTATGGTATAGATATAAATGCTTTGTTTTGGAATGGATTTTCATTTATTGATACAAATTTAAGGTCAATTTTGTGATATGCATATTTCTCCTCTTATTTAGGTATTGTGCTTATATAGTTCATTTAGAAATGTAATGTATAATTAGTACAGATTATAGATAGTTACCTATGATGGTCAAAACTTAGATTTAAGTTAGTTAGGTTTTCCTTCTTTCTTTCTTTCTTTCTTTCTTTTTTTTTTTTTAGATCAAAACACTTCTTTATTTTTTTATAAACAAAAATAAATCCAAGCAGATAATGAAATAAACGTATTCTTCAAAGTAGCCCATGCTTGTTTCTGTTCTAGAATTTAGTACAAAGTTCATGTTTTAAGGTCTTGTGACATTTCTGGGTGCTATGAAGTTTCCATCTTGTGACTATGCTTCTCTAGCTCAGCGCATAAGTGATTGGAGAAGTCATCTTCCACACTGTCATCATCCCAATTATCCTTCCAGACATGTGCATCTCCATCTTCATCTAAGCAGGCCCAGTCTTCCGTGGGAAACTCCTCGAACTCGCTGTCCTCTTCCAGGAGCCCCAGGTCGACAGGCTGCTTCTTCTCAGACATGGCGTTGCGCCAAGCCCCGCGACACTCAGCCGCCGCAAAGTTGGAAGCCTCAGTACTCGTCCGGTGCCCCAGTTAGGTTTTCTAGACATATAGAGACATATTTGAGATGGATAAATATTCTTCAAACCTTTCCAAGACCTACAGAATATGGCATTTAAAATGGTTTAGGGTCTTTCTTAACAATGAGATACAACTGCTCCTGTCAACACCACCTGCGTCAGAAAGGAAGATGGATATTAAAGAAACTTGTTATGGAGTTTACTTCCAATATGGCAAAACTAGCCATTTGGGCAAGATACTGCTCTTGTCTAGGCTGTTTGACTTTATGCTGTATAAACTGGATATGCAGATCCACAGGAAAGTGACTGCTGAAACAAGATGGACAGCACTTACAGGATTCCTGCTTCATAGAAGAGTCTCCTAGACAGTCTGCAGGACACAGAGAAAAGTGACTGACACCTGCCAGCACTGGTGGGACATTTTAAAATTTCTTCCTTTGCTGAGGAGTCTGCCAGACACACTATGACCCATAGACTGAAGATAAAGCATTACAGAAGAACTTTGGGTGACTGACCAGGTGAGTTGTCTCTGTCATTTCTAGAGTTTATATATTACCTTTCTGTAAGGAGTAGGTTTTTTCGCCCACCGCTGGTCTTGTCCCACTGCTGTGCCAGCCCCAAATAATGCACAGAGACTCTGTATTTGATATAATGCTGTTGGCCAGGTACTAGTTTCTTATCACCCTTCTGTGGTCTTTGAGGGAGTTGAAGACAGATAGTTGTGGTTATAGTTGTCTTTAGTTAGGATTAGAGATAAGTTACATATAGGACTTTAGACTCACAAAAATAGGATAGATGATAAAATAATTTCTTTAAATCTTACTAAATGTTAATGAACTAAATACTGTTAACTGTAGTTCTTATTTGATAACTATTTTGTTATATATTTTGCTATGTTAAGGTTAAAACCCTTCTTTTTATTTTAGCCATAAAAGAGGATATGATGGAAGATGTCATTCTGTAAATATATTTCTGTTGGCCAATAGGAAAGCAAGACAGGCAGAACTAGGAGACAAGGAGGATTTGAGGAGGTGGTAGTAGGAAGATCATGTAGGACAGAGAGCAGAACTCAGGACCCTCTCTCTGGTAAGCCACAACCACGTGGAAATACTTAGATTGATAGAAACGGGATAATATTTAAGACAGAGCTAGCCAATAAGAAACGCTAGTAACAGGCCAACAGCTTTATATCTAATACAACATCTCTGTGTGTTATTTGGGGCTAGCGTGGCTGTGGGACCAGGCCAGCAGGGAAACATGCACGTAACACTTGGATCTTGGCTACCCTAGCTATTCAGAACAATCAAAACAGACAAGACCATGGGATCTGAACAACTGAAGGTTGTGCTGTCCATCTCACCCATCTGTTCTGTTCTCCATTGGTGTTCATGATGTTCCTTGCCCCCAGGAATCACAGCCTGGCCCGACTCCATCTCCAGACCAACTCTCAAGTCCCTTCCTTTCTCTGCCTGCCACTGTTTGTGGAAGTGCTGCTCATGTCATCAGCTATTCCCTCTGGGACATTGTCCCTCCCTTCTATGGACCTGACTCTGCTAGCTTGTATAGGTCCAAACTGACCAGAATGTGACAGGCACTGTCTCCTTGCTTGGAGGAAGTGCCACAGGTGAAGCATGGTGAAGCCTGGAAATTTCACCCTCTCTCTCTCTCTCTCTCTCTCTCTCTTTCTCTCTCTCTCTGTCCTTCCTGTTTTGTTTTGTTTTGTTTTGTTTTGTTTTGTTTTGTTTTGTTTTGTTTTTTGAGACAGGTTTTCTTTGTGTAACAGCCCTGGCTGTCCTGGAACTTGTTCTATAGACCAGGCTGGCCTTGAACTCACAGAGATCCACCTTCTTCTGCCTCCCAGGTCCTGGGGTTAAAGAAATGTGTCACCACACCAGCACCTCTTATCTTCTTGTCTCCCTCCCTCCCTCTCTTCCTCCCTCCCTTCCTGAATTCACATGCATTCGTTTGTGTGTGTGTGTGTGTGTGTGTGTGTGTGTGTGTGTGTGTGTGTGTGTGTGTTGAGACAGGGTCTTATGTAGCCCAGACTAGCCTCAAATTCACTGTAATCAAGGATGGTCATTAACTCCCAGTCTTTTAACCATTGTCTCCCAATTGTTGAGATTATAGGTAGCTACTGACAGTTTTTTGTTGTTTATCTTTGGGGTTTTGTTGTTTATGTTTTGTTTTGTTTTAGATAGGGTTTCTCTTTGTAGCTCTGACTGTCCTGGAACTCACTATGTAGATCAGGCTGGTCTTGAACTCAAAGATCTGCTTACCTCTGCCTCTCAGGTGTTGGGATTGAAGGTGTCTACCACCACTGTCAGCCTTTACAGTATTGTATTTTTTCCACTTTTTATTTTAACTACAGTATTGTAATTTAGACTGTCAAAATGGGGTTCCCGTCACCATCCTAACCCTTCAATCAGCTTGGATTCCTGGAACAGACTGAGTGATCAATCAACATCCATATTATCAATTGCAAGTATGGGCAAACCCCCACACCATCCTGTGAGGAAGGTTGTCTCTGAAGGGATGGCTGGAGCAAGCACCTGAGAACTGACAATATGGACTCCTGTAAGCAATCGTCCAGAAGTAGAACTGAGATGATGATCAGCCAGACCACCCTTTGACCAGAAGTGCTTACCTGTGCATGCTGTTGTCCAGAACTAGAACTGAGGTAATGATCAACCAGACCACCCTTTGACCAGAAGTGCTTACCTGTGCATGCTGTTGTCCAGAACTAGAACTGAGGTAATGATCAACCAGAACACCCTTTGGCCAGAAGTGCTTACCTGTGCATGCTGTCCTTTGCCCTAATTGCTCCTCTATTTAAACCTAAAGCTCATGCCAGTGTTCAGAAGATGGACCTGAGGTCACTGCTCCCTTATCTGTTCCTCTTCCTAATGTGACACATTGATAAAAACTCTTATCTGCTTTTCACTATTAGTCATCTTTCTAATTAGTACATTGGACAAGTCACTGAGACCAGATTTCAGGAGCCCTGGAAGCCCTAGCTTTTGCCCTAAACCCCCAGAAATAAGAACAGTCATGATCAGTGGCTCTGTCATGACATAAGCCTGGTACTGTGTGTGTTGATGGGCCTGGCACATAGCCAGAGTTCATGAAATATTTGTTGCAGACTGACTGCCCAAGGAACTTCAAGTTTGGCAAAGCCTGGGCTAAGTATGCATGGACCCTTGTGACAATCTCTCTCCCTGGTGATCTCTGAGCTGGCTGTGTTATCCCTATTAAAAACCTGTCGTTCCCAACCCTATTCCAGAACACAAGCTAACTTCTGTCAGTGTCTGCAAGCCCTTTACTTTCTAGTCTCTGTCCTCCATCCTCACCTCCCAATACTCTCCACGATGTATGATATTCTCAGCTCTTCAAATTGACAGTCTACAATAGAGACTGCTCGTTTTTTGGCTTTTGTTTGGATAATACCTTTAATCTTTAGCTTAGGCAAAGGCTTTATCTGCCTGGCTTTGATGGCTCAATATTGGTCCTTGTCCCCTCTCCTGCCTGTAAATCCTGAAAGGCAGGACCAAGTGTCTGCTGCACTGCTGTCTTCCCAGAAGGCAACTGGAGCCCCCATGGGGAATGCTGCATGAATGAATGAATGTCTGGATTTGCTTGTGAACGCCCAGCATGTGTCTCTAAGTGCTCTATATCCTAGCACCAAGAGGGCTCAGCAGCTGTTTAGGAAGGCTAGGGGTGGGCAGATCTAAGAAGTGCTCATTACAGTCCAGGGGAAATGAGACAGTGTGACAATGCTAAGTTTAGGGTTCTGAGAGGCCCTTAAAAAGGCTTTATGATAGGGTCAGTGGTGGCACACGCCTTTAATCCCAGAATTTGGAAGGCAGAGGCAGGCAGATCTGAGTTCAAGGCCAACCTAGTCTACAGAAGGAGTTCCAGGACAGCCAAGGCTACACAAAGAAACTATGTCTCAAAACAAACAAACAAACAAGAGGCCCTGTGAAATTCCTGTGTAGTTTAGTGGTAGAGTGGTTGCAGAAGAAGAGAAGAAGGAGGAGAAAGGAGAAGAAAGGTCTATAGAGGTGGCTTCAGACTCTTGCTGTGCAGGTAAGATGACCTGAGTTGGAGTTCCAAGCTGTTGTGAAGTAACCTTTTTATACACTGTGAAGATGTGTTGCTCTGATTAGTTTAATAAAAAGCTGAATGGCCAGTAGCTAAGTAGGATTTTTGGGCAGAGGGGATGCCGGAAAGAAGAAGGGAGATGCCAGGAGACGAGGAGGAAGCAGCATGGGCAATGCAGAGTAAAGATAACTGAGCAACATAAAAGAACATAGATTAAAAGATACGGATTACTTTAAATTATAAGAGCTGGTTAGAAACAAGCCTGAGCTATTGGCCAAGTTTCCATAATTAATAATAAGTCTCTGTGTCATTATTGGGGACCATTAGTCCCAGAAAAAAAGTCTGACTATACCCAGCACTTGTGATAAACAATGGGGGGGTCTGTAACACCCCACCCCCACCAGGCAGAAAAGTGGCTGGGGTGTCCTCACCACAACCCTAGCCCTGGGTTCTAGGTTCACTGACAGGTTCTGTCACAAAAGAATACGATGGGGTAAAGCAAGAAACCTGACATTCTCCTCTGATTTCATACAACACACATGCATACACATACACACATGTACTGTAGCGCCCGCGCTACAATCTGTTCCACAAATCGGGTGAAGGCCTAGAGATTGAAATAAAGACAAGACAGCGGGTCATTCGTTCAATGGCAAAGTCGGAACGCCAAATGCCGAATGCCATTTATTGAGGGGCAAGAACGGGCTTAAATACCCACTTATAGCACAGTGGAAAATTACAGGAATTTTTTGGCTTAGCTCCTCCCTGTGTTGTCACGAGGTATGGTTGTCACGGGGTGTGTGTCACGAGATGTGTTGTCACGGGAAGAGTACCAACAAAAGCCTTGGGGCAAGGAGTTCCCACCAACAGCTTCAGGCTAGCTCAAGGTGCCTTGGGGTCCTACAGGTCCCCCTTTCTTTTAATATAAACTAACACCTGTCTTAGGTGACAGAGGACGTCAGCATAATTCCTTACCCGTCATTGGAGAGGTCACCCAGGCCTGTAACCTTCCTGTCTTAGGTTGGAATGTACAAACTCACTACAGATACATTATTATTATTGATTTTATTTATTCATTTATGTATTATTTTATGAGTAATTTTGTGCCTGAGTTTATGTATATGCACCTTATACATGCACACAAAGGATAGAAGAGGAAGTCTGGAGGTACAGGCAGTTATGAGCCCACAGATGTGCTTGCTGGGGACCCAGCCTGGCTTCCCAGCACCAGCAGTAAGTACTCTTAGCCACTAAGCCATCTAGCCATCTCTCTAAGCCAATTGTTCTTTATTTTCTTTTTTATTTATGTATTTTTCAATTATTTTATGAGTGTTTTGCCTGCATGTATGTTTGTGTGTCATGTGTGTAGTGCTCAGAACCGAGTCCTTGGAACTGAAGTTACAGACCATTGCTGAACATGAATGTGAGTGCTGGGAACTGAACCCATGTCCTCTGGAAGAGCTCTTAACAACCGAGTCATCTCTGTGGCCCATATATTTGGGCATACTTTAACTTGGAAAAAGAAAAATAGAAAACAAACAAATAAGACCTCTTAAAGACAGGCGTAAAGCCAGGCAGTGGTGGCGCCTGCCTTTAATCCTAGCAGAAGCAGGTGGATCTCAGTTGAGTTCAAGGCCAGCCTAGTCTTCAGGGTGCATTTCAGAATGGCCAGAACTATTACACACTGAAACCCTGTCTCACCAGGGTTTCAGAAAGAAAGAACGAAAGAGAAAGAAAGGAAGGAAAGAGAAAGAAGAAAGAAGGGAGGAAGGAAGGAAGGAAGGAAGGAAGGAAGGAAGGAAGGAAGGAAGGAAGGAAGGAAGAAAAGAAGGAAAGAAAGGCATGCAGACAGGCGTGAGATTCCTTCGAAGGTCCCCAGAGGGTTTCTTGCTACTCACAAAGATGGCGTCTCAATCCTCCCGCCCGTTTCCGGTCTGGCTGCTCTCTGGGTAGGCGGAAATGACGCTCCGTATGGAAAGCAGGTCTGCAGCACAGTCGGGACTGAGTCTGAGCGCGGCGACACTCCTGTCGGCGGCGCGCGATGGGGCGGAGCAGGGTGTTGGGGTGCTCCGCGGTCCTGTGGGCTCTGCTGGCCGCCCGCATCGCGGCGGCGGTGGAGCCGGTGAGCATGGCCATCGCCATCGGGGCCGTGTCGGCGCTCACCGGCTTCCTGTCCTACTCCAAAGTGCACTGCCGCTTCACCGAGTGCTGCGAAGAGCAGCATCCCTTCAGCGCGTCGGGTACGTGCCCGCGGGCCGCTCGGGGCGGGCGGGAGGGCGCCGGGAGTTGGGTTCCACCTTCAGCCCGAAGCGGCGCCGCGGGAGACAAACTCGGCACACCTTCGCCGACCTGCCGATGACCGCCCGGAGAACTGAACTGAAGGCAGCGGGGCCGGCTGTGCGCCCCCTCGGTGGGTGTCAGGCGTGCACCTTCATTCCGAAAGCCCGCCATTGGCTCTTCCGTTCTGTCCGAGCCAGCAGGGGTGGCGGGAAAGCTAGCTCGGAGCTCAGCCGCGAATGGCTCTTCCCTGGATGAATGAATCCGCGTAGCTTCCTTGTCAGACACTTGAGTGCTAAGAACTGCCACTTAAGGGTCTGACTCTAGATCCTTAAGGTTCTGGCTCTGAAGCTTGGCAGAGACCCTGCTGCTGGATCAGTCGATAAGCTGTGTCTTTCTCTGGCCAGGTTCAGGTGTTTTTTTAACTTGCATTTTTCTTTCTGTTCCGGGCTGCTCCCCCCACCCCACCCCCCGCAGCCCTCAAGCTGGACTTGGAAAAGAAGCTGTTTGGACAGCATCTTGCCAGCGAAGTGATTCTCAAGGCAGTAACCGGCTTCAGGAACAATAAAAATCCCAAGAAAGCACTGACTCTGTCCTTGCACGGCTGGGCTGGTACGGGCAAGAATTTTGTTAGCCAGATTGTGGCAGAAAACCTTAACCCAAAAGGCCTGAAGAGTAAATTTGTTCACCTGTTCGTCTCTACGCTGCACTTCCCTCATGAGCAGCAGATAAAACTGTACCAGGCAAGAAAACTCATTGCTACCTGTTCACATGCCTGGGCCGCCTGCTCAGCAGCTGTGGCTGTTGCTTCTCTCCGCCTTGCCTCTGCTTTGCTTCTTGCTTTCTGTTATTTGTTGACAATTTCACTCTGTAGGTCTGGCAGGCCTCAAATTCACAGACATATCTCTGCCTCTGTTTCCAGAGTGCTGGGATTAAAGGATGGGCTTCCCTGCCTGTATTTATTTATACTTTTTGAGTTAAGGTCTTATTATGTAGCTCAGGCTGGCCTTGATGTTAGGGATTATACTGCCCCAGCTCTCTGAGAACTGAGATTAGCAGGCATCCACCACTTTGGTCACCTTATGGCATGTGTGTTTGTGGGGGGGGGCTTGGGGGGATTTGAGGGGTGTGTGTGTGTGTGTGTGTCTTAGATAGGGTCTCATGTAATCCAGGTTGGCACCAAATTCACTATGTAGCTGAGGCTGGCCTTGAACTTCTGACTGCCCTACCTTCTTGAGTGCTGGGATTATAGGTGTGCATCACCTATGTCCAGCCTTCTCCTTTTTAAAGCTGCTATTCCAAAATAAATCCAGTGAGGCCGGGGATGCTATGAACATCAAAAGAAAGAGCCAGCAGCTGGGTGTGGTGGTGTTTGTCTTTAGTCCCAGCACTCTGGAGGCAGAAGTAGGTGGCTTTCTGAATTTGAAGCCAGAGTGAGTTAGGACAGCCAGGGTTAAACATAGAGAAACTCTGTCTTGAAAGAAAGAAAGGAAGAAAGAAAGAAAGAAAGGCCCCAGCTTGTGTGGGGCAGGTCATAGGTTCAATCCCTGGGACTTTGGGGGGAGGGAAAAGAAAGGGAGCTGGAATGAGGAAAGATGGGCAAGAGAGGCAAGGTGACTTGTTCTTACAGCCTGTACTCAGCGACTCCCATCTGTCTCTTAGCCTATGTCTTAGGAACCCAGAAAGTGACTTGCTTTCTCGGCAGGGCATAGGGTGTTAGGTGGGGCAGTCTAATAGCTGGCTTGGGCATGGCCTCATCGATAACTCTTTACCTGTGCTTTGCCCTGTGTCTCGAAAGGCCAAATTTCCTCTTAGCAGTTTTGCTTCCCTTGGCTCCTCCATCCTCCAGACTTTCTCCTGGTGAGCTCTGCACGTTCCATTGGCTGACCCTGACTTAAATGACTGCTTACTTATCTGTGCTGGGACTGGGAAGAAGGAAGTGAAAGTGAGTCTTTGTTGTCTTTACAGTAAGGCAGGGAGGAGTGCCAAAGGGAAGGGAGAGTTTTAAGGTGCTGGAGATAGAAACCAAGGCTTACTCATGCCGAGGAAGTGCTATGGCCACCAGGCTACAGTCCCCACTACAAAGTAATGTTCATGTTTTCCAAGTTTTAATATAGATCCTCAAATTTCAGTATTTGCAAGGGTTGTGGCCTACCCGGGGCATTTCAGGGATGAGAGGCTGTTGCTTGGGTGTTTCAAGAAAGCAAGGGGGCTAGCAATGTAACTCAGTGCTTTTCCTGCATTGTGAAGTCTGAATCCAGTTGTCATTTCTCTGTGTGCCTAGTGTCTTGGTTTCTTTTTCTGTTGCTGTGATAAAATACCTGGAAAGAAGCAACTCCAGGGCTCTTTCCTTTTTTGTTTGAAGCTGCTGTACTATATGCTGTGGGTGAGCTGGCCACACAGCTTCTGCCCAATTCTCTACTTCCCATTTTGTTGTGGAGGGCTGAGGTTACAGACGCATGCACAGGCACACCATGGGCATGTAGTGTAGGTCAGCAGATGGCTCTTAGAAGTCTGTTCTCTCCTTCCATCATGTGGGTCCCAGGTGGCTAGGCTTTGGTGGCTAGTGCCTTTCTACTTGTGACAAAGTTTGGAAAGTGTCTACCTGTTTTGTGGGGGCAAGTATGCAGGTGATTGCTCTCCTCAAAGCCCAGGGAGCTCTTCCCCTCATCCTCTGGAACAACCTCTGAGCTGTGCCTTTCTTTACGGTTGGTCTAGGACCAGCTCCGGGAGTGGATCCGAGGCAATGTGAGCGCCTGTGGCAGCTCCATCTTCATCTTTGATGAGATGGATAAGCTGCATCCCCGGATCATTGATGCAATCAAGCCCTTCCTAGACTACTATGAGCAGGTGGATGGGATTTCCTACCGCAAAGCCATCTTCATCTTCCTCAGGTCAGCCAAGGAGGCTTCTCAGGGACTACAAGTGCTAGAATGAAGTTCTCCTAGCTATCCAGGACAGAACAACCAGCTTGGCAAAGAAAGCCATAGGTTCATTTGTCATTTTTTTACTTCCCAGTGTCAGACTGGCATAGAAACTGGGTTAGGGATGAGCCACAGTGATTCCTCGGTGAGGCATTTGTTGCTCCTATCAGCCCCTTTAAACACAGCATTTGCATTTCTTGAAGACAGACACACTTGTTTTTGTCCTTGACTGGTAGCATGTTGCAAATAGTCCTGGATTAAAACTTTGGAGCACTAGCTGGGTGATGGTGGCACAGCTCATGCCTTTAATCCCAGCATTCAGGAGGCTGAAGCAGGTGGATCTCTGTGAGTTTAAGGCCAGCCTGGTCTACACAGTGAGTTCCAGGATAGCCTAGGTGACACAAAGAAATCCTGTCCCCACAAACAAAAGCTCTGGGGCACTAGAAGTGGGGCACACCTGGAAGGGGGAGTGTACAGTTCTTGATGATACTTGCTTAGATGCACAGGACTTCAGGGTTGGTTCTAGCATTTGAAATGGAAAGAAGCCATGGGTGAATGTATTTGGCAAGGAGATGGGGATAACTGAAGTGTAATGTCAGTCTTTTCATCTCTGGCCAACTCAGTAATGCAGGCGGGGACCTGATAACTAAGACGGCCCTAAACTTCTGGCGGGCAGGAAAGAAGAGGGAAGAGATCCAGCTGAAGGACCTGGAGCCTGTGCTGTCTGTGGGTGTCTTCAACAACAAACACAGTGAGTCCATTATGGAGTGGGGGTACTCATTGCTGGGCTGGTATTGAGCTGCTTCTCAACAGTGTCTTGCAAAGCTAGCATCACTCTTGCTTGTGGCTTTGCTGTCATAGGGAGTTTTCTTATGGTATGATGAATGCATGTCACTTGACAGAGTCTCTGGAGGGGTATGGACAGGGGCTTTGTGGTGTGGCCAAGTGGCAGTGATGGGAGACCCACTCTCTTGTTCTGCAGGTGGTCTGTGGCACAGTGGGCTGATAGACAGAAACCTCATCGACTACTTTATCCCTTTCCTGCCCTTGGAGTACAGACACGTGAAGATGTGTGTGCGGGCAGAGATGCAGGCTCGTGGGATTGCTGTTGATGAAAACATTGTCACCAGCGTGGCAGATGAAATGACATTTTTCCCCAAGATTGAGAAGATCTACTCAGACAAGGGCTGCAAGACTGTGCAGTCACGGCTGAGTTTCCATTGAGCTCTTCACCCCATAGGGTGGGAGGATTTAGGGGAGCCTTCTGCTCCTCCAGGGCCTTGCCTTGCCGAATCACTTTGGAGACCTCTCTTAGGGCTTTACGTTTGAACCTGTGGACTCTGGGGATGCTGTCAGTGCTGCATGGCAGCGGCTGAAGGCAAACTTTTAGAACCCTTAGAGTGTTAATGTGAATCAAGTGCCTAGAAACACAGTGCCAATGGTACCCATGCCTCAGATACCACTAATGGGCTATAGCACCATTGCAACTTTGGGGAACCAGATTTTTCCTTCCAGGAACACCCACCTCAGCTGGAAGTTTGCAGAAGCAGATGCTGGTCTCTGAGGGGAGCATGTGGACATGACCTTGGCTGAACTGTTAGTGTGAACAGTAGGGACCCCGTCTGAGGCCCTTGTAGCACAGTTACACAGAGCCTTTGAGGCTATACTCCACCTTAGCTGCTGCTCACAGCCCTGCCTTTGGAGTTCTCTCGCCTGTCTCCCACTGTATGGATTGTTGCCTGCCTTGGACCATGTCTCTTGAACTGTTAAGATTCACCCCAGCCTCATCCCTGGTCATGTCAGAATGGAACCATCAGCTTTGAAGGTCTGTTACCCTTACTCTGAAGGCTGTTCAGCACCAGTCTCATGCATAGGAAGAGTAAGCGCTAGGCCAGGGCTGGCTAGGCCACACACCAGAGATGCTGGGGTTTTTAAGGACATGTATATTTTTAAAACATGTTTTTTACTTCTGTTAGGTGATAAAAGTATAAGGATGCCATGTGTTTTAAAACCTAGGAAGCACCAGGTGGTGGTGGTGCACACTTTAATCCAGCACTCCGGAGGCAGAGGCAGGTGAATCTCTGAATTTCAGACCAGCTTGGTCTACAGAGTGAGTTCCAGGACAGCCAGGACTACACAGAGAACCCCTGTTTCAAAAACCAAAACAAAAACCTAGGAAGGACATAAAATAGACTAATCTCAGGTTTTTATTGTTGCTGGATATGGGAAACAAAGCCCATGATCCTAGCAGGAAGATCAGGACTCAGGGTTCCTCCACTATGTTGTGAGTTTGAGGTCAGCCTGAGCTGCATGTAACTCTTTTTTAAAGGAAAAAAAAAGGTTTATTGTTAAATGTGTAGAGAGTGGAATTATATGGGCACAATTTTAGACCCCACAGTCTTCAATTTATTGTGGGTCCCAGTTGTAATCTCGGGGTGATGCCTTGAGTGGCTGTTCTGACTGTAGGAAAGTAAGTGATTCAAGCCTTGTGAACTGTTCTGTCCCATAGTTACAGCTGCAGGCATGAGAACACTGTGTTGTGTTTTTATAGAATGTGGTAGAATGACTATTTTTACAATGTTAAAGATGCCTTATAGAGAATCACATTTAGTCTTTTAAAAATGCCAAGATGAGCTGGGTATGGTGGTATATACCTTTAGTCCCAGCACCTGGGAGGCCATGGCAAGACTGCCTCAACTTTGAGGCCAGCATAGGCCAAGCTACATACAGAGATGCTGTCTCAAAGCAGAAAGCAAACAAAAGCCTTCCAAGGCGAGGCTGAGTTCCATGCCATATTCTTGGGTTGGAGCCAAGTTTCCATTTACAACCTGTTGATTGATCAAGAATAAACAAGCTTTTCTGTTTATAATGATGCAATACATGGATGCGTGTTGGCCACCTTTGGACTGCTGTTACCGACCTGTGACTTGGAAAGGCCTGGGCTGGCCTGTGAGAAGGCAGTGTGGTGCGCTGTGAGGTGTCACTTTTACTAAGTTTTCCCTCATTTGTGTGGTAGCAAACTAAGCTCAGAATGAAGGCTCTAGAACTGCCCATGTATCCCTTACCTTTCTACACCTGGATGCCCATGTTGACTGAATCACACAAAAATCAATGTTTGCTTTCTGGGTTTTTCTGTGTGGTGTGTTTGTACATGTGAGGGGTAGGCAATCATATGCACACACGTGGAGAGGTCAAAGTTGGATACCTTCAAAAGTTTTCTACCTTCCTGAGACAAGAGCTCACTGTACCCACTCTGTCACATCTACAAAGACAGGACTGTGCTCCTCAGGGCTCAGTGCTTGGGCTCCATCTTTAGGTGAGTGGTCAGACCTGGGATGACTCCTGGGGACTTAAAACCATCATTGGGAGCCCTGAACAGGCTGGTGGCAGAGGGTGGTTCTGCCAGCAGTTGGCCTAGTTCTTGACTTGTTGAACCTTCAGGCCCTCTTCTTGCTAAACCCAGCCCTGCAAGTGCCCTGAATGGCAGCCACACCCCACGGGAGCCCTACCTCTTGGCAGGTACTGTGTGGACTTGACAACCACAGTGCCACTAAGCTTATTCCCATACAACTGAGTATAGGGAAGAGTTCGAGGGTGCATTTGTGATGGTGATTATGGCCCCTGGCCCGTCTGGCTTCAGTTCCCTGGGGCTAGTCCCTTGTTCCGGAGATGCCATCCATGCAGCAGATGCCTGTGCTTGGGCCTCTGTAGTGGAAACACTACTAATGTCAGCCTGACAATTTCAAAAGACACAAAGCCAACAGCTAAAAGGTTTCTCATATTAAAAAACCATTTAAAATAAAGTTATCACATTTGCAGTAAAACTTACTTATTCTGCCTCAAAACAGAAACATCTGAAATTAAAACATAATTTTTTAAAAAGTATGAGCCTGGGAATGGGCAGGCTGGGAGGTTTCATCCTCTGGAGGCTCTGGAAAGCTTTGGGTCCGTGTTGTGTCTGTGGTTTCTCTGAGGAGCAAAAACAGTCCCCAAGGCAAAACCCGGTAACCTCAGCAGGAAGTGTCCTGAGCCTCTTCCTGGGAGAGGAGTGGCTTGGCAGTGCCAGCTTGTGCAGCAGGGCTCAGTCGTCCAGGTAGTAGTCCAGCTTGGTGAACACAGTCTTGCAGCCCTTGTCAGAAAAGACTCTCTCCTCTTTGGGGAAGAATGTCATCTCCTCAGCCACCTTGCTTATAATGTCCTCATCTGCTTCATAGCCACGGGACTGCATCTCAACTCTGATACACATTTTCAGGTGCTTATACTCGAGGGGCAGGAAGGGGACAAAATAATCAATGAGGTTCCGGTCAATGAGGCTGCTGTGCCAGAAGCCACCTGGGAAAAAAACCAAAGAACTCAATATTCATCTGTCCATCCAGCATAACTACTAGGTGTTCACTAGGGGCTAGCCTCTGAGATAGAGCCAGGAGACCACTCCTCCCTCCCTCCACCCCCACCTCCATACAGTGAGAGAGAGAGACAAGCTGGGAACTGCCTACAAACAGCCTTGTGATGCTGCTCTGACAGCAAGGGCAGGGTGATGTAAAGGGATGGACACCCTGGGGCTGGAGAGATGGCTCAGCAGTTAAGAACACTTGTTACTCCTTGCAGAGGACCTGAGTTGGGTCCAAGTACTCTCTAGGCTGTTCACAATCACATGAAACTCTAGGCTCTAGGTCCAGTGGGTGCAACACCCTCTCTGGCCATATATATACACACATACACCAAAAAAAAAAAAAAAAAAAAAAAAAAAAATCCTTTAAAAGGGACACTTTAGCACTGTGGGCTTGGAAAGGTCTCTCCAGGATACCTTAGAAGGCCACATTGCACCATACTGTGTGCTGGGATCCAGGCAGTATGTGAGAAGCTGATAACAAGTTGGAAGAGGTGCATAAAAGAGGTAAGGGAAGACTATCCCCAGAGACAGACTCCACCAGTCAGTCTCCATCTAGGAAACTAGTCTGTCCTCAGAACTTCAGCAGCTAGACCAGCAATTAAAGAATATACTGCTGCTGTCAGTGCCCAAACCATGCAAAGCATTCTGGAAGCAACACCTAGACTCCCCTGGGTGGTAATGTGTGTAGGCAAGGCTGTGCAGCTCAAAGGTCTGAAGTCTGACATGTGTTTCCATGCAGAAACCTAGCTCTGCATGTCTCGGTGTCCCAACACATGACTCAGCACCTGCCGGATGCCCCAAAAGCTCATGACATGTCTTTGTGCCCTACTTAACTCTCATTTCTGTGTTCTGGCTCCCAATGCAAGCTGTGTAGAGAGCCCAGGGTCTATGTTCTCAGTTCCCAATGGAGCCATGCACTCTGATCGTACTCAGTGAGGACCTGTGGCCACAGCAAAGAACAAAACTGACTATGGAGCAGCCATCAGGGTGACTGCAGTCTTGCAGGACTATTCTGTGCCAGGGTGTACACGGAGCCCTGGGGATTATATCTGGCTGGGGAGGAGATCCCGAGCATAGCCTGAATGATGAGGACCCAACCACCTGACCCACCAAGTGCTCAGCAGAACCAGTGGACTTCAGATGGTCACAGGCCTTAAAAAACAGCAGCTGGGCTAGGGTGTAATTTAGTGGTAGGGCACTTATGTCTGGCATGTATAAAGCCCTGGGTTTTCATCTGAACAACATATTAGTAAAAACATCCATACACTGCCAACTCAGGTGTGTGTCCTGAGTCAAATGTCTCCTCCCAGCCAGGGTGCCTCAAACACATATACCCTCTACCAAAGACTGCTCTTCTCACTGTCCACTCCAGCACTACTGATGCCTGACCATCTCTTATCCCATCGACAGCCCTGCAGGAGGTCCTCTCTGCCTTCTGATGTGTTGTTGCCACATCACTCTGTATTCCCTGTTGTGTACAGTCATCCTTTTTTAGCATGAAGAGAGACTTGGACATGTAACAAAATGTTTAACTTTGCTCAGGTGTATTCCATTTGTACTGGAATAACACAACACACTGACTAGTCACCTAACTTCGATAGATTTCTTGGTGGGCATGTTCCCAATGAGGCCTGTGGCCTTTTGTTTTGTCACCTCAACAACCTGAAACAGCAAAGACTTGGTGAGATGACCAGAGTCACCCTCATGGCTGTCTGCCTCCCGATGACGTTCAAGGCCAAAGGTTGCATGACAGTAGCTGGAGAAGTAGCTGAGCTGAAAGTTACAAGCTCTGAGTGCAGGATGGAGGTGCTGCAGCCTGCCTGGTGCTGCGCAGGCTCTGCCACTGAGCCTGTGTCCTCTGTAAAGAATGGGACAACAGGCATCTATCTACTCTACAAGGTAACAGCAGACAAGCAGGGCAAATGTCTGAGTGTGTGGCACAGCAGAAGGCCTGGTGGCTGGGCAGAGGCCTAGGGTACTGCAAAGGAAGAGTCCTAACCTAGTTACCTCTTTCCCTGCAGTCATACAGTAGCCCTTCTCCCAGGTCAGCTACTGGCTTATCCTCTCCAAGAAATGTAGAGCAAACCCTGTCTCAACCAACTGATCAGTGGTGCAGCCTAACTTCAGTATTTATAAACTCTCCTGTGGCTCATTAACAGATTTCATTCAGGGATTTGGCTGGGTCAGGGTCGGTTAATATGGCTCCCAGGCTGGACGGAACTGAGGGTGTAGGACTAACAGGTCAGACTCAAGAAGGATGGCCATACTTACTATTCTTGTTATTGAAGACCGACACAGCCAGAGCATGTTCCATGTCTCTGAGCTTGATTTCTTCCCTCTGCTTCCCACTTTTCCAGAAATCCAAAGCCACATCTGTGATCCTTTCTGCCCCAGCGTTGCTGAAGAAACAACTGCAGTGTGAGGAAGGGCTGCCCTTTCCCTCAAAGCCCCCAGGTCCAGGCTCAAGGGTCTCCCACCACATCCCAGCCACAGACTCACCTGAGGAAGATGAAGATGGCCTTCTGATAGGAGACCTCATCTACCACATCATAATAGTCTAGGAAAGGCTTGATGGCATCAATGAGGCCTGCATGCATCTTGTCCATCTCATCAAAGATGAAGATGGACCGAGCACAGGCACTCACGTTGCCTCGAATCCACATCTGTAACTGGTCCTGAAGGATAACAGGGACCATTCAGAGCTCTAGTAGGTACAATTCTATCAGTTTTAAGTTTATTTTTGTGCAGCTCTATCCAGAGCCTCACTAGTGCTAAGCAAACCACACCCACGTGCTCAGAACAATTTTACCTTCCAAGGTCAATGGCTACACTTCTGGAACACTGTGCTCTGAGCAGTACACACACACACACACACACACACACACCCCTCACAATCACTTCATGTATGAGTAGCATCATACCCGTGCCACAGGTGAGGGCAGAGCGCTTCAGCAGCTGGGGCAAACTGGGGTCTCAATCCAGCCCAGCCCTATGCCAAAGCTACAGATTTGTGACGCTACATTGCACCCCACACTGATGCTGGGTCAGTCAGGCGCCAGCTCTGTTCTCACAATAGCAATGTCACATATATCCTGTGTTATGACAGTCACTTGGTAGGAGGTAGAAAGCCACTATCATCTCATCCTTCCTCCGCAGTCCAGCTTAGAGAAGTGCTAACTCACAGGTGGGAAAACAGTGCACAGGGCTCCACTCAGCTTCCTGGGAGGTTGTGATGAGGCTTTCTAAATAAATCTGCCTGGTCGGGAGCACACCATAAGAACACATCTAGAGGGGGGCAGTGGTCATGTATGCCTTTGATCCCAGCACTCTGGAGGCAGAGGCAGGCAGAGCTCTGTGAGTTCAAGGCCAATCTGGTCTACAAAATGAGACAGACTCCAAAGCTCTACCCTGTCTTAAAAAAAAAAAAAAAATCTGGAGATGGATATGGTGAGATGCATCTGTGACCCCAGCTGAGACAGAGCAAAAGTTCCAGGCCAAGGGTGGGAGGAAAACTTATTGAGTAAAGTGCCTGCCTTACAAGCACCCTCGTGAGGAAGACAGGCGTGGCTCTGTGCACTTCCAATCACAGTGCTGAGGAGGCAGACAGCACCACTGGGGCTTGCCCAGTTGGCAGCCCCAGGTCTCAACAAGACACCCTGTCTCAAAAAAAAAAGTAGACAGATCCTGAGGGACACCACTAGAGGCAGACCTATGGCCCCCATGCACACACATGCTCATAAGCACACAAAATTTTAAAACAAAAACTAAAATAACAAAAGAGCTCAGGGCCAGCAGGCTAAAATAAAAAGCACATGAGCAGTTGCCCTCCCCCCCAAAAAAATTCTTATTTGTATTTGGTATTTTGGTGGGACAGATGCCAAAAAATGAGTATCAGGGTTTCTCTCATGCTAGGCCAGTTACATACTAAGCCAAGGTGAGACACAGATCTCTTCAAGCATTTTCCTCAGAAAATTGAGCCAAAATTCTAAACAATCTGTAGGCATTTCTACCCTCCTCCTAAGGTGAGGTGGGGAAATCAGCTATGTATTTTTCTAGAGAACACACTAGTAGTTACATTGTACATCTGCTTGGGGTTGTCCCCTGGGCTCCTAGTGACCATGGTTACAGTGTTCCATTTGTATCTAATGTAAGCAGCAAATCTGCAGGGGTGGACCATCTTCCCCTTAGAACAGTGTCCTCAACCCCTTTGGGGTCAAATGATTCTTTCACAGGTTCTTGTATCGGATATTCTGCATGTCAGATATTTACATTACAATTCATAACAGTAGCAAAATTACAGCTATGAAGTAACAATGAAATAATTTTATGGTTAGAGTCAGCATGAAGAACTGTATTAAAGGGTCACAGCATTAGGAAGGTTGACACCCACTGCCCTAGAGTAACCTTGAGAGACCCGGAGTGGCCTGCTAACACCACGAGGCAAGTGACCATTCACATAAAACTCACTCAATTGTTAGATCCCAACAGATAAGGTTTACCCCACCACTACAGCAAGACACCATTCTAAGTACTGAACATTTTAAGCAACCTTCCACATGCTACGGAGGAAATGCTATTGGGCTATTTTTTTTCTTTCTACATTTGTCCCCTCCTTGCCTGTTTTCTTTTCTTCCTTCCTTCCTTTCTTTCTTTCTTTCTTTTTTTTTTTTTTTTTTTTTTTTTTTGTTTGTTTGTTTTGTTTTTTGAGACAGGGTTTCTCTGTATTGTTTTGGAGCCTTTTCTGGAACTCACTCTGTAGACCAGGCTGGCCTCAAACTCAAAGACATCCACCTGCCTCCAGGAGTGCTGGGGTTAAAGGTGTGCACCACCAATGCCTGGCTTCCTTGTCTGCTTTCAAACAGAGGATCACTATGTAGCCCAGACTAGCCTCAAACATGTGATCCTCCAGCCTCAGCCTACAGGGAATACAGGTGTATAGAAAATGCCCAGCTGATCACAGGCACAGAGATTAAACAACCTAGCCAGGTGGTGGCGCCACCCCCTTTAGTCCCAGCACTCAGGAGGCAGAGGCAAGTGGGTCTCTGAGTTCAAGGCCAGCCTGGACTACAAAGTGAGTTCCAGAACAGCCAGGGCTACAAAGAGACTTCGGAGCAGGGTGGGGTGGGGAAGACTGGATGACACCTGCCCAAAGCCACAGTCATGGTGACCCTGATGTCTAACAGAAAGCAGGGAATGGTGGGGGTATGGAGGGTGGGGGTGTACCTTACACAAGTGAGGGCAAAGCGCCATTCTGTGCCTCTCAGGATAGCTGGGGGGGGGGGGGGGGAAGGGGACTTAAGCCCTGAATTCAGGTGTGGGCTGTTAACCAGAATTAAACTCCAAAAGCAGGTTGCAATCGCCTAGTCAAAGCAAACTTAGACCTTCATGTGTCCTTTTCACGATACGGGTGGGACCTGAAAACCCTGAAGTTGGATTTGATTTTGTCCCTATTTGTCCACAGCCAACTGTTACTGAGCCTAGAGGTCACCCATAAAATTTTGGTGGTCTAATTGCTCTATGTATCGCAAACCCTCTGTAACTTACATATTCACCATCACTCCTGCTGCGGCGGCAGGGGCTGGGTGCGGGTGTGGGCAAGCGCTCTACCCTGAGCTATCCCAGCACTTGATATTTTCCTTTGAAACACGGTCAGATCTGCACTGCACAGGCTATCCTCAATTGCAGTCCTCCAGCTTCTCTCTCCGCCTCCAGAATAGCTGACATAACCACAGCCAGCTATGTCCACACCTTTTAAAGAGGAACTGACATACAAAGAACCATACTGAGGCTCACTTACTGAGGATATGGAATTCCCACATCCTGTCCCACAACAGAGAAGCCCCAAACCCACATCATCCACGAAGGCGGCCAATTAATGCTCTTGCCTTATACAGGGTGATGTTAGAGGCGTGGGGGAAGTGCAGCGTGGCCACAAACAGGTGCACATAGTCACTGTTGAGTCCACCCTCGTAAAGATTCTCTGCGATGATCTTGCTGGCGAAGTTTTTGCCCGTGCCTGTCCACCCGTGCAGGGAGAGGGTAAGGGGCTTCTTGGGCTTCGGGTTGTTTAGGAAACCAGACACGGCGTTTAAGATGACTTTCTTTGCAAGATGCTGTCCAAAGAGCTTGTTATCCAGATCCTTCTGCAGCGCTGGGAATGGAAAGATCACTCTGGTCAGGAGAGAAGCAAGTAGGCAAAATGCAGCCCCATTTCCAGGCTGTCAGAGCCGCGAGCCTCGTCGGGAGAGCACTGAAGGACCCTGGTGCCGCGAACCTTGCCCTTTCCAAAGGCCTGGGCTTGGGGGATGTTCCCCAAAGCCAAGCGGAAGAGACGCGCGGTAAGGCCGCCCGGGTAAGCTCCGCGCAGGGCTGACACCCTACCCCCGGCCCAGGAACTCATCTCTTAGGCCTGGGACCAAAGTCTGGCCAGCCCGCGGCACCATCCCCCTGCCGCAGCGCCCCTGCCGCCTGGCGCCCGTCCCTGGTGCCCGCCTACCCTCCCGGCTGAGGCTCCGCTTCTGGCCGCAGCACTCGGCAAAGAGGCAGTAGAGGCGCGGATAGGAGATGTAGCCGGTGAGTACACCGGCCAGGGCCAGGCCCAGGCTGATAGGCTCCACCGCACGAACCGCGCACGGCGCCAGCAGCAGCAGGGCCAGTAAGACCCGGCCCAGCTTCATGCCCAGACCCGCGCCGCTTGCGCGTCCCAGCGCCTACCGTACCCCGCGCACCTTCCGACGCGCACTTCCGGTTCCTGCCTGCGGTCCCACCCTCTTTGTCTCGGGCAGGTCGTCGCCCAATGCTAACGGCTGCCATCTTTGTTAAGGGTAAATCCCTTCCTGCTTCTGAATCTTGAGGTTATAGGAATCAGGTGGATCTGCTTCCCCACCCTCATTAAATAACAGAATATTTTAGGACAGTTTTTAAACAATGACTCAGGCATCTATATGCACGAGGTGCATATAAACTCATGTAGGCATACACACAATGCATAAATGAATAAATAAGAAATGTAAGAATAATATGAGTTCCCATATGACACCCCTACCTCCACCTCTGGTTCCCTATTATTAAAATCTGATATTTGTTCAAGGTGCTGTGGGTGGTGCGCGCCTTTAATCCTAGCCAAGAAGCCGAGACAGGTGGATCTGTAATGAGTTTGAGGCCAGCCAAAAAATATATAGTGGACCCTGTCTCAAAAAAAAAAAAAAAAAAAATCTGCCATTTGAAGGCCAGATATTTAGGCACATACCGTTAATCCCAGCACTCAGGGAGGCAGATGTAGGTAGATCTCTTGTGAGTTGGAGCCACCCTGGCCTACACAGCAAATTCAAGAAGCAGCTAGAGCTAAACAGTGAGACCTCCATCTCAAAAGAAATAAAAAATTTTGACATCTATATATTATATTTAAAACCCATGAACCACTATACTAATTAAAGCCCACAGTTCATCCAGTTGCTTACTTAGGGAAATCATGCAGCTCCCCACAGTGCCTACTCCCCAGCTCCTGTTGGATTCTTCTGACACTTGCCTTGTTTTTTAAATGACTGAGAGTTCTGAGGAACACTAGACATTTGGGGGACACTAGGATGAACTCCAGGGCCTCACACATTGTAGGCAAATGCTACCATAGAGCTATACCTCAAACCTTCTGTTTGATTTCATTTCAAGCATTCTTTGGGGGTGGGGGGAACAGTGGATGGTAGGAATTAGACTCAGGTCTGTACAAGAATGATCCTTAACTTGGTAGCTATCTCTCTAGCCTCTAACTTTGTTTTGAGGTAAAATCTTCATAACTATTTCAACTATCTTTCAACTTGCTATATAGTGCAGGCTGGTTTTGAATCTGCAATCATTCTGGAATATAGGCATGACTTTTTGTTGTTTTCATTTCGGGGGATTGAACCTTAGGCCCTTTGCTTATTATAGGCTATACCACTGAGTTATACCCTCATCCTGAAAAATCTTTGTATATTATCCCTTTGGAATTTGAGGGTTTTTCTCATCATTAGACTAAGGTCCTGGGTTCTGGAAGGGGGACTACCAATGTAAAGTGATATTTCTATCACATCCTACCTGGGGTTACACTGTCAGCATGGTTTGATTGTTGACACTGAACTTTGCTGAGACAGTTCTAATTTGCTTTCAATTACTACGACATACACCATGACCAAAAGCCACTATGGAAGGAAAGGGTATATTTCATCTTACAGGTACAGTCTATCATTAAGGGAAGCTGAAGAGCCCGTGGAAAAACAATGCTTACTAGCTTGTTCTCTCTGGCTTGCTCAGCTACCTTATGTAGGCAGATTTTTCTGTCAGTTCCCAAATAACCACATGGAGACTTATTATTATGAAAGCCAAAAGGCGTGTTTCTAATTAGCTCTTAAAACTTAAACTGAGTCCTAATAATTGATGTGCTGCCACGTGGCTCTTGGTTTGTTACTTCATCTCCTACTTGTCACTTCCTCTGCATCTTCTTGCAACTCCACCCTTCCTCTTCCCAGCATCCTTTGTGCCTGGAAACTGTGCCTAACGGCCAATCAACTTTTTATTAAACCATTCAGAGTGACACATTTCACAGTGTACAAAGAGATTATTCCACAACAACCTTTCTTTTTTATTATTTATTTTATGTCCATTGGTGTTTTGCCTGTATGTGTGAGGGCATTAGGTACCCTGGAACTGGAGTTACAGACAGCTCTAGCCCCTCAGCTACCTTTCTTATATAGCTCAGGTCCACATGCCTAGAGATGGTACCACCCATAGCAGATTGAGCCCTCGACTATCAATTAGTAACTAAGAAAAAGTCCCCCAGGCTAATCTGATGAAGGCAATTTCTCAGATGAGGTTTCCTCTTCCCACATATGTCTAGGTTTGTGGCACTGACAAAAACTAACCAGCACAGGCATCGTGTATGTGTTTCCCCGCTATGAGGTTCCCTCTGGATCTCTCTCCTCTTTGGAAGGAAATCAGTGTGCAAGGCTCACACTTTGGCAGTGGGAAGTTATGTTTAACCTTGTTGAGGGCAAAGTACCTACAGAAATCACCTGTGCAGGAATCATAATCTCAGGAGGTATAAGAGTATGAGAAGTCCAAGGTCACTCTCAGCTATATATTAAGGTCAAGACCAATTAGGCTCAGAAGGGCAGGGTTGGGGTGGGGGGGGGGGGAACAGGTGTCTTTGCATAGTCCTGGCGGTTCTGGAACAGATTGCTGTCCTGGAACTCACATCTCCTAGGGGCTGAGATTAAAGGTGAGATACCATGCCCTATCCACTTTTTGCTTTTTTAAACACGGGCTGTCCTTGAACTCTTCATGGAGAATGAATACCAAGCTATTTATTGTGCTAACAGGACCTGGACCCAGGACTGACAGCCAAACACTCTACCATATGGGCCCTACATCCAGGCCCTTTTTTATTTTGGTTACTGGATGTCCAATGCTCCCATGTGTTATTCTGACATATATCCAACCTCTGCGATCTGGAAATCCTGCCTGTTAATGGAAGTGTAACAGGCCCCCAGTCTTTAGCATCACTGACTCCCTGATGGAAGGGCCATTCAGGTCATAAAACTCAGCACATAGACAGTACCACCTGCCAAAATGAAAAGACCTAACAATCAAATTTCATAGTTCTGGGAAAGTCTCAAAATGTACTAACTTTGCTTTTTTGGGCTTCTGTAGTTCTGCTTCTGGCTAACTGTTCTTGTTAACTTAAATATGTGAACCTGGGACATGGTTTTTGTGTTTAGAAGTTCACCGTGAGCCAGGCAGTGGTGGCACATACCAATGCTTGGGAGGCAGATCTGAGTTTGAGGCCAGCCTGGTCTATAAAGCTACACAGAAAAACTGTGCCTCAAAAAACAAACAAACAAAGTTCATCCTGAGAAAAGGCTCAGGGCTACCCTGAGATCCTGAACACCTAGTGTGGTTGCCAGCTGGCTGATAAAGACTGTCATTGGCTTAAACCTGTGTTTGAGCAGTCTTCTATGGTGGGTGCCCCATAACAGAAGAAAACAGAAGGCAAACAGGAAAGCTGGGCCCAGTTTGTATTTAATAATTAAGTTCTAGAAGAGATAAGACATACAACTTTTTATGTCCTTTTCTTTACTCATCTGCCCCATTATGTAGCCCTAGATGGCCCAGAACTCAGAGATCTTCTGCCTTTGCTTTGGGAATAAGAGGCTTGTGCCATGCCACAATGCCTTCCTTTTCCTTTTCCTTTCCCCTTTTTTTTTTTTTTTTTTTTTTGTTTCTTTTTTTGTTTTTGTTTTTTGAGACGGGGTGTCTCTGAGTAACTCTGGCTGTCCTGGAACTTAAGAGATTCGCCTGCCTCTGCTTTTCCTTCTTAATCAAAAGAACTTTGTAGCTCTGTAAGAGTCAGGGAATGCCTGCATATCTGAACCCTCCTTCATTTTTCTGTTGTAAACTGGGCACTCTAGACCAGGTCAGATGTACCCCCCACACCCACCTTTTCTGTCTGTGTCCTGAAACTCACTATGTAGATCAGGCAGATCTCAAACTCCTGACTGCTGGGATTAAAGGCATGGGCCACCACACCCAGCAAGGACAGATATATTTCTCAACCCCATTTCAAATAGTGAAGGAAACTATGGCTGTGTATACAATCCCAAAACACAATGTAAACAGACTGGAGAGATGGCTCAGCAGTTAAGAGCACAGGCTGCTCTTCCAGAGGACCTGGGTTAGATTCCTAGCATGAATGTGGTAGCCCACAACTATGGGTAACTACAGTTCCAAAATAACTAACACCCTCCTCTGGCCTCTATAGGCACTGTATACACACACATGGTACTTAGATATACATATACATAAATAAATCTTAAAACAATTTAATAACACTTTTGAGAATAGTTTGTCTAGTTTGTCCCAGGTAGGAAACAATAAAGACATAGATGCATTGTCTTGTTTTGAAAGTTACAAAATTAGTGCTTGAAACTGCCAGTCAGGTATGGCGGGGGCCTCTAAAATCCCAGAAGGAATGAAGACAGTGTTCAAGGAATACACAGGGAGGCACAGTCTCCAACCCAAAACCAGAATAGAAATCTAGCAGGTAAGCAAAAGCGCCGTCTGATGGGGAACCCCAAGAGCTAACAAGCAGGTTCTATGCAGGGCACTGTTTGCACTGGGACTTGTGTGAGCATGTGTGTACATGTGCTATCCACTTATCTTCTTAAACTTCTCACTGGGTGTATGCGTGCTAGCCAGCCCCTACTGCTGTCTCAGTAGCGCCTGTTCATCTTCTTGAACTTCTCGTAGTGGTAGTCATCTGTGGCCTTCTCATTTGCAGGACGTTTGCGGTTGGGAGGGGACCCTGAGGAGAACAGAGGTTACCTGTCACGGTGGGATCAGCAGAAATTACTGTTCCAAGGTGAGGACCTAGTTGGAGTCATCCACGACAGCAGCCCCAGCACTGAGGCCAGTGGAGAGCTTGGGTGGGTCTTGCTATATGGCTCTTACTTACTGGTGTTTTTGCTTTTCCCTTAAACTCAGTCTCTACGAGCTGGACAGCTTGGGAGGCCCCAGAGCAACCAATGGGCTACCTCTACACCTCTCTTTACCAAAGAGGAACCACAGCTTGTAAAGGGGAAGGTCCTTTACCATGGTCCTTAGTAGGAGTCTAGGTTGGATGCCCTGGTCCCCTAGGGCTTGAGCATTGCCCTGCCAGCATGACTGTCTTCACAGGCCACTTACGTACCACCCAGGACTGTACTCACGTTCAGGCTCCGGCTTCTCTGTGTCACCCACTCGCAAGGGCCGGGCTTTGGGCTCTTCTTTGTTTCTTCGGATGGGTGCATTGAGCTCCTCGTGATAAACTGAACAGAGAAAGAATAAGGAACTATGAGGCAGGAGATGGGGCCCTGGGGGACTCATGGGGCATGGGGGCATGCAGGGCACTCACAGCGGTTGTGCTGTACATAGTTCACAGCCATGTTGGTGGGCACAAATGATGTCTCACTATCCTTCTTCTTGTTCTGCTGCTCTGCCAGCAGCCGGGCCTTGGCATCCTCCGTGGAAATGATATTTTTAATTTTAGCACTATGGAAAGAGAAAGAGCCACACCTTATATGAGGCCATAACACTTTGGGAACTAGCTAGTGAGGCTGGCCACTCTTACTGCACAAGAAGCTTCTATCCCAGAGCACAGGGCTCTACAGCATACCAGGCCACTTCATGCCTTTCCTTCTTTCCTTTTTGTTTTTGTTTTTCAAGACAGGGTAACCCTATGTAGCTCTGGCTATCCTGGAACTTATTCTGTAGACCAGGCTGGCCTTGAACAAACAGAGATCCACTTGCCTCTGCCTACTGAGTGCTAGTATTAAAGGTGTGAGCCACAAACACATGGCTCCTTTCTGTTTTTAAGACAAGATTTCTATGAAGCCCCAGTTGGCCTGGAATTCAATATCCATTTCCTCTTGCCTCAGTCTCCCCAGGGCTCAGATACCAGTGTGTGCCACCCTGCCTGGTCTGACCCTGTGATCACATTAGTATGGAAAACTCAGAGCCACCAGAGAAAAGATGTGTTCCTTCTTTGATAAAGAGGAATTCTTGGAACCTAGCAGTGGTAGCTAGCACACACCTTTAACCACAGCACTTGGAGGCAAGGGCAGGAGGATCTGTGAGTTCTAGACCAACCTGATCTACTGTGAGATTCAGGGCAGCCAGGGCTACACAGAGAAACCCTGTTTCAAACAAGAAACCAAAAAAGAAGTTTTAGGCTGGGCATGCAGCTCAGTGGCAGAGCACTTACCTAGCATGTATGAGGTCCTGGTTCAAATCCCCAGAAATGCACATGTGCAAACACACAAGAAATCATGCCCTATGAAAATGAAGTGGGCTGCCTAAGGTTCAAAGCTTGCTAGGCCAGAAAGAAAGACAAGTCTCCTAGTACTTCACTCTACACAATGGAGCTTTGTTTCCCTGCAGGTGAAAGAAGGCTCATGGAGGAAGTATGGAACAACATTTTTTACAGCCCTTGATGAAAATAAATAAAAAGCAGTGGCTAAGGAGACAATTTTACTTCTAGAGGTCAGGGGCCCCTAAGTCTCTTTAGCCACTGGGACCAGATGTAAGAAGAAACCTCTGGAGACAACTTGCCCTCAGAGAACTTGTGTGTAGGTTTCCAAGAAGACTGAGAAGGATCTCCACAACTTTTGTGATGGGAGATGTCATTCTGTACATATGTTTCTCTTATTGGTTAATGAATAAAGCACTGTTGGCCAATAGAAAAGCAAGATAGGCAGGACTAGGAGACAAGGTGGATTTGGGAAGTAGTAGGGAGGAGATTCAACATGTAGGACTTGAGAGAACAGAGGTCTGGATCCTCTCTCCAGTAAGATAGACCCCGTGGAAATTCTTAGATTAATAGAAATGAGTTATTATATAAGACAGAGCTAGCCAATAAGAAATGCTAGTACCTGGCCAACAGCTTTATATCCAATACAGTGTCTCTGTGTGTTATTTGGGGCTGGCATGGCTGTGGGACCAGGCTGGCGGGAAAACCCACTCTTAACACTTTTGTGAGCTTGTGTGTGTCTGTATGAATGTGTGCACATGCACGTGTGGGAAGGCCAGAGAAAAACCTCAGATATAGTCCATTAGGAGGCACATGCTTTGTTTGAAGCACAGTCTTTCATTGGCCTGGAACTCAGTAGGTAGGCTAGGCTAGCTGGGCAATGAGCCCCAACAGTTCTCCAGTCTCTACCTGCTCAGTGTGCCACACTATAGCTGGCTTTTCTGGGGATCAAATTGAAGTTCTCATGCTTACAATGACAAGTACTTTACTAGCTGAGCCATCTTTCTAGCTTCCCGTAACTCTTAGGAATGCTAGGCAAGTGCTCTGTGGCTTGTCTGTGTAACTGCTAACTGGAACGTTGCTGGCTTTTCCTAAGTACAGGGCACAGCTAGAGTTGTGAAACATACTCTATACCCAGGTCCACCTCGGGGATGCCACTCAGCATCTGGTTGGACAGCATCTCCTCCGTCTTCTTAGCAGAGGAGACACGGATGTTTTCTGGTAGTTCATAGAGGCAATCCTCAGCATTCTTAGGCTTGGCCTTCTGTTCCTCTTGTTCCACAATCCCCTTCCTCTTCTTTAGCTCTGTCTCAATGTATTTCATCCTAAAAAGGGATCACAGGATCAGGGGGCTGGAAAGCCACAATAGGCATCTGCTAGTTAGCATTTTCAATGATGAACTTTTTACATTTTATATTATGTATATATGTATGTGTGAGAGAGAGCATGTGCACCACAGCACATGGAAGTCAGAGGACAATTTGTGGGAGTTGATTTTCTCCTCCCACCCTGTGGGTTCTGGAGATTGAACACAGTCAAAAGGATGGTGGCAGATGTCTTTAACCATTGAGCCATGTCACCTATCAATATGAGGAAAAATATTTGAAGTCATGTTCTCATTATGAAGTCCTGGCTAGCCTTGAACTCTTTATATAGACCAGGCTGGCCTTGAATTCAGAGATCTGCCTGCATCTATTTCTCAAGTGTTGGGATTAAATTTGTGTGTCAACACATTTGTCTTCAATGAGGAAATTATCAGTTCATGGAGAAAGTAAGAAAAATAAAAATACTTGGAGGTTGTTTTTGACATAGTCTCACACTGTATGACCTAGATGGTCTCAAAATTTAAATCCTCCTGCCTCAGCATCCTGGGTGTTAGAATTGCAGGTGTGTGCCACCATACCTGACTTGAATTCATTCCAGTTTTGAAAATTTAAACTCAAAACATCAATGTGTACTAGAAACTACAACAACTGATCTCCAGATGTGAACATATTCAATTCTCTTTGAAGACAGAGGTGGCATTATGTTTCTGTTTTCTCCACCCTTACCCCAACCCAGTGGAGTGAACTCGGATTTATCAAGATAAAGGAAAAAAGTGAGAAAGAATTCCTAAGTATGTAGGGCTCAAGGAAGGGATACTCTGGAACCATGCTTTAAAGGCCTTGGTGGAAAAGTGGCAAGTCCATGATAGTCCTTGTGTTTTTAGGAAACATCACTAGTCAAAAAACTGCAAGGGCAGAGGATATTCTGTAGCTAGCATCTGTCCCACCAGAGAAGTAAGAAAGGAGAGTGGAAGGAGGGAGGGAGGGATGGAAATATAAAGGCAAAGACCCACCCTTTGAAAGGACTTTTAAGAGGCTTTCAAAGATTTCAAGCCTGAGAAGTTGGGAGAGCACAGCAAAAAAAAAAAAAAAAAAAAAAAAAAAAGAGAATGCTGTGACTAGACATTTCTAACTGTCTGGCAGGGGTCCAAGTCCAGTGCTTACAGACACTGAGACACACTGGTACCTACATGTCTGCATCCTCATCCCTCCGGTTAGTTTCTGCAGAAAAGGATGTCCCCAGGTGCAGGTCCTCCTCTTCACTGACCCTGCAAGTAGGGAGAAGGTCACATTCATTGAGGTCAAGTTACACCAGATAGCTCAGGAGAAGAAACCCTAGACACATATGCAAACACCAACAGCAGCTTTTAGACTACGGGGAATGAGTGCATGCTTTCTTTTGCTTTTGCTTTTTAATTTATACTAGGAAAATCTTGTTTATGCATGTGTGACCCAGGGTTGTGCTACGGTGCTCCCTTTATGGCTCCTCCCCTTTGTCTTTTGACATGGCTCTTACTAGCCCAGAGCTCATGATTTTGTCTAGATAGGTTGGCCACCAAGTCCCCAGGATTCACTGTCTGCATTCCCTAATGCAGGGTTACAGACACATGCTGCCACACTTGGATTTTATGTGTCAGGGATCTCAACTCAGGCCCTCCACTATGCCATCTTCCTAGTTCCTTAAATATATTTCCTTTTTTTTTTTTTTTTCTTTCAGAGAAGGTCTCATGCAGTCCAGGCTGTCCTTGAACTCTCAATCTGCTTCTGTTTCCTAAGTGTTGGGGTTTTCAGTGCATTATTTTTTGGTGGAAGCCATGCTATCACCCTGGGAATGGTGCATAAATATTTTGCAAACGGGGCCCCTTATGGCATGGGCCTTTAGAGAATCCCATCCCCCTGGCAAGGACCTGTGGAAGCAATGCTTGCAGACCCACAGGCTGATACTAGAGAACTCATGAGATTCAGGCCTCTCTAACTTTTGCCATGCTTATTCTTATGGTAATTCTTAGTTTTGCTTTGTCAATTGTGATTGTAGCTGAGTTTACTAGGAATAAAAGATGATAATTTTTCTAAAAATCTCTACAAGGAAATTAAGCCTCTCTGCAGCCATTCACAGAAAACAGTTCCTCCTGTTATCCCTGGATACCTTTGCCGTCATTCTGAGTAAGCAGGAAAAACTCACTAAGGTTAATGATTCTTGCTTACATAACTATCCTACAAAAGAGAACTATATTCCACAGAATTTACGATAACATTAAAACTTACAGGAACATATAAGGAAAAGATAAAGGACATGAAAGGTTAGACAGCACTCTGGTGCCAGGACATGAATGGTTAGATATTTTTTTGTAAAGAATGGGATTACAACTGTTATCTACATAAAAATGACATACACATTATCTAGAAATGGACTCACACTTGAAAATAGTATCCTAGATATGGCATCATATATTATAAAAATAAAAAGGCATCATACAGTTAAGGGCTAATCATAGGGCTTGAATCTCTCCTTTTTTGTTTTTTGAGACAGGGTTTCTCTGTAGCTTTAAGCCTGTCCTGGAACTCAAAGATCTACCTATCTCTGCCTCCTGAATGCTGGGACTAAAGGCGTTCACCACCACTGCCAGGCTGAAATTTCCTTTTTTTGTAACTGCATGTTTGCTGCTGGTTAGAGCACAGTACGAATAAGATGTGCCTGGCTAGATATAATCATTTGGCTTGCAATATAAAAATTAATGATATGGGAGTAAAGGTTAAGGACATCAAGGGAGTGGGGAAGAATAAAAGAAACTAAAATGGGTAAATGTTAATGATTCTTGGAAAAGATTAAAGGGAAATTTATTGAAACTGCTCATGCTTGAATGCATTAGAACTTGTATAAATAAAAACAGCTTGAGGTATTCAGGGCCATCTATTTGGAAAGGCAATCAGTGGTCATACTCTTCATTTTGTTGTCACACCTCTGTCCTGTGGCTTAGAACCCTGCTGGAGCTGAACTCTGGTAATTTTTGTAACTAGGGTTTTTTTGGGTTGTTTTTTGGTTTTGTTTTTTTGAGACAGGGTTTCTCTGTATTGCTTTGGAGCCTGTCCTGGAACTAGCTCTGTAGACCAAGCTGGCCTGGAAGTCACAGTGATCACCTACCTCTACCTCCCGAGTCTGGGATTAAAGGTATGTGCCACCAACACCCGGTGTAACTAGGTTTTTATATAAAGCTTCCCCATATTTGAAATAATGAACAAGACCCTTTACAAATGGATTCTTCTCTCTTGGCTCCAAGCCCTCCACTGGTACTGTTTCTAATTAGCATACATCTGGCACAGCATAGAGATTGCAAGCTCTGCGGGGAGTCCCAGCAGCCTTTGCTGTTCCTGCCAGCTAAGGCCCAGGCCACAGTGCGTTTGCTCCCAGTTTCCCCCACTTACTTATCTTTACCCCTCTCCTTCAGCTTCTTCATGTCCACCATACCACCTGTCGTCATTTGGAAAGGGTCATCCTGCAAAAGCACACCGATTAGAGGAAGCATATAGAATAATAGCGTCAGAGTTATTGTGATCATCTGTGAGTATGCAGGTGCACGTACACATATGTGTGCATACCCATAAGGTCAGAGGTCAATGTTGTGTGTCCTCAATCATTCTCAATCTTCTTTTTCTTTCTTGTTTTTTTTTTTTTTTCCAAAACAGGACAACCCTGGCTGTCCTAGAACTTGCTCTGTATACCAGGTCGTCTCAAACTCATAAATCTATCTATCTGCTCTGCCTCCTAAGTGCTGAGATTAAAGGTATGTGCCATCACCACCGGCTTTTCTTATTTTTTATGTGTATGTGACCACTTGTGTTAGTTTTGTGTGTGGACAGTGTATATATATGTTTGTGTGTATGAATGTGTGGTTGTGGAGGCAAGAGCCCAAAGTTAGGCAGCTGTCTCAATCACTTTCCACTTTGAATATCTCAGACAGAAAACTTACTGATTTGGGTAGACTGGCTGGCCAGTCAGCTCCAGGGCTCCAACTGTCTCTACTCCATACCCTGCTAGGATTATAGATGGATGCCATCACGTACAGCTTTTGTGTGGCTACTAGGGGCCTAACTCAGGTCCCCATACTTGAGCAGCAAGAACTTCAGCACTTTACCCACAGAGCCATTCCTCCAACCCTTTCACTTATACTTTGAGAGATGGTATCTCAGCTTGCTTATCCGCAGTGCTCAGATTATAGGTATGTGCCACCATGCTCAGCTTTTCATGTAGGTGTCAGAAGTCCAAACTTGGATGGACCCTTGTGCTTGCACAGGAAGCACTCTGACTAGCCATCTCCCTGGCACTATGGTTATACATTAGGAAAAAGACACACTCACAGAAGAGCAGCCCCAGAGAGGAGGCCACACTCACCACCAAGGTAGTCTCTTCTTGAACCTTCTCTCCCACCAGCAGGGCAGCAGCACTGAGCAAAAGACAAGAAAACAAATGACAGAGAGACAAGAAGGAAATTAATGTGCCGGCTAATTTCTTTCATCAACTGAAACAAACGAGAGCCATCTGGGAAGAGGAAACTTCAATTGAGGAAATACCTCTATCAAGCTGGCCTGTAGGCAAGCCTGTGGAGCATTTTCTTATTAGTGATTGGTGTGGGATGGCCACTGTGTGCAGGATTCCTTCCCCTGGTATGTAGTCCTGTGTTGTATAAGGCAGCTAAATGTAAACCCTGGAAACAAGCCAGTAAGGAGTGTTCCTCCATGGTCTCTGCTTGAGTTCCTGCCTCCAGGTTCCTGCCATGACTTCCTCCAATAACTGAATATAATCAGAACATGTACACCAAATAAACCTTTCCTCTGCAAGTGTTTTTTTTTTTGTCATGGTTATAGCAATAGGAAGCAATCTGGGACAATCAGGTTTGCAGGCTGGAGCACTGATGGAAGGGCATGCCTGAGGGTAGGTAGGAAAGAACATAGTGCTCATGCTCAGCACCCTGTGAGTGGGAAGATAAAAGGTAAGTGGAGTAGCTAGTGCATGTTCCTGCATAGCCTGGATTTCAGTCTGGAAATCCCAGTATAATTTGGTTTTTTGAGACAGGGTTTCTCTGTATTGCTTTGGAGCCCATCCTGGAACTCCTCTGTAGATCAGGCTGGACTCAAACTCACAGAAATCCACCTGCCTCTGCCTCCCAGAGTGCTGGGATTAAAGGTATCTGAGACCACTGCCAGGCTCCCACAAAGTTTTTAAATATAGGGTCTTGCTATATAGCCCTCAAACTCCCAGGTTAGTATTAGAAGCACGCACCAACCATCACCCCAGGCTATCATTTATTTCTTGATTATACTTCTCTAAGTTTTCCAAACTCTTATCTGTCAACACATTGTCATTCACAATTCATCCCTGCAATTAAAACTCAATTAGGGCTGGAGAGATGGCTCTCCCACAGGTCCTGAGTTCAATTCCCAGCAACCACAGGGTGGCTCATAACAATCTGCAATGAGATCTGGTGCCCTCTTCTGGTATGCAAGCACACATGCAGGCAAAATACTGTGTAAGTAATAAAATCTTGAAAACAAAACAAAACAAAAAACATGGCCAGGCAGTGGTGGCACACACCTTTAATCCCAGCAATGGGGAGACAGACGGATCTCTGTGAGTTGGAGACCAGCCTCCTACAAAAGCTAGTTCCACGACAGCCTCCAAAGCCACAGAGAAACCCTGTCTTGAAAAACCAAACCAAAACAAAACAAAACAAAACAAAACAAAACTCCAATTAGTAACCTGGTGTTGGTGACGCATATTAAATAAAATCTTCAAAAAAAATTCCAATTAATAACAGGTCTACAGAATGAGTTCCAGGACAGGCTAAAAGCAATACAGAGAGACCCTGTCTCGAAAAACAAACAAGCAAAGCAATTAGTGACTTGGATCAGACTCTGAGACCACCAGGCTCAGGGCATGTGGCGGTTAAACATTTGTAAAAAAGTTGGTTCCCTCTTCTACCAGTCTAGAGAAAGAGCTATGTCAAAGGAGAGATTTGTAACTGAGACCCTAGCACGGAAGTGTTTGTGTCATCAATGACGCCGCCCCCACCCCCGTGGTACCCACCTCACCCCGTTTGGCCTCTTCCTTAAGTTCTGCACCTCTCGGGTTTCTTCAAGTTTTAACCTGGGGGGGGAAATGAATAAAAAGCAATGCACAGGCTGAGAGATCCTCTGCGGAACTCAAAGCTCAACTCAGTTCCGGGGACATCCGTGTCCCTCGGCCGAGTCCCTGGCACTGTGGATCACCGGTAGTCAGACCCATGAGACCCCAGAGCACCTTTCCGAGCTTCGGGGCCGGAGAAATGTGGCCTTATCACCAGAAGCCTCTGAAAGACAACAACCCTGGCTCCCGGTCAATGGTGTCAGTGCGGTGCTGGCCGCAGCCAGTCCCAAGTCCGTCTCTCTCTCTCTGGCCCGTGAAAGCCCTGCCAAACACGTACCGAACCTCCTCTGATTCCTGCTCATCTTCCTCCGACTCCGAGTCAGCCCGCCGCCGGCGGAAAGTCTTCCCGGTGATCCGCATAGCAGCGCCAGACCTTCGGAGCGGCGTTACCAGACGCGTAGTACGGGGAACCTCTTTCTCTTCCGGTGCGCAGAAATGTCGTCAGAGCGCCGGGTGCATACAGACCCGCCTCCGACTTGCCAGGCCGCACCCCAGCAGCATAGCCACCAGCTCCCAACTCCGAAAAGCAAGTGCAGGTACAACCTCGTGGCCACACCCTCGGCCACGCCCCAGCAATGTGACCATGCTTTCTACCAGCAAGCGGTCTTCGAAACACGTGGCCACGCCCCAGAAGCACGGCCACTCCCCCTACTCCCAGCATGCATGGGCACTCAACACTCGCACGGCCACGCCCTCGGAACGCACGGTCCCGCCCCCTAGTAGGCAGCGACATGTAACCCCACCCCATTCTTGGCATAGGCTCTCTCGATTGGATAGCTTAAGGTGAGGAGGCGGGGCGCGGCAGGCAGAGCCACAAGACTCTGCGCGGCGTCGCGGTGGGCGCGCTTGACTGACAGGCGGCGCGGTTGCGACGGCAGGTGAGTTCCGGACGGCTGATGCCTGGTGCTGTGGGCTGGGCCGCTAGAGCACGGACGATCGCGCCGCCGCTGAGAACAGGGGAGGCCTGGCTTTGCGGGTCAGCCGCGACCTAGGGAGAGGTCCCCGCTGCCCACTCTTCCATCGACTGGCTCCTGTGTCCGCCCCAAGTCCCCACGGCTCTGGCTTCTCCTGAGCAGGCCGCACGTCGCTCGGAAGGCCAGCGCGAATCCACTCGGGCTCTGGGCCTCAGATGTGCAAATTTATTTCTCACGGACCAAAGCTGAGCGCCTTGGAGGGGGTGAATATCAGTCCCAGTGCCAACTCCCCGTTCCAGGCTGGCTTGCAGCTACTGGTCCCTAAGAGGGGTGCCACTGACGTTCAGAGGCCACTCTAAGGGTATGAGGCCGGGGACTGCCCTTTGAGAGCTCGGGGTGTCTCCTTTGGCCTGGAAGACTTCTCTCTGCCCTATACACCTTCCACCGCCAAGATGTTGCGAAAGTAGTTAGCTTTCAAAGGTATCCATAAACATTTAGGAGATGGATAAGTGCATGCGTAATGGCTCACATGGGACTTTTAGGGACTCCTTAATTACTAGTTTCCTCTGGAGCAAAGCACTTCTTACTTAATTGTGTCAGGCACTGGGCTAAGCATTCTCTCTTAGAAGTCTCCGGTCTAATTCCACGAAGTAGATGCAGTTGGGTCTGTCTTCCAACTGAGGAAGTTAGGGAAGGTTGAGGCTTAGAGAAGTAGCCTGTGCTTCCAGTTTACACAGCTAGGAAGTGGAGCTGGTGTGGGGGCATAGTTTTCTCAGCTGCGGGGGTTTGCATCAGGGACAGCGGGCCTCTATGGGTCTTTGCTGCTACCATTGCAGCTGGCGTTCCAGCTCATGGGCTGGGGGAGGGGCTGGTGGAGACTTTTCTGGAAGACTATTCTAAAGCAGGGAGGCATGTCTGCTGTGCTTTGGCTTTTCTCCAGAACAATTTTCTTTGAGGTTGTCCTTAAACTAGGACAAAGAAGACTGGGATGTCTTGAAACAGCCTTTTAGCATTGATGAAAATGACATTAAGTATCAAAGTCTTGACACTGTCCCCCCCCCAAGACTGTTTCTACCATCGTTAGATGTGTATGGCACTCACTGGACGCCATGTCTCTGTTGGCTGAAAAAGAGACTCCTTGGGAACTGCTGCATAAACCCATGGACTTGGATGTACAACTCTCACAGGCTCAGGGGTAGTTTTGTTTTTTAGATTTTTTTATTATGTACACAGTGTTCTGGCTGCATGTATCCCTGCAGGTCAGAAGAAAGCACCTTATTTCCTTACAGATGGTTGTGAGCCACGATGTGGTTGCTGGGAATTAAACTCAGGACCTCTGGAATACCAGCTAGTGTTCTTAACTCCTGAGCAATCTCTCCAGCCCCAGAGGTGGTTCTTAATTTCCCTGCCTAACCATGCTCCTAGGGTACTGGGCCATCCTGATACCGTTAAGGAAAGAATCTGATGGTCAGGAGCATTTTCAGACAGTCTTCATTTGAAGACAGAGAGGGACATCTGATACAAAGCCACCCTCTTCCTTGAAGCCAGAATGCCAGGTGACATCCACTCCCTGGGCTGTGGCAGATGGAGTTGATTCTTGTTTAACCCAAGTGCTGATTAGAATGTGGCAGCCAGAAATTGACCTCCGTGCCTGGATGGAGAGACTTGCCCCTCTGAAAGTGAGACTGCTTCTGAGAGGGATCCTCCAAGGAAGTGAGGGGCTTTCCTCATCTAGTTCAAAGATGAGTCTCCAGTTTTAGTTTGGCTTGGAAGTTGAAAATGGTGTTCTTTTCTCTGTGGAGCTACATGGATACCTGTAGCTTGATGGTCCCTGCCATAGTAAGCATTCAAGAAATGCTTGTTTGAGCTGGGTAGTGGAGGTGCATGCCTTTGGTTCCAGTGATCAGGGGGCAGAGGCAGGCAGAGCTCTGAATTCGAGGCCAGCCTGATCTACAGAGCAAGTTCCAGGACAGCCAGGGATACACAGAGAAACCCCATCTTAAAAAAAAAAAAAAGAGGGAAGAAAGGAAAGAGGGGGGACTTGTTTGAAGGACTGGGTATGTGGCTCAGTTGGTAGAGTGATTGCCTAATGTGCATATGATGTACCCTGGGTCCAACCTTCAGCATCAGATAAACATGGTATACTGTTTCATGCCTGTAGTCCCAACCCTTGGTAGGGTCAGAAGTTCAGGGTCATATTCAACTACATAGAGAATTTGAGGCTAGCTGGCCTGAGTCTGGGCCACATTTAACTATCTTAACATTAAGAGGTCATTTTAAAAAGTGGGGGAGGAGGTATAGTGGTGAATTCCTTTAAATCCCTCCATTTGGGAGGCAGAGGCAGGCAGATCTCTGAGTCTGAGGCCAGCTTGGTCCACTGAGTGAGTTCCAGGCTAGCCAAGCTACCCCCTAGCTCCAATGGAAGTCTTCTTTCCAAGCCTCTCCTGAGCCATCCACCAGGGAGCAATCCACTGCTCCACACAGCTTCAAGAAGTGCAGAACAGGGCCTGAGCCACCCTCTGCACGCGACCTTTAGGGGTCAATGAAAAGGAAAGGGCATGGGTTTGGGGCTTTCCCAGGCTGACATAGTCTTTTCTTTTTCTTTAGAAAAACAAAACAGCTTTGCTGTGTAGTTGTGGCTAGTGTTTTGAGGTGAAAATTGTCCCTGTGCCCTGCCGGCTGGCACATTTGGAATGTTGGAAGCCACAGTTCATTTAGAGCATTGGCTGCAGGGCAGGACCCCTGAGTTTGGTCATGGCTCTGGAGCTCCAGAGCTTTGTGGCTCAGTCAAGTTACTCCTGTACTCGAGGCTCACTTTCCCCACCTCTGGTAATGGATGGGTTGCATCCTGGCCTCCCTGAGCAGTTGTGAGGGTCCTCCAGGATTGCAGCTGTTAGCAGAGCTCCTAAGGTAGGGTCCTTGATGGGTGGGGAGACCTGGAGGTGTGAGAAGCTGGGCTAGTCTAGGCAGGGGGTGGGGATGGATGCCACAGGGCTCTATGTATGTGAAGAGTCAAAGGGATGGGGGACTTGGGAAGTAAGACTGGGGTAGGGAGGTGGGCAGTGTGTGGAATTAGGGGCAATGAGAAAAGGGAGGTTCACGTGTCAGCAGGGGGTGTGACGCGTCAGCAGGGAAGGGAGTCTGGTTGGCTAGTGAGAAGATCTGTGAGTGGTAGTTGTGGGAACCTGTGTGGGCGGAGGCTCGGCAGTGCCACCTTCGGATCCCAAAGGACCAGTGACTCCTTGGGCGTCGGAAGAGTATTACCAGAAGCTCTGGGGAAAGTGATGAGTAACGGGCATGAGAAGCTGCCAGGCCTTTAGAGTGAGTGCGCAGCCGCGCTGCTTCTCTTAGGCCCCGCCCCCATTGGGTCCCTGAGGGTGGGGCTTCTCCCATTGCTACCTCCCTGGGAAGGTGCAAGAGCCTGTCCCTGTTTGTTCTGAACCTGAGGTCTCACTCAGGTCTCACAGGGCAGGAAAGGTGGGCTTTTTGCTCTCATCCTTACTCTCCAGCCCCAAGACATGGGGGTGTGTGGTCTAGTGAGACCCTGAGAGCAGTCGCTGGGCCCAGCTGCTCTTCAGTGAGCCTGTACCCAGCACCCTGTACTTTAATGGATCTTCCCTTTCCCTTTCAGCCTTTACTGGCACACCTGACCTGCTGCCTTCCAGCTGTGTCCCTTCCTCACTGTGTGGCCTCAGGCTTTGCTCTTCTGTTGGAAATGAAGCTGCCAGAGAGGGTAGCTTGAGTGAAATGAGCCCTCATTCCACCTTCACCGATTATTGCCCCCCCCCTTTATTTTCCATATCTGCATTTCCTAATGTCACTGTTGCTGATTCATGGGAAAATAAGCAGATGGGTCAAGCAGTCATCAGAGAGTAAGGAAGGGTGCCATTGTGCATAGCCAGAGAATGATTGTCTCCTGCAAAACCTTTTCAATAACCAGTCTCCAAGGCAACAGATGGGGCTGTTTAAGCAACAAAAATGGTCTCAAGTTCTAGAGATTGGAGCCCAGGATGAAGGTGGTTTTAGGCTTCAGACAGCACCCTCTCATTGTACTCTTGTGGCCTTGCTGTGTGGCAGCCTCCATTGCTTCTTTGTGCTTGAATCTCAGAAGCATAAGTCCCACCGGGCCACTATAGAGACCTGATTTTTACTTAATTATTTCTCCAAAGTCCTTACTCCAAATACACATGCATAACAGGATGATGGTGCTTAGGAGATCAATGTAGGAATTTTGGGAGTAGGTGGGACAGTTGTTAGCTGTGTCATCAGTGATGGGAGATGCTCAGTCAGTATAATGCTTGCCTAGCAAGCATGTGGACCTGAATTGAGTCATCAGAGTTCATGGGTATGTGGTATGTGTCAGTTACCCTGGTACTGGAGGTAAAGACTGGGAGAACTTTGGGGCTCACAGGCCAGCCAGTCCAGCTTAATTCATGAATTTATATTCTGTGAGAGATCCTGTCTCAAGAAACAAGGTGGCCAGCTCCAAAGAAGTGACATCCAAGGTTGGCCACTGACTTCCACACATACAAGTACACATGTGCACCCTCACCCCCACCCCCAGGTAAATTCTTAAAAATTATTATTATCTAATGTTTAGTCCATATGCTAGCTTGCCAATTGTTCAGTGAGTCCCCCTTAATTTAAAGAAGAGAGGACCACTCTTCCCTTCCTCAGTTTCTCTTCCCCTTTTCCTAAGAATTTGTTTGTTTGTTTTGAGACAGGGCTTCTTCCCTGTGTGGCCCTGGCTGTCATGGAACTCACTCTCACTCTGTAGACCAGGCTGGCCCAAGGTCAACATAGAGTCACCTGCCTCTGCCTCCTTGAGTGTGGACATTAATGTGTTTTTAAAAGGTTTATTTTTATTAGTTTTTTGTTTGTTTGTTTGGAGACAGGCTCTCATTATGTTTTCTGACTGACTAGAATTCATTTCTGTAGACCAAACTGGACTCAAGCTCAGAGATTTCACCTGCCTTTGCCCTCCCCCCCAAAATTAAAGGCATATACCACAATACCTGCATTTATTTATTTATTTATTTATTTATTTGTTACGACCTGATCCTACGGCCATGCCAGCCCCAAATAACTCACAGAGACTCTGTATTAGATATAATGCTGTTGACCTGTTACTAGCACTACTTATTGGCTAGCTCTATCTTAAATATTAACCCATTTCTATTAATCTAAGTATTTCCATGTGGTCTTATCTTACCAGAGAAAGGGTCGAGACCTCTGTTCTCTTGGGTTCTACATGTTGAATCCTCCCTCTCCCTAAAACCTCCTTTTCTCCTAGTTCCGCCTATCTTGCTTTCCTATTGGCCAACAGTACTTTATTCATTAACTAATAAGAGAAACATATTTACAGAATGACATCTCTCAGCATTTATTTATTTATTCATTTCTGTGCATGCATGTACATATGCATGTTTGCACATGTCTGGTATGGACACTCTTGGAGAAGTAGGTATGGTATTCCCCTGGAGCTGGAGTGATAGGTGGCTGTGAGCTGACATTGTGAGTGTTGGAAACTGAACTCAGGTCCTCTGAAAAAGCAGCAAGTGTTCTTAACAGCTGACTCATATCTCCAGCTCCTTTCCCTCTTTTTCTTGTGTTTTAATTAATTAATTAACTAACTAATTAATTAATTTTTGAAACAGGGTCTCACTGTGTGTCCTTGGCTGGTGTGGAACTTGCTATGTAAACCAGGCTGGCCTTGAACTTGAAGAGATCCACCTGCCTCTGCCTCCCAAGTTCTGGGATTAAAGGGATGTGCCACTATGCCTAGTTTACACAGTGCTGGGACTCAAACCCAGAGCTTTATACATGTCAGGCAAGCACTGAGCCAACTGTGCCATGACCCCAGCCCTCTTGGTTGGGTGTTTTTTTGTTTTTGTTTTTTTTTAGAAAAGGCCCTTCTCTACAGCTAGGGCAAATCTGGAACTCAAAATTCTCTTGCCTCAGCAGCCTGAGTGCTGAGGTGATAGGTTATATACCATCACAGGTGGGGTTACTCTCTTATTTAAACTGCCTTGTGTACAGCTGTGGATGGCATGCCCATGCCCCAGAAGCAAATACCACGGCAACATGCAACAGGTGCTGGCAACTGATACAGTAGACCAGGGTTGCCTTGTAGGGTCCTTGAACTAAGAAATCTTGATGTGACCCATAAAGCCCAGGCTATTTATGTCTGCTCATTTGGAAAGATTGCATCTGATTTAAAGTGAGGTCTGTGTGGACCAGTAGACTGTTTGCAAAGCTGACTGCCATCAAACCAGCCAGGTGGTTGGTCATGGACAAACTAGTGACATGCCGCCTGTCACTTCCTGTGAGGAAGGGGGATAGTGATGATTCTGAGGCTTGTTAGCCATGGGGCTTTTTCTTCTCTCAAGTTGCAGGAACTGGACTCCACTTGGTCTTGTGAATTAAAAGTAGGTCTGACCCTGGGTGTGTGGGTGCCTATCTGCAGTCCTAGCACTTAAGGCCCTGGGGCAGAGGCCTGTC
Organism: Phodopus roborovskii; assembly: GCF_943737965.1. Taxonomy (NCBI): domain Eukaryota; kingdom Metazoa; phylum Chordata; class Mammalia; order Rodentia; family Cricetidae; genus Phodopus; species Phodopus roborovskii. The sequence goes on from NW_026126418.1 coordinate 71,977,376, forward strand.
ATTGTCATTCTGTTCTGGGCACCAAGATCATAACCAGTCTCCTCCTTCCTCAGCACATCCCTCTGGAATGCTGGCACATGTTACAGAGACACTAAAACCCCACCTCTGCCCAAAATAGCACTGGGCCAGTGCCAGCAGGCACTTGACTTCTGAGCAGACCAACAAAATCTGGCTTCAAGTAAGGTTTGGAATTTAGAACTTTGAACCCTGTTGTTGTCATGTGGCCATTTTAAAAATACCTTCTAACTGCCCCTCCCTCTTTGAACTGCCCACATCTGGGAGATTTTTGGCCCACCTAGGAAGCAGGGGCAGCGGCAACCCTGATCAACCTAGTGGTGTTGAAGCCCCCAGTGACAGAAGACTTGGAGGGTCAGAGCAGCGTGGGGCTTTGGAAAGGCTAGAAAGGTGATCTGAGGGACTCGGTGGCATGCATGGAGGGGCCAGGCCTTCTTATCCAGAGGGTCCTGTCTGCCAGTTCTGTACTCATCCTGGAAGCAGGATATCCCTGTCCATGAGGAATACAAAGCCTGTGGAAGCCCCAGACAGCCCACTGTTTGTGACCTCCTCCAGACAGTGTGAGAGTAATTTTAAAGTAGATCCTGTACGAAATGTTTTGTTTACCCTCAGGTGCAGCCCACCTCAACAGCCGTCACTGTCAACAGAATGTACACGCTGACCTCCTTCTGCATGTGCCATTGACTCAGGTAGGTCCTACCTCCTCCTCTATGGTGTGCCTCTCAAATAGCGATGGGGGAGCTGGCTCTCCTAGAAGGCCATGGGATTATATTCACAGGTCACTTTTGCTGATAATATATGGCTCTTGTGCTGGGCATTTGCCATTTGAGGCAAAAGGGTAGTGAAGCCACAATGGTTCCAGGATGCTCAGGATAAAAGGAAAGTGGGAGTGTTGCTTTTTTAAAGTTAGAGGGCAAGGGCCAGCAAGATGGCTCTACAGGTCAAGGTACTTTCATCCAAAGCCTGCCAACCTAAGTTCCAACTCTGGGGACCCATTTAGTGCAAGGAGAGAACTGACTCCTATAGTTGTCCTCTGACCTCCACAAACACTGTTACACACACACACACACACTAAATTAACAAATGTGAGAAAGAGAGAGAGAGAGCACTCACAAGTGAGCAAGGTCTGAAACCTGTCAAGCACCTTTCAGCCATTGCTTTGGGATGGCCATTGGTGAAACATGAGTCAAGAAGGAACTATCTCCTGGTCTGTGTTACTGGGGGCCATCACAGCTTCTGAGACAATAGAGGGCTTTTATTGTGCTGGTACAGGACTCTGTTCAGCCTAGTGACAGCTGGCACCGTCAGCATAGTATCTCATGTTCTGCCCAGCTGATCATAGGTGCAGGTGGGGTATAGCCCTGGATGTTGAAGAGGGCACTCTAGGCTCCACCTGTGGCTGATTTGAATCTCTCTCTCTCTCTCTCTCTCTCTCTCTCTCTCTCTCTCTCTCTCTCTCTCTCTTGAGACAGGGTCTAACAATGTAGCCTGGGCTGGCCTGGAACTCACTATGTACACTATGTAGACCAAGCTAGTCTTGATCTCACAGAGATCCGCCTGCCTCTGCTTCCCAAGTGCTGGGACTAATGGCATGTGCCACTCCCACCTGGCTGTTTTTATTTTTATTTTTTAAAGGCTAGGTCTCATATACCCCAGACTAGCCTCCAAGTTTCTGTGTAGCAAAGGGTGGCATTGAATATTTTTTTTTTTTTAGTTATTTTATTTTGTGTGTGTCTGTGTGCTTGGTACCTGCAGTAGAAAAGGGTGTTTCTGATCTCTGGAACTGGAGTTCCAGATGGTTAGGAGCCACCCACCACATGAGTTCTGGAAACCAAACCAAACCGGTCTTCAGGAAGATCAGCCAGTGCTCTTAACTCCTGAGCCATCTCTCTAGTCCCAGCTTTTACCTTGTGATTGCCTTGCTACTTTCCTAGTGTTGGGATTATAGACCTGGAGTGCCCTTTTAAATTAATCCTTAAAAAAAAAGTCCCAGGATTTTGCAAAAAAAAAAAAAAAAAAAAAAAAACATGCCAGGATATCCTGTGTGCCCTCCCTCTGCCTGCCTAGTGTAGCATATCTGCCATGTGACCAGACTGTCACCTGGATGGTCAGAGTGCACCCCCACGACAGGAAAGCATTGCTCTACCAGGAAGATTTCCTCCTTTTTCTGGTTTAAAGAGAAATGGTTTATAGAATGTCAGGAGGGCTGTCTGTCTCACATGGAAGGACCCAGCTTCTCTGCACTAGTACCTTTAGAGCACCTGGATTTGCTTTTCCTGTGAGTATGTCACTACAGCAGCAGAGCTAACTTTTCTACCCCATGACATCTGTCATCCAGATCACTGCTATTGACACTTTGGCCACCTCGTCCATCCTGCTTCCTGGGTGAGTCTTCTGCCAGTTCTCAGCCACTCTCCTTGTCCTCGGATGTTCCTGAAGGCAGTGCCACTTGTGTTGCCTTTGATATGTGACCTATACTTGAGCTTCTCTACTGAGACTGTGTCTTCAGGGCACTCAGCCTCCCTTGGGCTCCTTAGAAGACGGCCCTGTCTGGTCAGAGAAGGCAATTTTGAAAGCCAGTTATTGCTCCGCCTGCCCACTTGGTGAAGCAGATCACAGACATGAATTTGACCTCTTCCTATATCACCAACACCTCCTATGGGTCTGGACAGGGTGGTGTACAGTCCTGAGGGACTATCATGACTCCATTGTCTCCCCACCAGTGAGCCTAAGCCTCATAGCCAGCCAGCATTGTCCAGAATGCTGTTGTCTGTCAAGCATTCTGACACCCTTTAATTTAACTATGTGGACCTTCATACCAAGTCAGTGAGACATCTGCTCTCTCCTCACATTAGGAGAGGGAGGTGAAGCAGCTTGCTGGGTTATCAGCTGGTATGAAATAGAGCTGGGATTGCAACTAGCCATGCCAGTAACCTCTTGTCCCCTGTGGTATCGTCAACAGTGGCTGCTGCTGACCTGCTGTGTCTTCTTGCAGGGGAGCTTGGGCCAGAATGGGAGACACCAGAGACATCTGCCCTCACCTGGACTCCATAGGGGAGGTGACCAAAGAGGATTTGCTGCTTAAGTCTAAGGTAGAGGAACAATCCTCAGGACCTGGGGCCCAGCCTTGGGCTGTCATTTGCTTGGGGGACCTTTGTGAAGCAGGACAATATTACCCTGCCCCAGCTCTGCAAAGCCTTCTGTGTGTAATGGCCCTGCTGGCATCTGCTTGGGAGTGTTCTTCCAAGCGCTGGATCCTGCTGCCATTAACCAACTCCCCTGAGAGTCACTAATGGCTCCATCCATTTCCGCTAGCTGGATACACAGCTTTCATAAGTCAGGGATGAGCATTCAAAAGTGGTTATCATTTCTCCTAGCACTCTGGGCAATTGCAGAACTTATGAGCCACACCATAACCTCCCACCTGTTCTTACACATGGAGCCCCTACTTTGCTTGACAAGATGAGTTTGCACAGGAAAATGAGTTCCCTCCAAGTGACCAGTAGTCATTGTCTTCTGGTTGTTGAAGTTAAGTTCTGTAAAAGCCTGCATGGACTGTGAGGGTAGCTTTCCATACTAGAATGCAAGCAAGTCCCTGGGTTGTCAGGTGTGGTGGTGCACACTGTTAACCCAGCACCTGGGAAACATAGGCAGGAGTTACAGGCCAGGACCAGCTTCATAGTAAGACCTTGTCTCAAAACAAAAGAAGTGAATAGAACAAAAGGTTTTCTTCAAAGGAAGGAGAGTTAGAGGAACCAGATTATAAGAGGAAGAAGAGGAGTGGGAGAGGATTGGCTGGGGCTGGCAGAAAGCTGTCTTCAGCATCCCTGGATATTCAGAAAGTTCCAGAATAAGACCAGTAGTGAGCTGGGTGGTGGCGCATGCCTTTAATCCCAGCGCTCAGGAGGCAGAGGCAGGAGGATCTCTGTGAGTTTGAGACCATCCTGGTCTACAGAGTTCCGGGATAGCCTCTAAAGCCACAAAGAAACCCTGTCTCAAAGAAAAAAAAAAAAAAAAAAAAAAAAAGACCAGTAGTGTTTAGAAAGCCTATGAAGGACAAGGATGGAGGGAGGAGCTGACAGTGAATCCAGGGACTGCTCAGGCAGACTCCTAGATTGGATGTTGCTAATGAAAGCTGTGAGGCTGCCTTCCAGGCAGAGCAGGAGCCACTCCACTCAGAGCCAACTTCACAGAAGAACTCAAGGAGGATCTGAGGATCTGGAGATCACTGTGAGGAGTCTGCTAAACTGTTTAAGGTTTAACTGGTTTGATTTGAAATACCTTTACAAACATGTGGTTTAAAAAACTCTCTCAGGTGAAAGTGCCCAGAGGCCCCTGTGTAGGTAGTAGGTTGAGGAAGACCTCTGAAGCCAAGGCCTTTGGGATGAGTGAGTGGCAGCTGATGAAGAGGATGCCCTGTGCTTCATCCCCTTAGCCACTTACACCTCACTCTTCTCCCTCCCTCAGGGAACCTGCCAGTCATGTGGTGTTGCTGGACCTAATCTATGGGCCTGCCTCCAGGTAAAGAATATGAACTCTGGGCTGGGAGTACCTAGCCCTGGTGGGTACTACTGCAGGTTCAGGTTCCAAGGATAGTCCTGGGATGACTACTTAGACAGCCTCGAAGAGTGACAGAAGAAAACATCAAGCTGGAGAAGACTGGGCCAAGTATCCTGTCTCCATGAACTCTGCCTGTGTGGAGTCTTGGTTGGGGCCTGAGCTTCCTAGCAAGTCTTCACTTCCCTGTGTAGTCACAACGTCTGAGGGCCCTCTAGTGGGGACAGGGTAGAATAACCAGACAGATGGTGCCATGGGCTTAGCATAGCATGCAGTCCCTCACCAGCATCCAGAGAGTTCCTTAGTGCTGTGATTGCTGTCATCAGAAAGAGTGGAAGTGGGCAGATGTGATGACACAGCCCGGTCTACATAGCAAATTTCAGGATAGCCTGAGCTACATGGACTCTGTCTCAAAGAAAAAAGAGAATGAAAGTAGATGTATCAAGATGTGCCTTTTCTCAGGGGTATAGACTTACAAGTAATTTTCATTTTTCTCTGTACTGCAAATAATATTCAAATTTTCTATAAATATGTGACATATTTTATAATCATGCACAAAAATGTTATTTAAAATTTTAAGGTCAGGTGGTGATGGCTCACACCTTTGATTCCAGCACTTGGGAGACAGAGGCAGGTGGATCTCTGTGAGTTCCAGGCCAGCCTGATATACAGAGTGAGTTCCAGGACAGCCTCCAAAGCCACAGAGAAACCCTGTCTCAAAAAAATAAAAAAAAATTTTTTTCTTTTCTCTGTATTGCTTTGGAGCTTATCCTGGATCTAGCTCTGTAGACCAGGCTGGACTCAAACTCATAGAGATCCACCTGCCTCTGTTTCCCAAGTGCTGGGATTAAAGGCATGCACCACCACCGCCCTACTTTTTTTCTTTTTAAAACTCCATGTATTGTGGTGCACATCTTTAATTTCACTGCTCAGGAGACAAAGGCAGGAAGATTTCTGTGATTTGAAGGCCTGGTCTCCTTAGTGAATTCTAGGATAGTCAGGACTACATAGAGAGAACCTGTTTGTTTGTTTGTTTGTTTTAAAAACAAATACCTTTTTTTGGAGACAGGGTTTCTCTGTGTAGCCCTGATTGTCCTGGAACTCCCAGGCTGGGCTTGAACTCATAGAAATCCACCTCTGTCTACTTCCTTCTGCTTCCTGAAGGGACTAAAGGTATGTGCCACCATGCTCAGTAAAAAAAAAAAAAAAAAAAGACTAAAACCTCTAGCAAGCTGGGTGTGATGATGCAAACTATAATACTAGTCTGTGAGAGTCAGAAGAAGGAAGATCGTCAGATTTGTACTCAACCATCTACATAGCCATCCTGGGTTACCTGGCATACCTTGGCTTAAAGAGTAAATCACCAGCAGAAACAAAACAATGATGTAAAGTGATAAAAACACCAAGTCAGTCTTTGTACAAGTTACAGGACCCCAGAGGTACCCTGACCTGTCACTCAGAATGAGGAGAATTTTAGTACACCAGGAGTCCATGAAATAGCCAGAAGGGCTCACAGAGACATGCTACTATTTTATGGGAACCCCAGGTCCTTCAGGAGACAGATGTGGGAGCCTAATACAGGAATGGTTGTGCTTTGACCATGGCTTTATGGTCACAGCCAAAGGTCATTCCTGGATGTCTGTCCCTGATACCAGGCACTCCTGAAGAATGGGGACTGTGGTGACCCCTGTCTTCCAAACTGGGGTAAAGGCCCATGATGGAGACTCTGAAGCTGGGTTTGGGGGAAGGCAGATCTTAGAGAGACAAATGTGAGACCAAAGGCAGGGGTCAGAGGTGCGCAGGCCCGATTATGGGATAGTGGGTTAGTGTTGGGCACCAGCTGCTGCCACCATGTATTTTGAACACCCACTGCTCATTCAGTGTTCCTTGTTCCTGGCCCCAGAAGTAAAGGGACAGGCCCTGGCCTCAGCATCTGGGTAGTGCCTCTACCTCACTCGGTGCAGATGACTGCTCTCATCTTTGGTTGCATAAGCATTTGTTATTTTGGGGTGGGAGCCCCTCAGTCACATGTTGGATACCTCCAAGTCACACTGCCTTGGGGTAGTTAGGGCTTACTGTACTGACCTTGTCTCTTCTGTGGGTTCCAGTCCACTCTCACTGCCTCTCTCCCCAGGTCACCTGCCCCTATGTTGGCTGTGGAGAGTCCTTTGCTGACCATAGCACCATTCACGCGCAGGTGGGTGTGGGTGTGGGGAAGCCTAGGCCACGGCTCTTGCTGCCCTGGCCTTGAAAGCAGAACAGTCATGGGTATAACACAGTTGCTGCAGGGCTGCTAAAAGGAAAGCTGGCACAGCCTCCCACACTAGCCCTGTCTGATGATGGCATCCCTGGCGGAGTATGAGCTAGCCTCAGCTCCTGGACACTGACCAGGCTGCCTCTTCCTGAGGACGAGGAGCTTGCTGGGTCAGGCACTTGCTCAGCCAAGTTGTCTTCAGCCTTATTTAGGATCTTACCCTCCAGGTAAAAAAGCACAACCTGACTGTGAACCTGACCACGCTCCGGCTGTGGTGTTATGCCTGTGAGCGTGAAGTCTTCCTGGAAGAGCGCCTGGCAGTCCACTTGTCCAGCTCCTCAGCCAAGCTCTCAGAGCAGGTAGGGGCTGGTTATTGGCAACAATGTCCAGATGGAGCAATGTGACCTGAGCCAGGGAGTCCAGAGGAAGTATGTGACAAGGAGCTCTTGTCAGCAAGTGCTCACTGAGTCCAGTTGTGTCAGGGCCCATGTAGGGCTGTGAGGACACAGATGAGCAGGAGCAGGGAGGATTGGGTAGGTGCATGTGTCTGTTCATGGCTATGGGAGGGTTCAGCAAAGTCACAAGTAGTCCCTGTCAGTCAGTCCCATACCTAAAGTATATCCTGAGGAACTTGAGAGAAGTTACTGGGTGGTTTTTCCTTGTTCCTCTCCACACCCAATGTCTTCTAAAGGAAACAGTAGTTCTTACAAATTAAACACACATCTGGGAATTCCCAGAGTAAGGTCCCCAGTCTCCCCTCTCACACGATATCCTTCACTTTGTTGGGCTCACTCGGGGCCAGCTAGATGCTGGGGGGCTGCACATTTCCCTTGGGAGGAGGTGAGTATATTCAGGTCCCCCTCTTCATTCCAGTTTCCTCTTTCTGGTCTTTAACACAGGACTCCCCACCACCCTCCCACCCTCTGAGAGCTGTCCCCATTGCTGTGGCTGATGAAGGAGAGTCTGAGTCTGAGGATGATGACCTGAAACCTCGAGGTAATAGCCAACAGCAGGGAGCTCTTGGGCCAGGCTGGGCATGGAACACACAAGGGGCTTGTCTGTGCTGGCTCCAACTGCTATGGTGCAGTGGGCAGGGTAGCAGAAACACAGAATGCGCTCATCCCTGTCTGGGCTTCTTGAAGTATTGGTCCTAGGCCAATACTTCTCCTTATCTGTGTGGTTTGGAGCTTGAGCTGAATAGAGTAGCATACCCAGCCCTGCTTAGGTACTCTAGCAGCAGCTGTACTGACTTCTGGGAGCTCCCCGGGGTGGAATACAGTTATGCTGTAGTAGGGCCTGGGGTGGAGAGAACTCAAGGGAAGAGGCTTGTGAGGGCCTTTCTGGACAGGGTTCTCAATCCTTCTCTATGTTGTTTTTAGGCCTCACGGGCATGAAGAACCTAGGGAACTCCTGTTACATGAATGCTGCTCTGCAGGCCTTGTCCAATTGGTAAGTTGTCCTCTCCCAAGGAAAAACTCTACTCATTGCTGTGCACATTGGCCATAGACGTGGGATAAGGCACCCCTAAAACCAGTCTCGTGCCAGCCCCCACATCCTAGGGGAGGAGGAGGCGTGACAGGCACAGGAGCACTCAGCACCCCAGTTGGGGCAGGGTACAGCTCATTTGCCTAGGATGCATGAGTACCTGGCTTCCACCCTCACACTGTGCATGTGGCCTGTCTGCAAGAGAGTACGTTCATCGTATTGTAGTCTTGTGGGGAGTGTAGGCCAGCATTTACTGTAAGGTGCAGAACCTGACAGGTAGAAAGAGAGGTGCAGTACAGCTGTTTCGTGGGGTTCACTACACAGTTGTGATTGAGAGTATGGGTGTTCATTGTTTCATACACACACACAAACACAGCTGAATAGTAATATTAGAGCAAACCAGCAGCCTTCCCATTTTCCTATGTATAGTTGTGTGTTAACAGCTAACATACACACAAAAAGGAGGGGAAAAGGGAACAGATATGAAGACCTAGAAGAGTCTGGAAGGACAGCCCCCAAGGTTCACAGTGGCTGTCTCATGGCACAATGATCAATTGACATTGTTTGATGTGTGTGTGTGTGTGTGTGTGTGTGTGTGCGCGCGCGCGCGCACGCGTGTGCATGAGCGCATGCTCTCACAGATGTGATTATGTGGTTTCCTGCAGTGCAATAACTTTTAAAACATGTAGAAAGTGGAATTGAGGAGGCACCCTTCACCTGAGAAGTCCTGCAGTGTAGGCAGCTCCACTGCTGTTTATTCACAGGGTCCCAGCCTCAGGACCTGTTGCAGGGAGCCCACATCTGGCTCAGGAGAGAGGGTTGTTTGTTTCTTGTAATGGGCAAGGCTTCCTGGCTTTCGATCCTAGAGGCCCACTGTCAGCAGTTTCTCCCCAGGCCCTTCTCCTGTAGATAGTCACATTCTCATGAGGTCTTTCCCTTCATGCACATGTCTGATGTTGCTCTGTAAGGACAAAGCTCCTCTGTAAGGACACCAGTGAGACTGGCCTGGGGCCTGCCCCAGCACCCTGTCTCTTAAAGATCCTGTCTCTTGTAGAGTCACATACTGAGACATGAGAGGTTAGGACTTTAGCTTGAATGTGGGGGTGAGGTTGATATAGATGGGTCCTTCTAGTCATCTGCAGGGAGAGTTCTGGGTGTGGAGGCCTCATCTTACATGGCCATTTTGGCCTTTTGTTGCTCAATTTGCTCCTTTAAAAAGATATTTATTGTGAGTGTGTATGTGTGATCATGGGCAACCTTAGGAGTTGGCTGCTTCCTTTGACCATTTAGATTCCAGGGATTGAACTCAGGTCACCAGACTCAGTGACAGGCACCTTTACAGCCATCTCTCCAGCCTTCACCTAGTTCCTTCTAAATAACACCGTGTTCCTGCCATTTCTTTTCTGTCCTGGCTCTCCACCCTCAACCCAGCCCCCCTCTCACCCAGTTCTTCCTGGAGTGTGGTGGCCTGGTACGCACAGACAAGAAGCCAGCCTTGTGCAAAAGTTACCAGAAATTGATCTCTGAGGTCTGGCATAAGAAACGGTGAGTGTGAGTGTGACCTTGGCTAGATGTTGGGGCAGTAGTGCTTATGTCTTCTTGGTGGGGCACACCCTCTGGATTCTTCCATAACACATGGGTGCTCACAGCAAGCCTGCACCTCATAGCTAATCTAGCTCTGCCTGAAGAATGGGGAGGCAGAGGTACAGAGCTCTTATTCTTATCCCTAGCCACAGAGCTTGTGACCATGGAGCTAGGGTCTGAACTGACATCAAGTCTGGGTGACAGCTGTTTTGACAAATGTCTGTGCTGAGACCTGCAGACCATCTTGCCAGTGCCAGGTCTCAGTTGAGGCTATAGGTAGGGGTGGGGTACAGAGTGTTGGGTGCTAGCCAGGCTGGCTTGTGGCAGAGTGAAGTGAATCTAATGATAAGAAGCGTGGCTGGGCAAGTGGAAGGTGAGGCAGATGCTTACAAACCCTCACTAAGTTCCCTCTCTCTGTCTCTGCTTCACATCTTGGCCCAAACCTTCACGTTGCTTGCTTTGGCCCTCTGGGCTTTCTCACCCTTTCCTGAAGGCCCCTCCTGTCAGCTGCTTGCCATCCTCCCTTGGCAAGCCTGCTTACTAAGAGTCCGTAATTCACATGGCATGGCTGACTATCCCTCTCCCTTCTGTCCCTTTTCCCAGCAGCTACAAAGGTTTATAGCATGCCTGCCCTGTTTTTTTTCTCTCAAAGTTTAGCATCATTATCCTCAAGCTTCCAAAATAAAGCAAACAAAAAGAACAAGTATAAAAATAAAAATAAAGTAAGGAGTGCTTAAACAGGTCCATAGGCCCACACTAGGCGTGAATTAAGAAACAGTGAGCCAGGAGTTTGGTGGTGCACACCTTTAATCCTAGCACTTGGAAGGCAGAAACAGGTTGATCTCTGAGTTCCAGGCCAGCCTGGTCTACAGAGTGAGTTCCAGAACATGCTTCAAAGCTACAGAGAAACCCTGTCTTGGAAAAAAAGAAAAAGAAAAGAAACTGCATTGTTCCATGGATCAGAGGTCAAGTTGATGTTGGGGTCCCTGGGTGTACTTTAGCCTGCTCTTCTAGGGACACCACTAGAGTCTTGATGTGTCCTCTTGGGTGGGGACACTTTGGTGATAGTGTTTTGTTGTACTTTTGTGTAGTTTTAAGTTTCTCTGCAGTGGATCCTGTGGGCTTGTTTCCTGGCCAGCGGGGCCAGTGGGGTGGTGGGAACAGCCCCTGTGGGGTCTGATCTGCCTTGCCCTCTTGCCTCTCATGGCACAGCTTAAGGCTGGCCACCTGTGCTAGCAGGTTTGGTCTCCCCACAGGCCAAGCTATGTGGTCCCCACCAGCCTGTCCCATGGGATCAAGTTGGTCAACCCGATGTTCCGAGGCTATGCCCAGCAGGTAAGCTGTCTAACTGCTTGGAACAGTGGCGCAGCCAGAACAGACCTCGAAGCAGGCAGAAAGGCGAGGCATCTAGTGTCAGAGCCCTTTTTACTCACAAGGACATGAGGTCTCCCAGTAACTTGCTGTCCTTTGGCACCACTTTACAGACAAGGAAACAGGTGTAGGGATCAAGTCACCCATGCCAGCCACAGCACATAAGTAGTGGAGAAGGCACCCAGGCACCTGCCTGCAGCATTCCTGCCCCTCAGCCTCCTTAGAGTTTTTCCTTATTCATTTTTGTTTATTTGTGTGTGTATGTGTGTGTGTGTGTGCGTGTATGTTGCATGTACACGTATGGAGGACAGAGGTTGATGTTGAATGTACTTCGTTGATCACTCTCCACCTTATTGCTCTGAGACGGCATCACTTAACAGCCTGGAACTCACAATTAGGCTAGACTTACTGACCTGTACCACTGTACCCCAATTTTTATGTGGGTATGGAGACCAGACTGGAGTCCATAGCCTCACACTGCAAGCACTCTGCATATAGAGCCCTACTATATGTAGGAAGGGGAGATCTGTTTGTTTTGTTTCCGGTTTTTTGTTTGTATGTTTAAGGTTCTTGTTATGTAAGCCTGGGTATCCTGGAACTCACTATGTAGACCAGATTGGTCTTGAACTCACAGAGAATCACCTGCCCGTACCTCTTGAGTGCTACTGTGATCATAGATCACAGGTATATGCCTGGCAAGAAAAACTGTACCTTTGAGACCAACTATAACATCCTGTTTAGAAAATCACAAGCCAAGCATGGTGATACATACCTTTGGTTTCAACGCTCTGGAAGGCAGAGGCAGGTGGAGCTTTTATTCTAGACAGAGCTGTGCTGCCCTCAGCCTGTGTGGACACCATCTGGTATACTTGGCTGCTGTGTGACGTCCATCTGGGCCCCAACAGAAGCTGCTTTCCCTGGTTCTTATATTTCTACAGACATTTTTGTGTCTAAAGTCAGGCCCAGCTGGAGGCCTATTTTCAGGGACATAGGAGATTTTGTGCTTCTGTATTCATTGAGAGCTTGGCAAGGGGCACACAGAACTTATACTTTTTTTGTTTTGTTTTTTCAGACAGGGTTTCTCTGTATCCTGTAGATTATACTGGCCTGGAACTCACAGAGATCCACCTGCCTCTGCCCCCCAAGTGCTGGGATTAAAGATGTGCATTACCACCACCTGGCCAGAAATTTTGTACTTTTTGAAAAGAGAGAGAGAGAGAGAGAGAGAGAGAGAGAGAGAGAGAGAGAGAGAGAGAGAGAGAGAGAGAGAGTGTGTGTGTGTGTATATGTGTGTGTGTGTGTGTGTATGTGTGTGTGTGTACGTACACATGTGCTACACTTGCACCTCAGGGACCATCCTTGTGAACACCACCCACCTCCTTTGACACAGTGTCTCTTACTGGTGTGGAACTCAGTGATGAATAGCTTGAGCCGGGCTGACCAGTGAGCCCCGGGGATCTGTTTTTCTGTGCCTCCACAGTGCTGGAACTCCAAGTGCATGCCACTGCATCTGTTTTTGTTTTTAGTGTGGATTCTTGTTCTTGAACTCAGGTCTTATGCTCGGCATGCCAAGCAGTGTACTGAGTGAGCCCTACCCCTGATCTTGTAAAAGGAAGGAGCAGTGAGTGGTTGCTGAAGATTTGTTCTCATTCTTTCCCCTGCCTTCCTGATGGACAGGTCCCACTGACCTTTCCAGGGACTTCATCAAGGCAAAGCCTCAGTTGTCTCTGGATGCTTATGAACCTTCTTCCCTCGTGTGGTTCAGGAGTAGTTCAGGGGTTGTCAGGCTGCTGCTAGGCTTGGAGCCCATGTCTTCCAATGCCCTCAGCCCTTGAGGTCACCTGCCATCACCACCTCAGTAGGGTAGCTCTGCCAGCAGGCCACCTCCCAGTTTTCTACAGGGCTGGAATAGATACTGGGTCCTAAAAATGACACCATCCTTCTGGGGGGGGGGGAGTGACTTGATCTGTGTCCTGCCCATGTGAGCCAGGAGAGTGGAGGAAGTCTGCTTCCAGGACCTCTCCTCCTGCCCCTGTGTCACACACATGGTAGCAACCTGTGGGGAAGCAGTAAGATGCAGTGGTGAGAAGGGACCAGCTTGGCTGCCTGGCCTGTTGGGTAGCACTATTCAGTGCAGTGTTCTTGACAGGTCTGGCTTGCAGTGTCCTATACTTTCACATTTCCTGGGTCTCTGACACCCTGCTGACCTCTGCTCAGGGAGTGAGGAGATTTCAATGGCTGGATGTGGCTGCTCATCTCTCTTCCCACATTGTGCAGAAGCAGAGTCAAGTTGGTTCTGTGGTTCACACCCAGGTCCCCTGGCTCTTTGTATGCTGTGTGACCTGGGAAGAGTCCTGTAGTCTTTTTTGAGCCTTGGTTGGGAGGGGGCCAGTGCAGAACTATGGTGAAGACTGCCATAGGGGGCTAAGTAAGCCACATGTCTGCATGGGTGCCTGCCAGGACCTGCTGGAGGCGGCTGGCAGCCTTGTTGGCAGAAACATCAGCGCCCATGGTGGCTTTTCTATCCCTGGAAAGCCCTGGTGACATGGACTTGGTTGCAGGACACCCAGGAGTTCCTACGCTGCCTGATGGACCAGCTTCATGAGGAGCTTAAGGAGCCCATGGTAGCCACTATGACAGCACTCACTGATGCTCGGGACTCAGACTCCAGTGACACAGATGAGAGGCGCGATGGTGATCGGAGCCCATCAGAGGACGAGTTTCTGTCCTGTGACTCAAGCAGTGACAGGGGTGAGGGTGATGGGCAGGGTCGTGGTGGAGGCAGCTCGAAGGCAGAGATGGAGCTGCTGATCCCGGATGAGGCGGGCCGAGCCATATCTGAGAAGGAGCGAATGAAGGACCGCAAGTTCTCCTGGGGCCATCAGCGCACCAACTCAGAGCAAGTGGATGAAGACGCTGATGTGGACACAGCGATGGCCTCCCTTGACAACCAACCCAGTGAGGCTCAGCCACAATCACCAAGGTCCACCAGCCCCTGCCGGACCCCAGGTATCAGTCAGCCTGGTCACTGTTGGGCCACTGGGAAGTCTTAGCTTATAAGCCCCCTGTGTCTGTTGCCCGCCTAGCACTAGCATGCAGCAAATGTGGGGAGGGGAGGCTCCGCTCCTGGGCCCTCCTAACAGGCTAGGAAGAGCTTCAGAGCCACAGCCCTGCCTAGTCATGAGTCTCAGTTGGGAACACACAGGATAGCTCTGTCCAGTGTGTTTGACGGTGATGGGGATGGACATAAAGGAAGGTATGGGGAGTAGGTATTATTCCTGGGAGGAGATGCTGGAAGGTTCTCTTGCTCTGGCCCTAGAGCTGGCATGGAGGGCACTGGCTTGGCCACCCTGGCCCAGTACTTCCTCCTTGCTGTCCCCAGAGCCAGACAATGAAGCCCACATACGCAGCTCCTCTCGCCCCTGCAGCCCTGTCCACCACCACGAGGGCCATACCAAGCTGTCCAGCAGCCCTCCTCGTGCAAGCCCTATGAGGATGGGGCCATCGTACGTGCTCAAGAAAGGTTCGGGGGCAGTGATGAGCTCAGCTGGGGATGTCATGGTGTCCAGTGTGGGGCATTTTCAACCTTGGTCCAGGCTGTGTTCTACTCACTTGAGCCTTTAAACCCTGTAGCAGCCTTGGGATGTGAGAGGGAGCCCCATTTTATAAACAGTGCTGCTACAGTGCCAAGGGGTGACTCATAGAACCAGTCATGTGATCCACAGTGAGGGCTACAGTGTGGCTGAGGAAGCCTCTTGTCTGTGCCTGTGCCTGCCATGCAGAGGAGGCTGGCCTAGTCCAGTGCTTTGTTCCCAGCCCAGGTGCCGAGTACTGGTGGCCGGAGAAGGAAGGAGCAGAGCTACCGCAGTGTCATCTCAGACGTCTTCAATGGCTCTGTCCTCAGCCTGGTGCAGTGTCTCACCTGTGACCGGGTGGGTGTCCTGGGGAGACTGGCATTGTTTGCCACCTGGGGCAGGATGGACGCTCCCTTAGCATTCCTACCCCAGGAACAGGCTGTCTGCTTCACCTGCTGGGGCAAGAAACACTGGCAGAGGTGTGCATCAGGCTGGTCTTTACCTCATAGGTGTCTACAACAGTGGAAACATTCCAGGACCTGTCATTGCCCATTCCTGGCAAGGAAGACCTAGCCAAACTCCACTCTTCCATCTACCAGAATGTACCAGCCAAGCCAGGTGCCTGTGGGGACAGCTACTCTTCCCAGGGCTGGCTGGCCTTCATCGTGGAGTACATCCGACGGTATGTCCATCCTCCTGCCAGTTGGGACTTCCAGCCTGGCCTGGCTTTCCAGAATCTACCATCAATGCAGGAACAAGCATTTATAGGGCCAGGGAGAGTCCATGGATCAGGAGAGCTGGAGGCCAAAGATGCAGATGAGTTAACTGGGTTCAGGGTCTTGGTCATTTTGGGATAGTGTTGACTACGTTTCTTGAAGACAGAGGGTAAGTGACAATGCAGAGAGTGGCCAAGCAGCAGGTAGAAGTGAGGCAGCAGCTGGGCCCCCGTGTGACCTGAAGAGTCACAGGCAACTTCCTTAGTCCTTGAGGCAGCTGGCCTAGGGGACGGGCACATAAGCTGGGCCCCTGCATAGTCTGTGGACATATAATGTCCAGCCCCAGGCCTCTAGTTCCGGCTGTATCAAGCTGCCAGTCAGGCCCAAACAGACCTCAGCCACACCCCCATACCCAGGCCATACTGCACCTATCACCTCTTTCCTGTCTATCTAGGTTCGTGGTGTCCTGTACCCCTAGCTGGTTTTGGGGGCCTGTCGTCACACTGGAAGACTGCCTGGCTGCTTTCTTTGCTGCTGATGAGCTGAAGGGTGAGTAACCTGGCTTTCAGAACAGGAGCTGCAGGGAGAGGGAGCTGCAGGGAGCCCATCCGTTGTGACTTGGCTAGCCTGCAGCCTAGAGCTAATGGCCATGGCCACTGTGCTTTCCAGACTGACCCTGTTAGATTCTACTGCCAGCCTATGAGAGGTACACACCTGCGACCCCAGCACTCCAGTGGTGCAGGCAAGAGGTCAGGGTTTAGGGTCATCCTGGGCTACGTAATGAGTTCCAGAGAAGCCTCAGCTACGTGAGACTGTTCCAAATAAACAAATGAGACAGATGTCCATCTGCTGCCCACTAGGGCAGGCTCGGACACCTGTCCTCCAAAACTGTTGCCTGTGGCTCTTAGCTGTTGCCCTGTTATTATTTTCTACCATTTTGGGGGGCACAAGGGATATTCCACTTTAGCTCCTTTTTTCTTCTTTTCTTTTCTTTTTCTCTTTTTCCTGAGACAGGGCTTCTCTGTGTAGCCCTGGCTGTCCTGGAACTCACTCTGTAGACCAGGCTGGCCTTGAACTCACAGAAGTCTGCCCGACTCTGCCTCCCGAGTGCTGAGATCAAAGGCATGAGCCACCACCACCTAGCTGACTTAATGATTAAAAATATTTTTTTTGCTTTCTTTTCCATTTGTAAAATACAAACAACATCAATTTTGCCACCATAACTATTTGTACTATTTTTTAGTTTGGATGTACAGTCCAGTAGTGTGTGTTTATTACATCACTATGCAACTACCATCACCTCCATTTCCAGAATATTTTCATCTTGCAAAACTACAACTAAATCCATTAGATGGCTCCTGTTCTCCCTTCTCCAGTTCCTGATAGCCACCAGAGTCTTTTTTTTTTTTTTTTGGTGGTGTTGGGGATTGAATTCTGAGCCTTGTGTTTGCTAGGCTTGTGCTTGACCACAGAGCCACACCCAGCCGTTCTACTTTCCCAGCAGTTGAACCTGTTCACCCTCATGGCAACATGGCTCAGAATTTTCTCCCCTTTGACTCCATTTGTGGACTTGGGCTGTGAGTACCACAGCATCTGTGGTCATCCGTGAACACCAAGGTGTGCTCCTTTAACAACTGTGTATGCTCAGGAGTATTCTTGCTACATCTGTGGGGATGACAGTTTACACCCCAACCCTGGAAGAGTCCCATGCCATTCAGGTTTCCCCATGTGTTTGCCAGCTCATTGCTGGTTTTTTTTCTGAATGGTTGCAAGCTTACTGGGCATATGGTGGTGCCACTGTGGTTGATCGGCATCCTTTAATGATTAGTGATACTGAGCACCTTAAAAATATTTGCATGGGAGTGAAAGGGACTGGTGAGATGGCCCAGCAGTCACAAGCAGTTGCTGTTCAGTTCCCAGCACCTCATGGCAGCTCACAGCTAACTCCAGTGACTCCAGTTCCAGGGTAATCAATGCCCTCTCTGTGCACGCATGGTGCCTAGACTTACATCTATTTTTTGAAACATTCCTGTTAGTGGGGATAGAATATGGTTCAGTGAGTAAAGTGTTTGCTGAGTTCAGAATCCCAACAGCCAGGTATGGTAGTGTGTGTTTATAACCCCATACTCAGGGTGGACAGAGCTAGGAGGATTCCAGGCCGTCCTGGACAGTCGGTCTGGAGGAACTGATGAACCCCAGGGGTTTGGTGGGAGACCCTGTCTGCACAGATAAAGTAGAGAGTAGAAGAGGAAGATGACCTGATAGTGAACTCTAGCTCTGCTCATGCACACACAGTGAGGGCTCAAATGTGCGCCAGCAATGGGAGGGCATACACACAAAAGTCAGTCTTTTGTCTGCTTTGATATCAGGCCATTGTGTTGTTGAGTTTTAGGAGTTCTTTATGCTTTTGTTTTTTGTTTTTTGAGACAGGGTTTCTCTGCGACTTTGGAGGCCGTCCTGGAATTTGCTCTGTAGACCAGGCTGGCCTCAAACTCACAGAGATGGCCTGCCTCTGCCTCCTGAGTGCTGGGATTAAAGGCATGCACTACCAACACCTATCAAGTTCTTTATGTTAACCCTTATCAGGTACAGAATTTGAAGGGGCTTGGGGCTTACTTGATAGAGTGCTTGCGTAGTTGCACCAGGCTCTGGGCTCAATCACCAGAATTGCACATACTGTACATCTGGAATTTTAGTCTCAGCATCTGCTTTTTTTTAGATTTTGATCGAGTACTGAAGTTTCTTTTTTTTTTTTAATTTAAAAAAAATGTTTATTTATTTTGAGGCATTATTTCTCTTCATAGCCCTGGCTATCCTGGAACTCACTCTGTAGACCAGGATGGCCTTGAACTTTTAGAGATCTGCCTGCTTTGGTCTCCTAAGTGCTGGCGTTAGAGGTGTGCACCACCACCACCCAATGAAGTTTTAAATTTTTAAAAATATTTTTATTGCACATGCAGAAGTCAGAGGACAGCTTGAGGAAGTTGGCTCTCTGCGTTCACCTTGTAAGTCTCAGGGATGAACTCGGGCCATCAAGCTCAGCTTGAGCCATCTGTCTGGCTCCAGGTTCCTTTTGTTAGCAGTGTGATACGGGGAACTTTGCACCGTGAAGGCTTGGGCTCATCATCTGCCTGCCTCCAGTGTTGCTTCCTCCATTTTTATTGGCTTTCAGTACCGCCCATATGAGAGTTTCTATGCTTCTGGGGTCAATAAACCTTTTTTTTTTTTTTTTTTTTTTTTTTTCTTTCTGGTTCTATTTCTGGAATCCTGTCACTTCCTGTCAGGTTTTTTTTTTCCCTTAAACATAATTCATATTTGCCTTTTCTGTCCCTGATTCCTATCCTTGCTGACCTCTGGCCTTTGCTCCTCTGCACTAGGTGACAACATGTACAGCTGTGAACGGTGCAAGAAGTAAGTTGTCCCTGGGGCTTGTCCCTGGCTCCCTGTTCCCAGAGGCCCCGTGCCTGAACTTTTCCCTAGGGTTCCCTCAGAGAGCCCTGTGCTAACCTCTGAGATGGCAAGGGACTGTATCCTGGTCCCTCTCCTGACCCCCTTCCCACAGGACACTGACCATGGCTCTTATGCCCTCCTCTGTAGGCTTCGGAATGGGGTGAAGTACTGTAAAGTCCTATGTCTGCCTGAGGTGAGTGGGCCATCTTGGCCTTGGGCTGGGGTGCACATGGCTAGTGTGTGTGAGTGGCCTTTGAGGCCATGTGAAGACTGACCTATCCCTACACAAGCACAGAAGACCCATGAAACCCACAGGGAGTGCTGCCGGAGAGTCCTGTTGTAGCAAGTGTCCTCAGAACCTCCCTTTGCTCTTCCCTTGGGGACTTGCTGAGATCCCCAGCTGAGCAGCATAGCTGTGGTTGGGGCAAGAGCCCCTAAACCAGTATCAGAATTCTTGGAAAGCAAACATAGCAGGTTGGGGCCAAGTCAGCTTCCTAAGAGACCAGCCCAGCTTGCTATCATCCCGTCTGCCGTCTGGTAGCCACACCATAGGCCACCGGTCCTTGTGAGGGAAGGTGGGGTCATTGGCTCCACATGGAGGTCTCTGACATTCATGATTGATTCCAAGCAAGGAGCCCTATCTGTGAGCCTCCCTGTCATCTCCCCTAGATGGCTAGGGTGACTGGCACCTGTCCTCTCCTCACAGATTCTGTGTGTCCACCTGAAGCGCTTCCGACATGAGGTAATGTACTCCTTCAAAGTCAGCAGCCATGTCTCCTTCCCCCTTGAGGGACTCGACCTACGCCCATTTCTGGCCAAGGAGTGCACATCTCAGGTCACCACCTATGACCTCCTCTCTGTCATTTGTCACCATGGCACAGCAGGCAGTGAGTATGCCCCACACTCCAACAGGCCCCTCCTTCACTGCCTATCCTGTGATCTCTATAACCTGTTGCTTGTCCACCAGGTGGGCACTATATTGCCTATTGTCAGAACGTGATCAATGGGCAGTGGTATGAATTCGATGACCAGTATGTCACTGAGGTCCATGAGACAGTGGTGCAGAACGTGGAGGCCTATGTGCTCTTCTACAGGTGGGTCTTCTGGGGAATCCCACTCAGTGTGTCTGTCTGTATCTACAGCTTCTGTAAGCTAGCTTCCCTTCCAGAGGGTCACCCACACCTCGACATGCTAAGGGGTGGCTATGCATACACCTGGGCCATGCACTGCCTGGGCCCAGGTCTACTGGTTCATACTGCACCCCTCTCCTCCATCCCAGGAAAAGCAGTGAGGAGGCCATGCGTGAACGGCAGCAGGTGGTGTCCCTGGCTGCCATGCGGGAGCCCAGCCTGCTCCGGTTCTACGTATCCCGAGAATGGCTAAACAAGTTCAACACCTTTGCAGAGCCAGGACCCATCACCAACCACACCTTCCTGTGCTCACATGGAGGTGAGCAGTCTATCCCCTGGGAGAGGTGTTGTGGTGGGGGTGGCTGGGCCCAAGCCCCGGGTCTTCCTTCCTGTGCCTCCCTTCACAGGTATCCCACCCAACAAATACCACTACATCGATGACTTGGTGGTCATCCTGCCGCAGAGCGTCTGGGAGCACTTGTATGGCCGGTAAGTGCTGGGAGCTAGTGGACTGTCCCTGTTCCCTGGGCAGAGCACAGCATAGACCCATGCCCCTGTAGAGCTGGCTATGTGGAGTCTGCCCCAGGAAGGAGGGGCCTTCCTGCCAGCTGCCAGTGGGTGGTGGGAAACAGCCCTGGCTTCAAGGCCAGGTACACTATCTCCTACTGCAGTCTCACTGCACTCGGGCCACCTAGCTCCGGGTGGCCTGAGAGGAAGCAGAGTTCTAGGCAACTTTTGCAGAGAAGCAGGCACAGAGGACCCTTGCCAGCTTTTTATGCTCAGAGTGCACTAGAGATGGCCGAGGGCGCAGTGGGGGCATCTCCCCTGCTTGATACTGGCTCACTCTCTCTCTTCCCGAGCAGGTTTGGGGGCGGCCCTGCTGTGAACCATCTGTACGTGTGCTCCATCTGTCAGGTGGAGATCGAGGCGCTGGCCAAGCGCAGGAGGGTGGAGATTGACACTTTCATCAAGGTACATTTGAGGACTAAAGCCTTGTGTAGGAAGTATTCTGTCGAGTAGTAGAGGGTAGAATGAAGAGAAGAGCCTATGCCAGCATAGGCATGGGCTTTGGTAAAATGCCAGCGTGCTCTACTTGCACCTGGCTCAGTGGTTCAGGCTGAGTGTCTCTTTACTGTGGTCGCCATCCTGTGACCCACAGGAGCACTGCTGTCCTTGGGGAATGGAGCACTCCTAGCTGAGGACTGCTGGGCTATGCACCCTCATGTGGAAGATACCTGAGACTCACAGAAAATGTGAGGACTGTGGTGCCCACCCGGCTAGGGGCTGCTGGGATAGGGTCTGCTGTGGGTGGGGCCGCCCCCTCCTCATGCTTCTTACAGCAGGACACAGGACAAGACCTCAAGCATTTAAAATAGTGGGTAGAGGTATTTAAGGCCTTTGCCTTGTGGCCACGGAGAAGTGCATTGTGGGCCTGTAGGTGTGGCTTAGCACCTATGATGTCCTAGGCATCATTTCTGCACTAACATTGGAGCTGTTAGACAGTGAAGCATGTGAGCTGATGTTATGTCTAGTAAGTGGAGCAAAAAGCATCTTCTATGTGCTAGTCCTTGAGAAAGTGCGAAAGGCATTATCTGCTGTGTGACCTGCTTGGTCAGTGCGGGAACTGGCCTTTCTTTTTTAAGATTTATTTTATGTGTTTGAATGTTTTTCCTGCATATGTATGTATGTGCACCATGTGCACGCCTGGTGTCCTTAGAAGTTAGAGAAGAGCATTGGAATTGGAATTGGGTGCTGGGAATTGAACCTGGGTCCTCTGCAAGAGCAGTGAGTGTTCTTGAGCATGTCAAGGAGTCATTGATTTTCTGCCTGGTGCATCCAGTGTTTGAGAGGCTCAGGTGCTGGGGTGGAACTTAGGCAAGTCATGAGGAACAGGGGACAGATTGACGGCCCCTGCCTCCCTGCCTCCCTCCAGCTGAACAAAGCATTCCAAGCTGAGGAGTCTCCCGGGGTCATCTACTGCATCAGCATGCACTGGTTCCGAGAGTGGGAGGCTTTCGTCAAGGGGAAGGATAGCGGTAAGTGGTGCGGCCCTTCTGGGGTAGGGTCCTCGGTGCTCTATTCCCGAGATGCAGAGAGCACGTGTTCCTCCAGGCCTAGCTGGCACTGCTGCTCTCCCTGCCACTGTGGCAGAGCTTCGTTCCTACCCTGCATCCTCTGTCCACTCTTGCTGACCCCTGGGCAGCTGCCACTCCCTCCTGCAAGGCCATGTCCTTGGGGTTCTTTTGCTTCCTTGGTAGATAGCTCTAGACCTTTAGGAAGGCTGAGGTACTTGTTTGACCCCTTGGGTTTGCAGAAATGAAGACAACCCTGTAATAAAGTGAGCTATCAGAATTCCTCAAAGTCACCGGCAAAGAGTCACAGACCTAGATCTGGGCCACCTTCACAGCTACACTCAAGCTCCCAGGCCAGGGTCTTGGGGGCCTGGTAGGTTGGCAGAGTCCATGAGTGTTATGTGCCTGCTTTTCAGAGCATGGACAGCCAGTACTGGAGAGGTTGTTGGGTCACTTCCCTCAGCCCCATCCTTTGCTGGCTAAAGTAGTCAAGTGACTGTGGTTGGGAACAGAGCACTGGGGGTCTGTCCATGGCCGGCTTCTGGCCTTGCCTTCCTCTAGAGAGCTGAGCACGTCTCTCCAGCTGCCCAAACCTCTGTCCTGTGTAAACAGTTCTCATTTCCCATAGTTGTTGAGTGTTATGTGAGATGGTAGTGGACCAAGAAAGGGCACTAGCTATTGGCTAGTTGCCACTGATGCCCATCACTAAAACATTGTTTTAAAACAATCCCACGCCCCCTAGTTCTACCCTCTTCTGGGTCCAGAGTACTGAGAGGCTGGCTTGAAATCAAGAAAGAAGGCATTGGTCTGCCAAGTGTCCTCTGTTAGCCTTGGCTCTGCCCTGAGACCAGGTTGGCTCTGGGTAATTAGCCTTGCTGAGGGATAGTGCTGCCTGGAACACTGAACCCAGCCGTGTCTATTGCAGAGCCTCCTGGGCCCATTGACAACAGCAGGATCGCTCAGGTCAAAGGCAGTGGTCAGATCCAGCTAAAGCAGGGTAAGTCCCTTAGCACCTACTTTGTATCTTCAGGCCACCAGGTTTCCATGAGGTCCTGTCCTTCCAGGAAGTCTTGCCACCTGTCTCAAAGTCCTGTTATCCAAGTCCAGGCCTTGAGGCCATGTAGGGGGGTTCCAGGTGCTTGGCCTGTGTGCAGGTTGTCCAGGCCCCCACCACAAGCTGCCTCTTGTACCTCCTGCTAGCCTGGTTGACTCTTATGTCATCTGACCCTGGTAAACAAGCAACACTGGCCTGAGACATGACCCCTGGGCCCTTACAAGAAAGACATTTCTATGTGCAGCAGCTTTTGGGAGGGCCTGTGGTTATTCTCCCTCCCTTCTGGGGCACCATCCTGTCCTCATCCCCAGGAGCCCCCACTAATCATGCTTCTCCTGTTCCACAGGGGCTGACTATGGGCAGATTTCTGAGGAGACCTGGACCTATCTAAACAGCCTATATGGGGGTGGCCCTGAAATTGCCATCCGGCAGAGTATGGCCCAGGTCCCAGACCCAGAAAGCTTGCATGGAGAGCAAAAGATTGAGGCTGAGACCCGGGCTGTGTGACTTGGGCCAGGCTAAGTGGCTGTGGTTGGCCCTGCTCCCTCTCCAGACAGCCCTGCATCCCTCTGAAGGCTGTGTCCTGCTGAGTGCCCACTGTCCCTGAAGGCTGGTATTTGCCATCCCCCAGAGGACGTGACTGTGCCCTGCAGATGAGCTGCCATGTGCCTGGTACAGAGGCTAAGTGCGGCTGGTCCGTCTGCCACGAGAGATGCTGTGCTGGGAAATATATTCTCTCAGACTTCTGAGACCTCTGACTGTCGTCGCCAGGTCCCCAAACTTGTCCTCTTGCTAGCTTGGGTGCAGCTTTTCTCCAGGAGCCCCATGCTGCTCCTCAGCCTGTGCTGGTCCCTGGGATGGGGGGGCGGGTAGCCTAGGAGTGGCTGCCACCTTTTGGGTATTTTCTGCTGTGTATTTGGCCCAACACCTTAGGGACTCACAGAGGTAGACTTCCATGTACAGGGGTCAGAATGGATGTGAGGGGCTCTGTATGTGGGCTAGCAGCCCTTAATATCATGTTGGTTACCAGAGCCTCCTGGAGGTCCACGCTGCCCTGTTTGTTGTTGACTGTAGATTCGGGATTCTTGTGGTTGGAATGGAGAAAGGGCAATTTTTGTTTGTAGAGGACTTACCGCCTTGTCCTGTTGGGTGTCATTTGTCCTGTGGAGTGGCTCCTGAACCCCTGGGGGGTGGGGTTAAACAGATACCTCATGCACTAGTGCTCTGTTGGTTGCTTGCTCAACTTCCTGTGTGGCCTAGAATGACCCTGGTTCCCCCTTCCAGCACCTCCCCCAGCTTGGTGTCTAGGGCCACCTCTGGGGAGATGTGATCTGTGGCTACTCACACAGGCACTTGCCCAGAGGGTCCTGCAAGGCCACTGCACAGGAACTGGGACCTGTTGAGCCTAGAGAGGCTGTCCTGTTTCTGAGGTCCTTGAGAAATCTGGACAGGACATCTAGGGCAAGATCTTCAAAGCCAAGTCTGAGGTGGTGAGGGATCCTGGGGCCAAGTTACCTCCAGAGGGCAGTGGCCTCCAGTCTCTGCAGAAGTGGGTGCCAGGCCTGGGCATTTGGCATCCCCTAGACCTTCTTTTTCCCACTAAGGTGGCACATAGACCCATGGACAGCTGCTTCTGGGACTTGCCCTGTTGGCTGCCACATTTTGAAGTCTCTGCTGTAGAGCCCTTGGCTCATTGCACTACTGTGATGCAGTCTAGTTTGTGTTCAGAATGTCACAATAAATATGTATTCCTCCCCTGCCCCTAGCTTATACTGTGGCACTGTGGTATCTGTCTTCAGTGGTGATTAACACAAGCCCTGTGGAAGCTTTGGGGAGGAGGCTGGAACATTTGAAATACCAACTGTGTCTTTCCTTTCCTGGAACCGGCCAAACCTCAAAGGGGCCTCAGTGGGATGTGCTTAGTGGCCAGCATATCCCATGTGTTGCCACCCCTGCCTACCTCAGCAGTAGCCTGCAAAGTAGTTACAGAGCCATCAAGCCTTACCCAATACCTCAGACCTCTGGACCATAGGTGCAGCACTTGGCATCACCCCTACAGCTCTGGTCCCATTTATTTTGCTTTCTGGGGGAGAGTCTGAGAGTATGTATTGCTTTAAAAGCATAGAGTTAGGGACTCAGGGTGTAGCTCAGTGGTTAAGCATGTTGTGGAGCCCAGATTTAATCAGTCCTTCGTGGGAAAGCAGACTGGCCACTGACGTCCCATTTTACCTGAAGGTTCAGGACCAGAAGTAGTGATGGACAACTCTAGTCCAGCATTTGGAAGTCAGAGGCAGGACCAAAAAACAAGCAAAAACAAAAACAAACAAACAAAAAAACCCCCCAAAAAATGCTTGTAGGACTGGGAATGTACCTCACAGTTAGAAGAGTGTTTTATCTAACATGCATGACAACCTGCATTCTGTTCCTACCATTTAACGCAGGCATGCTGGAACCTCTTGTAGTAGAAGTTACCGATAGCAGGTAGAGGCAGGAAGATCACCTTGGCCACATCCTGAGTTGCAGGCCAGCTTGGACTACATGAGCCCTGTACCCTGTCTCATTAAGCCTCTGTTTATGAGTTACTATGTGTGGGGAGTGTTTCTAGAGATGTTTCAGCCATTGGAACCCACAGTGCACATGTGGGCGGTTTCCTATGGTGGAGGAGTTCTGTCTGGAGTTATTTTGGGGGCTTGGCAACATTCATTTCTCCTACTGCGGGAAGATAAGCTAGAAATAGACCCTTATTTACCTCAAAACACTTACGTAGTTTCCCTTGACATAAACACCTAGCTCTTAAGAGGCTCCAGTGAACCTAGATCTGGCAGGCAATGTACCCTAGCTGAGCTACACAGGAAGTTACCCGGGGGCTGGTGAGGTTGGGCTAATTTCTGGCCCTGGGTCTGATTCTCTGAGGAAGAGCCCAGGAAGGACAATGCCTCTGTAGGAGCAGGTAGCCATCCCTGCTGGCACCTGGGGTGGCTGGCACCTGGGGAGTACATGCAGGTACCTAATTGTGGTTCTGCCCACAAAGTTGCATGAGTTGTATCATGTTCCTTCCACCCCTGTTATGTTTTAAATCCAGGGCAGACACAAAACTACCCTGAGTCTTGCACTGCCTAATTTTGAACCAGAAATAAGTAGAATTTTAGCATCAGGCTTTCTGTCTCTACAACCTTGCTTGATGGAGCAGGAGAATGGGCAAAGATGTACCAATACCTGAAAAAGAACAGTCAACCTTGCGTAAGTATTCCAGAACCAATCTGGTCCTCACAGGGGGAGAGCAGATGGGGGTAGAGGTTCAGCAGGGCTCACAGCACCATTACAGGCTGCACAGACTCTCTGGTGCCATCTCTTTCTGGGGCAGTGCGTCCAGCAAGACACTGCATGCAGGACTGGAAATATCCTGCCCACCCAGTTCTAAGGACAAAGGCACATATGAGCCTTTGTTTATATTATCTTGTAGTCCTGAGATGTCCCTAGTTGATGTCACTAAAAACCTACTGGACAGAGCCAGAAGTGTTTCAGTAAGGACCTAATGGGTACTTGATGCAACCCAAGACACAAAGGGACTACTGGGTTCTGGTTGGCTACCATCCCATATTTGAACACAAGAGGAAAGGACCACAGGAACTATGGATGTGAGGACTCATCCTGAGTGATGGCAGAGCCAGAAGAGTCGACCCCCTCCAAACTTAGCCTGCCTTAATCATTCACTGAAACAGGGCTTGGCTATGTAGCTCAGGCTGGACTGGAACTCCTGAGCACTGAGGTTACAGCTATGTTCCATCATGCCCAGCTGCCATAGTCACTGTCCAGCCACCTCCTGCGTTCCCAGGACCCATAGTGCTCACCTTTGATACCAGCAATTTGTTTTTTAACTCATTTATTTTGAGGGTGGTGTGATTGGGATGCTACTGTGTACATGTGAAGGTCAGGAGATAACCTTCCAGAGTCAGCTCCCACCTCCACCACGTGGGAACCCAGGGATAAAACCCTGGGTCCAGGTCACCAGGCACAGAAGCAAGGGCTCCCACTCAGTTGCCTTCATCTGTCTAGCCAGCCCATCACCAGCAGCAGCGATTAACAGTGTGACTCGCGGGCTGCCCTGTCCTGAGGCTCTCCCAATCCTAGAATTTTACTGTAAGTAAGCATGAGGCTGACATTGGAGGTAGTGGGGGAAGATGAGGGATGCTTCCTCCATAGTTGCAGGTTAGGGATGCTAGTCCAGTTCTGCCTTCTTCTGGTAGGGGTTGCAACTTCCCTCACAAGGTGCCTGAGGCCTGGGTGTGGCCAGGGCAAGCTGGATGCTGGGGTGCCTGGGCCAGCTGGTATTTCCAGAATACTGTAGACACCCAACCCAAGGGTGTGTGGCTGTCCCAATTCTGTGAATTAGGAACTTCTCTACAACCCCAGTACCAGAGTAGGAACCACAGCCTAGTTCCTGGTTTGTAGCCATGGTGCCTGCCTTATAAGGGTGACTAACCCTAAGGCTAAGAGCACTCCCAGCCAAGGGCAGTTCTGAGGAGCCACAGAGATGTCAGGCTCTGTTCCACAAACTCCTTCCAGAGAGAACAACCAAGTCTTCAAAGCACATTCTGGAAATGGCATTCCAAAATTATCCTTTTTTTGAGCACATCTCTATTGAGAGTGATGGTTTCTTAGCCTAGACAAGCTTTGAGCTGCTTCTCCTGTGCCCAATTTCCTGAGTGCTAGGATTTCAATCAAGTGTGTGTCCCCCATATCCAGCTACCACTTCTTGTTTAGAAGTTTGGTCCTAATGTTAGCCTTCTGGTGCTGCAGATAGCGGCTTTCTTGGAAGCTACTTCCACCCACTGTGGGTGACCCCTGGGGGAGTGTGCTGACATGGTGTTAGCAGGGCCACTCTACCAATACCTGGTATGGCTGCTAATCTCTCTCAATGTGGACAACCGTTTCCCTAAGCACCCCTAAACACCCTTAGGGAATGAAGGTGTGTTCACACCTTCCCCGAGAAGACAGGGTGAAGTGTTCTAACTGTGGAACCATGACCTCCAACAATAAAGCCAGTGAGTACCAGGCATGTGGCACCCATCTCTTTTGAAGTAGGGTCTTACTATGTAGTTCTGGCTGGCCTCAAACTCACTATGTAGACCAGGTTGGCCTGGAACTCACGGAGATCCTCTTGCCTTTCTGCCTTCCTATTGGTCTGGACTCAGTATTAAGAACAGGGCTAATGGCATGCACCTCTGTAATTTCTGAAATAAGGTCTCATAGACAGCTGTCCGGTTGGTGGCTGGGGCTCACCTGCTCCGCCCCATGTTGGGGGTGCTGCTCTCACTGCTATGCCCAGCTATTTATGTGGGTGCTGGGAATTGAACTCAGGTCCTTGTTCTCACTCAGCAGGCACTTAACCCACTTAGCCATCTCCCCAGACCCAGAGTCATCTCTTCATGCAACCAGAGAACCGGGCGACTATATGCCAGAAGTTATATTTTATTTAACATTGAAAGGACTAACATTTAATTACAAGGTTGAAAGTAGCCTTCTAATGAAAACACTTTGTTTGGTTTTAATTCCACCTCAGAGACACAGGCTAGTCCAAAACCTGACAGCTGTGAAGGCCTTCCCAACAGTGCCAGGCCCTCAAGGGTAGGAATTAGTGCAGTTTGGTGGCGCGCGCGCACACACACACACACACACACACACACACACACACACACACACACACACACACACACACACACGCCATGCATGTTTTAAAAGGTGCTCAATGTCATGTTAAAAGAGGCCATTATTGGAGACATGAATCAAGAAGAAACACCAGACTACAATTTCTGGAAAATTACTGGCAGGAACAGAATTTGTTTGACTTTGTGTGAACATTCTGCTATCACTACAGGTGTCATCAGAAGGCTTTAGATGCCCCCTGTGCAATATTAGGCTGATCCCACTGGCTGAGCTGCTCAGCCTAGATGGAGGAGTCATTATAGCTTCATATTCTGCGTAGGAGGAAAAAAAATAACAGATAAATGTCAAGTTCCTTTTATTTTTGTCTCTAAGTCATTTGCAGGGCAGGTTCTTTTACAGTGAATCATTCTTGTAACAGCACACTAGCAGCTAGGGATGACAGGCAGTGGCTCCTGGGGAAGAGGGAGTGTAGAGCTCCCTGGGGAAACCTGCACCCCTCCTCCCACAACCGGTAAGATTCCACAGGATTCCCACAGCAGAACGTGCATCTCAGAGACCAAGCTGGAAGACGCTTGTCCTCCATCTTTTCTGGATGTAGGTAGTACAGGCAGTTAGAAGTGAAGGGAAAGCAGGCAGAGGCTTTAACAGTCTTGGATTGGCAGCTTATCCATTATCTTTGCGGCAAGAGTCTTTCTTGACCCAAAAGATGGGAGACACATCCTTCACCCATTACCGAGATCTGTAAAAACCACTTAGCTTCCTCATGGAGGGGACAGTGGTCAGCCCAACTTGGTGAAAATCTGAGGTTCTGGGGATAGATGCCTGGTGACCTGCTGAAGTTGGGCTGCAGGAACCCCAGTCTGATTAACTGTGTTGGGGCTGAAGCACTGACTGTCACACTTAGGTACCAGGCTTCCATTTTGTTCACTAATCCTTCCTCACGTGACTAAGGGCACACCTGCTATGGGGAACAGAAGCTGTGGTTTGTGGAACAGCTTCATAGGGGCTCCAGAGGGCAGTGTGCAGGACCCTGGGCTTGGCCTTACTTGGGAGGAGGAGGGATAGAGAAAGCCAGAAAGCTAATCCTTGCTTGTTCTCGAAACCCAAAGGCAGGCCCTTGTCCTGCTGCTCCCCACCCTGGTACCCACCCTCTGCTATGAAGTTGGCAGTGCTGTTCTGCAGGGTGATGTGCCAGCCCCAGTTTGTGGAGAATGTCTGCATTTCCACAAACTCTGGACAAAGCCCAGGCCAGACCCTGAAGAACTGCCCTTTCTGTCTCTGTGTCCCATCTCTGTGGTCTTTGTAAGACTCCCATGTCTTTGATCCTCTGACATGATGCCAAGCTACCAGCTGCCCAGAGGAGGATGCCAAGTTTTTCAAGCTTGTGCTAACGGGGTGCCCTTCACAGGGGCTCACGGCCAAGTCTTGAGTGCTTCTGTACCAGGAAGGGAGAGAGGCTGTGCGGTTCTAAGGTGCAAATGACCATCTTGGTTCTCAAGCAAATCCATCATTCAAGGAAGAAAACAGCTTCAAAAGCAAACTCCATCCATTTTACAGGGCTTCCAGGAACAAATGCAGATATGGTGGCTGCAGAGCCACCAGAGGGACCACAAGAGGCACAAGGTCTTTGGTGAGGAACACAGTAGAGTCCTCATATGCTACTTATGGGACTCGGCAGGTCCACCTCACAGTAAGGGCTAATGGGTGTGAGGCCCTCCATCACAGGGTGCCACGAACAGGCAGACAGTGCTCATAGAAGGTAGACACAGGCAAGATAACAGGGCTGGCCCACAAGCTGCAGTTGGGACTTCAATGTGGATCTTTCTAGGCCATGTAGACAGTTTAGAACCAGAGTGGGGGTGGGGTGGGCTGCCCGCCCCAGTCCCACCATAGACCCACTGGGATGAAGTATGGAAGGTGTCAGTGCTGAGATGTTGGAGGATGGGTGACCAGGAGGGGCTGAGGCAGCAGCCTCTGGAGAGAAGGATACTGTTTGCTGATGTCCCAAGAGACACATGGGAGATTGGTGGGTGCTCAGTCCACCCAATGCATGACTGGCTCTCCTTGTCTGGATTCTGGAAGTCACCCAGGAAACCAGTGGTGACTGCTGACAAAAAGGCACGGTGTGAAATGTGCAAGGACTGGCCAGGTAATCTGCAGGTGGACTGGGAGCACAGAAGGAGTAGGGACACATGGGCACAAGTCCAGCTGTCTTTGTGGTATATGTGGGTGGGGACTGGAGTGGATGGCCAACCCCTGCCAATACAATGGGCAGAGGGAATGGCAGAGCCATGGAAGCATGCTGTGAAGAGAAGGGGAGGTGGGACATGGGGGACCCAGCTTGCAGATGAGCTGGAGGATGCCCAGCCAGCCTGGGTGATGCTGGAGGCCTGTGGGGACAAGTGGGCTGGATGATGGTGGCTCCTGGGGAGGCTCACGGAGCAACTCAGGCCATGTGCACTGCCTTTAGGAACCTATAACACAAAAAGAAAGAAGAAAAGCCCCGGATTAGAGAAAATCGCAGGTGAGAGGCAGGCATTTTGCCACTGGCAAACTGCTTGCCTTGAGGGGAAGGGTAGGGATTTGAGTAACTGGTTACCAGAGTGTCTCTACCATGGAGAGCTTTTGAGGCTTTTATCTTTTGTTTTGAGACAGGCTCTCATGTAGCCCAGGGTGACTTCAGATTCTTTAAATAGCTGAAGATGACCTTGAACTCATGTCCTTCTGTTTCTATTTCCCACACTCTGGCATGACTCTTACTTCCCATCTTTAGCTGGTCCCATCTCTGGACCAAAAGAAGATCAATTTGTCCAAGATGGTGTGAGGAAGCTGAAGGGCAAATTCTCTCTCCCATCGCAACTGTAGGTCTCTGCAGTAAGGACAGACTGCTTTGGCAAGAGGGGAGTCTAAGGCTGCCATGCCTCATTGTGCAGTGAAAGCTCTTCATGCCAGAGGTGAGAGAAGACACAAGAAAAGCAGACGCTTCAAGCCCTGAGAACAAGAGGGGTAAGAAGAGGGAGCCAGAAAGAAAAAAAAAGCATTTGGCTGGAAAATTCCTCAGTACCAGAGATAAAGGAGTTAAATATTTATTACAGAGAAAAATGTTCTGGAAAAAGAGAAAAATCACTTAAAATACACAGCACTGAGAAAAATAATAACATTTATTAGCTAGGCAGATACGAGGGCACAACTGGAGGATGACAGGCAGAGATTCTTTTCTCTTAGGTGAGAATAGAAAGAAACAATCATGACAGCTGTATTTGAGCAACTTACTCAGAGCCCAGGGGGGGTACAATAAACTCAAATGCGCAGCAGCCAGCCGGGGGACCTAGCTACAGTGCAAGAGTCCAGGGGCCTCCCCAGTAGTTATAAAAACAAAAAGTGGTTAGGCAAAAGAATAACAAATAAAACAGGTAAAAGACTAAAATGACACTGTTTGAAGAATCCGTTTAGTTTTCAAATTGTAATATATACAAATATACCCTGCAGAGCAGGATTACAGACACGTTCAACAGAAAGTGAAGTGAAAAGCAACACTGCCCCAAGAGGCTCAGAGTACTCTAGTATTTTGGCAATGTTTAAGTATGTCACAGATAACCGCACACACAAAGAAAGTGCCCTGGCATTATTTTATAAAAATCCAAAAGGTGCAGCTGGGCAGTGGTGGCACACACCTTTAATCCTGGAGGCAGAAGCAGGCATCTCTGGGTTTGAGGCCAGTCTGGTCTGTTCCAGGACAGCCAGGGCTACACAGAGACCCTGTCTGGACCACCCCCCTCTCCAAAATCCAAGAGCTTCTTTGAGTTCCTGGGAGGCAGGGAGCAGCAGCTGGGCCCACACGGGTTGGAAGCAGGAAGGCAGGGTTTGGGAGAGGCTAGGCGGGAAGCTCCCAAGTGGCTGTTAATTTCAGCTATACCTTCCTGATAAGAGGAAAAAGCTACAAACTGTTTAGCTCTCACTCTATTTATTTTCTATTGTTTTGAGACAAGGTCTCACTATGTAGCTCTGGCTGGCCTGGAACTCACTCTGTAGACCAGGCTGGCCTCAAATTCACAGAGATCCACCTGCCTCTGGCTCCTGAGTGCTGGGATTACAGGTGTGCACCACCACTGCCTGGCTTTCTAGCTTCTTACATTGAGTTCTGTGTGTTTTGTGGAGGTGTGCACATGTGCCATGGTGTAGGAAAGTCAGGGGACAACTTTTGGAAGTTGGTCCTTCCCTTCAACCACATGAGTCCTATTCACCAGGCTTGGGAACAAATCCCTGTATCTGCTGAGCCACCTTCCCTTAGCCACACCTCCAGTCTCTCTTTTCTAACAGCAAACTACTGGAAGGATTTTTTTATTATTCACCACTGAGGAGATGGAAACCATAATGCATCACTCAGGGCAGTCAATGTTGGTCCCGTTCTTCTGTTAGGATGCTAAGGTTCAATTCAATAGCACACACTTAAGACTGTGATCACAAATGTATATCCAAACTGATGCTTCCCCCATCCCAACTTGCACAAACCTGAGGGAAACCCCTCCATTACACCCAGAAGGCTAATCACCTGAAAGGACCCCACAATGGTTGACTTTAAATACAGGTGACAGCAAAGTTACTCAAACGAAATACAAATTACAAAATTAATGTGCAATGAAAACAGGTGGGCTGGATCTACTTCCTATTTCTGAGACTGTACTAGACTGTGAGTTTATGGCTGCTAGGGTCTTGGGGAAGAGCATATAGCTTCTTTGTTCCATTTTTGTAACTGCTAAGAGCCAGTTACTACTTCAAAATATTACCTTTATCTCAACAATCACAAGCTGAGGTAAGGGGACAGAGTTCAAGGCTAGCCTAGGCTACAATGGAAAACACTGACTCAAAAACTCCAAGAGCCAGGCTGTCTGTAAGTAAAGCTTGCTCAATGACACCTCACAGGCCCTTGTGAAATTATTGCCAGAATCTTGAAACTGCCTCAGGATAGATGTATGGCTGTCACTTTTAGAGTCATTGTAGGGGCTGGGTTACAGCTCAGTGGTAGTGAGCTTGCCAGAATGCACATAGTCTAATCTCATCCCCAACCATATTAAAAAACAAACAAACAAAACAGTTTATAAAAATGAGCCCCTAATATAGAAGCAAAGAGCTATTTTCCTGTTTAAAAATAATTCCCAAAGTCAAAAAGAAAGAACCAGATGTGAGCTGGGTGGTGGTGGCACACACCTTTAATCACAGCATTTGGGAAGCAGAGGCAGGTGGCTCTCTGTGAGTCCAGCCTAGTGTACAGAACAAGTTCCAGGACAGCCTGTGCTACACAGAGAAACCCTGTCTCAAACAAAAACAAAAGGATCAGATGTGGACAGATGGGGCTTCTTGGTGACCCTGAGGTCATGATGAACACAATTCAGTTCTGAACCGACTTTGCATCTGACCAGTGTCACTCTCTCCCCTCCAATATCAGCAATGACTTAAAAATGCAAATTCCCACATGGCCCACATTCCTTTAAAACATGGAGACCATTTATTTTATTCTGGCTGTAGTCAGCCAGATCAAATGTACTAAGAACCCTAAAAATGATGTCTAGTAAATTCAAACTTTGGCTCTTGTAGGTGCCAGAGATTAAAAAGAAAGAAAGAAAAGTCTTTTCCTTAAAAAGGGACAAGCAGGGGCCACTGCCTACAGCAAACCTTCTGACAGAAATAGAACTGGGGATGTTGGGCATGTGGCTGCTGCACAAACCCGCCTCAACAGCTTGAAGACACCCCACCATCAGCCTAGGCCCATCAGGTGCTGCCAGAAAACTGTAATGTCAAGTCAAACTGCGCAAGAAGTACACTTTTCTGGACACCTGTTGGTTCTTTGGGACACTCAGACAATAAAAGGGTAACATGAGTGACCTCAGCAGGGTGGGCACCAAGAAAATGTTACAGTCTTTACTCAAGTGCTGGGAGATGAAGTAACAAATGTAACTCTTATTTTTTACTGAGTCTTACTCTGTAGCCCAGGCTAGCCTGAAACTGGGTGGGATTGCTCCTGACTCAGCCTCCTGAGTGCTAGGATTACGGGCATGATCCACCACCATACATCTTAAAAAAACCTACATATTTGGAATAGAAACACTGATCAGATTTCAAACGACACAGTTGTAAGCAGGCCGGTGGCAGCTCTGCACATAGTCAAGTCGGACAAGCAAACTCAGGCATGAGATGCCCCCAGTTTCCCAAGTGTCTGCATCACTTGCTCTCCTCTGCTGGCCTCTTGAAGGCCTATAACAGCCAAAGTGGTGGGAGAGACAACTCCAATGCCTTTAAAGGTTTTTGTTTTGTTTTAAGTGGGTTAAATATAAGTCTTAGCACCTTTGGCGTTTTTGTCTAAATAGACTTCGACGTAGGAGGTAGGGACATAGCCCTCCTCATCTTCATTTCTGCGAATACGAGTCCACCCATCGCCCTTGTCCTCCTCGATGACGCTCAGCACTTCTCCTTCTACCACAGATATGGTGCCTTCATTCTGACCTGAAGAAGGAAAGTGGGGTATGAGGTGCTGGGGGGGCCCTCGAAATGACATACTGCAAGGTGAAGTCAGTGCAGTGTCCTCCTGGGTCCCCTGCACTGCCTGGCGGTTTTCTTCCTCCTGCGTGTCTCTAGGTTCCTTCTCCTGGCTGTGGACCCTTCCTTAGATCCCCTGAGGACCCACACACACACACACACACACACACTTCCCCACAGGCCTTGGTGAACCTCTGCCCCTCTGGTCCACTCCTCTCAGGGTTTCTCCTGGGCAGGGCGGGGTAGGGTCCTCCCTCAGCTTCGGCAGCACCTTCTAGCAGGGCCCTCGTCTCTTTCCACCTTCTGGCATTTTCTGAAGTGGTTCTGCTTTTCCTGCTGGCTCAGGGCGGTCCCCTCTTGGTGTCCCTAGCCCCTGGAAACAGCTCAGGAGGTCTGGATTCACCAGCACACTCCTACTGTTCTTTCCCCAGGGCACCTCTGAGGACCCAAGGATGAGCTACTGGGCTAGCCTTGGCTCTCCTCCTCTCTGCTCAGCTCTGTCAGTCACAACACAGTTGTGTCTTCCCCTTAGCCAACGCCCCCAGACAGTTCTCTCTCTTCATACATATATTTTATGTGCACTGGTGTTTTGCCATCGATGTTGGGTCCTCGAACTGGAGTTACAGACAGTTGTGAGCCACCATGTTGGTGCTAGGAATTGAACTTGGGTCCTCTGGAAGAGCAGTCAGTGATCTTAACTGCTGAGCCATCTCTCCAGCCCTTTTTTCTTTTTCTTTTTGGTGACAACTCTCTGATGTCATTTAAAAGTAAACCACACCTCTAGACCAGCTTTGGGAGTGTGCAATGGTTCTCTTTGTCAGCTTGACTCAACTTAAAGCCACCCGGGAAGAGGTCAGTGAGGATCTGTACAGCAGACTGGACTGTGGGCCTATCTATGGGAGGTTGTTGTTTCATTTTTGTTTTTTTCCTCCAAGACAGGGTTTCTCTGTGTAGCCCTAGCTATTCTGGAACTCACTCTGTAGACCAGGCTGGCCTCGAGCTCACAGAGATCCACCTGCCTCTGCTTCCCAAGTGCTGGGACTGAAGGTGTGCCAAACACCACTGGGCCTGTGGGAGTCTGTCTTAACCACCACAACTGATGTGGGAAGGCCTACCCTGAAAATGGGTGGCACCTGGAAGTTCGACTTTGTGTAAGGGTAGAAGCTGGCTTAGCATGTGCCTTCATCTCCTGGCTGTGGGTGTGACCAGCTGTGTCAAGTTTCCGTCTTGGGTCCCTGAAATGATGACGGGGACCTGGAACTGTGAGCTAGCGTAAACCCTGTCTCCTCTGAGCTGCTCACTGCCTGGGCGTCTCGTCACAGCACATGGTTTAGGAGCTGTCAACAGGGTCACTGTGTGTGTCTGTGTTGAGAGTGGGGTGACATCACCTGGTACATGGATCCCAAAGGCTCTGAGAATCCTGTGTCAAATCACTTGTCCTAGAGCTTCCACTTCTCTCAGAGCACTCTCTGCAACTTTCTGGGCAGCATCATGTCCAGGCACACAGGGTAGAGGCGCAGCACTGATGGCCCACCCCATTTCCTGGCTGACCCCACCCAGGGACAATGACGTTCCTGTCAGCAGCTTAAAACCATCAGCACCTCCTCAATGTGGGTCAAGGAAAAGCTAACACTCCTTTTTCTCAGCCAGGTACACTACTTTCCTTCTGTGTTATGTGTGTTTGTGAAAAAGAGAGATTGCAGTGTGTAGATTGCGTGTGTGAGTGTATGTTTGTGTGTGTGTTTGTATGTGGATGAGGTGTGTGTTTGTGTGTGAGTGTGTATGTAAGTATGTGTGTGTGTGTGTGTGTGTGAATGTACAGTGTATGGCGTGGGGAGAGGCTGTGATGTCAGGTTGGTTATTATTTTTCCATCTTGTTTATTTAAAAATTCTTTTACTGGGGCTGGAGAGATGGCTCAGTAGTTAAGAGCACTGGCTGTTCTTGCAGAGGACTGTGATTTGGCTCCCAGCACCCACATGGTGGCTCACAACCATCTGTACCTCCAGTTGCAGAGGATCTGATGCCCTCTTCTGGCTTCCACAGGCACCAGGCACTAACATGGTTCAGACACACATGTAGGCAAAATACCCTTCACATAAAATAAATCAATAATTTTTCTATGGTTTTAACATATATATGAGAGAGGGAGAGAGAAAGGGAGGGAAGTGGAGGGTGGAAGGGAGGGAGGGAGAGAGAGAAGGAGAGAGTGTTTTGATCCCCAGGAGAGCAGGGTCAGACGTACCTTCAAATGTGTAGAGGGCCTTGCAAGTCCCGATGGCAGGAAGTGGCTCCTCATCATCAAATTCATCATCGAAATCTGTGGCCAGCACCTTGAGCTCGCTCTCCTGGCTTTGCTCTTCTGTGTAACTACCATCCGGGCTGCTCAAGAGAGGAAGATACACGGCAACTATAGCGACCAACCTGGAGATATGTAGGGCTGCCCCCACCACCAAGGAGTGAGGCCACCTCAGAGCACCAGCCCAGACTGGAGGGTAAATTGAGCTGTTTTCATGTGGTAAGAATCAGAAGTGATGGGAACAGACACTCTTGCCGGATGTTCATGTGAGAGTCCAGAATTTAGAAGTAATTACAAAGCAAGACTGCCCCTCTGCTGAGGCAGGGTCTCACAGGTACTGTACCTCTCCCGGTCCTGGGCGCAGTTAGTGACTGTCTGGTGTGTCTGACCGTCATACATTCCACTCTGCCGGCGAGCCTGATCACTCCGTGCTGGGAGTCTGCCTTCCACCTCAGCCAGCCAGGCCTAGAAGCAAAATCCACAGAAGACTTGGACCTGGGCTAGCCTAGGCTCACTCATGAGCTGTCAGGCCTTAACTCAGGACTAGACAGTCACTGATGTATGAAGGCTTGGCCGATGTCTCAGACCATCATGCAATGGCTGGCTATACATGTGGATTCTTTGGAAACTGCTTCTTTCTCCTGCAAAGCTGGGGAAGTGGTAGGGAGGCCCTTGTCCACCAAATTTACCAGTCACCCCCACATGGTGGAAAGCAGGCACCGCTGGGCCACACTCTTGGGCAGCCATGTAATCACAGGTAAATTACTCTATACTTCATCTGACTAAATAAATCCCAGGGCTCTGAGGTCACCCTGGGAAACCCCATGGCCTGCCCAGAGGCAGCTTCCCCTTCCTGCTCCTTCCTTAGCGCCTGCTCTCCATACCTCAAACTTCTGTGTCTCTAGCCGCAGTTTCTCTATGTTCTGGGTGGCTTCAGCGAGTTTGTGGTCCAAGCTGGCTGGGTCTCCCATCTGAGGGTTCTTCAGGTACACATCTTTCATTTTAGTGATGGCATCCCTGAGAAAGAACAGGAACAACATGGAGACTGAGGCCTGAGCCAGTAGAGGTTTTCTCTGACTGAAAAGCCTATTGTCCTTAACAAAACCCCATGGGATGTCACAGGCCTCCATCACCCCTTACCAATATTTCTCTGGAATGTTAAAAGTGGTTGTTAATATCCATTACCCTGCTGTCGTTGGTGACACACACTGGTGATCCTAGCATCAGGAGGCCAAGGCAGGAGGAGCTCAAACTGGAGGCTAGCCTGGGCTACCTAATGAGGTCACCCCTTCTCCTCATGGTCTCCTCTGATTAATTTCTTCAAAAGTGCACTGATTTTACTCTGTGTGTGTGTGTGTGTGTGTGTGTGTGTGTGCGCGCGCGCGCATGCAGGTCACATTGGGTGTCTTCATCTAGCTCTAGTCTACCTACTCCTTTCTTTTAAAACAAAGTATCCATTTATTTGTGTGTGAAAGTGCATAGGTTAGCATGCCTGTGTGAGGCCACAGAGACAGTCATGTGTCTCCTTCACTCTCCACCTGTCCCTTTGAGGCAAGTTCCAGAGATCCTGTGGACAGCCCACCTTGGAGCTTGGGTTAGAGGCATTTGTGGAATGTTGGACATGCTTTTTGGGGTGCTGGAATCTGAACTTTGGTTCTATGATTACACAGCTGGGGCTTAAAGGGTAGAGTCATTGTTCCAGCCACTCCTCATTTTTTGAGTCAGGGTCTCTTACCAGTTGGCCAGTGATGGGGTCACAGACCTATGCCACCGTGCCTGACTTTTACACAGGCAACTCGGTTCTCTTGCAAAGGGTCCTACTGAGCTGCTTCCCCAGCCCTAACTTTGCTGAAGTCCTTAAGGAACCACACTTTTGTGTCTGGAGGCCCTTTGTTGAACAGCATGATTTTCTCTGTTGGGCTTTCAAGACAGGGTCTCTCTTTGTGGCCCCTGGCAGTCTTAGAACTTGCCCTTAGACCAGGCTAGTCTTGAACTCAGAGATCCACTTGCCTCTGCCTCCTGAGTGCTGGGATTAAAGGCATGTCCCACCACCGCCCGGCTTTCCTTTTTTTAAAAAAAACTTATTTTTATTATTTTCAGTTATGTATGGAAGGTGTGTGCCCACATGAATGCCAGTGCCCACTGAAGTCAGAGCATCAGAGCCTCTTGGAGCTGGAGTCATTGAGTTATGAGTCACCTGGTGTGGTGCTTGTTTTTTGGAGACAGGGTCTCACTCTGTAGTGCAGGTGGGCCTCACTGGTCTGCAACCCTCCTGCCTCGGATTCCTACCACATGCCTTCTCTCTCCAGTCTGTGGTGACTGACCTCAACCTGCTGTCCCTTCTGTAATTGCATGAGGAGGTGCCTCAGTTAACTGACTTTTGCTTTTTTGTTTGTTTGAACTTAGTTTTTGTTTTGTTGTGTTTTTCAAGACAGGGTTTCTCTGTGTAGCCCTGGCTGTCCTAGAACTCATCATGTAGACCAGGTTACCCTCAAACTCAGAGATCCACCTGCCTCTGCCTCCGGAATGCTGAGATTAAAGGTGTGCACCACCATGCCCAGCTGATTTTACTTACTTTTTTAAAATTTATGTATGTGTTTGTGTGCTTGAATCTCTGAATATGCACCACTTGTGTGCAGTACTCACAGAGACCAGAAGAGGGCATCAGATCCCCTGGAACTGGAGTTAAAGGTGATTGAGAGCCACTGGGTATGCTAAGTACTGAAACCCAGTCTTCTGCAAGAACAGCAAGTGCTCTCAACAGCCGAACAATTTTTATTCCTATTGGTTTTGAGGCTCATAATCTAGCTCAGGCTGGCCTTGAACTTGTGACCCTCTGCCTCATCCTTTTCAGTGATGGGACAACAGATTTGTCCCATTACGTATAGCCTTTTAACCTTGGAGTATACATCAAGAGCTATGAATTTCTTTCCACAACCATAGCTTTAATGATTTTTTTGTTTTGTTTTTTAAATACACTCTCAAAACAAATGCCACAATTTCAGGATACTACATTAATACATAAGATTTCCATGTTTTGTTTGTTTTGTTTTTTAAGACATGGTTTTTCAGCCAGACAATAGTGGTGCACACCTTAATTCCAGCTCTCAGGAGGCATAGGACGATGGTTTTCTATGAATTTGAGGCCATTCTGGTCTACAGAGCTAGCTCCGGGACAGGCTCCAAACCTATATAGGTGAGAGAGAGAAAGAGAGAGAAAGAGAGAGAGAGAGACAGAGAGAGGGGGGTTTCTCTGTGTAGCCTTGGCTATCCTGGAACTAGATCTGTAGACCAGGCTGGACTTGAACTCACAGAGATCTGCCTGCCTCAGCCTGCATCAAGGAAACCTAACCAATGCTAACATATAGAACTTCACCCTTGAGGTGGATTGAGAAAGTCAGGGCAGAGGGAGACCAGGAAAGCATCCTTCTGGACCAGCAGGGG
Organism: Phodopus roborovskii; assembly: GCF_943737965.1. NCBI lineage: Eukaryota > Metazoa > Chordata > Mammalia > Rodentia > Cricetidae > Phodopus > Phodopus roborovskii. Next base: position 72,018,581 of record NW_026126418.1, read on the forward strand.
CTGATACTGGAGGGCAAGCAGTTGGAGGATGGCTGTGTATCGTATGACTGTAATATCCAGAAAGAGTTCACCTTGAACCTTGCGCCTGCATCTTGGCATAATTGAGCTGTCCCTTTACCAACTTGCTCAGTAATACAACAGAGATAAGATGATCTGCTACAAACACCTACACCCTATGCCTCAACAGCTGCCAGAAGTGCAGTCACACAACATTTGTGCTCCAAGGCTGAGTGGGTCTGAGGTGGCCTATCCAGCCCATGACCCTGGGACCCCAATAATCTTCCTACTACTGACTGGAGCAGAAAAACAAAAACACACCCATTCACTCAGGACAAAAGGGAAATATGGAAGCAAAGTGCATTTTGTTCTCCAGACTTGAAATACAACATCTACAGATAAACCCAGCACACAATGAGAAAACAGACAAAAACACCTGCCAAAATAATGCCTCTATCCATTTTAGAGGCCGAAGAGAAGACACTGCATTTAAGAAGAACTGATTTATTGTGAGGAGTGAAGTTTGGTTCCCAACACCAGTATCTTGTAGCTCACAAATGACTATAATTCCAGTTCCAAGAGTTCTGACAACCTCTTCTGCCCTTTTAGGACACACACACACACACACACACACACACACAATTTTCAGATTTTCTCTTTCCAAACTGAGCCTGAGTTGTTTGACCGGGTACAGTGACCCATCCTACCTTTGATCCGTCTCCTTTTGGATCTCTTTATTGAGATCATCAACTTTCTGTTGCAGCTTTTTCCTTCTCTGCTCAGGGGGGAGATTGCTGAAGTCTTCTGGTGTCGCACCCTGCAGACACAAGCATAAATGAGAGGCCAGAAAGTCTTGAGGTTCCTGGGTGGGAGGCAAACCAAGCCTACAGGCCTGCAGAGGCTTCCCACAACCAGCTATGCTTCCCCACCACACCAGCTGAGATGTGAAAACCAAACACATGCAAATGTCAGAAGTCCTGCCAACCACTGCCTGCCATCTACAAGCGTCAGAGCAGCACAGGAAAGGCCAGAGCACCCGTGCTCCAGGGAGAGGCTGAGGAAACAGGTGTGGAAATGGGTTGACTCGGAAGGTAGTCCATAGACAAACTTAGAGACTACTCCATTTGCATCTCCTCTTTTCACCTCTACTCTTCCCTTAATTGAAGCATTCCTTCCCGTCTCCCCTCTCAAGGCTGAGGTGGAGTTCCCATCCTGTGAAATGACATGCAGGCTATCACTTTCCGTTGAGAAAAAAAATGTGAACGAAAATATGATAAAAACCATGTCATCCCCATCCAGTGTTACTGGTCCTTCACTGACTTTGGGACCCCAAAATTACTTCCCAGTGTACAAAACCAACCTCCTCTGCTTTTACTGTCAGGGATATGTTTTAATGCCACCCCCCTTTCTTTCTGCAGGGCTGAACCTGGGGCCTATGTCTACTAGACAAACATTTCCCACTGGGCTACAGTCTCAGACTCACTCCTGCCTTGGATTTCCAGGTACTGGGACTATAGGTGTGAACCACCACATCTGGCTCCTGGTCCCCTTCCCCAATTTAAAAGATTTTGTTTTAAAATTGTGTGTGTGCTCGCACATGTGTTTGGTGCCAGAAGAGGGCATGAGATTTCCCCGGGGACAAGTTGTAGGTGGTTGTGAGCCACATGATGTGACTGCTGGGAACTTGGGCCCACTGCAAGAACAGTACATTCTCCTAACTCCTGAGCCATCTCTCCAGTCCTCTTTCCCCCGCCTCCAGTTTTTAGCATTGGCTTAGCCTGGTACTCGCTGTGTGGACCAGTTGGCCCCCCAGGTGGAAGCAACCCTTCAGACTATGCCAGCACTGCAGATAGGAGCCACCATACCTGCTACCACACCTGCCTGGGGCCCTCTTTAGAATCCCACTGCACTCTTGCCTTTGTGTATGTGCTTTCAGAGAAGACCTCAGGAGCTGGTCTCTCTCCAAGGACCACCTCATTGCTGCAGAGCCAAGAGTTTTTCCTTAAATGAGGCTGTCTTCATAAAGAATGAAATGTATTCAATGGGCCCAGTGAAAGCCAGGAAAGTTACAAGAGAGATTTTACTTGAAAACCTCAATTCTTTTCAAACAAGGGGGCGAAAAGAAAGGGGACCCAGAGAATGTGATTCTGGAATCCACTGGAATTTGCCAAGTAGCTTACCCAGGGACTTGTGACAGAAGCTTGTAGGCCGATTATGAGGAAGATGGCTAGGCTGGCAAGTGCATGAGTCAGCAAATATTTGCCTCTTAGGTCAGGAGGAGATCAGAGCCCCTTCCCGAGACACCCTGAGTGTGTGTGATAGACGAGGGGTAGGAGGGAGGCATTTCTGTCACCAAGCCAAGCAAGGGTCTGAAGCCAAGCAGCAGCGAGTAGTTCCCCCAGTGTGACAGTGGCTGAGGAAGTTTCCCACCCCCATGCCCACTATCTGAAAACTTCAGTGTCTTCCTTTGTATTCACTCTATTCAAGCATTCAGCTTGAATTTTTATCTATTACATGATCCGTGGGAGTCGGCTCCATCTTTCAACCATGTGGGTCTCTGAAATGGAACTCAAGGTCATCAGGCTTAGAGCCAAGTACCCCTGCCCCTGACACATCTTGGTGATCCTGATACTTATTTCATGGACTGAGACTGTACACACGTACACACACACACACACAGACACATGGGTCCTTATCTCCCACTTCGTTTGAGACAGTGTCTCTAGGCTGTTTATCCACTGCATACTCTACCTCTCCACCAGGCACTGGTATTACAGACGTGCCTGCTGGGGGCCGGGCTTTTCTATAGATTCTGGGAATTTAGGCTTGGGCTTAAAATACTTTCACCTTTGGACCCATCTTCCCAGTGCTGATATTTTGGTTTTTTGTTTGTTTGTTTATAAATCTAGGATGTAACAAAATTCAATACAAGTCACTGGTCTGTGATGATGGAAACATTCTGTGGCTACAGTGTCCGGGAAAGTAGCTTCAGGAGACTGTTCTTGAACGTGGATGCTTTAGTGATGACCTGAATCTTTTGAATGCATTTAGAACAGGTGTAAGGCTTGGATGGCATCTAATCGGAAGCAACACCTGTAAGGAACACTTTGGGCTGGTGACTTGTGGCTAGCCACAGAAGAGACAGCACTGGTTCCTCATGACAAAATAACCTAACTGACCCGCACATTATCTTCAATTCATAAAGTAGCAACCTAACTGACCAGCCAGGTCCCTTTCAGTAGCTACCCTGGCTATTCAAATAGCATTGTTACTTGAAAACAAGTCACTGGAAAAGCCTCAAACCTTGGTTACTATGGAGATTCAGGTCAGCAACTTCCCATAGAAACTTAGGATCGTTAGAAAGGGCATCTCACCCAATTAGGCTTTCGAAGTTTACATTTCCTCAAACAAGGCTGACTGGTGACTCATTTTGTGGAGATGGGCTTCTTGTTTCTAGCTCTGAGTCAGTGGGGATGTCTCTGACGTGGCTGGAGTGGCCCAGTTTTCAGAATAGTGGAACCAGCCATGGAAGGCGGGCTCCGTATTCAGCCTTCCTTCATCTCAGGATGACACCTACATTGCTCCTGGGCATAAGTCCTGGGTAAAACAGACCCTCCAGCTATTTGCTTTTACAGTTAACCCATTTCCTACCTAATATTTCACATCTGTGTGCCCATTTGTGGTCCATGCACATGGGTATGCAGAGGTGTGTGTCCTCAAGGTGTCACTCCAGCAGGGTATCAGCTGTTTTCCTCTCTCTCACTCTACAGCCTTGTAAGGAGACTGGCTTTTCAGGGAGGCTGCCTGTCCAGTGTGCTCCCTCTGAAACTCACCTCTCCGCCCCTCAGTGTTGGGATGACAGGTACATACACTGCCACACCTGTTCTTTCAGATGGAGCCCTCATGCTTGTAAGGGCAGGCGCTCTTACCCACTGAGCATCTTGATAGCCCCTACCCACGTTTCACTTTTTCACTGACTTCAAAGGAATGGCATGGAAGCAACAACTTACTCCCAAGCTGGTGAAGGCTTTGTGTCCCCAACGGATACACAGCCCTCATTCATTCTTAAAGTATAGTGGGTTATGTTGGTTAGGATTTTCTTTTAATAAATTGAACAATTACTCTTGTTGTTCATGAGAGCTACACCGTAAAGGGAAAGCAAGACAGGCAGACATTAGGTAGAGAGCTTAAGCAAGGATGGGCGAGGGGCTTCCCTTTGTCCATCAGAGCATCTGTGGCCTCTGGAATCACCTTTACCCAAGGCACCCAGACAGCTGTTCAGGCCCCCAGGAGGTCTCTCTCTTCCCATTGGTCTTTCCTACCCAAAATCCAAGCCATCACTGCAGGCATGACACACACTTGAGTGTCTCCTTCAGGCTCCCAGTGTTTGTTCTTTTGTTGTTGTTGTGGTTTTTTGTTTATTTGGTTGGTTTTGTTTTATTTTGTTTTGTTTTTGAGACTGGGTCTCTCCAAATAGCCCTGGCTGGCCTGGAACTCACAGAGATCTGTTTGCCTCTGCCTCCCCAGTGTCTCCTTTAGTGGCTCCCATAAAGGAGTACCTTCCAACTATTTAAATTGGTCCAGTAGGACCCCCCCCCCATTTCTGACATTTACATTCAGATGAATATAAGCAGTTGACCAATGCTTGGCATATTCATAAGGTCCCCACGGTAAGGAAAACCAAATCATGGCAAGCATTAATTCTCTTAGTGAATAAGACAGTCACACATCCAGAGGTCAAACAGACACCAACAAAGGCGCCTGAAGGAGAAAAGAATGTGAGCAGTTAATGTTGGAGGCATAGCATCCACAACACATATCAGAAACCCGATTAGACTAAGGGCATGCATGGGGGGCATTGTGCTTACCAGCTTGAGAGAAAGCTTCACGAAAAAGTTGGAGAGGTAACAAACGGGAAGAGAGAAGAAAGAGAGAGAGAGAGAAAAAAAAACACAGGTCAGAAGAGGCCAGTCCACTGGGCATATGACATCAGCTCGCCTGACAACTTGTGAAAATGGCCAGGGCAGATCTGTACAGAAGTTCACAGGAGGGGTTGGTCGTTACAGAACTTCTTAGGTGGCTTGGGTGCCAAATCCAAGACAAGGTGTGAGAGGAGAGTCCTCACGACCCTCACTGTCACCTCTCACTGGATGCCTATAAAACCAGCTTGCTGGGGAGGGGATTTGCAATGGTACTGGGAACAGACCTTAAACTTGCTATGCACAGCCGTGATACATAATGAGCCCCAAAGGAGGAAAAGAATTGCACAGTGCTTTGTTTACCAAAGTCTCCTAGGACACCTGATGCAGATTCCGTTTAATTTTTTATTTTTGAGACAGGGTTACCCAATGTGCAGCCCTGGCTGGGGCCTCAAATTATCAAAAAGCCTTTTCCTCTACCTCCTGAGTGCTGGGGTCATAGGCACTCGACACACACTCCCACTCACATGGGTGTTCAGTTGCTTTTTTTTTTTTTTTTTAATTAAAAAAAAAATTTTTTTTTCAAGACAGGGTTTCTCTGTATAACAGCTCTGGTTGTCCTAGAACTTGCTCTGTAGACTGGGCTTGCCTCAAATTCACAGAGATCTGCCTGCCTCTGCCTCCCAAATGCTCAGATTAAAGGCATGTGCCATCAACACCGGCTAGTTTTTATTTTTTAATAATAGTTTGTTGTTTTCTTTCTTTTTAATTTTGCCAGGCATGGCACTGAGCACCTTTAATCCCAAATTGGGATGCAGAGGCAGGCGGATGTCTGTGAGTTTGAGGCCAGCCTGGTCTACAGAGTGAGTTTCAGGAAACCAGACTATACAGAGAAAACTTGTCTTGAAAAAAAAAAAACAAACTTATTTTTATTTATGTGTGTGCATATGTGTGTGTGCACACGCATGCACGCGTACACACACACACACACACACACACACACACACACACACGAGCACAGTGCATAGTGCCTGCAGGGCTGGAGTCACATGGGGTTGTAAGCTGACATATAAGTGCTGGGAATAGAATTCTGGTCCCCTACAAGAGTATCAAGTCTCTTAACCGATGTGGCATCTCTCCAGCACCCCCCTTACACTGATTGACTGTGTGTATGAATAGGCATGTGTGCATATGCCACAACATGTATGTAGATGTCACAAGCTAGGATGGAGGTGGCCAGGTGATGCAGCCTCCTACCCGCTCACCAGCACCGGTCCTGGGCCATGAGGGGGACTTCTGTGACTTGATCGTCTTCAAAATTAATTGATTGTTTTTGGGGGAGTACTGGGGTGGTGCTATGTAGCTCAGTGTGGCCTCGGGTTTCTGAGCAGTGGGCTACATATAGGTGATTTGAGGCTTGTTATTGAACTTCAAGCCTGTCCATGTGGCTACACAGCATTTGGAGAGTGACCATGAACAGGAGCTTATGTTGCTGCATTTAGGGTATGGGTAGACATGGCCTTGGCTCCGAGGGTGCTGCTGTGGGTGGGTAACCTGACTACTGTAGCGCCACAACAGCTCCGTGACTGCAGGCCTGGAGATGAAAAAGGTCCCGTGACCGCAGGAGCCCAGCCATAGGAAGAGAGCTTCAAGAACTCAAACAGAGACAAGACTCCGAGACCCTGCTGTCTGCCCAGAGAGTTCAGCATGACAGTAGGCTGCAGACACACTTGGAGGACAAATACCAGAGAAATCGCACTTGGATTTTTACTCTAGGTAGAGCAGAACTAAAATTTCTCAGTCAACTTTTATACTCTGTCACCCTCAAGATTATTTAAAGTTGATACTGCTAGCCAGGCTTGGTGGCTCACACTCAGGGAATAGAAGATCTAAACAGCTGAGTTCCAGGCCAGCCTGGACTACACAAATCCTGTCTCAAAAGAAAAATAAAAAACAAACAAAAAACAAACCAAGGTTGATACTTCTTTGTAAATAGGCAATCACTTTCTATTTAAAGAAACCCTTCCCGTGTGGAAAGAAGAGGCCCGACTGCACAGCTTTTCAAGAGTCTACATAGGCCATGGCCCTGAACTCGCTGAGCCTCCTGGAGCTTACGCACAGATTGTCCATCACGAGCCGAGCTCGTTGTCAGACAGACAACACTCACAGCGCAGAGCAAGGGACGGCCCACAAAGCACATGAGCGGACACCAGCACGTATTTCCTCACACACAATCTTGTTGCGAATTTCAAGAACCTGACTCACTATTTATTCTCTACAGCCCCCCCCTTCTTGAGATTATAATCGAAATCTCCTGGAGCCAAACTTGTAATGTCAATAGGAGGTCACCACTACAGCATAAGAACAAAGCATTAAAATTGAACATCTGTTCCAGTAGAGACTTGAATTACTAAACTCTCACACTCAGTTTTCGGAAACACCAAAACTCTCAAATCCCATTTTCTGGAGTGGGTGGTAAAAGATCACCTGGCAGAGGCAACACTGCGGTGTCTGGAATTCTTTTTTAAGCATGACTGAGTGTTTTTCAGGTTATAAGTCATAAGTCAGCCAATGAGGTCACTTCCGATTAGAAAGCAAGCCTTCTCCTAGGAGAATAAAAGCAAAGGCCTCTCACACACTGAGTGACTAGACACTGAGGGGCTACACACCCTCAGGTGACAGTTAGGGGCTCTGAGAGAAGTGGGCATCAATAAGGAGACAGAGCCAGCTCATCCATGTGTCACTGGATGATCACAGCTACTAACCTCAAGCGCAAAGAAAGGGGACAGTAAGAGCTTAAGTGAAGTCTACCGGGGTCCTCTCTGCTCCTGATTGAGTTCTGGTTCTCCATGCTCATGACCTGACTCCCTAGGGACCCACTAGCTGCAAACACAGAAGTAGGTCCCTGCGTGGTCACATTGTCATGCCCTAAATTGTCGTTCTCTGGTGAGTACACTCTGCAGCTGTGTTTTATGGGTAAATTTCTGCCATAAACTCATATCCAGGGATAACACAGATACTTCAGGTGGCAGTTGCAGGCTCTTGACAAAAAGGGGCATTCAGACAGTGAGCTCACTCAGTGGTCACTGGGGCATCGGATGTCCATTAGGGGGCCTGGGTCTTTCCATACAAGTTTGGGATAAAACAGATGTTGGATTTATACCTTAAGACCTCATTCTTGCCCCAGGGGCAGCTCTCTCAGTTGAGAATTTTGATCAGTGGGATGCAAGTGTTAAAGCTGCACCTAGGTCCCCAGTCTTGGCGCTGTCCATGGGGTTAGTGGTTTGGCTGTACTGCATGCATACAGTACAGGCGGACTTATAACATAGTCCCTAGCCTCGAAGGCATGTGTGGGTCTCCCTAGAGTCCTCTGCATGAGCTCTTTGTGATAACACAAGTCAGCAAGAGAACAAGGTAAGATATATGAAAGTAGGAACTGCACATTCATGACTCACAATACAGATTTCCAAAATGCCTCACTCTGCTTGGGTGGTATTTCCTAAGATTAACTTTAAAATATAGGAGGGATAACCTAGTTTTAGCTAGACAATTGCTTTGCACAGGCACAAAAAGAAATCTTCATTTACGACAATAGTATTATCCTTCGTAGTCAGGACATGTTCTAACCTACTTATCCATCTATCTAACCATCCATCATCTATCATCTATCTAGTATTTAGGCATCTATCTTAATCAATCAGTTACCAATTCATCAATCTATCTAACATCTATTACCTATCATCTACCTAACATCTGTCTTTCATCTATCTATCATTTACATATCTACCATCCATCCATGTATTAATTCCTGTCTCCCCAGTACCCTTTTCCTCTCACATAGCTCACACTGGCCTCAAACTCCATGTGTAATGGAGATGACCTTGAACTCCTGACCCTCCAGTTTTCACCTCCTAGGGGGCTGGGGTCACAGGTATGTGCATCCACATCCAGCTCTGAAGTTACTCTCACTACTTATCTTTTTTTTTTTTAATTCATGTAAAGGTGGGATACTAAGGTCTGGTGGTGCAGATGCTCTGTAAATACCCTCAGAAAAATATCTTACAACAGCAACAACAAAAATACTTAATCTTTTTAAATTATTCACAAATAAACTAATCTATGCTAAGAAATGTTTGCACATTGAGCCAGGTGTGGTGGTGTGTCTCAGACAAAAAAAAAAGAAGAAGAAGAAGAAGAAGAAGGAGGAGAAGAAGGAGAAGAAGAAGAAGAAGAAGAAGAAGAAGAAGAAGAAGAAGAAGAAGAAGAAGAAGAAGAAGAAGAAGAAGAAGAAAGAAATGGTTTCACACAATTTCCACACTCTGGTCAAATTCAAATCTGAAGGCTGTGAAACATGATAAATTAAAAGACATGCCATAGGGTACCGGACAGATGGTTCAGAGGTTACACAGACCAAAAAAAAAAAAAAAAAAAAAAAGAAAGAAAGAAAGAAAAAACTGAACAAAACAAAAGAACATGCCAGAGGTTACAGTTGTTCTCCCAGAATCCTCCCTGTAGCTCCTTACTCAGGGGTGGAAGCCTCAAGTTCAAGTGCAGGAGAAAGTAAAATGGAAGCAAGGACTGCATTCTGTCCACCCTGGATCTAGCACCTCCCACAACGAGGCTGCTGCATACCTGGTCTAGTTCCCCAGGCTCTGAGTTCACGATGTCTTCAAAGGCTCTCCCTTTCCTTCCTTCCTCCCCCACCCCTCCTTGCTAGGAAAAGCATCAGATCTGACCCTAAGGGCTCATCACAAGCGATGGAGGCAAAGCTGTTCCCCATGCCCCTCAATATGGAAGCTTCTAGCAGGTTCTTTGTCACTGGGAGAAGGCACTTACCATCCAGGAAAGTTTCCATAAAAGGAATTTGCTGAACATAGAGTTGAGGAATAAGAAATAAAATTCATTTTGCTGGTTTAAAAAATAGACTTCCTTTAAATCAGACTTTTTAAACTGCCTTTTCTTGTACTAACTGAACACAGACATTCTTTGATCTCTGCTGACATACTTAGGGGACACCACGAACACAGATACAGAAACCATAGATGACTAAGTAGACTGTGTGATGCATCATCATGGAACAGATATGCATATGATGGTGACTGAAAACACCTGACATTTCATCGTGAGCGTCTGACAGACAGATGCACATGCTTATAAACACGAGAGACTATGTAGTAACATGATGTAACTGACTCTGAGCCTGGCTCACCCTGGTTACATCCGTGGAAATTCTCTGATGTAGAGTGCAGTTCTAAAAGCCAGCATAATCGAGCCAAGAAGCTGCCGATTGCTCAGCCAGTCCCAACAACAGAGCTCAGCACAGCACGATCCATCGTTCACTTCTGAAGCTACTCTGCCTGCTGACAGTGGCTGTCCTGACAGTTTTAGGAAATTAAATTTTCTGATTTAATAAAAAATTATTACATTTACTTTTGCAGTGTGGGGGTAGGTATTTGAGTACCAAGGTGAGCATGTGGGGGGTCAGAGGACAATTGTGGAGCTTGGTTCTCTCCTTCCAGTATGTAGGTCCAAGAGACTCAACTTAGGTTGTCAGGGTCCTATATACACTCAACCATTTCAACAGCCCAAATTCCCAATTTTTAAATTGATATTCTAAGTAAGCCTTAAAACAAAATAGTTCCTGAGTTTTGTGTTTCCTGCTTCAATATCCACTGGCACATGAATCAATTCCAAACCTGTGCAAATTAGATGAGCATTTGTCTGAAATGCAACAACTGGTGGGTTTCCTTATCTGTTGAATTCCTGTGCTAAGAGAACCTTCATTTCATAGAATCAGCATCCTGGTCTAACCTCAGTGTGCCAGAGGTGAAGCAGGAGGATCACCACTAAGTTTAAGACCAACCTGGGCTTCGTAATGAGATCTCATTTCAAAAAAATAGAAACGGTGCTGGGGATGCGGCTCAGGTGTAGAGCACTTGCCTAGGGTTCATCCCAGCCAAGCATAAAACATGATGTGGTGTCGAAAGCAGCATGCTGAGATCAGAAGTTCCGGGCTATGTAGAGCAACCCTGTCTCAAAAATGGAAGAGAGAGGGAGGAAGGAAGGAGGGGAGGGAGGGGGAGGGGAGAGGGAGGGGGAGGGAGGAAGAAGGGGAGGGAGGAAGAGAGGGGGGAGGGAGGGAGGAGGAAGGAAAGGAGGGAGGAAGAGAGGGGGGAGGGAGGGAGGAAGAGAGGGGGGAGGGAAGGAGAGAAGGGGGAGGGAGGGAGGAAGGAAAGGAGGGAGGAAGAGAGGGGGGAGGGAGGGAGAGGAGGGGGAGGGAGGGGGGGACGAAGGAAGGAAGGAAGGAAGGAGTGTCATTGACTCTCAGCTGCTTGGAGATCCCAGGAGGAGGGCAGCTGCTACATCTGTAGGGAAACCCCACAGGTGGACCAAACAACAGAGCTGCAGGTGGGTGAAGCTCTGACCATCGGTCTACAGACTTTGTTTGAGGCAGGGTCTCACTTAACATCCCAGGCTAGTATAGAATGATGTGTAGCCCAAGCTAGCCTTAAACTTTTTCCTGCCTCAGCCTCCCAAGTGCTGGGATTCCAGGTGTGAGCCACCACAGCCAGCCCTGACGTTTATTATAAAGTCAACTGGAGAAGGCTCAGTAGACCTACCATTGAGTTTTACTTGGGAGAGCTAAGCTGGCATCTAAGTTGGATGACTTCCCCAATTCCTGTAGAGGTTTATGTGTGATTTAATCACACAATCTTAATTGTCCCAAAAACTGAATGGCTTTTTTGTTTGTTTGTCTTGAACAGAATTTCATGTAGCCCAGGATGGCTTTGAACTTCTGAAGGATAGGAAAGGTGTGCAAACAACATCACACCTGGTTTTGAACCTGAGTCTTAACAGCAATTTCATTCTAAGAGATTTTTCCCATGGGGCACCACAGACCCCCAGACTGCGTAAGCAGACTCCCTGACTTCATACCCTGGCCCCATGGTTTCTATTAGCATACTGCAAAAGCTCAGAACAGAATGGAGGAAGTCTTGATAAACATCACTGCAATTGTGCCTTGTCCCTTTGTAAAGAGATGCAGGGTTAGTGTTCCTCACAAGAATGTCTGTCCAAGGCCACAAGTGCTTCCAGACCTTATGGGGATAGCTACATAGATAGAATGAGATCCAAATCTAAACATGAAACACCTGTATGTTTTACATGCTTTTTGGTTTTGCTTTTTGTTTTGTTTTGGTAATTTATTTATTTATTTGTTTGTTTATTTGGAGACAGGATCTCTCTTCATAGCCCTGGCTGTCCTGGAATTCACTCTGTAGACGAGGCTGGCCTCAAACTCAGACATCCACCTGCCTCTGCCTCCCAAGTGCTGATTAAAAAGTGTGCACCACCACTGATTGGCTTTGCCTGTGTGGTTTTTAAACATGCCATTTGTACATGCTTCTGGCATCTGTGTTTAGTTTCTGTGGTCCTGGAGATGGAAGCTAGGCCTCATGTAAACATATACCTCTGGCCACACTCACAGCCTGGTGCTGTGTTATGGCTGTGATATCTCATGTGAGGGCAGGTATAGAATTTTCTATTCACAGTGTCATGATGGCATTCAAAACACTTTGGAATTTCAAGTTTGAATTTGGGCTGCTTCACCTGTACAGAGATCAGCCCTATTCAGTGGAGAGGTATTTTATCGCCGTCCCTTAACTTCACAAGGGAACCAGTGTGCCTGCTTGGCTTCCTCTCTGCCACAAGGCTTCGCGAGGACGGAGTGCCTGCACTGCACTCGGGTCTATAATTAGTCATCATATATTTTCTGACTCTCCAGTCATTTCCACTTCCTCATCTTCTACACTATCAGTCTAAGAGGCCACAAAGTTGGCGAGAGCAAGGAGGAAACGAATGACTTCAGTCCTCTGAAGCGGAAGTGTGGGACGCTTCCAGCACAGAGTAAAGAATAAAATGTCAGGCCTGCTGCCCTGTCCTCTCCTCCTCCTCCTGCACTGCTCCCTCCTTTCTGTCTGCCATTCTTCTGTCCTCTGGCTCTCTGGGAAAGTAGGCTCAAGCTTTCTCTCTCCAAATGTTACCAAATGTTATCGGAAAACACACTGGGTTCATTCACAGACAAAGTAAGTTATGCAGAATGAGACATGCAACACAGTGTGCAAGAGACGCAGGATCCCAGAGCGGAACTTACCCCACGCTTTAGGCTCCGGAAGCAGTGGATTTTGGGTTTGGAGGTCATGAACTCGTTGAAGCGGTGGGAGAGGGGTTCCTTTTGCTGCTTGGGAGACTGGGGGCCGTTGGGAACAGCAGAGGGTGAGGCAGAGGCAGGGGGAGGAGGGGGAGGCTGATGGGGGGATGTTAAAAGGGACATAAGCTACAAGTGAGAGATGAGCAGTGACAGTAAAAAAAAAAAAAAATCAGAAACGAGAAGACACAAAACAGAAATGAGCATCAAATCATATTCAAGATCCAAAGCAAGTAAAACACAAACCATTAATATTGATGCCACGGTGCAAAAGAAATCATGTAGGATGTGTTCCACGAAGAGGGAGTGAAAAGGAGAGGGTCAGTGAGTATGCGACAGGACAGCAAAACCTTGTGACCCAAGCTCATGCAGATGGCCACATGCAAGCTAAGGCTCTCATTAGTCATTCCAAAAGCCAGAGGGGTAAACATTTCCGCACCTAAATTAACACAGCTCGATTGGGGGGGGGGGGGGAGGCTAAATTACTGAGGATTCAAAAACAGCAGGATAGTCCTGTCCTGGGAATCTCAGACATCCAGGCTAACCTAAGGTTAATGTAGTAATGCCACCTCCATCCCATTTTAGGCCGCTGGGTTAGCGCTGTCATGCACCTACACACTACGCTATGAAATGAAAATGGAAAAATGTTTATGGAGACAGAGTTAACATGGATTCAAAACCAAGCCCAGCTGGCAAGCTTGATTAGATGGGACCATGTCCCCATGTCCCCTCGCTCCCAGCAGAGGTGCCCAGTAGTCTGGGGGGATAAGGGGTGGGTGAAAGGGTTGAGAGGTCAGTCAGTGATGTTAGAGTGGGTGACCCAGTCCAATGACAACACATCTGCAATAAGACAGAGGCCATGGCAAAGACACCACTACCAGAAAGAGACCATTGGAATCATGAAATGAACGCAGCACGCTAGCTGTTCTCTCGACCTTTCTGGAAGTACAGAGCTTAGTTCGATTAAAACCAAAACTCTGAGCTTCTGCACTTTGTCACCTCAGCCCACACAGGGTCCAAACTGCCAGTACCTTGTTTTTCTTGATGAATGGCCACAGCTTGCCTCTGGACTTGCCACCAAACTTGAGCTCTGACTTGCTGTCTTTGGAGCTGGAAAGGCTGTTTTCTGACACCGTGCGTTTCATCGGCTGTGTGTAGTCTTCGAATTCAATGTCTCCGGGAGGCTCGAACCCTGACTTGTAGGCTTCTACGACCAGCTGGGAGTCCTGCAACCACACCCATGAACCCACATCAACACCAGAGACTGATAATGAACGCAGAGGCCAAGCCAAGAAAATCCTACTGATCCTGGATTTTTTTTCTCTTAGTAGTGTGTCTACTACTAGATAGACTAATTCATAGCTTTGAATATTAATTAAATATTAATATTTAATAATACTGGGATTAAAGGTATGCCCCACTATAGCCCTGATAGACTTTTAAGGTATTGTTTTTTGTTTTTGTTTTTGTTTTGTTTTGTTTTGAGAGACCTAAAACTGATGAGAAAAACATGAAAAAAAAAAACATTTTCATCTCTAGCTTGTAAGGATGGTTTGAGCACCCCAGGCAGGCAGCTTGCCGGGGTTGGGGAGGATGCCATTCATTTTAAAGCATGAATAATTTTCTTATAAACTTGGCTGAGGTCACTGAAGGGTACTGAGAGATAACTTGTCTTAATAAAATGGGAGGTAAGAAACCTTACAATCATAATCCACACACAAACAAAAATAGAACCACAAGCCAACTCCTGCCTGGGGCTCTCTCCTACAAATATTTACCATTTTAAACATTCTGAGGCAGCAGTACACACCAGACTGATAAAACTCTACAGAGATAATTAAAAAGTGGAACAGAGGAATCTGAGTGGGGATTTTAAACAAAGGACAACTTTGCCTCCCAGGGGACTTTGGGCAACATCTGAAAATGACACTGACTGCCCCAATAACAGGATACTACCAGCATCTAGTGACAAACATCCTACCCTCTGCAGGCAGCTGAGTCACTGGTGCCCTACAGAGCTTTGTCTCTTTCAAGAAATCCACTTAATTCAGTGAAAACCCTGAGTGTGTGTGTGTGTGTGTGTGTGTGTGTGTGTGTGTGTGTGTGTGTGTGTGTGTTTAAAGAATTGGGGAACTAAATCCAAACACTGAGGGTTCATAAAAGTGCTTTCAGGTGGGGCAATGGTGGCTCACACCTTTAATCCCAGCACTCCGGAGGCAGAGGCAGGTAGATCTCTGTGAGTTCGAGGCCAGCCTGGTCTACAGAGTGAGTTACAGGACAGGCTCCAAAGCTACAGAGAAATCCTATCCTTCCCTTCCCTTCCCTCTCCTTCCCTCCCCTCCCCTCCCTCCCTCCCTCCTTCCTTCTCTGTTTTCTCCTATCTCTGCCTCCCTGGTGTTGGGATAAAAGGTGTGCACCACCACTGCCAGCCAAAACCCTGTCTTGAAAAACAAAGAAAGGCTTTCAAGTATACTAACCACACCCAAAAGGTGGCCGAGGTCCACACATGAAGTGGTGCTGGGGGGACAAGGAGAGTGAGGACAGAGCCACGAGAATCCCAGGGAATGTCTACACTTACATTTTTCTGGTCGATAGACTCCGCTGCCTTCACTATACCGTCCAGGCATTTCCCGATGATGGGTATCACCTGCCGATCCACCTCTGCATATGTCTTCATGGACTCTCCGATGCGAACGATCCGCCGTTCCTCCATCTCTTGTATTTTCTGCAAAAATCCAGACTTTGTATAAACTGGGGTGATACTGCTACCTTGCAATTACTGCAGGGGAACACACTGGAGTCTGAATGACTGTGGGTTTATTGTAGCATCACAGATCAGCCAGCTGTGGTGAGCTCTTCCAACAACAGCACTGCAATTTCAGTTGTACCCCTGTGATGTGTAACATCGATTTCAATTGGCAGGACCTACAACCACTGAGTATGGGTGTGTCTATAAAGGGTTTTCTTGATTAGTTTGAGGTGAGATGAACTCCTCTAAGTGTGGGGGTCATCATTCATTGTGCTGGGGGTTCCAGACTGAAAGAAAAAAAAAAAAAAAAAAAAAAGCAAATCCACAAGACACCTCAGCAGGTGTATGTTCCTGCCTCTAAGCTCAATAACCTGAATTCAACCCTGGAACCAGCTTAGCGATGAGAAAGCAGAGTGTCCTCTGACCACTGTGCCAGGAGCATATAACCACCCATAACCGCACAACAAATAAATACATAAGCAAATGCAAGACAATTTTTTATTTGTAGGAGAGGGGGCTGGAGCGATACATAGCTCACTGGTTAAGAGCATTGGCCATTCTTCCAGAGGACCAGGGTTTGATCCCCAGCACCCACAGGGGAGCTCACAACCCTTTATAACCCCAGTCCCAGGGGAATCTGATGCCCTCTTCTGGCTCCTGCAGGTACTGCATGAATGTGGCTCACAGACATGCATGCAGATAAAACACTCAGACATACAAAATGAAAATAGAGGAAATTGAAAACAAAGGAGAAAGCAAGCTGAATGCTAGCATTCATCATCCCTTGCTTCCCAACTGCTGACCGGCCACCTCCAGCCTTGCTGCCATGATGCTCTGTATCCTCAACTGTGAGCCAATAAACCCTTCCTTTCTGAAGCTGGCCTTGTGAGAGAATTTTATCACGGGGCTTTATGATATTATTTATTATCTTGTGGTTTTGAGGCAGGGTTCCATGCAGCCCAGGCTAGCCTTGACTTCTGACATCCTTCCTCTACTTTCCAAGTGCTAGGGCTACATTAGAGAAACATGCCCCACACCCAACCCAGCTGTATTACCAACCATCCTCAGCAAAGCCATGTCCCTTCATGTTCCATCTTTTACCAAAACCTTTTGGTAACTCTCTCAGCATAACCCAGGCTGAGCTAGAGCTCTGCCCTCTATGGCCTAGAGGTTCATTGGTGGCAAGGGACACCAAGAACCCAACAGACCCAACTAGGGCAGTTACTTCAATCAGTTACTTTGGCTTTTCGACATTTGGAATGTAAAACATACATAAATGATTCCACAAGTGTACCCTAGCATTCTGGAGGCTAAAGCAGGAGGATCACTAGTTTAAGGCCAGCCTGGGCTACATAGCAAGACTCTGTCTCAAAAACAAACAAAAACCAGACACAATTCTCCAAACATGAAAATATGTGAGTTTGTGTGTGTGTGTGTGTGTATGTGTGTGTGTGTTTGTGTGGTTTTCTACATTCCTTACTTGACTGACTGTCACTGGAGATGGAAGGGCAGACTTAGGTGTGACAAACCAGTGCTCCACAGTGAGCTTCACCTGGAGTCTCTCGTAACATTTTTGACTACTTAAGGCAGCCAAAGAAATGATCCAGGTGCTTGGAGAGATGGCTCAGTTGGTAAAGTGTTTGCCACAGAATCACAAGGACCTGAGTCTAACCCCCACCTGTCATGTAAAAGTGCCAGGGTCAGATGGGGTGGGTACAACAGTAAGCCTGGTGCCATAGAAACAGACAGTGGATCTCCAGATCTGGTTGCTGACCAGCCCAGACACACACAGAAAGAAGTTCCAGAAAAATGAGAGAGTCTGCCTCTGAAAACTAAGGTGGCTGGGTGTGGTAGCCACACCTTTAATCCCAGCACTTAGGAGGCACAGGCAGGGGGATCTACATAGTGAGTTCAAAGGCAGCTAGGAGTCCATAGTGAGACTGTCTCAAATAAATAAATATTGCACATACATGCGCACGCACACACCACATACATATACACATATACACACATACACAGACCCTACATAAATATATACATATACATACACATAAACCACATACACACATATACATATACACACACAATACACACACCACATATATACCATACATAAACCACTCACACACACACACACACACACACACACACACACACACACACACATTTTAAAAAGAAGAGAAAGAACAATTCAAAGGAACAATACTTGTTTGTTCAGATCCTACCACTCTGAATGCTGCTTTGTCTCCTAAAGCTAAGCTGGCATTTCTTGTAGCCAGAGTGTCCTTTAAAAAGGAAGCAGTCACCTAAGAGGCACAGTTGTAAGATGTCACCCTGCAAAAAACCCAGGACGTCTACACAGGCACCTTATGAACCCCAAGTTAGCATTGTGTTTCATTCTTATTGCTGGCCATTGCTTCATCTACATGCTAGTCAAAAACTCGGTGAGGGCTGAGACATGGCTCATTAGGTAAGGGGCTTGCTGTGCAAGCATGAGGTCCTGAGTTTGATCCACACAACCTATGTCAAAGCTGGGTATGATGGAATGTACCTGTAAGCCCTGTGCTGGGGTAACAAACAGGAGAAACCATGGGGGTTGCTGGCTTATTTACTGTTTTATGTGTATGTGTGTGAGAGAGAGAGTTTATATAAGCCATGTGTGTGCAGATGTCCACAGAGGTACCCCAGGAGGCCAAAAGAGGAGGGCACAATACCCTGGAGGCGGAGTTCTAGGCAATGTGGGTTCCCCGAACCACACTCCAATCTCCCACAAGAGCAGTGAGCATTTTTAACTACAGAGCCATCTCTGCAGCCTGTCACTGAGAGACCCAGGATCAAATAAAAGCACTATCTTCTCTGCAGAGGTCCTGGATTCAATTCCCAGCACCCACATGGCCACTCACAATCATCTGGGACTCTAGTTCCAGGGACGCAAGGCCTTCTTCCGATCTTCAGGGGCACTAGGCAATCATGTGGTGTACAGATACAAATCCAAGCTGATCTCTGGCCTCCACACACATACATGCACATCCACTCTTAACAAATGACTTAGTGGACATCTGGGAAGCCAGATATGGTGGTGCACACTTGTGAGGTCAGGACTCAGGAGGCCAGGACAGGATGACTGTCAGTGACTTCCAGGCCAGCCTGTGCTACACAGTGAGGCCTTGTCATATCAGAAGCAACCTGTCTCCACAAGCTGTGAGTACCATGGAGCACTTACCTGGAAGATGTTGGGGATGTGGGTATGGTAGTATTCCCATTGCTCTTGGTTGAATCTCTGCAGGATGGAAGAGTAATCTGCTTTGCTGTCCTCTGCCATTTGGTGACGCAATTGAGCTTGCTGCCGTGCCTTGGGGGCAAAAACAAGAACATCCTATTTATTTAAAAAATAAAAGCCTAATGGTCCACTAGGGCCCAAACCACTTCATACACTTCATATTAGCAGGTGCATTGAAAAATGACTTCTTAGGCAAGACATGGTGGTACTTGGGAGGCAGAGGCAGGACAGCCAGGTCTAAAATTCCAGGACAGCCAGGGATACACAGAAAGATCTTGTCTCAAAAAGAAGAAGGAGGAGAAGAAGAGAGGAGGAAGAGAAGAAGAAGAAAAAAAGAAGGAGAAGAAGTTATTTCTTCATAGTACTATGCACTGACTGGAGAACCTAGAGCCTAGCACCTGCTAGACAAGTGCTCTCCCACTGAGCCTCACCTCCAGTTTAGCAGGTGCTTAACAAACAAACTGTCTTGAATCTAAATTTTCTGTTTATTTATTAAGGCAAGGCATCACTATGTAGCCCAGGCTGGTCTTGAACTCACAGAGTTCTACCTGCCTCTGCCTCCAGAGAGCTGGGATTAAAGGTGTATGCCACCATGCCTGGCCATCTTTAAAAGAAAAGAAAAAAAAAAAACTTGGAGTTGGATAGATAGTGAGGCAGTTAAAAGCACTGGCTGCTCTTACAAAGGACTCAGGTTCAATTCCCAGCACCACATGGCAGCTCACATGCTTGCCTTAGATC
Source organism: Phodopus roborovskii (assembly GCF_943737965.1). NCBI lineage: Eukaryota > Metazoa > Chordata > Mammalia > Rodentia > Cricetidae > Phodopus > Phodopus roborovskii. The sequence continues at coordinate 72,038,470 of NW_026126418.1, forward strand.
TGAGACAATTTCTCCTCTTCCTTCTCTGCAACTCCAGTTCCAAGATATCTGGCATCCTCATACAGACATACATGTAGGCAGAACACCAATACACATTAAAAAAAATTTTTAAAAAATATTTAAAAAAGAAAAATGTTAAAACAATTTTAATTTTATGACACATGTAATAAATACTGTGGGAGATTGTGTACATGGAGGGTGGAAAACACCTTGTGGGAATCACTTCCTACTTCCATATGGTCCCTGGGGAGTGGTCTCAGGTTCTCAGGCTTGGAGGAAAGTAACTTTACTTGCTGAGCCATTTTGCTGGCCTAAGTGTGATGATTCTCTATGGTTTGTTTTGGGCTAACTCATTTATTCATTATCCCTGCATGGTCCTTGTGGGACCCTTGGAGAGTGTTTATTTGTATATTTTTTAGTATTTTATTTTATTTTTATTTTTAGGAAAGGGAGGAAAACTACATTTAAAAACTCAATCATTAGTGGGGTTTGACATCTGTATAAGGTGAATGGTGCTGGAGAGATGGCTCAGTGGTTAAAAGCACTGACTGCTCCTGCAAAGGACCAGGGTTCTGTGCACCAGGAAGCTCCCAATTGCCTATAACTCCAGTTCTAGGGCACCCAATACCATCTGTACTCCAAGGGCATCTGGACACACATGATGCACATGATTTCATACACATGCATACACATAAATAAGAACAATAGTTTTTTTTGTGTGTGAGCATGCGGGAGGGGTTGTGTGAGACATGGTTTCTCTGTGTAACAGCCCAGGCAGTCCTGTAGACCAGGCGGGCCTCAAATGCAGATATCCACCTGCCTCTGCCTCTGCCTCCTGAGTGCTGGGATTAAAGGTATGTGCCACCACCACCTGGGTAATAAATACATTTTTAAAAAGTTGAAAAGAAACAATATTTGACAAATTTAGAGTCATTTTTAGGGAGGGTATGAAACCACAGCTTGGTTCATACTAAGCACAGGTCCTCTGGCTGAGCCACATCCCTGGGCCCAGAGTCAAGTCTGCAGTTCAAACAAGGATGTCTCTACACTACTGTCACACCCCCCCAAGAGAATGTGTCTCTCTGATCCCCACCTCTCACTCAACAGCCCCTCAAAGGAGACCATCCAGTGATGTTAACACAGTCTGAGGTCTACATGAGTTAAAAAACACACCTTGCTGGAGCCTGGCTGAGGTAGCCCATCCTTTAACCCCAGCACTTGGGAAGCAAAGGCAGGTGAATCTCTGTGAGTTTGAAGTCAGCCTGGCCTACAGAGTGAGTTCTAGGACAGCCAGGGCTGTTTCACAGGAAAAAAAAAAAAAAAAAACCCTGTCTCAAAAAACAAAGAAAAGAAAGACAAGGAAGAAAGCCACACCCTGCTCATGAAGACACTTCACAATGGACCCCAGTTTCATTCCACAGAGCTAAAATCACCTGCTAAGGGTTCCCCATTCTAACACGACACATGAACTCTTTGCTTGTTTTGATTGCTTTTCTTTTGTTTAATGGCACCCATGTCATAGAAGATTAAGATCCATGAGGGACTCTGGTGGTGGTGGCCCACACCTTTAATCCCAGTGCTCGGGAGGCAGAAGCAATAGGATCTTGGCAGTCCAGGACAACCTGGTCTACACAGAGAAAACCTGTCTCCAAAACCAAAACAGCAAAGGATCCACGACCGAAGGAGGGTACGTTCACATGTAAACACAAAATGCAAATGATGCCGTTTCTGTCCACTTCCTGGCACATCTCAGGTGAGGTTCCTTTTTGTCTGTTTTGTATTTATTATTTTTTACTAATGCCTCTTATTATTCTTTAAAAATTCATACATGTATATAATGTATCTTGGTCATATAAACCCAATGTATATCAAATTCTCCCGCCCATCCCCGACTTTTAACATTTATTTATTTTGCATATGAGTGTGTGTGTATGTGTGTGTGTACACACATGGCAAGGCACACATGTGGAGGTCAGAGGACTTGTGGGAGTTGGCGCTCTCCTTTCACCATGGGGTCATCAAACTCAGGTCATCAGTCTTGGTAGCCAACACCCTTACCCACTAAGGGTTTTTTGGTTTTTCAAGACAGGGTTTCTCTGTGTAGTAGCCTTGGCTGTTCTGCAACTAATTCAGTCTGTAGTTTAGGCTGGCCTCAAACCCACAGATCCACCTGTCTCTGCCTCCCAAGTGCTGGGATTAAAGGATATGCCATCACTGCCCAGAAAGGTGTTTTCTTCTTTTTTTCTTTTTTTAAATGTATATGGCATGCCCTATGTGTGGGCTGGTGTCCAAAGGAGGCCAGAAGAAAGCACTGGATCCCTGGAGCTGGAGTTGTAGATGGCTGTGAGCCACCATATGGGTGCTCTTTAGAGTCAGTTTTGGGGAGGGTCTGGGTTATCAAACCCATAGCCTAGCTTGTGCTTAGCTCATCTCTCCAGGCCCTTCCGGTGAGCTTTTATTCTTAGGTTTCTCACCGAATCTGACCTGGTGACCTTAGTCTGGGTTCCACTTCCTCCACACATTTCACTCATGCTGGGTAGGCCAAGGGACAGTCCTTGGTGGCTTCTGTTATTTTCTTCTCTATTCATGAACAAACATCCCCCAGTATTCCCAAGTGTTTCCTTATTACTTGGGCTTTTCTGTTCTGTAAGGCATGGTGTCCTCTCAGCTAACTTGGGTGTGTTTTAGCTGCCACATTCTTTCTCTTTGCTGGCAGCCTGTCAACTCATGTCCTGGCCGTATGCTCTGCCTTCCGCCTCTGACAGTCCCCCACCAAGTACATTAACTGAGTCCCTGTGACATTCATCCCAAGCTGCCTTCAAAAATCCGCCCCCTCATAGCAGACAGCAGCGATCCTGTGAAAATAACAGCGTCCCCCTGCCTGCCTTCCATCTGCATTGCCAAGGCTCCCAACATGAGAGATCTCTAAATCCAAGCCATCACTATGGAGAATATTTTAAGAAGAGGATTCCCATGTAGACTAAAACTTCTAAAATAACTTCTGCTTCATTCATAAATCTTCCTCAGAAAGTCTCAGAGCAGGGGGAGGGGAGAGGAGCCCACTCCAGGCAACTGCAATCACATAGAGTAGTTGCCTGTTTATTTTAGAGAAATGATCCTAAAATAGAGATGAGATATCTTTTGGCAGGATATATATGTGTGAATGTTCAAACATGTGAGCGCACTTGAGAACACACACACACACACACACACACACACACACACACACACACACACACACACACCCCGCTTCCAAACAGGGTTTCTTTGTGTAATAGCCCTGGCCATCCAGAAATTTACTCTGTAGACCAGGCTGGCCTGGAACTCTCCAAGTGCATGTGCCACTACTGCTTGGCTATGTATGACTTTACTTAAAAAAAAAAAAAAAAAAAAAAAAAAAAAAAAATGAGGGAGGTAAATATTTTTACTTAATGTCTATGTGGTTTTGCCCATGTATGTCTGTGTACTGTGTTTATTCCTTATGTGGAGACCAGAAGAAGGCATCAGATCCCCTGGAGTTACATACATGTATGAGCTGCCATGCTGATGCTGGGAACTGAACCTGGGTCCTCTGCAAGTCAGAGCTCATAACCACTGAGCTGTCTCTTAGGCCCCTATGATTTCACCCCCACCACCTTTTTTTTTTTTTTTTGGAGACAGGGTTTCTCTGTGTAGCCTTGGCTGTCCTGGAACTCACTCTGTGGTCACAGGCATGCACCACCATGGCCTAGCTGACCTCACTTTTTACCAGAGTGCCCACCCACTGGCTTCTGTAGGGGAGTAAAGGCTTTGGTTTAAAAGGTCACATGGTCATTGTTAGTGGGAAACAGCACTGCATCCCAGTATTCCAACATGCTAAGGACAAGATTGCTACCCTCCATTTGGTCAGCTCGCCTCCTATTATTCCAAGGGAATGGCTAACACCTGGTTAACTCAATGTGAATTTTTTCTCTTAAGGTTCAAAACACGAAGGAGAAAATGACAGTGTGGGCCAGATCCCCCCATCACCAGGCAGGAATGCAGGGTGCACTAAGAAAGTAATTTGATATCTTCTGAGGAATGGGCCAGGTTTGCTCACCAGCCTCTACATTCATTCCTTTCTTCATGACTGAGTATGGCTTCTGAGGTCCTAACAAACGGGTAGATACAGGCTGGTTCCATTGATATTTGACCTGAGCATGTAAGTGATGTGATTTCACACTACAAGGTTGCTTTTAAGGGAGGATTTACTATGTCAACCAGGCTGGCCTTGAACTCAGAGAGATCTGCCTGCCTCTGCTTTCTGACTACTGGATTTAAGGTGTTTGTCACCACATTTGGCCAGTTGCTTGGCTTTTGAAGTAAACAGGAAAGGTGACATGTACATGGGCACCTCGTGAGATGACTACAAATCAAAAAGGTCATTTTGAGCAGCTGTCCTCTTCTGTTAGAGGAAACAACAGAGTCATTGTCCAATCATGTGATGTGTGATGAAAAGTACATTGTGAGAACCAGCTCAGTGGCTGGATGGGGAGAAGTCCCAAGCACTTCTCAAAGCCAGCTTGTACCAAACAAGGCCAGCCACGGATCTGATCCTCCTTAGCTTTGAGTCCCTGTGAAGCTATTATATATACCTGAGGAGTGGTTCAGCACAAGGGCTCAGCTAGCCTCAGCCAGCAGAAAAGGCTTGATTCTTTTTCATGACACTGCCTGAAAGCACATCACACAAACACTTCAAAAGCTGACACCCTAGATCTAGTCCAGCATCTCACTAAAGAAGGGAGAGAACCAATACCTGTGGGTTATCCTCTGCCCTCCATGCCTAAGAGCAGCACGTGTGTGCATGCGCACGCACACGCACGCGCGCGCGCGCGCGCGCACACACACACACACACACACACACACACACACACACACACGGGCAGGCATGCACACAATTTTTTTTTAAAGAGGTAAATGCTTTGAACCACGACGACTAGTTAAACAGGTTTCTTCAGCTTTGGGCTCCATTTGCAGTGCATTCTGGGACAACAGAGGGCCCACCTGACTTTCCACCATTTCACTCAGCTAAGACCACAAGTGGGAGGCTGTGCGGTCTTCCATGTGGCTTTAGTAAAGTCAGGTTGAGAAAGTGGCTTAGCTGACATTCAACCTGATCTGGCAGTCTTGAAGATGGTGAAAAGCCCATCAAACCTCTGTTTACAGCCCAGGCCTTGGCTTTCCACTGCTTCATGATGGCCCTGAGTGATGGTGCCTCAGCTGCTTCTTGTCACCCTTCCTTCCCATGGTACCTGTGATGCCCAGCTTGTTTTGTTTTGAGACAGGGTGTTAGGAATAAAAGTGAGCTGAGCATTGGTAGTGGTGACACACAGCTTTTATCCCAGCACTCAGGAGGCAGAGACTAGTGGATCTGAGTTCCAGGACAGCCAGAAACCCTGCCTCAGGAAAAACACAACACAACAAAACAAATAAAGAAACAAAAGTGAAACTATTTTGCATAACTTAAAAATCATTTTGTGTGACCTGGAATACACCTGTAAGGTAAGGGCCAAGCAAGAGCTGTCAGACCTTCCCGGCCTCCATTAGTGCCATCCTCCCAGCCTGCCACAGCTGAAGGACTTTGCGTTGAACGTGGGTTGGCTCTGTAAGCTTCCGAAGTGCTCTCACCAGAGAAAAGGACACAGTGGAACCCTGTAGCAGCACTTTCTGCCTTCAGCTATTGCCTGCTTGGTGACATTATAAAGAAGGTTTGTGTGAATAAATCCAGCATATTGAAAGACAAATCTTGTGTGGACATCCTAATTGCCCAGCGCCTCACAGCCCAGTGGCCGGGCTCTCAGCACAAGGGATCACTGTGCTGAGAGTCACTGACTAAGTTGGCCAGGAACTCGCTATATAGATCAAGCTGGCCTGGAACTCACACAGACTTGACTGCCTCTGCCTTTTTAATTCTGGAATTAAAGCTTGTGCCACCGTGCTAGGCACTGGTATTATTGTTGTTGTTATTTTGTTTTTTGAGGCAGGGTTTCTCTGTGTATCCTTGACTGTCCTGGAACTCCCTCTATAGACCAGGCTGTCCTCAAACTCAGAACTCAGCCTACCTACGGGATTGAAGGTGTGTGCCACCATTGCCCAGCTGCTGTTATTAATTGTAACCTGGGGTCTGACCTCTCAAATCTGTACATCACTGCTTCTTAAGCTTTAACTACGTAACTCAGCAGAGCTCACATCTTTTGGAAAGTCATTTTTTTCTTTCCCATAGTCAAAAAGGCACAGGCTGTAGCAGCTGCTCATCAGTTAAGAACAGTTTCCCAGCTATCCCTAACTCCAGTTCTAGAGGATCTGATGCTCTCTTCTGGCTTCCATGGTCTACACCCATGTAGGCAAAACACTCAAACACATGAAATGAAATGGAAAAAAAATCCTTTTTTTAAAATTATAAAAACCTATCTTTTATTACCAAAAGCCTTTTGGGGGGTTGGGAATAGCAATGAAGAACATCTCAGGAGTCCCAGCATTCTGCACAGCACTGCATTCTCCAGAGAGCGGCTTCACTGTGCTCCCCTGAACACTATCCAGGAACTCCTAGGCTGTGCTTTACACATTGGAGACAAGGAGGCTCGCTCTACCTTCGTTCCCCCACTTCAGTGAGGATGGCACCGTGCCTCGGACAGCACCATGGTGCATCCACACAGGCTGCTGAGAATCTGCAAGGCCTGGCAGCCTGTCCCAGCTCCTGGTACTAGCAGATGGGCCTGATCTCCCTGCAGGGAAGGCACTGAGGGAACCCAGCAGGGCCTCTGGGTTCTGGCCCCTCCTCAAACTCTTCCAGGCCAAGAGAAAGGTAAACTCAGGAATTTAACAGTCTGGGTTAATTAGCCTTTCTCCACCCTGCATTCTTTTTCTTGGGATGATCAAAATAACAAGAAAAAATCCGTGCTGAAAATAATTTAAGTTTACAGTTTTTTTTTTCTTATCTGAGCTAGCCTAAAACTCCCTATGTAGCCTAAAGTGGCCTCACACCCACAGTAATCCTCCAGTCTCAGTCTCCTGAGTGCTGGGAATGCAGACCCATGTCCAACATCAAACTTAAGTTTGTGTAGTTTATAAGCAGAACATTCCTGCTCACCCCACCTACCAAGAGCCTGCCTAAGTGTTGGGTGTGGCCAGGAAAGAGAATAGAACACACAGGCCACCAGATAGTAATAGTATAATAGGATATTAATAGCACAGCATAGTATTACCTATTTTCTAGGCACTTTTACATCAAAAGATACAAACCTACAGAGGTAAGCAATAACATGAGACTTCTCCAGATTGCCGACGTGCAGGGGCAGCTAGTCAAAATTACTAGCCCAGCCTCTGGCCCGAAATCAACTTTACATCTGTGAACACATCCTAGTGAAACCATTTTATGGATTTGCTTGCTTATGTATCTATTTTTCATTCTTGAGACAGACTTCCCTGAAGGCTAGGCTGGCCTCCCATTCCTTGTGTAGCTAAGGATGACCCTGAAAGGCCCTCCTGACTCCACTTTCCATAAGCTGGGACTGCTAGCTTATACCCCCAGTACTGTCTTATGCAACCCAGAGCCATGCTGACTGGGAGGCATGTAAGGGCTCAATTGGATTTCCAGCCCGGAAATCTTTTTAAATGTTCATAAGCGGGATCCTGCAATATAGGCATAGAGTGGTACACACCTACAACCACAGCATTTGGAAGGCTAAGACTGTGAGACTGTGTCTCAAAAACAAAATAAAACAACAAGTAAATAACAAATACAAACAGACAATAAGAAAAGAGCTAACTTGTGCTTTGGCATTGTTCACAGTTAATAATGTGAAAAGGTAACTGGAAACTAGGGCTGGGGTGTGGCTCAGTACCTGCCTAGCACGCTCAAGGCATTGGGTTCAGTCCCCATACCAATAAATAGACAGATCGATGGAACCCAAGGACCTGTATTTCGGTTGTTAACCCTTGAAAGACAGATGTACAACCTGGTTAAATAATAATAATATAGGCCAGGTGTGGTGGCACACACTTTTAATCCCAGCACCCAGGAGGCAGAAGAAGGCGGATCTCTGTGAGTTCCAGGCCAGCCTAGAACAGCGAGATCTAGGGCATCTTGGGCTACACAGAGAAACTCTGTCTCAAAATAGAAATACTAATAATGATGAAAATAATATTTAATGAAAAGAAATGAAAGTCTTTTAAGATTTATTTGTGTGTGTGTGTGTGTGTGTGTGTGAGAGAGAGAGAGAGAGAGAGAGAGAGAGAGAGATGTCTGTGAAGAGAGGAGAAGGTGTCAGATGCCCTGTTGTTACAGGTGGTTGTGAGCTTCCTGATGTGGATGCCAGGAAATGAACTTGGGTTCTCTGCAAGAACAGCAAGCATTCTTTATCACTGAGCCAGTCTCCAGCCCCTAAAGTATAGCCAGTGCACCCTCACCTGGGGATTGAACCTAGACCTCACCAGCATGAAACAGTATTTATAGCTTAATTGCATTATGAAGGAATATCTCCTTTTGTCTCGATGAGTAACCCTGAATGCTGGAATAATAAGAGACCTGAGAGGCCTGGCCTGCCTCTGAGTGGGCTCTGTGAAGCTGACAGAGGGGGAGATGCAGGGACAAAGGAGATGAAGCCAGTCTTTGTCCTGCCACGTCGTGGTATAAGTGGCATTGTTGAACTTTTCCAGCAAAGGGTCTCATCTAGAATACATTTGCAACTTCAAAACTAAGAGTGCATTTGACAATGTCTACTCAGTCAGAGCCTTGGGAGTCGTTGGAAACTTCCAGGCCAAGGGCTTGCCAAAACAATGCAGCCTGTCTGGGATAAATTATAAGGGCAGTGAAAATACAAAACAGAAAAACTTCAAAATAAGTTAACCAAAGAAATATGCCGGAACTATTCCAGCAATTTCCTGAAGTTTTTTTTTTTTTTTTTTCTTCCCCTCCCTCCAGTCTTATAGTGTTCCAGCCCTGCCTGGGGTTGCGGGTTACTCTGGTGCACAGTCATTGAAATAGGAGTAAGAAAAAAAGCCCAAGCTAAAAGATAGCAAAAGAGAGCTGGATCTCCATCCGGTGGCCATTCACTTGCTAAACAGGGCTAAAAAAAAAAAAAAAGAAAAGAAAAAAGAAAAGGCTTTCTGTTGCCTGTACCCCAGTTACCCAAAGTAGGATTCAAAATATCTGTTAACTCAAGGGGAAAAGCAGTTTCTGCTGAATGGGCAGAAGGCCAAGTGGACAAGTCCATCCCATGTCCAGAGAGGAAACTGCAGAAACAAACCTGGTGTGAGCTTACACAGAGCCGAGGAGGGATGGGGCCCTGGTTTCTAAGACATTGCCATTGAAGCAGACTGTAGTGTTTCATTATGGATGTTTGAAGCTGAAGTCTCACTCTGCATCCCTGGCTGGCCTGGAACTCTCCATGGACACCAGGCTGGCCTTGAATGCAGAGGTTGCCTGCCTCTGTCTCCCAAGTGCTGGGATTAAAGTTGTAGGCCTACACTGAGGGATGAAATGATTGTACCTTTCTGCCTACCTTCTCTCACCCAGGGTTCACAAAGGTTCTGGCATCCAAGGCTAGGGACATGCTGGCTAAAGGCAAAGGTCTAGGGCATTGCCAGTCTCTGCCACCAGGGTTAACACAATGCTTCGCTTATTTCTCAGGATTACACTAGGGGCACAGCTTGGGTACACACAGAATCGAGAACATCATACTTCCATTGTTTTTATTTTCAGTGTATGTGCATGTACACATGTGTGTGGGTGTACAGGTGTATATGTATGCATTTGAGTATGGAGGCCAGAGGAGTTGTTCCCATCCATTTACTAGATTTCTTTTTGACAGTCTCCCACTAGCCTGGAACTTACCAATTGGGCTAGTCTACCTGGCCAACAAGCTGTAGGGACCCACCTGTCCTCACCTCCCCAGTGCTGGGATTATAAATGAATGCTACCACAGTCAACGATTTCGTTGTTGTTGTTTGTTTGTTTTCTTAATCATGGGTTATGGGCTTGAACTCTGGTCTTGATGCTTGCCACCTACTAAGCCATCTCCCCAGCCCTTGGCTTCCATTTCTGAAGTTAATCTGAACTGCCTGGGGGCAGCCGTTGACCTTTACTGTCCAAGTCACAATAAACATCTAATGAAGAATGCTTGATACTTAGCTGGTGTTGGCACACACCTGTAGGTTAAGACTAGAGGATCCCGAGTTTAAAGCCATTCTGAGTACTAGGCCAGCTAGGGCCACTCTCAAAAATGACGGTTTAATGCTTAAAGCCAGCAATGAGACCACAGTGTGACACCACAGGATCTACCGCTGTGACCTGTGTTGGCTCTGTCTGCTCTCTCTAATCTTCACAGCACCTCACAAGAGTCCCCTTGACCAGAGAAATGTCCAAGAAACTCTCAACAGACCTCAAGCTATGGGGGGAGATAGGGAAGAGTGTCTGCTGATAAACAAAGCCTGTCCATGGAAGATAAGAAGGCCAAGCCTGAGATGGTTCAGTGGTTAGGAACACTCACTGCTCTTCCAGAGGCCCTAATTTGGTTCCCAGTACCCACATGGTGGCTCACAACTACCTGTAAATCCAGTTCAAAAGAATCCAAAGTTCCTTTCTAGCTTCCTCAAGCACTCCGCTTTGATGGATATGCACGCGCGTGCGCGCACGCGCACACACACACACACACACACACACACAGGCTCTCACACACATATGCATAAAATTATAAATAAAATTTTATTTGAAAAAGTATGACCAAGCCCACAAGTTAGCAAATAAAGTTTCCTGGCAGAAACAATAGATACCTGTTGTGGGATAATCCCTTTGTACACTGTGAAGATGTGATGCTCTCATTGGTTTAATAAAGAGCTAAATGGCCAATAGCTAGTCAGAAGAGGTTAGATGGGATTTGCAAACAGGGAGAGGGCTCTGGAATGAAGGGCAAGATGAACATGTCCTGCTGAGGAAAGATACCGAGCAATGTAGTAGAATGTAGAAAATAAATATGGGTTAATTAAAGTTGTAAGAGCAAGTTTGTATAGCACAAACAATAAAAGACCCAGAGATAAATACTAGGGTTTAAGCTTTAAGCTGCAGATCAGAGAAGCAAAACAGCATTGCCAGTAGATCTTGTCTCACCAGCTGAAATGGCAATCCTGTCTCCACAAGTCCTCAGAGGCAAAAGCTCTCAGTTCCTATCTCCTCCTCCTTATATTCCTTTCTCCATCCAGCCATGTCCTCCTGTCTCCACCTCCCTAGTGCTTGGATTAAAGGTGTGTGATCCCAGGTGCTAAAATCACCTTTGTGTGAGCTGTTTCTTTTAGGACTGGATCAGTTTCATGTAGTCAGTGTGACTTTGAACTAACAGAGATCCAGCTACCTCTTAATCCTGAGTCCTGGGATTAAAGGTGTGTACTGCCTGCCTAGCTAGTATGGATGCTGGGATTTAAGGTATATATCACCACTGCTTGATCTCTATAGCTTGTGGCTGGCTTTGATTTCTGAATCCTCAGGCAAGCTTTAATAAATCATGAATAGTATATCACCACAGTTAGTAACAAACCTAAGCTATCAACTGAGCATTTATAATTAATAAATCTCTGTGTGGTTATTTAGGAGCTGGCTGGTAAAACAGAAAATTCCACTTATATACATCCTTTCTAGAAAGGCATTTCCACAATCCTACTTCTCTATAGGAAAAACAATCACTGTCAAAGATGCTCCTTCAAGAAAGATTATGAACATATCAAGGAACAAGCCACCATGAGACCCAATACTACAGAAAGAACAATTACCACCAAGACCCTCTATTATCAGAATGTCTGAAAGAAATATAAAACAAGAAAGATGCAAAAGCAAAAACTGAAAATAAGAAGCAACAGAAGTCACAATAATATGATGGTATCACTGAAGGTCTGAAGAAGATGCCAATGGAAATTCTAGAAGTGAAAAAAGTAGTTGCAGAAATTTAAAAACTCAATAAATGAACTAATAGAATAACTGAAAGTGTAGGGTTGGAAAGATACCTCACCGGTTAAGAGCACTGGCTGCTCTTCCAGAGGACCTGGGTTTGATTTCCAGCACCTACATGGCAGTTTACAATTGTCTATAACTCCAGGAAGTCTGATACACTCACACAGACATACATGCAGGCAAAACACCACCACACACAATAAATACATAAAATGTATGTTACACAAAAGTTCACATACAGAGACAAAAAACAAAAGCAGGCAGTGGTGGCTCATGCCTTTAATCCCAGCACTTGGGAGGCAGAGGCAGGTGGATCTCAGTGAGTTCAAGGCCAGCCTGGTCTACAATGTGAGTTCCAGGACGGACACAGACACAGACACAGACACAGACACACACACACACACACACACACACACACACACACACACACACACACACACACAGGGCCTAAAGGCTCTTTCCATGTATGCCCTGTAAACTGAGTTTGATTCACAGAACCCATGTTTAGGTAGAAAGAGAACTGACACTTCATGTCGCTGTGTCACCTCCTCACAATAATAATAAAGTAACAGTAAGCAATGTATGAAAAAGAAGAGGTCTATGAGGTACAATGAGGCGCTGCATACACGTCTAGCATGAGTCCCTGAAACATCAATCCAGAGACCGAAAGATACATAAATTTGAAGCTTTGTTGTTCTCTCTCTCTCTCTCTCTCTCTCTCTCTCTCTCTGTGTGTGTGTGTGTGTGTGTGTGTGTGTGTGTGTGTTTTGAGACAGAGTTTCTCTGTGCAACAGTCATAGCTGTCCTGGAGCTCACTCTATAGACCAGGCTGGCCTCAACCTCACAGAGATCTGTCTGCCTCTGCCTCCAAGTGTTGGGATCAAAGGTGTGCACCACCACACCTGGCAATTTCTGAAGCTTTAATACCTAAAGTTTTCTTGTATTTAAGAAGTAAATAAATACTCAAGGACCCCTGAGGAAATTAAAAATAAAAGCTACGAGTTTTGAAATACCATAACCATGCCACATGACATCAAAGAAAAACAAGAGGTCTTAACCACTACATAATAAAGCCAGCTTTTCTCAGAGGAATGACAATAGCTGACAAGTTCCTAACAGGGTATGAAATGACTGACAAGGGAATGATAGCTTCAAAATGCTGAGAGAGGTAAAAACATCAGTCTAGAATTCCATAACTAGCCAAACTATCACATCAGCCAGAGGATGAAGACATCAAGTGAGAATCATCTAAACTCCTAATAGGAAAGAACTTTAAGCAATTATCATCCATAAAAAAATGGATACTTAATTCAGAAAGGAGTGTCAGAAGTAATACTGGTGGCCTGCATCATTATCAGCATTAGCACATGGGTACAGCTGTGTGGATAGGTGAACAGTTGTTCCCTTAGATGGGACCTAGTCCAGGCTAGGTCACACCTCTGAGGCCTCACACTGATTCCTACTTGTTGCATTTAGTCAGCTTGCCTGTCCACTCACTTATACTTCCCTCACATCAAGAGCTTTGGCTGACAGAAAGACCAACAGCCACATGGTCACCTGGCAAGAACCCTGTCTATGAGGGACAGAAACACAGTCCCACAATACCTGTTGTGCCCATGTAGGCTACTAGCTGTCTAACATGTTCTCAGCCCCATGCTTACCATTTGTAGGGCTGTAGGAGGATTCTGGAGAAGGCCGAGACCAACATTTTCTCAGTGCATGGTTTTTGAGGAGAGGGCTCAAGAGTATCTCAGATGATCACAGTCACTCTGCATCTGACTTCTGAGATGCTTCAGTGTCCCCAACCTCGATGCTCCAGCTCCTCCATCATCTTGTGCAAGGCAACACAACCAGTGAGCCTTCTTTAGGGCAGAAGGAATTCTTCGCAGCCCAGGTGTGTGTGTGTGTGTGTGTGTGTGTGTTGCACATGTGGAAGTCTGAGGACAATTCTTTCTACTATGTGGGTCCCTGAGACTAAACTTGGGTCATCAGGTTTGGCAGCAAGTGCCTTTACCTGCTGAGCCATCTCAATGGTCCATCTTTTCTTTCTCTCTCTTTTAAAATTATTTGTTTTCATTGTTGGTTTTTGTTTTGGGGGGGGGGTGGACAAGACAGGGTTTCTCTGTGTAGCCATAGATATCCTGGAACTCACTTTGTACACCAGGCTAGCCTCAAAACTCAAGAGATCCACCAGCTTCTTTCTGCCTCCCAAGTGCTGGGATTAAAGGCGTCACCACCACTGTCCTGCTCTGTCGTTGTTTTTGGGAAACAGTCTACATAACTCTTGATGCCTTCCAACTCATTATGTAGCACATATTAGCCTCAAACTTACAATCTTCCTTCCTCAGCCTCTCAAGTGCTAGGAGGATTGCCACAAAACATCGTACCAACGTGCCATATCTGGTTTTGGAGGTTAATCTTGAACGTGAACTTGATTGGGCTGAGAAATACCCATGAGGTCAGTGGAACACCTCTGGGTGGGTCTGTAAGGGCTTGTCCACAGCAGGTGAAATGAGGGCTCTGACAGAGTCAACCGATTAAGCTTTCCATAGATTCAGCATTTGAGCAGACTCCTGGGAGAGGGCGGGCTATGGAAGGTGAGGCCCGGCTAGCGGAAGTAGTCACTGGAGGTGTGTCTCTGAAGAGTCTAGCTTGCCCTGCCCTCTTCCTGTGTCTTTTTGCTGGCTTCTGTAACATAATGATTTCCTGCTAGAACAGAACGAAACTTCTAGAACCATGAGAAAAGTATTTCTTTCCTTTAGCTGTTTCTGCCAGGCATTTGGTCACAGTGATGATGAAACTAACAGGCTGTTTGAGTCTGGAATGTTTGTTATTCCCTATCTAGCCACTCCCTTTCTCCATCTGTACCTCTTATCTGTTAACTGGAGCCCCCAGGAAAGTATCCATTATTATTCAACGGGTGCTATGTATTCCTTTATCAACACATACTCTGCTGAATGCCTGCAATGTTTTTTGAGGTCACATATATTCATGTGATTAACATTACATTAAAACCACAAATGTCGGCCACGTGCCTTCAATTCCAGCATTTGTTAGGCCTAAGCAGGAGGACTGTGAGGTTGAGGGCAGCCCAGAGGTGCTCTCAAAAAATAAAAACATGCTGGGTGATGATGGTATATGCCTTTAAGCCCAGCCCTTGGGAGACACAGGCAGATCTCTGAGTTGAGGCTAGCCTGGTCTACAGAGTGAATTCTAGGACAGCTAGAGAAACTTTGTCTTGAAAATTCAACCAACCAACCAACCAAATGGCTGGTGAAATGGTGCATGTATGTTTAATGACCTGAGTTTGACCTGCAAAATTCATGGTGACTCCCAAAAGTTGTCCTCTGACCTCCACAAGAACCATGGCACACACATCGTGGTGCACAAAAGTGTGCATACTTGTACACACAAATACACAGACAGAAGGACACCCCAATAATAGTCCTCTAGTAGAACTGAGGAGGGGAAGCCTTATGTAGCCTAAGACAGACTTAAGATAGGACAGAGCTTTAGGACTTAGCATTCACCACACGCCACCAAGACCTCAGCCAGCCTGAGGTGCGTAATCATATTCTTTGGGCAGGAAACCTCAAAGATAAAATGAATTGTCTCCTGCCTTCCCATTCATAAAGCAGGGACATACTCGGCATGCTGTGCAGCTTTCCACCCTCAGAAGCTGAAGTGCTTTGGGTTCCCCGGGTATTTTTGCACAACTAACAAGCTGCAAGTCTACTTCTAGAAGGAAATACAGGATCCACAGCTCTGACCTGTTTATAGGCCAGAATAGCATTTTTAGCTGGGTGTGTCTTAGTAACTTAAGAGGCAGAGGCAGAAGGATCTGTGAGTTTGAGGGCAGCCTGGTCTACACAGTGAGACCCTATCTCAAAAAAGCAAAGTGTCAGAGAAACCCTGTCTCAGAATGTTTTTTTCCCCCTGGTCGATTATGGTGCCTGTCTTTATACTGGGGTACTCGGGAGGGCAGAGGCAGGCAGATCTCTTAGTTTGAGGCCAGCCTAGTCTACAGAATGAAGTCCAGGACAGCTAGAGTTACACAGAGAAACCCTGTCTTGAAAATCCAAAAAAAAAAAAAAAAAAGGATTTTTAAACTCTTTTAGGTTCCAAGATGCTGCAGTTGCAAAATGTATTTCCTGCATTCGTGCAGATGACTTCCTCTTTTTCTCTTTTTTGTTTTTAAAATTGTCTTCTAGACTCCTGGCAGGGTGAGGGTGTTCCAGGTACCAACAGGACCACACTTTTGCTGCCCTTAAGAAATCATGGCCTGGGCAGTGGTGGCACATGCAGAGACAGGCGGATCTCTGTGAGTTCGAGGCCAGCCTGGTCTACAGAGCAAATTCCAGGACAGGCTCCAAAACAATACAGAGAAACCCTCTCTCAAAAAACCAAAATAGATAAATATATAAAAATAAATAAATGTTGAAAACACACACATATATGATATATGGACTTTAAAAAATAGTTAATCTTTTCATGTGTGTATATACATGTTTGTGTGTGTGTGTATTCTGTAGTCACCTGAAGAAGCCAGAATAGGGTGTCAGATCCTATAGAGCTCGGGTTACACGAAATCAGCAGCTGCTTGACCTGGATGCTGGGAGCTAAACTCTTCCAGAGGACCCACATGATGCAGAGACATACAAGAAGCAAAACTCTCATGCACAGGAAGTAAATGCAACTAAAACTAAGCAAAAACCTGAAAGAGGCTGCTCTCATCTTTAATCCCATCACTCGAGGCAAAAGCAGGTGAATCTTTGTGAGTTTGAGACCAGTCTCAAATGTGCTGGCCATTTATTTATTTCATCCTATCTATCTATCTATCTATCTATCTATCTATCTATCTATCTATCTACCTACCTACCTACCTACCTACCCACCTACCTAGCTATCTGTCATAAACCTGGAATAAACCTGGGAAGAGGGAACTTCAACTGAGAAAATGCTGCTATTCTATTGGCCTGTGGTGCATTTTCTTTGTGTATTTTATGTAGATGGGTGTTCTGTCTGCATGTACATCTGCATGCCAGAAGGCACTGGACCTCACAAGCCTATAGTTATAGATGGTTTTGAGTTGCCATAAGAGTGCTGGGAATTGCACTTAGGACCTCAGGAAGAGCATCCATTGCTTAATGCTGAGCCATCTCTCCAGCCCCTGGAACATTTTTCTTAACTGATGATTGATGTGTGAGGACCTAGCTCACTGTGGGTGGGGCCACAGTGGGAAGGTGGTCCTGGGTGTCTAAGAAAGCAGACTGAGCAAACCCTGAGAATTGAGCCAGTAAACAGTGTTGTTCCAGGGCTCTGCTTATGTTCCTGTTTCTACTTCCCCTTGAGTTCTTATCCTGACTTTTCCTTCATAATGGACTATAAGTAGCAAGATGACAAAAAACAAAACAAAACAAAAAACCAAAAAACCCTCTCCTCCCCAAGTTGTTTTTGGTCATGCTGTTTACCAAGGCAATAAAAAACTAACTAGAACAGTCTACACAGTTCCAGGCCAGTCAGGGCTACATAGTGAGACCCTGTCCCAAAAAATCAAAAGAAAACAAAAACCTGAAATCAGGGGTCAAGAAAGATGGCCAGGGGGTAAAGGTGTTTGTGTTCAACCCCAGAAGCTACATGGTGAAGAATAGCACTGACCCCAGCAAGTGTCCCCCCCCCCCCCCCCCCGCACTGGCATGGCACGGCATGCTCACTCCCTACCCCCAGGAATAAATAATAAACAGATGAATGTAACAACCTGAATTCAGCTCAGTGGAAAAGCATGTGAGAGACACTAATTCCATGCCCAGGACCTCGGCCAAACCAAACCTCAGCTTGCATTCTCGTGTCCATACCTCTTAGAAGTCTTCCTTTCTTCATAACCACTCAGGACTTCCTCCTATCTGGCTTCATAATAGAGACATGTATGTAATGTCTTAAAATGAACTATATTCAAAGTCTCGTGATTTGAGGCTGTCTTTCTGTTGCCCACACCGGATGTGAACTATCTTGAGTGCTGGGATTACAATTGTAATGCCCCACCCCAAAAATGTTTACAAGTCATATTACCATAGGAAAATGAGATGTGGGACTCTGCTCTTGGGTATTTATGTCAAGGGTTCTAATGTAACTAACTTTTGGTTTTCCTGGCTGGCCTGAAACTTGTGGGCCATCTCAAAATCCTGCATCCATCTGTCTCTGACCCCCAAGTACTAGGATTAAAGGTGTGAGCCACCCACACTCAGCAATAATTTAACCTTTAAGTATTTCCTCAAATTGAGTTATGCAACAAAAAAGCCTCATGATTAAACTAGAGAGAAGGTGAACTCACATAGTATCTAGAGAGTTCTGACTAGTCACCTCTCTTGAAGTCTTTTTGTGTCTAAAGGGGGCCCATAAATTGAGACTGTAGCCATAGAAGAACCACATGTCCATGGAGAGCAAAGACCAGGGAGATGGTTTGGTGGAAAGGGCATTTGTAATCAAGCCTGACAACTGCAGTTCTGTCCCCAGCACCCAAATAGTGGCAAGAGAGAACAGACTCTTGAAGCTGTCCTCTGATGTCTACGTGAGCACTGTGGGATATATGTGAGTGTGTGTGCATGCATGTGTGCTCACGCATACACACACACACACAAATAATAATAATAATAATAATAATAATAATAATAAACTCTTTCAAAGGTAAATAAGACAAATAGTGACTGAGAAAGATATTGAGATATTGGGCATTAACAGGCCTTTCTACATACATGTGCATCTGAATATATACCACACACAAACACACACACACACACACACAACAAGAAATTGACACTGAAGTTTGAACAACAAAAAAACAACTTAATTGATATTTTCCATTTCTGCAGCTGTCTGCAGCCAGTGACTGTACATTCTGTTAGACAACACCCTATCATGCATGTAGAAATTACATAAGAGATTCTAGTTACATGACAGACAGGGCAGGGCTATCTATGCACCTGGGCCTGAGATGGACTTGATTTTAACGTGAATGCTCAGAAAACACTACACTCTCTTTTGGGAAATAGTAGTTCACAGGCTGCTCATTTTGACAGTCTTCGCATCTCATCCCATACCAGGCTGGCAAAGCATGGCGCTGTCAGAACTCCAGGACGGACTCTGTAGTGTGTATCCAACAGGGTTTGATTCTGGAGCAGAATCACCATGACCCTGCTTTCAAGGTTTTTTGTCATTTGAAAGACATTCCAGAGCTGTCTATGGGAAAAGTCACTGCACACTAAATATCAGGAAGGCTGTGGAAGGCAAGTTTCTTAAAGGCCACAATGGAATGGTTCCATCAGCACCTGCAAGGCCCACATCCTGCCAGCATCATGACTGAAGGACCAAGAATGGATTCAAACATTTCAAATATTGGCGATCCCATCAACTTGCTATATTTTCTAAAAAAATAAGAAACAGGACTAGGTGTGTATCTCTGTTGGTAGAGTGCTTGCCTAGCATGCATAAGGCCCTCAGTTCCACTCTTACCATGAAATAAACCAGGCATGATGATCCACTTCTATCATCTTGGCCCTTGGTAGAGCCTGCTTGATCTCAAATAGAGACCCTGCTTCAAAAGGCCAAAACACAAAACCAAACCTCTAAAACAAATAACAAAACTTCCTATCTCTGGATTGGGGCAACTTGTATCCCTTATCTTGTTTGGTAGCTTCACAGTTTCTTTTTTTCCTGTTTTTGGTTTTGAGATAGGGTTTCTCTGTAGAGCCCTGGCTGGCCTTGAACTCAGAAATTGGCCTGTCTCTGCCTCCTGAGTGCTGGGATTAACTTTGGGCACCACCACCACTGCCTGGGTTCCTGGTTTCATGTGTAATGAAAGCTCATGGAGCTGCCCTGATATGGTCACCTCAGCTGGACTGGCTGGTCAGCCCCCAGGACCTGTCAGTCTATGCTTCACAAGTGCTAGGATTCAGGTATGCACTACCATACCTGACTTTCACATGGGTTCCCGTGCAAGTACCTCAGCCATCGAGCATCTCCCCAGTCCCAAAAGAGAGCTTATGGGTTTTTGTGTTGGGGAAAGAATAAGATCTGTTTTTACTAAAACCAGAAAATATATTTCAACACATTTGACTAACTAGATTAACCAACTGAAGCTAGTGGAGCCCAAATTCTGACAGTTTCTTCTCTGCAAAGGCGAGAATGAAGAACAACTTCCATGCAGTTGGCCCCTTCTCCTTCATCACTGTGTCTCTGAGGAATACAGTACCTAGGGAACATCCCGATGTACACTCCTGCCCAGAGAAAAAGCCTTTTTAGGGAATTACCAGGCTCCTGGCCACAAGTCTACTGTGTCCTAAGGTGGGTGAGAACCTATGCAGGAAGTCTGAACACGGTACTGTGACAATTTTGATTGAGAGCCACAGGAGGAGGGACAGTGACATCTTCGGAAAGAATGGGAGATTCAGCTCATATGTTGATCCAGAAATTCATGCAAGTTTATACTACACGTCCCCTGGGCCATCACACACAATCTAGAGTCTAGACAAATGTATTCTGGGAGACACGGCACAGTGTTATATAAACTGTATGGCTGTCTGCTAGGAACAGGAAAGTGAACTGAGTCAAATATAGTCAGGCCACTTAATCATTGTGGGAACAGGGTGGGGGGTGGGGATGGGGAGGGGGTGGGGGTGGGTAGATGTCATGTTGAGTCAAAGACTGTCAAGAAGCAATGGAAAAAGGGTGTGGTCATGCACCCCTGAAGTTTCAGCATTTGGGAGGTGTAGCAGGAGGGTGGCTAGCTTAGGCTACGTACAGAAACCTGTCTCAAAAAACAAAGCAAGGATGGAAATGAAGAATTCAGTGAGAAAAGCTGACTTCACGTCTCCACATCGTCTGCGGTGGATGGTGGACAGTAGCTTTCAGGTCACCCTCAAAACAAAAGGACTTAAAATATTCAGCACTGATGTCCATGGCTCCCTAATTGGGAGTCTCACATTCCTGCAGAGGGTGGCCATGGCACTTTAGAAAAATTATACCCCCCTCCCCCTCGGGGAAAGATAAATCAATGGAAATTGAGGTAGCATTTCAACGCCAAACATCCTAAACTGGGGGTGGGGAGATGACTCAGTGAGCAAAGTGTCTGATGTGCTGGCAAGAGACTTGAGTGTGCATTCTCAGCACTTAAAACAAAAAACAAACAACCCTAATAACAACAACCACTCAGTGCCTCAGTGCGAGCAGGGTGGGGACATGCCGATTGGGAGCTTGCTGGAGGCTGGAGGGCAGCAGAGCCAAAGCAAGCTCCAGGTTCGGTGAAAATAAAAATCCACCAGGATCAAAAAGTAGCAGACAATGAAACATTACTCAAGGACCAGAGAGATGGCTCAGTAGTTAAGAGTCCTCTTGTCTTCAGGTCTCTGCAGGTCCCTAAATGCACATGGACATACCCACACACATATGTTATTGTCACAGAGGAGCATGGTAGACATTTAAGAGACAGTAAGAACTGAAGGTGTGGCGTATGTCTGTGAGGTTCAGGCAGGGGAAATGAACTTAAAGCCAGCCCCAGCCACATGGCAGGGTATCATGTCAGCAAAAGGAAAGACAAAAAACAAAAAGCCAGAACTAGATAATTTCATCTTATAATGAAGAGCAACCTCCCAAAACCTAAGTGAACTAAAACAGAAGGGAAAGGAGATTTTATGAATTCAACAAATAGGCCTTCCTTCCCTTTTTTTTTGGGGGGGGGGGGAAAGGGACTCATTATATACCCCAAGCTAGCCTCAAACTTTCATCTGTCTCCCATCACAGGATCACAGGTGTGCACTACCTCACTCACCGAAATGAAAAATCTTGAATAAAATATGTCCAATAACTAGTTTGCGTACTTAAAGAAACACAATCTAGCTGAGTTTATCCTGGGATAATTTAGTTCAATGTAGGAAAGCATTAAAAAATGAAGGAAGCAGATACTTGATTATCAAATCAAGCTTTTTAAAAAACATATTTTGGAGAGCTGAAGAGCTGGCTCTGCAGTTAAGAACACTTGCTGTTAAGCAGGGTGTTGGTGGTGCATGCCTTTAGTCCCAGCACTCGGAAGGCAGAGGCAGGAGGATCTCTGTGAGTTCGAGGCCAGCCTGGTCTACAGAGGGAGTTCCAGGACAGGCTCCAAAGCTACATAATGAAACCCTGTCTCAGAAAAACAAACAAACGAACAAACAAACAAAAGAACACTTGCTGTTCTTTCAGAAGACCTGGTTCAGTTCCCAGCACCCAGACCGTATGACTCACAACAGTCTGTAACTCCAGTTGCAGGGGCTCAGACACCCACCCTCTTCTGACCTCCACAGGCACTGTACACCTGTGGCACACAGACATATATTCATGCAAACACCCATACACATAGAATAGAATAAAGGTATTTTGGCAAAACAAGAAATGAGGGACAATTTCTTTTTTTTTTTTTAAGATATATTAAAGCCAGTTTTGGGGGCTGAAGAGATGGCTCAGTGGTTATAAGAGCACTGCTGCTCTTCCAGAGGACCCGGGTTCAATTTTCAGCAACCACATGGCAGCTCACAGCTGTCTGTAACTCCAGTTCTGGCAGATCTGACGCCGATGCACATAATGAAAGTGCTTTACCACTTTTAATTTCTCTTCCCTTCCTCCCCCCTCCTCCCTTTTTTGGCCAAGATCTCCTGTAGCCCTAACTGGACTCAAGCCAGCAGCAAGCTTACTGACTCCACCTCCCAAGTGCTGGGGTTATAGGCCTATTCCACTACACTCTTAGTGGAAAAGACCTGAAGCACTCTCCATAATCAAGAAGAAGATAAAGAAACCCACAATGACTACTGTTCTCTGTACAAGGAGGTCACAGATTGCAGAGAAAGATAAGAAAAGCAAATAAAGAAGAGGCACAAAGATAGATAAGGGTAGTGGATACAACTGCCAGTACCGGCTGCTGGAGGAACCCAACGCAGAGGTTGGCCAGGGGACCCTCGGGCTCTGATATTGACATGTTCTAGACATCCATGAATTAGGGTTTCAGAAACAGTGTTAATGAGGCTTGAGGGGTGGCTGCCCTCACAGAGGACTAAGGTTCAATTCCCAGCACCCACATGGTGGTTAACAACTCCATATAACTCCAGTTCTAGATCCAATGCCTTCTTTTGCCCTTCACAGGCACTAGGCATACAGGTGGCACACAGACATACATGCAGGAAAACATTGACACACAGAAAAAGAAAACTAAATAAAAAATTTTTAAAAGAACATGTATATTTATGCTATACACACACACACACACACACACACACACACACACACACACACACCCCACCCATAAACTGAGTTGACTTCATTTAATCTGGAGTTTTTAAACATACTTCAGTGTAGGAAGATAAGGCCTACGAGGCTGAGACATGAGCCAACCTGGATCTGCCTGAGGGCCTAGCAATAGGTGCTGTCAAAAGTCCAGGTTATGTCTAGCCAATGAAAAGGAACCACTCAATGTCAAGGAATCAGGATGCAGCCTGGGTGTTGGAAGGAGAGAATATAAGGCTCTGCCTATTGCTGAAAACATGAGTCGGCTGTGTCTGTGCTATTGATACCCTGCCTTCTCACCCTGCTCCCTGAGGGAGCCGTTAGGACCCAGCAACACTTCAGTCTACCTTAGTTTTGATTATTACTTAGAATTAGCTTCTATCTATCTATCTATCTATCTATCTATCTATCTATCTATCTATCTTTCTTTCTTTCTATCTATCTATCTATCTATCTATCTATCTATCTATCTATCTACCTACCTACCTAATCTATCTATTTTTTGATTTTTGAGACGAGGCTTCTCTGTGTAGCTTTGGAGCCTGTCCTGTAACTCACTACGTAGACCAAACTGGCATTCAATTCACAGAGATCCTCCTGCCTCTACATCCCAGGCTCTGAGATTAAAGGTGTGTGCCACCACCACCAGGAACTTTTATTTTTAAAATCTATTCATCTTGCATTTTTTAACTAGAAAATTTTTTAGTTATGTGTGTGTCTATTTGGGAGCTACATATGAATAAAGTTGTCTACAGAAGCCAGAGGCATGGGATCCCTTGGAGCTGGATTTACAGGATGTTGTGATCAGTCTGAGGTGGGTGCTGGGAACTCAAGGTGGGTGGGTCCTCCGCTAAGAGCAGTGTGCCCTCTTACCTCTGAGCCATCTTTCCAGCTGTGTATATTTGGCCTGTAGTTTATATTTTTGAGACAGGGTTTCTCTGTGTAACAGCCCTGGCTGTCCTGGAACTCTATATGTAGACCAGGCTGGCTTTGAACTCCACCTCCCTCTGCCTCCCGAGTGCTGGGATTAAGGCGTGCGCCACCACACTTAACTCCATACATACATTTAAAGACTATTTTATGTCTGTGTATCCCACGCATGCAATGCCTACAGAGGCCAGAAGAGGACATCAGACCTCCTGGATTTAGAGTTACATATGGTTTTAAGTTGCCACTGGGTGCTTTGACTCCTCCCCAGGGCCTCTGGAAGAGCAGACAGTGCTCTCAACCACTGAGCCATCTCTCCAGTCCCACGTTTTTCAGTTTTTGGAGACAGTCTTATACGTGCTGGACTAGCTTCAAGCCCACTGTGCAGCCAAGGATGACCTTGATCATCTGACCTTCCGGCCTCCACTCCCAAGTGCCGGGATTACAGGCATGTAGGCACCACTGTCAACTAGGTAACATTTTAAAGGTCTGAAGAGGGCTGTCAAGACGGCTTACCAAGTAAAAGGGCCTGGTGCAAAACTCAGTGATTCCTAGGATGCACATGGTGGAGGCATAACCGAGACCCGAGTGTTCCTCGTCACAAACACACTCACACACAAACAAATGGGTGCGACTTAAAAAGTAATATTTAAGCAGCACTTTAAATACAACCAGTTAATATGAATTTATGGTAAGCATGGTCCTTTAATCTAAAAATGAATATCTTTTGGTAAAATAGAAATCTCCCTTCGCAATATCAAGAATAAGTATTTTAGAAGATTGAAGAAATTAAAGAAAACATGGCCACGTATCCCTCCATCCTAATTGAGCTATTTCTCCACTCAAGGCATCTCAAATTCATCTGGCAGAACCAAACAACACTACGAGAAAGCACGGCTTTCTTTCCCAGAGAAAAGCACAGACTGCAATGCCCAAATGGCCCTGGGCACCATGAATGAATGCCACTATTTAACAGCATAATTGTGTTTATACTATCTTGATGACTTTCATAAAAAGAAAATGGGGCTTCTAGGGAAAAAATACACACACTGGGCCTGGGAGACAAGGGCACACTTTATATCTGAGTCATCCAGAGGAAAGCTCCTCAGACGTTCAAATACCTCTCCTCTCACCCGGCCTGCTGGGTATCAGCCCAGACGAATCCATGACACAGCTGGGCACAGGCACAGGCTCAGCCTTTCTGAAGGCTTGGAGCTGCCGGCTTCTCCCACATGGGCTGGGACAGTTGCTTCAGCTACTTAGACTTGGAACTTGGCCTTTGACAAGCCACTGAGCAAGAGTGTGGCCTCCTGAACCACTCCTGTTGTGACATATCCAGGTCTCCCCATTATCACGATGGTGACTAAGCAAATCACCTCGTCTGGTTTCTCCCCCAGTTTGGACTTCTGGTCCCCATGGCGATGACACAACATGAAACCCTTTTCCCATCAAGTACCCTCTTGTGGTTGCAGCAGAAAGAGGAAGCAGAGGCCAGGCTTCCCCAGTGGCAGCCTAGGAAGCACGCTCCAGGGAAGTGAGACCGAGCTCTCTCACCTTTTCCACGTCGGCCTTGGTCACATTGATGTCAGCGTCCATCTTCTCAAAGTACTGTTGTGCACGGTCGGCCTCCTTGCAGTCGCGCTCAAACCGCCTCTTACTCTGAAGACAGAGCACAGCCAAGCCAGGTGGTCATCCATCCACCCTGTCACCTCTAGAGAGACCCCCACGGGCATTCTCCCCAGAACCCATCCACTAGACGACATTATTTCTAGAAGTGACTCCAGCATCTGTCCACACTACAGTGACCCCCTCTCTATTCTCTGCATCAGATTTATCTGCAGTGTAAACTCATAAGACACTTTCCCAGGAGTATGTGTATCTGCTTTTTGTGTATCTGCTTTTGTGCACATGTGTATGCGTGTGCACAAAGAGGTCAGAGGTCAACATAGGATTCTTCCTCAATTGCTCTCCACCCTGTTTCAAAGATTTGTTTTCATTCTGATTGCATGTGGTCATGAGTGCATCTGAGTGGAGTGCAGGCACCTTCACAGGCCAGAGGCATCGGATCCCCAGAAGCTGGAATTACAGGAGGTTGTGAGCCCTTCTCCCTGGGTGCTGGGTCCTCGGGGAGCGTACCAAGTGCTCTTGATTGTTGAGCCATTGTCTCTCCAGCTCATACACCTTGCTTTCAGAGATAGTCTCTCACTGAGTCTGCAACTTGCTAATATGGCTAGGCAGGCTAGCTGACCAGTGAGCCCCTGAGATCCTTTCGTCTCTGCCTCCCCAGTGCTGGGATTATAGGCATGTGTTACTGCACCCAGCTTTTTAAGTGATGCTGGGGATTGGAACTCAGGTCCTCATGCTCCCCCAGCTGACACTTTACCCACTGAGCCATCTCTCCAGCCCACTTCAAGCATTTCTGGCTCAGCATTTTACTTGCCATAATAGTTCTAGGAACAAATTAAACGAAATGTGAATGAGGAAAATCTAGAAAGAAGACACATTAGTGGATTCTGCTGGATTTGTACTTAGTGAGTCATTCAAACCATTCTGAGACTGAAGTAAGATAGTAGGCAGCCTGCTTCCTACTTACCGACTCTAGCTGCTTCCAGCATGTCTCGATGTGCTGCTGGGCCTTCCGTCCATCATGGAAGTTCTGTGCAGGAGAAAACAGCAGGGTCAGCACCTGCACTCCTCATACTAATGCAGGAGGAAAACCCTTCCACCTAGTTAAGTAGACTTAAAGATTTATGTTTATGTTATATGTGTGGCTGTTTTCCCTACATGTGTGTATCTGCATCGTGTGTGTATAGTGCCCAGGGAGGCCAGAAGAGGGCATCAGATCTTTTGCAGCTAGAGTTACAGATGGTTGTGAGCCACCATGTGGATACCAAGAACCAAATCCAGGTCTTCTGCAGGGCGGTGACCGTTTTTCACTGTTGAACCATCTCTCCAGCCCTAGGTAGCCTTTAGTTATCATCTCAGTGGAAGTGTATCTGTCTAGTATGTGTGAGACCTTGAAAAGCAAATGAACAAACAGTGAATCTGTACAGGCCAAAGAAACCTAAAGAGTTCGTGCCAGGTCTGATGGCTCATGCCTATAATTCAACACATATGTGCTTGATGCAGGAGGATTTCCATGAGCTCAGGTCAGACTAGATCTCAAAAAAACAAAAAACAATAAAAGTAAAGGGAAATGAAAACAAGACTGGTCACAAAGTTCCTTTTAAGGTTTTAGATGCAGCAATATTGAATGTGAAATTGCGAGTGCTTGCAAAAACAACAGGACTGCTTTGCCGATGAGTAGCCTCCATACCAGGAGATGTGGCACCTATCTTTAATCCTAGCACTTGGAAGGCAGAGGCAGCAGAATGTCTGTGAGTTCAAGGCCAGCCAATGCTGCATAGTGAGACCATCGTTGAAGTCATCTTTGGAGTGGCAGTGAATTCACATGTTACATTTTCACCTCCAATGAATGAAACATTGTATCTCTTAGCTGATACCCCAACCTCCCCTGATTTAGGAAACCAGCTCTGTACCTCTGTGAGTCCCCTTGGTCCTAATATGTCACCTATGGGATCACATAGGACTTTTGGGATTGGCTTTCTCTCTCTTTCTCTCTCTCTCTCTCTCTCTCTCTCTCTCTCTCTCTCTCTCTCTCTCTCTCTCTCTCTCTCTGTGTGTGTGTGTGTGTGTGTGTGTGTGTGTACCATTCACTTATAGCTTTCAAGGCTCATCCTGTTGTAGTGTTTCTACCAATTCTTTTTTCTGGCTGAATAATGTTCCGTGGAACAGATGCACCATGTTGTATATCCACTCATTGCTTGTTAGTTTAAGGAAAATATAAACACTGGTGCTATGAACACTGCTATGAGCTTTGTGTGAGCAGACATTGAATCGTGGAATCTTTAAACATGGTTGCTTTTAAAAAACTAACTTATTTTTATTTTGTGTGATTGTCATTAACCTCCAAGGACCCAGGGGAACCAGATTAAGGAAGGGGGGGGTGAGGGGGCTCAGAGAGGGGGACCAGTGGCTGAGCATGAGACTGTGTGTGACCCTGAATTTGATGGTATGAGGGAAAACTTGGGGATGGAGGCTATTGCCTGGTGACACCACAGGTGGGAGCACTTGTGCCCAAGCACTATGACACTGGCCCACCCTAGCCAGCATGGGTGTCTTTTCATTAGTTGAGTCGTTGAGTACAGGATCAGATCTGAATTAACAAGGCCTGGGTCTTTGAGGTAGCTCAGTGGATAGCACTTGCTATCAGGGGCTGAAACCCAGAGTTCAAGCCTGAAGTCCCACACGGCAGAAGGAGAGAACCAGCTTCTGAAAGCTGTCCTCTGACCTCCGTACATGTGCACACATGTCCTGGGTGCCCAGCCCTAACCTGAAGGGAGCTTATCGGGTCCCACATGGCAGAAGAAACCAAAACCACATAGCTGTCCTCTGATCTCCACTTGCATACAGTGATACCCATGCCCAATAAATAAAGATTGTTTTAAGTCCAGGATGACCCCTGCCTTTGGCCTGAATTTCAGAAGGAGGAAAGAAGGGGAGCCACAACATGAGGGGATTAAATAGATCTTAAGTTTTAAGATTGGTATTTCTAGAAGATTCTAAAGTCCAGCCCAATGTGGCTTGGGTCTGAGTTCTGGGAAGGACTGGCATGAAGCCTCATAGTGAAGTGAGTGATTAAAGCCAGGAGACCATCAAGGATGAACGTTCTGGAAAAAGAAAAAGCAGCAGATCGACAGAGGAAATGGTGCCTCTCACTCAGCATCCTAAAATCACCAGTTCCCTTTAACATACTTCTACCAGACACAAATTGGATCGGTGGACCTTGTCTGCATGGCCAGAGGCTGAAGGGCTTGTGCCGGATAAAGGGCTTGCCTCTGGGTCTGACTAAATTTGCTACCTGCAGCTGCTCAGTCAGCAAGACTTTTAGTTTGGCTGAGTCCTTTGACCAAGGACACAGTAAACTCTGAGCTCCTACAGGGTTCACCCTTGACTTGGAGGACAAGGGACATTAGCAGCTTCCCACATACATGGTTGTCCTGGTAAATGTCCTTCTGTGTGTACACACACTTGTGTCCCTGCAGAGCCAGAGGTTAGAGTTAAGTGTCTTCCTCCATCATTCTCCACTGGTTCTGCTAGCCTGGTGGTGAGTGAGCTCTTGGGACCTGCCCATTTCTGCTTCCTATTGCTGGGTTACAGGTGTGCACTGCCATACTGGGGTTTTACAAGGGTGCTAGGAATCCAAACTCATGCTCATAATGCAAACTTGCATGCCTGGTACCCAAGGAAGTCAGAAGAAGGCTTTGGAATCTCCTGGACTGGAGCTATAGAGGGTATGAGCTTTCAAGTGGGTACCACAAACCAAATCCAAGTCCTCTGCAGATGCTCTTAACTGGGAAACCATCACTACAGCCCCATCCTTCATTTCTTTTGTCTCCAAAAAACTCAAAAGTCTTGTCCCTCAGGCCTTCACTTTTTAATCTCATAATGGACAGAGGGAGGGGGAGGGGATGACAGAGCCTAAAGCAGAGAGTAAAGGAGCCAGGGGCAGGGCTGGTGGAGAACCATGCAATTTGCTGATCTCAGGGTGCAAAAAACCCTGCTGGGGAGGACAGACAGGAAGCTATACACAGCTCTGTGAAAAGGAGTGGAGGCCAGAAGGCGAGGGATGCCCTCAGGGGAAGAGAGAGGCAGACAGGAAGGAAGAGTCCTTTTCATACCGGGAGAGCTAACTAAGCCCCGTCAGTGGTAAACTCTGGGCTCTGTAAATCCCCTACCTGGGCCTGCTCTCCACAGAGGACAGCTGTGTTCTCCTGCATACTGATTTATACAAATGCAATCCCTAATGCCACAGACTGATGCAGGAGAATGGTAGTTCAAGATAATAAGTAAAAAGAGGGCTGGAGATTCGTCTCCGTGTAGTGGGTCAAGACCCTTGGGTGAGGTCGAATGATTCACAGGGGTTATATATCAGATATCTTGCATATCAGGTATTTACAATATGATTCATAACAGTAACAAAATTACAATTATAAAGTAACAATGAAATAATTTTATGAGGGGGGTCACCACAACATGAGGAACTGCATTAATGGGTTGCAGCATTAGGAAGGTTGAGAACCATTGGTCTTGTAAAGTGCTTGCTTAAGTGGGTTCATCACATACACTCACAAATAGGAATAAAAACAAACAGTTGTGGCTGCATTTGAAGAAGACCTGAGTTCTGTTCCCAATATTCACCCCAGGGGGTTTATAACTGCCTATTACTCCAGCTCTAAAGGATCCAACACCCTCTTCTGTGCCTCTGTAACCACTGCACTCATGTGCACAAACACAATTTTTATTTATTTATTTTTATTTTATGCACATTGGTGTTTTGCCATTGGTGTCAGGTTCCTTGGAATTGGAATTACAGGCAGTTGTGAGCTGCAATGTGGTTGCTGAGAATTGAACTCAGAACCTCTGGAAGAACCATCAGTGCTCTTAACTGCTAAGCCATCTCTGTAGGTCTCAGACATACACAATTTAAAAACAATAAAAATACTCAGACATGATGGTACACCTTCAATCCTAGGGCTAGGGAGGCAGAGGCAGTTGGATCTCTAAGTTTCAGGCCAGCCTGGGCTACACGGTGAGACCCTACCTCAATAAATAAGTAAATCTTTTCAAAAAAATCATGTTTTTGGTAATTATGACTAAAAACCCAGACAGGAAATTCTCTGGCCGTCCCCTATATAAATGTGTGGGAACTGCACATGTTGAGTACTTTACAGGGCTGGGGACTGGGGGCTGGGGCAGCCTCCCATGAAGACAACTTGAGTACACATTCCCATGACTGACCAAACACATGAACACCACAGTATGCGGTGATGACCCTCCCTTCTAGTCTTTCTTCTATAGGGTGTACCCCCAGACTCCCAAGGAGACCTCAGCCCTCCTCACCACCCTGCCCATGCCTGACCTTAAACAGGGGTCACCAGCTCCAGCTGGCTCCCTGGGGGAAAACAGTGCTTTGAACAGTTAGAAAAGTTAAACAAACAAGCAGATCTGCCAGATGCATGTGTTGTTTACGAACAAACAATGGCAGGGGCTTCTCCCGTGGACAGTGAGGGAGTGTGGCAGAAAACTGTGCCTTCTGGTCTCTGAATAAAGAGGGATTGTTCCCAGGACAAGGATGTAAGGGCTGCTTTGGGAGCCTGGGATGAAGTCACCACAGCTCTTCCCTCCTGTCAGCAAAGGGACAGGAAATGCCATCTCTGGGGACCCAGAGGAATGCTAGCTGCTCTCCCTGTAATAAGATGTTTTGGATCTCTTTTTAAACACAATCATAGACTAAAAAGAAAGAAAAGGAAAGAAGGAAAAAGAGAAGCCGAGTGGTACCCAAGTCACCTATTTTCATTTCAGTCTTCTTTTTGTTTATTGTCTTTTTGATGGTGGGTTCTTTTGTTTTTGTTTTTTTTTTTTTTTTTTTTTGGGGGGGGTTGTTTTGAGACACAGTCTCTCTGTAGCCCTGGCTATGCTGAAACTCACTATGTGGACCAGGTTGGTCTTGAACTCAGAGATCCACCTGCATCTGCCTCTGCCTCTGCAGTGCTGGAATTAAAGGGCTGCACTATTACACCCAGCTCTCAGTTCAGTTTTGAATTGTACTAGAGTCTCTAGAGATGAAACAGCCTTCAGTGAATGGTCTTGCTCAGTGGGTGAGGCACTTGCTGTGCAAGCATGAATACCTGCATTCAGATCCCTATCCCCCAGCCTTTGCAAAGCAGTATGCACTTGCACTCCTAGCACCAGGGAGGCAGGGATAGGAGGCGCCCTGGGGCTCACTGGCCAGTCAGCCTAGCCAAACTGTCAAGCTCCAGATTCACTGAGGGACACTGTCTCAAAAAATAAGGTGTCAAGCAATATTGGAAGCCATCCAATATATGACTTCTGGCCTCCATATGTACATGAACATTGGATTTAAAAAGAGAGAGAAAGAAAAATCTGAATATGGCTGGGTGGCTCACACCTTTAATCCCAGAGCTTGGAAGGCAGATCTCTTGAATTTGAGGCCAAGCTCATCTACATAGAGTTGGATAGCTAGGGCTACATAGTGAGACCCTGTTTCAAAAAAGCTGCACTGTGTGGCTTGAACCTTCAATCCTGACAATTGCGTGGTGGAGTGAAGTGAGGTGAGTGGGGTAGAGGCTGAGGCAGGAGACTGCTAAATTTGAGGCCAGCCTTGGCCACCTACATAGTAAGTACCTGACCAATCAGGATGTCTATACAAAGACAGTCTCAAAACTGTAACAAAACCCAGTAGGAAACAACTGGAATCTAAAAGGAAAGTGTCAACTTAAAGGAAAATAAAGAGAACAGTTTCTGTGGTGACTTTACTGTCTTGTAGGCTGACATGTGCTTATCACTTACTCAGCAAGGAGACAACAAGACCAACTATATCTGCCCACTAATGTTTAAAAAAGCAAAACGGAGCACTGTTGTGGAAACAGTCACTTCAAACACAAAACAGAGAAAATTAGAAGACTAGCACTGCATGGAGCAGTCATTCGTCTGGAATCTTAAACACTGCAGATTCCACAGATGGAAACAAAAGAACAGAGACTTTAAAAGGGCAAGGACAGAAGGGCCCCCTGGAAAGCAGTGTGGGTTGGTCCCCTGGATTGGCAGTGTTCCAGACAGGGCCTCTCTAT
This sequence comes from Phodopus roborovskii, assembly GCF_943737965.1. Lineage (NCBI taxonomy): Eukaryota > Metazoa > Chordata > Mammalia > Rodentia > Cricetidae > Phodopus > Phodopus roborovskii. The sequence continues at coordinate 72,071,377 of NW_026126418.1, forward strand.
GTAGTCTAGCTGGCCTTGAACCCTCACCCCCCTGCCTCAGCCTCCATTGTGCTGCAATGGCAAGTGTGCACAGCCCTGGCTTGCTTAGGAATCTGACTATAAATCTGTGTGATAACACCTTGTAGAAGTCGATCACCCTGCCCATCTGGTGTTCTATGCCCCATCCAAACCCAAAGAAAGAGTGGTTAGAACCATGCCTTCTGCTTTTATTTCCTAAGGTCTATGTTTTGGAATGAAGGACATTAAAAGTCCTTCAATGCGGTCATTTCAAGTCTCATAAAAGCATCTACCTTGTCACACTAAGGCAGTGCCTAACCTGCCACAACACTGATCCACAAGGCATGATTTGGGAATCCAAACAGGGTGGAGGGTCTGCCTGGGCCGATGAATGAGGCTAGGCTTCCTGGCCTTATTTCTCTAGCTTCTAGTTGTTTTCTGAATAGATGCCCCATCCAGAAGCTACACACCCAGCAACCTAAGTTATGTTTAGTCTCCTCTGCAAAGTCATCCCCATCTATTCTAAGAATACAAAGCTATTGCTCCTCAAAGCAAGGACCTCCATGATGTGTTTAGGGGAGTGCCAGGTGGAAAAGAGAGCCCTCCAGTGCCCCATGGCTGAAAGGTCTTCTTGTCTAATTCCTGTCACCCATTAGGGGACAAGGGGAGGCCCAGGTGCATGTGGGGATGGTTGAGACATAAGGCATGCAGTGTGACACAGGAGTGCCCCATGCCTGAAGCTCATTAGATCCAAGACAGAGTGAGGGAACACAGAGAGAGGGTGGGAGAAGGGCAGCCTGGGATACCACTGGAGCAGACGCTAATGAATGAACACGGGACTGAACCAACCGCAAGGTGGGGATGGGCCCTCCTCTGCAGTATCTTGGAATGATGAGCAACTTGCAGAGATGCCATATCTGAGACTGGGTGAAGGGACAGGCGGAAAAGGGAGACTGGGCCTTAGCCTTGGAAGGTCTCCACGGCCCCGGTAAGCTTGACTGCAGCAATCACCAGAAGTGTAGTTAGTGGCACTCTTGGATCGGCAGGATGGGGAAGACAGTCAAGTGATGGCTGAGTGAGTATAGGACACACTGGATGAGGAACAAGCAGGGGTTGGACAAGCCTGGCAATGGCTAAGACACAGAGCTTGACGGTTGCTTTGCTGACCCCAGGGCCAGCATGGAAGCAGAGAGCTGAGTGAGGAGGCGCAGTGCCATCCTCTAGGTGACAGATGATGACACGTGGGCCCTTAGGCAGACAGGAGCTGTGAGTGAAGAAAAATATAAGCTCAGAACTTTTACTGACCCACCAGGACTGGATGATAGATAAGAGATAGAGGGTGGGGGCTCTAGCTCAGTAGTAGAGCACTTAAATAGCACGCCTTAGGTCCTAGGTTCAATCCCCAGTGTTGACAGGAAGGAAGAGAGGAAAGCAAAGGAGAGAGATGGAGTAAGAGGAGAGAGGAGGAGGGCTGCAGAGGGCAGCAGGGAGAGAAAGAAGGAAAGTCCTGGTCGTATCTCAAGCACATAAAATCAAGAAGAAAATGTAAACGCTCTGTCAAGGAAGCCTGTTGCCCCAATGAACAATGGATGTGGCCTAGGCTCCATCCCCAACACCCTATATATGGGGAGAGCTGCTGCATGTTTACCATCCTGGCTCTTGGGAGGTACAGGGGCATTTTTAGCTACATAGTGATTTCTAGACTAGCCTGGACTGTAAAAGACCCTGTCTCAAACCAAACTAAACAATCAAAATCAACAAAAAGTCTCAGGGAAAATGTTCAGTGATCTAAACACTTCCGGTCCTCTGCAAGTGTTGGCCCAGGCTTGAGAAGGCTTCGAAAGCCACTAAGGGCATTGATAATTACTTCCTCTACAATTTCTTAGATAGTTACTGGGGGAAATGCTCAATGAAGTAGATTTCCCAGCTACAAAGAGAAGTGTGCCTGCAGCCCCACTCAGCTGACGAGACCATCCGGGCTCCTCAATGGGAGCCCCACATCTCTACAAATTCCTCCTAAGAGATTAGTGGGTTTGTCTGAGCTGGACCACAGACAGACACAAAAGCAGAACTCAGCCAGCCTCTAAAACTCCAGTTAGTCGCTTAGCTGTACAGAAGTCATCAGTGGCGCTATCTGTCATCTACTCAGTGACCTAGACCTCAGATAAGCCAGTCCAGTGATGGGTTCAGAGATGCCTGGAAACTGATCTGATCTGGAACTCTGATTGAGACTCTAATAAGTGATCAGAGCTTGACTGAGGACCAAATAACCAGGATGTTGAAAGTACTCCTGCTTTGAGCTCACTTCACTTCTGGGAATTTAGTGGGGTGGGAAGATAATCTCACTTCCCACAAAGGAAAAGCTTTAGACCAGATACAGTGGGTGAGCCTGCCAACCTGGGTATGGGGGGTACGGGGGCAAGCCTACTTTCCCTTTAGAGCCTGAGTCCTTCAAAGCCAGAATCAACTACATCATGGGTTTCAGGGTAGCCTGGAATACAGCAAAACCCTGTCTCAAAACAAAGATCTAAAGAGAGCTGATTGTAGTCAAAACCAGTAAGCTACAGATCAACAAAACAATAAAAAGTACTTAAACAATAAACAAACAGGGCTGGACATACACCTCAGAGAGTTTGTGTAGCTTTGTTCAAGGGGCTGGTTTTGAGCCTGAATACTATAAATTCATTTATGAATGAATGACTAGAGCATCTACTAAAGACTTGATTATTAAAACAATCTGCTTATCAGAGGACACAGAGAAAATGCTATTAAATAGAGAATTGAGGATATAAACTACAGTACAGTGAGATGGCTCTGCCAGCATGTAAAAGGTGCTTGCTGCACAAACCTGGCAACCTGAGTTCAGTCCCTATAAGCTACATAGAAGTGGAATGAGAAAACACTCCAGCAGAGTCCTGCAGACCAGCACAGTCCGGCTTCTAAGACAGACCCGTGTGTCTGTGGGGCTTTGTCTTGACCTCAGCAGAAACCAGGAAATGATATCATCTGGCTTGTGCCACTAAGGAAAGTCAGGGACCTGGAGAAGAAGGTCTGCAGGCAGGGGCTGCACCGTACAATCAGTGGCCTTATGGGTAAGCTAGGAAAACCATTAATGAAATAAAACCATGTGAGCTGTGCTTGGCCCTGCTGTCTGGGTGTCGCCTCCAGCTGGACCCTGAGTGGCCCCATAGATCCACACCACCTCCCTATTCTATAGGCTTCTGAGCACTGGGTAACATCACAGACCTCCTACTGGGGAGAGTTAACCTAAGTGACAGCCAGTGCTAGCTACTGATATAAAAGTGAGTGCGGGCTAACCAATCTCCCAAACCATCAGTAACTAACACACACACACACACACACACACACACACACACACACACACACACACACAGGACACAGCCCTCTAAGCTTTTTGCTTTGTGATTTTTGTTTTGTTTTGAGACAAGATCTCACTATGTAGCCCTGGCTGTCTTGAAGCTTGCTATGTAGACCAGGTTGGCCTAAAACTCACAGAGATCTGCCTGCCTCTAACTCCTAAATGCTGGGACTAAAGGTGTGTGCCACCACACCTCGATGTTTTTGAGTCAGGATCTCTTGCAGCCCAAGCTGGCCACAGATTCACTGGGCAGCTGAGGAAGATCTTGAGTCCATGATCTTCTTTCCTCTACCTCTCAAGCATGCTCTATCACACTGTCTTTTTTATTTTATTTTTTAAATTTATTTTTTATCTATGTGTGTGTACACATCTTGTGTGTGGAGGTCAGAGAACAACTTACAGGAGCCAGTTCTCTCCTTCTACTACGTGAATCCTGGGGATCAAACTCAGGTCATCAGGCTTGAGAGCTTGAGGTCTTATCCACTGAGCCACTTTATACTCTCTCTCATACATACAGTTTTGTGGGGGTTTTTTGTTTGTTTGTTTGTTTTGTTTTTCAAGACAGGATTTCTCTGTAAAACAGTCCTGGTTGTCCTGGAACTTGCTTTGTAGACCAGGTTTGCCTACGAACTCACAAAGAGCTATCTGCCTCTGCTTCCTGAGTGCTGGGATTAAAGGCATGCACTGCCACTACCACTCAGCCACACACACTTTTTTGGGGCAGAGTCTTGCTAGGGATTTGGTTCCATCATCCAATTTGTAATCCTCCTGCCTCAACCTCCCAATTGCTGTTTAACCACACTGAGCTACACATTCCTTCAAAAGAATGGTAGCTATGATATAGGAAAGAAGAGATGGCTTCACAATACCACATATGAAAATACCACAAATACATATTTGTTGACAGACATTCTTTCCAGTATTTCTTGAGATTTTGAAATGTTCTTAAATGTCAGTTTAATTTAATTGCAGAATGCTTCAACAAATAGAGTGGCATTTGCAGATTCTCCTGACAGAACATATGACTCCTGGGCCTGGACTGGTGACTTTCCTTAAAAACAAAAGGATGGTTTTAGTGGTTAAGAGCACTGGCTGCTCAGTCTGTGACTTCTGTTCCAAGGGATCCAGTACCCTCTTCTGACCATTTTAAGCACCAGGAACATGGGCAGGCATAACACTCACACACACAAAATAAAAAAGTCTTTTTGTTGGTGTTGTTTTTTTTTTTTTTTTTTTTTTTTTTGAGACAGGGTCTCTCTATGTAGCTCTGGCTGACCTGGAACTCACTCTGTAGACCAGGCTAGACTCAAACTCACAGAGATCTACTTACCTCTGCCTCCTGGGTGCTGAAATTAAGGGAGTATGCTACCATCACCAGCTTAAAATAAATAAATCTTAATTAAGAAAAAAAAACTTTTAAGGAACATGAATTAAGAGATGATATGATGACAGATTATAAAAAGATAATTAGCAATGAATAAATAAGATAGCAAAGACATATGAAGGTCCTTATCTATAAACTTTTAGAACCACGTAGACATTAACACAAGGTGTGTGTATGTGTTTGTGCATGTGAGTGTGAGTGTGTGTGCACGTGCGCGGGCGCATACGCATGCTCATGCACACACACTGGTGATAGAACTCAGTGCTTTGCATATGAGAGGCAAGTGCACCACTGGTCCTTGGCTGGTGAACCCAGGAAAGTGCTCACCACTGTACTGCTCTCCCAGCCCCGAGCCACACCCACTGTTTCCCAGCTATCACTATTCCTCTCTCCCCTGCACTTCCTGCATACCACCTTATGAGGTGGGCAAGGATGTCTTTGTCCTGGAAGACCATACATTCTGAATGAGGCAGGAGGAAAGACAGCAGGCAATTCCACCTCATGCTGCTGTAGAGGCAGGGGTAGTGGGGTGTGTGTGTGTGATCAGCACACACAAGGTCCTGTCACTAGCCCTCCTCCAACTTCCCCCACAAGATACTACTAAGTACTATGTAAAGAGTAATGCCAGGAACCGGAGAGGTGGCTCAGAGGTTAAGAGTGCTGGCTGCTCTCGAAGACCCGAGTTTAGTTCCCAGCACCCATGTTGGGTGGCTCAGCTTACAACAGCCTATTACCTCCAGTTCTGTGGGATCAGATGCTGTCTTCTGACTTCAGAGGACATCTGCACATGTGTGGTACACATACAAACTGAGAGACCCACACTCTATCTCCCTCTTTAAAAACATGGCGAAGCTGCCGGACATGGTGGCACATATCTTTAATTCCAGCACTCAAAGGCAGAGGCAGGGGGATCTCTGTGAAGCCAGCTGCTCTACATATTGAGTTCCTGGACACACAGGACTACATAAAAAGATCCTGTCTCTAAAAACAAAACAAAGCACAAAACAAAACAAAAACGTTGCAAAGCAAGGGAGGGTGAAAGGTGAGAGGCCAGGGGATTTGGTTAATTTTAAGTGAGGCAGATGGGAAAGTCTGTCTGAGAAGGACACATTCCTAAGGAATTGGCCCTGAGGTGTCTGGAGAAGGCTTTCTGAGGGAGAAAAACCTGTACAAAGGTCCTGAAGCCAGAACACATTGAGGCCAATGGCAACTACACTGCCGGAAAGGACTGGGGGAGGGGCGAGGCTCTGAGGCACTGCCCACCTCCTGACTCAGTCTTGCTTAAGGGAAAAGCAGTTTCAGTTTGGGGAGCCAGCTAAAATGCTAGGTCCTCTGACCAGTGGCTGGTCAGAACACAGCAGAGCCCTCAACAGGATGAAGAAGTTGTAAAACTCAAGACAAGTTTGAAAGCAGGGCACAGGCCTGGGCTGCCTCCAGAGCCACTGTGTTTACCATTTTTATACTAGGTGGTAAGGTTTGTTCTAAGTCTCACAGTTCTGCCTCACTGCTTCCTAGCTGTCTGGCAAAATAAAATGCCTCACTGGGCGGTGGGAATGCCCAAGCACTTGGGAGGCAGAGGCAAGTTCTAGGACAGCCAGGGCTACAACAGAGAAACCCTATCTTGAAAAACAACAAACAAACAAACAAAATGCCTTCCTTGATGACTGGTTCAGCAAAGAAAGTTGTCAAGTTTAGGGCTCTGACACACGGCTGGTTCCTCAACCTCGGAGTTGTGACTACATGGGCCAGCTAATTGGATGTGAAGGGAGGGGAGGATGAGCTACAGTGGTAGGATGTCATTCTGTAAATATGTTTCTCTTATTGGTTAATGAATAAAGCCCTGTTGGTCAATAGGAAAACGAGATAGGCAGGACTCAGAGACAAGGAGATTTCGGGTAGAGGTAGGAGGAGATTCAAAATGTAGGACCAAGAGAGCAGAACTCCAGACCCTCTCTGATAAGACCACAAGGAAATACTTAGATTAACAGAAATGGGTTAATATTTAAGACAGAGCTAGCTGATAAAAAAAAACTAGTAACTGGCCAACAGCATTATATCTAATACAGTGTCTCTGTATGTTATTTGGGCTGGCACAGCTAAGGGACCGGGCTGGCACAGCTAAGGGACCAGGCCGGCTGGAAAAAAACCTACTTGTAACAGACACCAACTACAGGTTCGGCAGGTAAAGGAATAACTCCACAAAGTTGTCTTCTGACTTCTAAAGACACATCCTGACATGTATTAGCACACTTACATAACACACACACACACACACGCACACACACACACACAGTCCTTGAATTTCTGGTCTGCTGGCCTCAACCTTCCATATATACCATTCCGCCTGAATCTACTTTTGTTTACTTTATATTTATTTTTAAGTATATGAGTATTTTGCCTGCATGTACATATGTGAACCACATTTGTGCTTTGTACCCAAGGAGGTCAGAAATCAGTCTAGGCCCTCTTAGAATTAGAGATGCAGACAGCTGTGAGACACCATGTGGGTGCTGGCAACTGAAACTGGGTCCTCCGAAGAGCAGCCAAGGCTCTTAATCAATGAACCCTCTCTCCAGCCCCTGTTGGGTTTTGAGACAGTGTCTCACCACGTCACCCTGGCAGGTCTAGAACTCATTATGTATCCCAGCATGTCTGAGATGCAGTACGTACCTGTGTCCTGACCCCACCCCATTTTTGTTTAAGACAGGGTCTTACTATGCAGCCTTGCAGGCCTAGAACTCATTGTGTAGCCCAGGTGGTCATCAAATTTGCAGAAAACTTTCTACCCCTGCCTCCCCTTGCTAGCAGTAAAGGTGTAAGCCCCCACACCCAACCCCATCTTTGGGGGAAGATACCCCAATATACATTACCGATTTCCTTTCCTGTTTGAGCTCCTGTACATAGCGCACCAGGTCCATCGTGATCTGTGATATCATGTTCTCAGAGATGACCTCATGCTGCCCGGCGTAGTCATTCATCTCATTCAGGGTGGAAAGAAACGCTTTACATGCCGTGTACCTGGGGACAGAGCACACCCGCTCCTTCTCAAACAAGCCTGCCTCCACCTTCATGTTTTACTTGATGAAATATTAATTAAAAGCAGTCTGCTCTGCATCTGCCTCCCATAGGATCTTGCTGGATCATTACACAGCTGCTCAGAATTAATTACAGTCCCAACATGGCCACAGGTGCTCTGTGAAACCCAGTCTCTGTCTGTATTCATTTGGATTCCAGAACCCACCCATGTTCACTAAATAAGCACACCAGACACCTGGACCTCCACCATGCACAATGACCCATCACTGCTGACCAAGACAGACATAGTTCTTGGATGGATGGACAATTAGGACTCCTGACTCTACAGAGCCACAGACTCTAGGACAATGGTTCTCAAATGACCCTTTCACAGGGGCTGCATATCAGTTATTTGCATTATGACTTACAACAGTAGCGAAATTACAGTGATGGAGTAGCAATGAAAATTATTTTATGGTTGGGGGTCAGAACAACATTTGGAACTGCATTAAAGGTCTCAGCATTAGGAAGGCTGAGAAGCACTGGATGCACATGCTTGCAGGGCTTCCTAAGGCTTTCCTAATTACTTTAGTGGAGTCTGGAGTGGGTCCAGTGGCTCAGGGTCAGGGAGGTTAAAGAAGCAGTCTCATTGTCAACTCCAAGTTGAAAACAGACACAGACAGGAAGGTGGATGGGACTTCTGAGACAACATGTAGTTTCCTCCCCTCCCTTCACAACCACCACCCACCACACACACATCTCACCACACATCCACCAGCAACGGACATACTTGTATTCTTCTTCTTCCTTTGAGTTCTTCTTGGGTTGGTATTTCTTTGAAAGATTCCTAAGACAAAAATGTAGATGTGTCACCCTCTTTGGAGATATACAGAGAATTCAGGAATGAAAGATAATGTGTATGCTTTGCTGGCTTTTTAAAGAATTCATAAAGTTGCACAATTAAAACCCATTTGTGGAGCCAGCAAGATGGCTCAGGGGGTGAAGGCAGCTTGCTACCAAACCTAGTGACCTGAGTTTGATTCCCCAGGACCCACATGGTAGATAGAGGGAGAGAACTTACTCCATCCACAGAGCTGCCCTCTGACCTCTGCATGCCAGGGCATGCACCCCCTCACACACATATCTCATGTAGTCATAAATAAAACAATGTAGCTGGGCGGTGGTGTTGCACACCTTTACTCCCAGCACTCAGGAGGCAGAAGTAGGAGAATCTCAGTGAGTTTAAGGCCAGCCTGGTCTACAGAGTGAGTTCCAGGACAGGCTCCAAAGATACACAGAGAAACTTGAAAAAAACAAAAAACAACAACAACAACAAAACAATATTTAAAAATTATCGCTTACACATAGACTGCTCTTCTACAGACATGTGGATATGTAGCAGATTTACCTAATAAACATAGGTTTTAAAAAACAACATCTTCTGTATGGGTATGTATTGGGCGGAGGGAGCACTAACTACTGAAAGACCCCTGGTCAGTCTCTCAGAGGCAATATAGTAAAACAAGGTCACTCCAGAATCAGGCTGGAGGAGACAAAGGGGGTGAGCAGGGCGAGCACAGATTCTTCTGTGTATGGGAACACTGAAGAGCCCTGTGGCTGCACTCCAGGTATTTTTAGCGCAGTTTTCATTCCTTTTGTTAACCATAACTTACAAATTGAAAACCACTTCTAAGTTCACACCTCACATAAAAATTCCAAAAACTGTGACTTTAAGTAAAATCACTTATTTAAATCCACATTTCCTCTTTAGCTTCTAGATCTGCACAATCATAAAAATAATTCCAGTGGTACATTGCACTGAGGGAAAGTGAACCTAACTACATGTGGCAAATATTTCTCTGAAGGGCTGGCAAGAGGGCTCAGGCTCAGTAAGTAAAGGGAGTTAGCCAACCACCAGGCCTGATGATGTGAGCATGGTACCTAGCACCCACCCCATGGAAAAGGGAACGGATTCCCACAGGTTGCCTTATGACCTCCACATGTACACTGTGGCTGCCCTCCCCCACCCCCAATAACAAACAAATACAATTTAAAGGCTTATTCTGTAGTCCAGGTTGGCTTTGAATGTGTGGTGATCCTCCTGCCTCAGCCTCCTGAGTGCTCGCATTATAGGCCTGGGCCATCATGCCCTGCTAAAAAAGGTACTATTTTTCCTGGGATTTAATATATAGCCAGCCTGACCTCAAACTCACAGAGATCTGCCTGCTTCTGCCGTGATTGCTAGAACTAAAGATGTGTGTCACCATGTACAACCACAGGCATGAACATCACCTTCTACCTATCATCAATTCCTAAACAAGAGCAAAGACTGTCATGCATGATTTTCTATTAAGATCCTATGTAGCCCTGGCTGGGCTGCAACACTTTATATAGACCACATTGGCCTGGAACTCACAGAGCTCCACCTGCCTTTGCCTCCCAAGTGCTGGGATTAAAAGCATGCACTAGCATGCCTGCCCCCAACTTTTTTGCAAAAGCCTGAGTGAAAATGTGTGTGATGTGTGGTATATTTGCATCCAAGCACCCATACACACACACTGGCCAGCAGCCAGTATGGGTCCTGTTCTTCCTCTCTCTGCCTGGTTTCCTTGAGACAAGAACTGGAGCCAGGCTGGCAGCAAGTAAGCTCCAGTGACCATCTAGTCTCCACTCCTTGTAGCCCTGGAACTACAGGCATAAATGGCCATGCCCAGCTATTTCTGTGGGTGCTAGGATTTGAACTCACATCCTCAGGCTTAACCAACAGGCATTCTTACTCACTGAGGCACCTCCAAAGCCCCAGTCCAAGGTTCTTTTCTCTATAAACCTTTCCCATCCCCTTGCCCTGGGAACAGGCTTCCTGGATTAAACTGTTAAAAAAAAAAAAAAAAAAAAAAAAAAAAAAACTGTTTAAAAACAAAAACAAAAATAAGCATGCAAGGAAGTTCATGAAATATTGCCCTCACAGTAGGCATCCTCCACGAAACCAGCTCTTCTGGTAGATTAACGGGAAGGAAAGAGGAAAACAGGAGTTTATGAGGCTTCTGGCTAAGACCTGGCCAACCCTACGAACCGTGGGGGGGGAGGGGGAGGGGGGGACGACTTTTAAAGCAGACCTTTGGGTCCTTTCCAGGTGCTCTGAGCCAGGGTACCCAGGGTGCAGCCAAGAAATGTTTGGGGCTGTTCTTCCTTTTATTTTTCTAAACCACAAGATATCTCTGGATCATGGAGTCAGGAGAAGGGTGCTTTCCCAACAAAGTAATGGCACCACACAGAAGGTGACCAAGAGCCTGGCCAGACACATGGGCCTGAGTCCCAGCTACTTAGGAACCCTAGGCAGGAGGATCCTAAGTTCAATGCCTATCTGGACAATGAAGTCAGTTCAAAGTGAGCCAGGGCTTTTATATCTCAAATAAAATATACAAAATGAACAGGACAGAGATTAGAGAGAGAGAGACAGAGATTGCATTATTAGACAATAAACAAATGATGCTTGCCCTTAGTCCATACACTTTGGAAAGAGGTACCTGAGAACAGAGATGGGTGATTTGGAGGCAATTTAGAATGGATGCTGATTCCACCCACCTAGTCACACGAAGGGAAGTAAGGGGAACAGTCCTGAGTCAGTTCAGACAGAAGCAAACTGAAAAGGGAAGGCCCTGACAATGTCCATGTTGTCCTTTCCTACCTGTGGACTCTTAGGACATGGATAAAGTGTGGGCTAGCCTGTGGTCTCCACTCCTCAGGTCTCAAGCTGCAGGCATGGGGAAGTCCTCATAAACCTAGAGATTCCACAGGAGCATGGCCGATTGTCCTGAATGACTCAGCCCAGAGCCCAAATGCCAAGGAGTTTCAGGACACACAATAGCTCAGAATCCCTAAGTCAGACCCCCTTCCTTCCCCAGCTGACTCTTGGAGGTAGCTGTACCCAGCCTCCAGCCTCTAGGTAGAGCATACAGAAAGCCTTTTAGTATCAGAATCTGAATTAACTATATCCCAAAGGACAGTTATTTCCTGGGCCATTGGCCTGTGATGAGTGTGCAAGGAGGTCAGCCAGAAGACTTTCAACCTCATCTCCTTCCATCCTTGTCCTGGTGATCTTCACGGTCAACATGACTAGATGTAGAGTCTTCATGGAAGCACACCTCTGGGTGTGTCGGGAGGGCATTTCCAGAGCGGTTTAATGTCGGAAGATGCACCCTGCATGTTGGCAGCACCAGCCTGTGGGCTGGGGTCTGGAGCTGAATGAAAGGCAGCACGAGTGACCGCTTTCGCTTTCACGTCTTTGCTTCCTGACTGGGGTCACACTGTGACAGACTGTGTCCCCCTAAACTGTGAACACAAACCCTTCCTTCCTATTGGTCACAGTGATGAGAAAAGTCACTCAACAACTTCAGAAGGCAGAACGTCTCACTATTCACATTTTAAAGTTGAAAAGGACGAATCCCAGAGAACGATGTTCCCCCATTCAAACCGCTGTGATGCAAACACAGGACTACCTTTCGAACTGGGGACCTAGAAGATGAGCTCAGCAGCTTCATCAAACTGTCCAAGTCAAGCAGGCCCAGTGTGAAAAGATTCGTCAGGCACTGTCAGAGAAGAGAAAGAGGAAAACCCAGCCTGGAGGAAAATGAAAAACACACCAGAAAAACAAGCAACTCAAATGCCCGAGTATTTCACACCAGTGACACACTTAAAACACAAAAGTGCATAGCAATAGAGCTGTGCTGAACAAGAGGACCCAGGAAATGAACTTTGGGCTAAAACACATCAGTGGCAAATGAATAAACAAACACGCCAGGGTTTATCTAATTCAACAAGAAAGGAGCAAGATAACCACAGTGCCAAAACAGGAGCACAGCTGGGGAGCACACCGAGCGTCCAGGCAGAGAGAGCTTGCACGCATGCTCACATTGCACGGATCGACTCAGAAAAAGGCAAGTTTCCACAAGGAACATGTTCTGACTGCCCCAGACTTTCCCACCAAGGCCATTCAGGCATTGGCCATGTTTAAAGGAAAAAGCAATGGCCATAGGAGAGACCAGGCACGAAAGGCTTTTAGGCATTTGATAGAAGAACTTTGGAGATTTTTATCAGAAGCAAATAGGGAATTACTGAGGAACTAGTGTGTGCTCTGCAGAAAGCCAACAGACAGTAGGACAGCAAGCCAACTCAACTGGTAATGATCCAGGCAAGAGACAATAGTAACCCAGAGGTAGCACAGAGTCAAGGAGCGGGGGCTGGATCCTGGGTCAGAGTGGGGAGTAAAGTGAATGGTGTGTCCTGATGGCTTGGTGGGGAGGGGGAGAGAGAAAGCACAAAAAAACCCTGGGGCTTCGTCCATAAGCCAGGGAGAGCCATGCACTCACAGGACAGGTAGAAAAGTGGAAGCTGAATGGATGGTTTCAGACTTGTGTGGACGCAGGCACTGGTTAAAAAGCCCAGTGAGTTTCCGTGAGCTCTTCTGCAGTCTGGGGGGGGGGGGAGTGATTGCTACACCCATAGGTGCTAGCGCCAGATACAGCTGGGGTCAAGCAAAGAGCACAGACTAAGGGGAAAGAAACAGCAACTGGATGCTGCACACAGCAGAATTAAGAGCAAGGATAAAAATTAGTGATGTAGGAGAGGCCCAGGGGAGAAAGATGCTTCCAAGAAAGACAAAGGACCACTCACTGCCATGCCTGCCAAAGTTGCACACAGACCTCCACAGCACAAGGTGACAGGGGATGGAGGCACCAGGAAGAAATCAAAGAGAAATGAAGACACAAAACTAACTCAGTCCCTGAGGGAAGACCCATGACTAGGCTGTGGTATAACACATTTATTCTCTCTCCCTCCCTCCCTTCCTCTCTCCATCCCTTCCTTCTTTCCTTCCTTGAAACATGGAGTCAGTTCTTTCCTCCCACTGGACTCAAACTCAAGGGATCCACCTTCCTCTGTCTCTCAAGTACTCAGCCAGGCAGTATAACCCATTTTCACACGGATAACAACATATCTGGACTAACTGATGTGAAGTAGCCATTTGCTAGTGAGGTCCAGACTCTTGCAGAGTTCTGGAAACTGACCTGGATTCAGCCAGTAGGAAACATACTTCCTTGGTTTCTGCATTCCAGCTAATGAATGTAAACAAAATGTGTCAGGCTAAGAACTTTCCACAGCCAGAACTGAGATGCTTACTTAGGCAAAAATGATAACCCTGTGGCATCCTACAATGTAACAGCTGAGGATGACCTTGAACTCCTGATCCTCCTGCCCCCAGCACCAGGTGCTGGGATACACCACCATACCTAGTTTACATAATGCTGGGGATGGAACCCAGAGCTCCACGTGTGCTAGGCAGACCCTCTACCAACTAAGCCATGTTCCCAGCCCTTTAGCAACAATTTAAAAATATTTCATATCCCAAACAAATGTCCCAGGTAATTTTAAAAGTTTAGGAAAGCACACAAGCTCTCTGGCAGGAGCAGGGTAGTCAATGTTTGTGCTATTCTTTTCTAACAGTGGCCTCCAAGGAACTAAAATTTCCCAAGGAATTTCATGCTAGAGCAAGACAAAAGCTCAAGCTGGGTTGGTCTGGGCCAGCAAGATGGTTCAGTGGGTAAAGAGCTTGCTGCAAAAGCCTGGTAACCTGAGTTTGAACCCTGGAACATGCAGACACACACACACAAACACACAAACACCCACAGACCGACTTGGAGATCACTGGACCTCTTTGGTCTTCTTCAAATGTGGCCATAGAAAGTAAATACCCTTTCTCTGCATACCACTCCAACTTGCCTCTTTAATAGGTGTGTTGGGGACAAGTGACTAGGACTAGCTTGTGGGAGCAGCCAGGGCTCAGGTTTCAAGCCTAAAATCTCCTATAACAGTTCTTTTCAAATTCTGCTTCCTGGGACCCCTCACACATTGCTGGAGAGTGAAACAGGCCAAACACAAACTATTCCAAGTACTACTAAAGTCAGGGAGAGGTACACTCTTCGATCACAGTTCCAATCTCCAGTAAAGGAAGAAAACGGTTCAGATATGCACCAGCGGCCTGTGCGGGGCTGAGGAGAAGGCTCAGAAGGTAAAGGCACTTGGTGCCAAGTTCAATCCTGGAAGCCCACAGGGTGGAGAGAACCAACTCCAACCTCACTGGATGCTAGCGGTGGCATGTCCAACTCCTCCACACACACACAGCAAATAAACAATGTAATTACAATTTAAAGGCAAAAGGGGGTCAGTGAGAACAACCAGCTGCTGAGTGACAACAGAGACGCAGTGGAAACCCACACAGAAAAATAATAAAGAGCAATGGAAATATAAGAAATGACCACGGCACTGACAAACCTCACAACCAGCGCACAACAAAGGAAGTCAGATTTTTTTTTTTTTTTTTTCATGACAGGGTTTCCTCTGTGTAGCCCTTGCTGTCCTAGAACTCTCTCTGAAGACCAGGCTGACCTCAAACTCAGAGATCCACCTGCCTCTGTCTCCTGAGTGCTGGGATAAAGGGTGTGTGCCACCACTGCCCAGCTTCGAAGTCTTATTTTTAAAGGGCCAGAGCCAATGCTCACATTCACAGGACTCACAGCAGGCTCTGCTGATCCGTGTCACTCCTGGGGAGGGAGGACTGGTCGAGAGCCTTACACATGGGATTCCTGTGCTTGTCTGTACATGTGTATATGTCAACAAGAAGTTTACTGACAGCCAAACTTCTCCAAAATTCAACAAAAACCATTAAAAGAAAGCAAAGATCCAAGCCTGGAGGCTGGGTGTAGAGGTCAGGATGACTGGGGGGGGGGGGGGGATGGGGTGAAAGTGGGGATTTACCTAGAGGCACAAGACCCTGACTTCAACAGGAAGCACAGCAAAACAAAGTAGTGTCTAACAGCAAGGACTTGAGTCCAGAGTGACAGCACACACCTGCAATCCCAGCTCTCAGGAGTTGCGAGATAGGAGGATCAGGAGTTCAAAGACAGCCTCCACTATATAGTGAATTCAAAGCTAGCCTAGGTTACATGAGGCTTTGTCTCAAACAGAAAAATTGAACAAACTAAAGTAATAGCTTTATTTTTTATTTTTACTGTCCTATAAAAAATTAATTTTCTATACTAAAAAACCAGCTATTTCCAGTGACATATTACTTTGTGAGAAAATATCTCTCTGTCTCTCTCACACACATACACACACACACACACACACACACACACACACACATAGGTGCGCACACACTCACACACATGCACATAGACATACACATTCACATATACACACATGCATATATGCACACACACACTGTGAAATGAGAATAAAAATCATGCTTGCATCTAGCTAGCAAGATGGCATGGGGAGGTGAGGTGGTAAAAGGGATTTGAGTTCAGTTCCCAGAACTCACACCATGGAAGGAGAGGAAACCAATTTCTTGGGTTTGTGCTCTGACCCCCACAAGCACACCCAGCACATACACTTCCCAGTACTACAAATAAATAAATGTAATAAAGCATTTTAATAAAAAAGAGAACGAGCCTCCCTTTCCCGGCCTTCTTACCTGAGCTGCTTGGCATAGCTGAGCTCAATCTCAGCCCTCTCCTTGACAAACTTGATGTACTTTTCAAGAATATCGATGCCCCACTGTGTATGTTTTTCTAAGTTGTCAAACTGATCCTGTTTGAAAAGAGAGAGAGAGATGGGGGAGTTTATTGTCTCTTTCTGTCCATAGCTCCGTTCCTGGGAGCAGACCTCTCCATCATTCACCGATGCAGGAAACCGGCTCTAACATTTTCCATGATGGCACTCGGGGGCTTTTCTGTTGAGAGCTTTACATCAACATCACCAAATTTGGGTTGAGCAAGGTCTGGAATCAGGATCTGTGATCCATTCATCCTTGTTCTCTCTTCCTTTTAGACACATGACTTCTATATATAATTAATGTTCCATTACAAAGGAAAATATCTCAAATGAAAAAAGCTGACAGGGCACACACAGACACAGACATAGCTCCTGGGGATCAGAGACCCTTTCTAGACTCCTGAAACACCTTCATATATGTATTCATATACATACATAATAGATAAGAAATACTGTTTTATATATGTTTTATGTATATGGGTGCTTTGCCTGTGAATATGTAAGTCCACCATGTGTGCCTGGTGCCCATGCAAACCGGGAGGTCTCAGATCCTTGGGTCTGGAGTTACAGACAGTTAGGAACCACCATGTGGGTGCTGG
Organism: Phodopus roborovskii; assembly: GCF_943737965.1. Classification (NCBI taxonomy): domain Eukaryota; kingdom Metazoa; phylum Chordata; class Mammalia; order Rodentia; family Cricetidae; genus Phodopus; species Phodopus roborovskii. Next base: position 72,088,361 of record NW_026126418.1, read on the forward strand.
GAATCAAACCCTGGTCCTCTGGAAAAGCAGCAAGTGCTCTTAACTGCTGAACCATCTCTCCAGCCCTTCCTGCTCCTTTTTGTTGAGACAGTGTCTCACTATATAACCCTTGCTGGCCTGGAGTTCACAGAGGTCCACCTGCCTCTGTCTCAGGAGTACTGGAACTAAAATTGTGCACATCACACCCAGCAGCTGCTTTAATTTGGAGAGAGGAGGTGGTAGGGGAAGAGTTATGAAATTTGGCATTTTTCAAATGAGTAAGATAGCTCAATGTAGACTTTGCTACACTGTGTGCCACAAACAGTGGTTGGATCCAGTGAACCAAAACTGAGCAGGGGTAAGCCACACCCTGTAGTGTTTCTTGCAAGACAGGCAGGTATGCCAGCCTGGTGACACATAGCTGTAGAGATAGTTGGGACTCTCATGGATTTGTTCCTCTTGAGTGCAGGGGAAGGTAGGAGGGCAGGAGGGAATGGGCAGGGGTGACAACATTTGGACACAGTGAGTGTAGGGTCAGGTTATCCCAGGCCTGCAGTGCACAGTGACAGAGCTCAGACTCTCTAGAAGGCACAAACTGCTCTTGTAAGAGTGTGACCACAGCTCTGTGTGAAATCATGTGTGGCAGAGGCCATGAGACTGTCCTAATGGTCTGAAAATGAGAGCAGGAGGGAGCCATTTTGGAGTCTCTTGGCAAATGGCTACTGTGAGCGACATGTTGGCTGCAGAGTCTAAGCAAGGGGGAAGGGCTGCAGGGTGACTTGGGTTCAGCTTCCTGAGTGCAAATAAATAGTTCAGACAGGGAGGAAGACTCTATGCAGTTTGGCCATGCGAATCGAGGGTTTGGTATGCACAACAGAGCCTGGAAGCACAGATGGCCTGAGCTCACAGAAGGATGCCCGGGAGTGGACAGGTCTGAAAGCGCAGCCACAGATCGGAGTGCCAGAGGGTGGGCAGCATTACACAAGAGCAGTAAGGAGGACTGGCCCAGGAAATGGAGCTGGAAAACAGTGGAACAGAGCCAGAGAATGCATTAGTCAACCCAGGACAAGTCTCGAGCCAGGTCAGATGGGAAGCATGCTGCTGCCTCAGAGGGGACCTCAGAGAGGACGAGGCTCTGGCCAGCCACAGGGTTTCACTGACACTGGCCACCAACTGTCTCAGTGGCTCTGCTGTGAGCCCCTAGTGTGCCCAGAATCCCTGCCTCGTTTCACCAAGACATGCGAAGTGGGGAGGGTCAAGTCAATATATAAATGCCACACTAGCTGTTCTTCCCAGCCCTTTCCCTGAGATATGGTTGACACTGGCACAGTGCTGGGGCTGTAGCTCAATTGGTGGAGTGCTTGCCTAAAGCACATGAAGAAGCCCCGGGATCCTCATGGACCGGGTGTGATGGCACACACCTGCAATCTCGGCACTCAGGAGATAGAGGATCAGAAGCTGAAGGTCATACTCAGCTAAATAGCAAATTTAAAAACAGCCTGGGCTACATAAGACCCCATCTCAAAAAAGGGGCGGGTGAGCTGGAGATGGCCCAGGGGTTGAGATCACCTACAGCTCTTGCAGAGGACACGAGTTCTAGTCTGAGCATCACTTTGCTCTGTGTAACTTCAGGGAATCTCAGGCTTTTTCTGACGACTCCGGCACTGTGCTTATGTGCCCACACCTACACTCATGAACACACACATTCAAATACTAATAAAAAAACAAAATCTTGGCCCGGTGGCAAAGGCAGGCAGGTCTCTGTGAGTTCAAGGCCAGCCTGGTTTACAAAGCAAGTTCCAGGACAGCCAGAGCTGTTACACAGAGAAACTGTCTCACAAAACAAAACAAAAATTCTTTTTTTTAAAAAAAAATCTCTCATATATTACATCTTGACTGCTGCTTCCCCTCCACCCCTTCTCCAGCCTCTCCTCCCACCTTCCCTCTCTCTTAGCTCCCCTCCTCCCTTTCTCTTCAGAAAAGGGCAAGTCTCCCAGGAATATCAACCAAACACAGCATGTCAAGTTGCAATAAGACTAGGCACATCCCCCTCACATCAAGGCTGAATGAGGCAACCCAGCAGGAGGAAAGGGGTCCCAGGAACATACAAAAGAGACAGAGACAGACCTGCTCCCACTATTAGGAACCCCACAAGAACACCAAGCTACTTGACCATAACATATATGCACAGGACCTAGATTATTAGATTAGACTCCTACAGGCTCCCCGATCTCTTTAGGTCCCAGTCAAGTGATTCTGCAGGCCATGTTCTTAATCTTTTTAAAGAGTCCATAAATCTTTTTAAAGAGGCTACACATCTTTAGTCAGGCACAGTGATATATACATTCATAATCTCACCCCTCAGGAAGCTGATATGGGAGGAATACATGAGCCCAGAAGTTCAAGGCCAGCCTAAGCAACATAGTGAAACTCTGTGAGCAACAACAAAAGCTATACACACTTGACATATATAACCTGAAGCATCTACAGTGAGTATATACCCTAGAAACTGACCACAATCTACCCCACAAATACATATCCGTCCTTCTAAAAGCTTCCTCTTGTCTTTTGATCCCTTGTATCGTCGAGTACAGGTCTGTGCTTTCAGTTCATTTTTGCATTAACCTTGAGTCAACTAATCATGTGTCCTAGTTTCCTTCCTGTTGCTGTAATAAGGCATCCAGACTAGAGGCAATGGAGAGGAGAAAGTGTATATAGGATTCCACTTACACCAGGTCGCAATCTGTCATTGAGGGAAGTCAAGGCAGGAACTCAAGCATGGATTTGAAGCGGAAACCATGGAGGAGCATTCTTGCTAGCTTTCTGACAGACTCTTGCTTACCAAGCTTTCCTACATGGCCCCAGGACCTCTGGCCTAGGGGATAGTGTTACCCACAGTGGGCTGGGCCCTCCTAAATCAATTAACAATCAAGACAAGCACCAATCTGGTGTGGACATTCCCCTCAACTGAGGCTTCTTTCCCAGGTGTCAAGTTAACAGTAAATGCTGTGATTACTGCCTCACAATCACAGATCTAGCTTAACTGCTTTAGTCTTTGCTCCCAGCCAGGTGCACAGAACAAAAGACACTGGAGTCTTCTGCCACTAAAATGACTCTCGAGGAAAAATAACCCTTTAAAATGTTATTTAAAATAAAGGGGGGGGGCACAAAGACTTAAAATTTTATCACTTTTCAGTCCTCTATCTTATCTATCCCACACCCCTCCCAGATTCCAGGTTAAGAAATGTTGCTGAGAACATTATTTATTTATGTTATCCCTACAGAGGATGGTTGTTGAGCAAATGAGTAGGGTAAACAGGACAGCAGGTCTCTGTAAACAACTGGAGAAGGCAAATACACAAAGAACTCGAGTGATGGTTATGAATGAAGAGGTCCTAGCACTCAGAACTTCTCCAAAGTGCTATGCTGGTCAGTGACCTGTTCTTGATCTAGTTTCATATCAATTAGATTTACTTAAAAATAAAAGCTGGGAGCCATGTCTTGGTGGCACATGCCTTTAGTCCCAGTACTCAGAAGGCAGAGGTAGGCGAATTTCTGTGAGTTCAAGGCCAGCCTGGTCTACATAATGAGTTCCAGGACAGGCTCCAAAGCAACAGAAAAACCCGATCTCAAAAAACCAATAAATAAATAAATAAAATTAAATTAAAGCTGGGGTGATTGCTCTGTGGGTAATAACATGTTTGCCTTGACAGCAAGAATACCTGAATCTGATCCACAACACCCATGTCAAAGTGCCCTGTGCTGGGTGGGTAGACAGTGTTTCTGAAGATGACATAGGAGGTTGACCTCTGGCCTCCTCAAGCACTCGCACGTGCACACACACACACACCTCCAATATATTATATCTATCACCTATCTTTACATCTCTTTCTATCTTTATGTCTCTATCAATCATTCTATCAATTACCTATCTATCTATTGATATTGACACATGCCTAGAGCTGGGACTATAGCTCAGTAGTAGGAAATGTGAAGTCCAAGGTTCCAGCCTCCCCCTGAGTTCTTTCTACAGAGCCATCACCTCTAAACTCCTCGAAGGCTCATGCACTTGGATTCCACTGTCCCACCAACAATATGCCTGATACACCACCTCCAACGCTCTGTAGCAAGGGTGGCTATCCCTAAATTCCTGCAAAAAAAAAAAAACAAAAAAAAAACAAGAAACCCTTCCACAAAGAACTTAGTCTACCTTGAAACTGACTGACTGACTGACTATGTTTTCATTGTCTTTACTTTTGAGACAAGGTGTTCTATGTAGCCCAGGCTGGCCTCAAACGCCCCATGTAGCCAGGGTGATCCTGAACCCCTGATCTTCTTTCCTCCACTTTCCACATGCTGGAATTCCAGGCATGAATGGCCAAGTTGGTACTGGCAATCAAACCAAAGCTTTGTGTATGCTAGGCAAGCACTCTACCAACAGAGCTACACTAGTCTTCAACAATGTGTTTTCCATAGTTATCAGTTACCAAGACCATTTTGCAAACTGTACCAAAGCCCTTCCTCAAAGAACAGAATCCAGCTGGATATAGTGGTGCACACCTTTGATCCTAGCTCTTGGGAGACACAGGCAGTTCTCTGAGTTCAAGGCCAGTCTGGTCTACAGAATGAGTTCTAGGGCAGCCAGGGCTACACAGAGAAACCCGATCTTAAAAAAGAACAAAACAAAAACAAACCACACCAACAAAAAACAAAAACAAACCAGAATCCAACAGGACCGAGGATCTTCACAGCAAAGCCTGAAATAGTAACAAGAAAATGAATTCCTGCTGCCTCCAAGCAGCATCCTCTGTAGGCGATATTAAGGCATCCCTGAAGGGACCTCACCCTGCTGCTACTATCACAGGACAAGGCAACCAGAGGAAAATTCAAAACAGATGAAAAAGCAACCAGCCCACTTACATTCTTGACTAAAATGTGGAAATTTTAATAGGAAGAAATTCCAAATCTTAAAAAGACTCCTTTGTGAGCAAACATTGTAAACGGTCTTTAAAAAGCATTCTGGGCCCCAGTAAGGGTGGTGCTGTTATCAAGAACATAGCCCTTCCTAAAGCAGGCTGGTTGAGCAGCCTGCAACGCCACAGCTGGTAGGCTGAAATAGAGAGGTCACCATGCATTCAAGGCCAACACTGTCTCAAAACAAACAAAAACTCAGTGGCTCTGCAGATAAAGGCACTCACTTCTAAGCCTGAGATGCTTCTGGGACCCCATGGTGAAAGAGAACTGGCTCCCACAAGTTGCCCTCTGACCTCCATATGCAGAGTGGAATATATAAAATGTAACAAACAAGCCCTTCCTTTTGCCTGGGACCACATGACTGCAGCCCTACAGATCCTTTGCCCTCTTAAAATTTATTCACTAAGGAGCATTTACATGGATGATATTTAATACTATTTTATGTGAAATTATGGAGACATTTTTAAAAATATTGATTCACTTATGTAGCAATAACAAGTACATCACATGTTTATATAAATGGCATTGTTTTGCTGCTGGAAAACTGGAGTTTTCTGAACCAAACACAATAGTAGGAAGAGTAGCTTCACAGAAGACAAGCTGTTTCTGTGTTTATCCTGCAGCCATTGCTGACTACCAGGTGAGTTAGGAAGAAAGTCAACTGCACTCAGGCAGGCAGTGAGAACAGGGAGGAACCATCCTGCTCCCACTTTTGTTATTTACTTACTTATTCATTATGGTAGTGTCTCTTTTTATAGCCCAGGCTAGCCCTATACTCACTATGTAGCCACAACGATGTTGAAGCCCTGAGTTCTACCTCTACACCTTTCTGGTTCTGGTATAACAGGTGTGCACCTGGTGAAGTCTTTACCTTTTTTGGGTGGGGGATGGGGGTGGCTGTGGGTGAACTCTATGACCCTGGCATACTAGGCACTCAATCTACCCTAACACACATTCTCAGCCCTAAGAAGAGTAGTTCAATGGCCTTTACAGTTAACTGGACACCAATAGTTTCTCAAACACTAGGGACCAAATGTTATCAGCAGCCATAACAACAAACCATCCACGACAGTTACAATGAAACCTACCAGTCCACCTTGCATTGCAAATGAAATTTTACATATGCATGATTATGCATTATTCACTGGTGTCAGGTAGTCTCAGCTGTTACCATGAAACACCAGGGAAGAGGGAGCCTCAACTGAGGAATTACTTCCATCAGACTGGCCTATGGGCCATAGGAGGGCCTCACCCACCAAGGGCAGTACTATCCCTAGGCAGGTAGGCCTGAGCTACATAAGAAAGGCAGCCACATAAACAGGGGAGTGTTGGGGGGATCAGAGAATTGTGTTCTAAGCTCTTTGCTTCAGTTCCTGCCTCCAGGTTGCTTTCCTGGCTTCTCTCAATGATGAACATAGCCTATAAGCAAAAACAAACCAAAAACAAACCAAACCAAACAAACAACAAAAACCCAAACACCCTTTCCTCCCCAAGTTTCTTTTGTTTAATGACAGCAAACACATTAGATTTTTATTTAGGAAATATTTTACTTAGTATATGTAGATCTTTTAAGATTGACATTGAAGTTATTCTACCATTTCCAAAAAAATTTTAATTGTATTTTGTCTCATCATTGCTTGCCTCCTGTTTAAATATTTGGAAGCTGTCAGATTCATAGTGAAAGTACAAATTTCCTCAAATTCTCATTTTTTACATAGAAGCCAGAATGTTATAATTAGCAACAAGTATTGCCAGTTGCTCTTCATTCAGTGCTGGGAGACGGCTGCCACACAGGAGAGAGCTTGTCTTTGAGGTGAGAGTGGTGTCCCAAGAAAGAAAAGCCACTAATCCAGCTTCGACTCAAACATTCACATGTTCTGCTCTACACGAATGTGTTCAGGAATGCATTCTATCACAGTATGGACACGAAAGAGGGACAGTTTGTCTTCCAATCAAGACTTCATAAAATTAAGAATCTGGACCAGGTATGGCAGCATACACCTGGAATCCCAGCTCTGGGAGATAGAGGTTGGCAGATCGGGAGTTCAAGGTCATTCTTGGTTACATGGCAACTGTGAGGGCAACCTGGGACACAGGAGACCTTGTCTCAAACAAAAAACCCACAATAGGCAGGGCTGGAGAATTGGGTCGTCTTTAGGAGTGTATTCTGCTCTAGCAGAGGACCTGAGTTCAGTTTCCAGCCTATAACTGTAGTTCTGGGGACCCAACACCCTCTTCTGACCTCTAAGGGCTTCTGTGTGCACATGGTGTATGTAGTTACATATAAATAAAAGTAAACAAAGGGCTGGACAGATGACTCAGTGGGCAAAGTGCTTGCTGTTCAAAAATGAAGGCCTGAGTTGGGCTTTCCCATGGCCTGGAATCCTAGCCCCAGAGAAGAAACTGGAGGCTGTCTTGGCAACCAGTTTCTCTAAATTAGCAACCTCCAAGCTTGGTAATATAGCCTTTCTCAAAAAATAAGACTGAGAATGGCTGAAGAAAACATTTGACATCTCTCTCTGGCTTCTAAATGCCCACACAGGGATGTAACCTCCCCCCCCCCCAAAAAAATGGCTATGGGTATCTTACAAAATCACAAACTTCAAGGAACTAATTGTGGAGCCATGCCAACACATCAACACATATAATACACACAATACATGATCTTGTATGTGCATATACACACAATAAATAAACATAATTTTAAAGGTTTACTTATTCCACCAGGTGAGACCACAGCAGCAGCTTCCAGCACTGGCTTACAGAAGCTATCACAAGAAGTTCTTCTGGGTAAGAGCACCTGTGTCCCAGCCAGCATCCACTGTCAATTCTCAGGTGGAGATACCCTACTGCTACAGCAACCTCTGGGCCCTCAGCTCCACCTACACCTCAAGCAGCAATCACCTGAGATGTGGGTGCACTTCCATCAGGAGGAACAATCAATGGAGGCTCTGCCCTGAAGGAGTGGTCAATGGCACCACAACCCTCGACTATACCAATTGGAGAAAGAGAGACCCCCCTGAAGCACAGGCTCCACCTACACTGATTGGAGGAAGAGATGCGTAGACAACAAGGTAAGAACTCAACAATATAAAGAGCAATATAGAAACTAGTGGTGCTACAACAGCAAGACCTGAACATCCCAACACAGATGAAGAAAACATTAAAAATTAACTTTATGAGGATGATTGTGGCCCTTAAAGAGGAAATAAAAATTCCCTTAAAGAAATGAAGGAAAGACAAACAAAAAAAAAAATTGGAAGAAATTGACAAATCCCTTAAAGAAAACCAAGAAAAAAAAAAAACAATCAAACAAGTGAAGGAAACATTCAAGACCTGAAATCTGAAATAGAGCCAATAAAGAAAACATAAACTCAGGGAATTCTGGAAATGGAAAATCTAGGTAAACAACCAGGAACCACAGATGCAAGCATAAACAATGGACTACAAGAGATGGAAGACAGAATCCCATACACTGAAGATACAATAGAGGAAATACATTCATTGGTCAAAGTAAATTTTAAATCCAGCAACAGAAAACATGCAGGAAATCTGGGATACCATGAAAAGACCAAACCTAAGAATAACAGGGATAGAAGAAGATGAAGTCCAACTGAAAAGCACAGAAAACATATTCACCAAAATCAAAGAAGAAAACTTTCCCAACCTATAGAAGGACAGACATGTCTTTGAAAGTACAAGAGGCTTACAAAACACCAAAAAAGACTAGACCAAAATAGAAAGTTCCCTTAACACATAATAAAACAATAAACATACAGAATAAAGAAAGGTTATTAAGAGCTGCAAAGGAGAAAGCCTGGGTAACATATAAAGGCAGACCTATCAAAATTATACCTGACTTCTCAATGGAAACAATGAAAGCCAGAAGGTCCTGGACAGATATTATACAGACACTAAGGGACCATGGATGCCAGCCCAGACTACTTTACCCAGCAAAGCTTTCAGTGACCATAGATAGTGAAAACAAGATGTTCCCTGATATAACCAGATTTAAACAATATCTATCCACAATCCCAGCCCTACAGAAAGTACTAGAAGGAAAATGTCAACCCAAGGAAGTTAGCTACATCCACAAGAACACAGGCAATAGATGAGTTCAAAGCAGCAAATCCCAAAGAAGGGAATTGGATAATGTGCCATCACCAACACCATAAACAAAAATAACAGGAACTAGCAATCACTGGTCATTGATACCCACTAATATAAATGGTCTCAACTCAACTATAAAAAGACATAGGCTAATGATTGATGAATAAAATGTTGATTGGCCAGTAGCCAGGCAAGAAGTATAGGCAGGGCTACCAGATGAGGAGAAGGCTGGAGAGAGGCCATGAGGAGAGAGGCCATGAGGAGAGAGGCCATGAGGAGAGAGGCCATGAGGAGAGACGCCATGAGGAGAGAGGCCATGAGGAGAGACGCCATGAGGAGAGACGCCATGAGGAGAGACGCCATGAGGAGAGAGGCCATGAGGAGAGACGCCATGCTATCGAAGGAGTAACATGCCAGATTACAGTTAAGCCACAGCCTCATGGAAATATATAGTTTAATAGAAATGGGTTAATAATTAGAGCTTAAGCCATCAGCCAAACAGTTTATTAATATAGTGCCCATGTGTTCATTTGGGGCTAAATGGATGTGGGACTAGGTAGGACAGAAACTTTTGTCTTCAGACTAATAGACCCGATATGAAAATAGAATCTATCCTTCTGCTACATACAAGAAACACACCTCAACCTCACAGACATTACTTCAGAGTAAAAGGTTGGGAAAAAAGTTTTCCAATCAAATGGACCTACAAAACAAGCTGGTGTAGTTATCCTAATATCTAACAAAATAGACTCCAAACTAAAATCAATCAAAAAAAGATAAAGGTCATTCCAGATTCATCACAGGAAAAATCCATGAAGAAGTAATCTCAATTCTTAACATATATGCCCTAACACAAGGACCCTGGCATTTGTAAAAGAAACATTACTAAAGCTTAAATCACAAATTAAGCCCCACGCAATAATAGTGGGAGACTTCAACACCCCACTCTCACCACTGGACAGGTCTGCCAGACAGAAGCTTAACAGAGAAATAACAGAACTAACAGGTGTTATGACTCAAAGGGACTTAACATCTATAGAACATTCCACCCAAACATAAAAGAATATACTTTCTTCTAAGCACCTCATGGAACCTTCTCAAAAATAGACCACATACTTGGTAACAAAGCAAACAGATAAGAGAAAAATTGGAATAAGCCCTTGTATCAGATCACCACAGCTTAAAGTTAGAAATTCAACAGCAACATTAATTTCAGAAAGCCCACAAACACATGGAAATGGAGCAATGACCAACTAAGTCACCACTGGGTCAAGGAAGAAAGAAAGAAAGAAAGTAAATGCTTTTTAAAATTTAATAAAAATGATCTCACAACACACCCAAACTTATGGGACACAAAGAAAGCAGTGCTGAGAGGAAAGTTCATAGCACTGAATGCCCACATAAAGAAGCTGGGAAAACCCCGCAGCAGTGAATCAACAGAACAACTGAAAGCGCTAGAACAAAAAGAAGCAAATTCTCCCAGAAGGAATAGATGGAAAGGAATAGTCAAACTGAGATCAATAAAACAGAAACAAAGAAAACAATATAAAGAATCAATGAGACAAAGAGTTGTTTCTTTGAGAAATTCAACAAAATAGACAAAACTTTATCCAAACTAAACAAAAGGCAGACAGAGAACATGAAAATAAACAAAATCAAAGCAAACAAGGGGACATAACAGATATTGAGGAAATCCAGAAAATCATCAGGTCATACTTTAAAAACCTATACTGTACAGCTGGAGAGGTGGCTCAAGGGTTAAGAGCACTGGCTGCTTTTACGGAGGACCTGGGCTCGACTCCCAGCACCCATATGGCAGCTCACGACTGTTTGTGACTCCTGTTTCAGCGGATCTGATACCCTCACACAGACACACATGCGAACAAAACACCAGTGTACATAAAATACAAATAAATAAATTAAAAAAGAAAAACCTGTACTCCACAAAGTTGGAAAACTTTAAGGAGATGGCCGATTTTCTGGATAGATATCACTTACCAAAATTAAGAACAGGTAAACAATTTAAATACACCTATAACCCCTAAGGAAATAGTAATAATTATCAATAGTCTCCCAACCAAAAAAAAAAAAAAAAAAAAGCCTAGGCCCACATGATTGCAGTGCAGAATTCTACCAAATGTTCAAAGAAAAACTAAAACCAATACTCCTCAAATTATTCCACAAAATAGAAGAGAAGGAAAATTGCCAAACTCTTTTTACAAGGCTACAGTTACCCTGATATCCAAACCACACAAAGGCACAACTAAGAAAGAATTACTGACCAATTGCCTTCATGAACATAGATGCAAAAATACTCATTGAAATAATGGCAAACTGAACCCAAGAACACATTAGAAAAATCATTCGCCATGACCAAGTAGGATTCATCCCAGAAATGCAGTGATGGTTCAACATAAGAAAATCTGTCAATGTAATTCACCACTTTAAAAAATTGGAAGAAAAAAAAACCCACCTGATTATCTCATTAGATGCTGAAAAAGCCTTTGACAAAATTCAACACCTCTTCACGATAAAGGTCTTAGAGACCTTAGAGGGACACAAGGAGCATATATAAACAACAGTCAACATCAAACTAAATGGAGAGATGAAAGTTAAAGAGATTCCACTAAAATCAGGAACAAGACGAGGCTGTGCACTCTCTCTATATCCCTCCAATATTGTACTCTGAGTTGTAGCTTGAGCAATAAGACAACAAAAGGAGATCAATGAGATACAAATTGGAAAAGAAGTCAAATTCTAGCTATTTGCTGATATGATAACATACCTAAGTGACCCTATAAATTCTACCAGGGAACTCCTACAACTGATAAACACCTTCAGTATTATAGCAGGATACAAGATTAAAAAAAAAAATTAGTAGCCCTTCCATATACAGATAATAAATGGGCTGAGAAAGAAATCAGAAAAATATCACCACAAAATATCAGCCACAAATAACATAAAATATCTTAGGGTAACTCTAACCAAACTAGTGAAAGACCTGTATGACAAGAACTTTAAGTCTTTAAAAAAAGAAATTAAAGGAGATAATCAGTAAATGGAACGATCTCCCATACTCTTGGATAGGTAGGATCAGCATAGTAAAATTGGCAATCCTACCAAAGTAATCTACACATTCAATGCAAGCCCCATCAAAATTTCAGCACAATTCTGGAAAGAACAATACTCAACTTCATATGGAAAAACAAAAAACCCAGGATAGCCAAAACAATCCTATATAATAATCATCTGGGAGCATCACCATCCCTGACTTCAAAGTTCTATTATAGAGCTATAGCAATGAAAACAGCTTGGTACTGGCATAAACAGACAGGTGGACCAATGAATTCAAATTGAAGACCCTGATATCAACCCACACACCTATGAACACTTAATTTTTGACAAAGAAGATAAAAATATAAAATGGTGCTGGTATAAATGGCTGTTGACATGTAGAAGAATGTGAATAGATCCATATCTATCGCCATGCACAAAACTCAAGTCAAAAAGGACCTTAATATAAATCCACCCACACTGAATCTCATAAAAGAGAAAGTGGGAAATACCCTTGAACACGTAGGCACAGGAGAGCACTTCCTAAATAGAACATCAGTAGCACAGACACTGAGAGCAACAATTAATAAATGAGACCTCCTAAAACTGAGAAGCTTCTGTAAAGCAAAGGACATGGTCAACAAGACAAAATGGCTCCCCACAGAATGGGAAAAGATCTTCATCAACCCCACATCTGACAGAGGGATGGTCTCCAAAATATACAAAGAACTGAAGAAACTAGGCATTTCACTACCAATTAATCCAATTTTTAAAACGGGGCACAGGTTGGGTAGCTGTGGTGCATGCCTTTAAGCCCAGCATTTGGGAGGCAGAGGCAGGAGGATCTTTGTGAGTTCGAGGCCAGCCTTGTCTACAGAGATCTAGGAAAGGCTCCAAACCTACAGAGAAACTATGTCCCAAAAAACAAACAAAAGATACAGATCTAAACAGAATTCTCAACAGAACAATCTCAAATGGTGGAAAGACACTTAAGGAAATGTAATCACCAGTAAAATGCAAATTAAAACAACTCTGACATACCTTCTTACACCAATCAGAATGGCTAAGATCTGTGGAGAAAGGGGAACACTCCTCCATTGCTGGTGGGAGTGCAAACTTGTACAGCTGCTATGGAAATCAGTACAGCAATTTCTCAGAAAATATCTCAAGACCCTGCAACACCACTTTTGAACATATACCCAAAGGAGGCACACTCACACCACAAGGACATTTGCTCAACTATGTTAATAGCAATCTAATAGCCAGAACTTGGAAAAAACCTAGATGTCCCTCAACTGAAGAATGGATAAAGAAAATGTGATGCATTTACACAATGGAGAAACAATGGCATCCTAAAATTTGCAGGAAAATGGACAGAAAAACAAACAAACAAACAAACAAAAAAAAAACCCAAAACATCCTGAGTGAGGTAAACCAGAGCCAGAAAGTCAAAAATGTACTGACTCATAAGTGGATACCAGACATAAAGCAAAAGATACCCAGCCTACAATCCACAACCCCAGAGAAGCTAGAACCCTCTTCAGAAACAGATGGAAGCAGATGCAGAAATCCACACCTAACCACGGGGCAGAGCTCCTGGAGTACAATGGAAGTGAGGGGGAGCGATAATATGAACACACGAGTCAAGAACATGATGGGGAAACCCACAGAATCAGCTGACCCGAGCTAGTGAGAGATCCCTGACTCAGGTCTGACAAATGGGGAACCTGCATAAGACTGAACTAGACTTCCTTAAAATAGGTGACAGTGGTGTGACTGGGACAATATGTGAGGCCACTGGCAGTGGATCCAAGATCTAACACTAACACACAAACTGACTTAGTGCAGCCCATTCTATACAGAGAAGTAACTTATTCAGCCTAGACACTGTGTGTGTGTGTGTGTGTGTGTGTGTGTGTGTGTGTGTGTTTACATGCGCATGCACACGCATGCACCTTGGTTCTGCCTCAATGAGATAATGGGACATACTTAGTAGACTTCCTAGGGGAGGTCTTACCCTTTCCAAGGAGCCCATGGGAGGTGGAGCAGGGAGTAGTGGGGGGAGCAGAAGGAGAAGAGGGAGGGGGAACTGGGATTAGAATGTAAAAAAAAAAATTAATAAATAAAAAATGTTTATTTAGTTATTTATTTTGAGAAAAAGGTCTCTCTGTGTAGATCAGGCTGGCCTTGAACTCAGAGAGATCCACTTGCTCCTGTCTTACTAATGCTGGGATCACAGGAGTGTAGCACTATGTCTGGCTTGTGAATAGTATTCTATACAATATGTTTTCATACATTCTTTTGTAATAAGTCACAAATATTTAGTCTGTAAATATTTATTATCTTCAATTAGGTTGATGGGGAAATCTTTGAGGTAAGAGAAACATAAGACCATTTGAGCCTCTGCCAACTGATAATAAAAAATGAAGATAAAACATTTGGGAAAGAAACACTGACATCAATATCAAAAGCTTGTCACAAAGTATCGAACTATGGCTTTTTCTTTGATTGATACACTTCCTACTTTGTCCCCACGAAAAATAGAAATCATTCTTCAGAAGATGGCACTAAGTAATGCCCATGTATGGATTGTTTATCAATTGCATATAAGATTTCACACTCAGGGAAAGAAAAACCTTAAAAGTAAATCCAGGGTTAGTTGGGCATATTGAATCACCATGAGTCTGAATCAAGCCTGGGTTGCAGTGAGACACAGTCAAGGCAAAAGAGAGAGAGAGGAAAGTAGGGGGAGGAGGAGAGAAGGGGAGAAAACAGAGATGGCTCAGCAGTTAAAAGTACTTGCAGCTCTTCCAGAGGACCTGAGTTGGGTTCCCAGCACCACATAGAACAGCTCACAACCGTATAGAACTCCAGCTTCAGGGAATCCCATTCTTCTGACTTCTGTGGGCACAGGCACATGCCACACATGTGGCATACATACACACACTCATAAATTAGAATAAAAAATAAATCTTAGAGAGGACAAGGAAGGAGAGAAAATAAAGCTCAGGATTAATACTGCCTAAAAGCCAAGAATGCAGGTTTTTGAGACAGGGTTTCTCTGTACCTTTGGGGCCTGTCCTGGAACTCGCTCTGTAGTCCAGGCTGGCCTTGAACTCACAGAGATCTACCTGCCTCTGCTTCCTGAGCTCTGGGACTAAAGGTGTGTGCCACCATGGCAGGGCAAGAATGTAAATAATTTAATTTCCTATCAATCAAAATATTTGTGGAAACTATAAGCTCAAAGTTTTTTTTTTCTTCAATAAATTACATAGACTGTGTCTTAGGGTTACTTTTGCTGCAACGATACACCATGACCCAAGCAAGTTGGGGAGGAAAGGGTCTATTTGGCTTACACTTCCATATCGGTGTCCATTATTGAAGGACAGGAACTCAAACAGGCAGAGACTTGGAGGCAGGAGCTGATGCAGAGGCCATGGCTTGCTCAACCCACTTTCTTAGACAACCACAGCCTAGGGGTGTACACACACACACACACACACACACACACAGCTATGGCCTCCCACATCAATCACTGAGAAAATGCTCTCTACAGGCTTGTCCAGAGTCCCATCTTATGGAGGTGTTATTCTCAACTGAGGTTCCCTCCTCTCTGATGACTCTAGCTGTGTCAAGTTGACATAAACTAGCCAGGACAGACTGTTTCTACACTGCTAAGATAGCCATCCATCTAACACCCTTCTAGTCCCCCATAGATGTGTGTGTGTGTACAGTTTCACTTTGTAATCCTGGTTGGCCTGGAACTCACTATGTAGACCAGGCTGGTATCAACCTCTCAGAGACCCATCTGCCTCTGTCTCTGGAGTGCTGTGATTAAAGGCATGGGCCACCACATGTGACCCACCTCAGCCTCTGGGATTTCTTCTATAACTGTTGTCTTATACTTAATAATCATTCATTTTTTTCTGCCAGAAACTTTGTGTTTATTGTATTGTTTTGTAGGATATGTTTTATATGTTAAAGTAATTAAAGTGTCACATTTTGAAAAAAATGTGTTTGTTTGTTTGTTTGTGAAAAGGGACTGAAAGATGGCTCAGTAGGTAATGGTTTTTTGCCAATGAATGCAACAATTTGAGTTTGAATCCTGGCTCCACATGGTAGAAGAGAAATGACTTCAGCAAATTGTCCTTTGACTGTGTGGTGATATACGCATACCTACCCACAAACACACAATGTAAGTTTTAAAAAAAAGTTTTTCTTAGATTACTTGATTTGAAACTATATTTTTGACTGCTACAGACTAAATACTACACATGACCCAGATTCACGACTGAAATCCAATGTTGGCTAGGGGTGTGGCATTGGGGGAGGTGATGATGTCATGAAGAAGGGGCCTTTGTGTCATGAATGAAATCACGTTAACACAGCAGCCCCTGGCAGCTCCCTTCTAACTTCTGCTAAGGGGGGGGATAGGTGATAAGACAGTGTCTGGTGTCTGCATGCCAGGAAGTGGCCCCTCACCAGACACCACTTCTGTGAGCCTCTGACCTTGGACCTTGCAGCCTCCAGAACTGGGAAGAATGAATGGTTCTCACGATATACCCAACTTACGGAATTTTACAACAGTAGACCAGACAAGCTAAGACAAGCACATTTTTGACACGAAAACCAAATTCTTGCTGACCTTGGGACTGGATTCAGGAGCATCCCCACACCATTTTACACTTCTATATAAGAACCAAAGTTTCTGCAGCAAACATCTTTTTGTGGTTTCCTACTTTGTATTGTGTGAACTTGATTTGTGGTTTATGATTTAAAAGGCACCCAAGGAAGTAACAAAGCAAGATCTATAGGCATCTTTATTTTTTTATTGTTTATATCTATTTTGCATACATTGGTGTTTTGTCTGTATGTATGTCTGTGTGAGGGTGTCAAGTCCCTGGAACAGGAGTTGCCATGTGGGTGTTAGGAATAGAACCCGTGTCCTCTGGAAGAGCAGCCAGTGCTCTTAACCATTGAACCATTGCTCCAGCTCCCACAAGATCTACTATGAAAACAATATCCAGGGGCTAGGGGGTTAACCTATGGATGAAGACTGGTGGCTTGGATCCCCTGCACCCATATACAAGCCCAGTAGGTAACTCCAGCCCTGGGGGAGGTGGCTAGCCAGACTAACATAATCAAGCAGGCTTTGGGTACAGCAAGAGCCCCTACCTCAGTAAATAAAGTAGTACTTCAGGAAGGTGCCAAGTGTCAACCCTTGGATTCCACAAGCACACACATGCACACATGTGCTCCCCCCCACACACAAGTGAACATTAATACAGACAATACACTAGAAACATATGCTTTCACTTTAATATAGCCTTGTTTCCTTTTAGTAATTCATGCTAAAATAGCATAGATACTACTATTTTAGTTCAGTTTAATAGTTTTACTAAAAGGAAAAAAGCCTTTATCAACAAGTCACTTAACATGAAACAGAGAGGGCAGATGTTTGTTGCCTGGTGACTTCAGTTTGATCCCTGGGACCTGTAAGGATGGAAAAATTTAGCCTAATTCTCCCTAGACTCTGCCCCCTGGCAGTGTGTAGGCAAAAGGTCATTCTTGACTGTTTACGACAGGGTGGGTTTAGGGTTTACCGACAGCACCTGTGAGTGAATGAGAACAGGAAATGAGCCGTGCCACACTACCCAGAAGCCCTAGCGAAAGCAGACTTCCTGGGCTTGGATAGTTCAAATTGATTGGTCCACACTGGATGCTATGAGATGATTGGTTTGTGATGTGCGGGCTTTGTTGTAACCCTATAAAAGCTGTCTGAACCCTGTACCCAGGGTTCCCAGTCCTCTACCCCACGTGGAGTATGGCTGTGTGGACCCCAGTGCACTGGAATATAAAGACCTCATGCTTTTGCATCAAGACCGCTTCTCATGAGTGATTTGGGGGAGCCGCCTTTCCTGAGTCGGGGCGTGAGGGTCCACGCCCTCCGCAAGTCTTTCAGGACCCACATGGTGTTTGGAGACAACCAACTTCTACAAATGTCCTTTGACTTCCACATGTGTGCTATGGTGTGCTCTCGCGCTCTCTCTCTCTCATAGCATGCACAGAGTCCGGGGACTTCATCCCAGCGTCTCATACCCCTGTTGTGGTGGCAAAGCCCACACTTCTAGCACCAGGGAGGTGAAACCAGGACAATCAAAAGTTCTTCGTCATCCTTGGCCATACATCGAGTCTGAAGCTAGCCTGAGTTAGAGACCTTAATTTAAAAGAAAAAAGTCAAATCATTCTGTTTTCCCCCAGAGACAAGCCAATGGGCACTAACTAGTTAGGGTAATGTTTGAATGAAAGTGGCAATTAATCTGAACTGTTTTCATACCTGGTCTTCCTGTGTTTAACAGTGACTCTGGTCTTCCTGTGTTTAACAGTGACTCTGAATGTAGGTCATAGCCATGGTATGACAAGAAAATATTTTAGGGTACATCTTTTTAATCCCAGGCAGGTGGAAATCTATAAATTCTAAGCCAGCTTTGTCTACATTGCAAGTTCCAGAATAGTCAGGGTTACACAGACCCTGTCTCAATAAATATTTTTTTTTTAACAACCAGTTTTGCAATTTGCTCTGATGTTTAGCACAAATCAGTGAGGGAAATTTCCAAACAGATCACCATGGCTGTTCCATCTGGAGCCCAAATCTGCCTTATAAATTCTGGCTTGGCAAGCATTCACTGGAAGGAAATTGGCTATCCTGCTGGCTTATTTTGTTGTTTATTTTGATCTTAGAAGGGGTGGCCTGCCAGACAGAAGAAACCAAGATTTTCAAGTGGTCAGATGGGCACAATGCTGACTTTATCTACACAAACATGGAGCTGTTTTCATAAGACCTCCATAGATTTAAAAACAAAACAAAAAACCCAGTAACAGCTGGGGAGCTATCAAGAACACTGCAGCTCTGAAGCTGCTGGGCAGGCTTTAGGTTTTCTCTGAAGTGCCCAATCTGAATACTAACAGGGGAAGCCTTGTAAACCAATGCCTAGTGTGGCACAAACCACACCAATGGAGTGACCCTGTCCCACAGACTGACTGACACGTCCATTTCCATGCCAACAGTACAACAATACATTCAAATGGGTACTATGGGGACCAGCAAAATGGCTCAGGCTGCCATGCCTGAGGACCTGACTTCAATCCCAGGGCCCACAAGGTAAAAGGATACAACCAATTTCCACTAGTTGTCCTCTGACCTCCACACTGATCCACAAGGACATGCACTCCCTTCCCATACACAAAATAAAATGTAAAAACAAAAGACGGACATTTTGTGTCATGGGTATATAGGTCAATCACAAAGCCCTGAGTTCAATCCTTGGCACTCAGTAAACCAGGCACAGTAGAGCATGCCTGTAGTCCCAGTGCTCAGACACAGGAGAACCAAGAGTTCAAGGTCATCCTCAGTCACATAATCAATAGGTGCCTGTAATTTTTTAAAAGAGATCTAGCTGTAGATATGCAGCCCCATGCCCACCGAGTTGTACACACTAGGCGAGCAAGTTCAGATGTGCTCCCTCCCCAGTTCCGTTTACTGCTTTCTCATAAACAAGAGGGAATCTGTGTGTAGGCATTTGAGCTCGTTTCCCTGACAGAGGGCATCAGCACTGAGTCTGACTGAGCTGGCATCCACCACCCATTTTACTTTGTATTCTCTCGGTGTTCCTGTAGCCCAGGGATGGAGGGCTAAAAGCGGACTGCCACTTGAAAAAATGGCAGCGTTTCAAAGTCCTTGAGCATTTGCCTCCTGTGAGTCTGGTAAAGCATTCAGAGTGCAGGGAACCTCTGCTCCAGCTGGACCGCACCCCTGCTAAGCTGGCACAGCACCGTAGCCCTAGCTCACTGGTAACCTGTGGTACAGCTCAGTTCTCCATGCTTTGCTTTATGTTAGTGCAGGTCAGTTTAAGCATGGCAGAAATAGAAGTTTTAAAACAATTGTGTTGCTGTTCTCAAGTGGCAATGCTTGCTAGACCAAAGAGGACAGGGAAAGCCTGGTATAGAAATAATCAAAGGGCAACTTGGGCTCAATGAAAAGGCACCGGTTGGGCTACAGAAACGGCTCAGTTTGGAGAACTGAATGTTCTTGCAGAAGTCTTGCAAGTCTATAATCCCAGTATTTGTGAGGTGGGGTCAGAAGGATCAAGAGTTCAAGGCCATCTTAGCTATAAAGTAAGTTCAAGGCTAGCCTGGGCTATATAAGACCCTGCCTCAAAAAATATTAGATAAAGTAACAATTAAAATAACAATTAAAAATAAAAATGAAAAAGCAATAAGCAGGTTGGGTAGAACAATTCCCAGCCTCAGAGAGGCCTCGGGGTTTGATCCCTACCAAGAAAACACATGAAATAACAAGAAACTCAAGGAAAATACCCTTAAAATAACATAAAACTATTGGTTATTTTTCCCCTATGTATTTTTGATATAACATAAAACTAGACACTCAAAACTAGAATAGATGGGCTTTGGGTAATGAAAATCATGACAGTAATTTTGGAAATTTCATACCAGAGAATCTGAAAGCAGGTGTTTGGCAGTTCCCTGGGGATTCCCACAGCATTCAGGCTTACACAATAATGTGCTTGTGGAACTGAACTGTACCACAGGCAAACTGAGTAGTGTGTCTAGCCCAAGAACTATAATGCTCTTATTCCTAATAAAAAGCTGATTGGCTGATAGCTAGGCAGGATTTGGGGGGCAGAAAGAATGCTGGGAAGAAGAATGGAGTCTGAGAAGTCTCCAGGAGATGAAGAGGGAGCAAGGGACAATGGAGGACAGGCCACGTTGCAATGCATAGATTAATAGAAATGGGTTAATTTATGTTGTAAGAGCTAGTTGTTAATAAGCCTGAGCTATCAGCTAAGCATTTATAATGAATATTGAGTCTCCATGTTTTTTGGGGTTTTTGTTTTGGTTCGGTTTGGTTTGGTTTTGATTTTTTGAGACAGAGTTTGTCTGTGTGGCTTTGGAGGCTGTCCTGGAACTAGCTCTTATAGACCAGGCTGGTCTTGAACTCACAGAGATCCACTTGCCTCTGCCTCCCAAATGCTGGAACTAAAGGCGTGCGCCACTACTGCCCAGCCTCCATGTTGTTTATTTGGGGACTTCTGGGAAGGAAAGAAAAGTCCACCTTACAGTTACACACTGTAATTACAGTAAGATATAAAAATATCAACCCCACACATACCATGAATGCCATTCATTATCTGTTACTTTAGCTCTCATCTCCCATGTGTCTTGAGAAGACTAGAAGCCACTAAATGCTGGTTTTAGCAGATCAATTAACAACTGAATTGGTAGAAATTAATACCCATGAAGATAATTCCTTTCTCTTGGTCCAGCTACATGTGTACTCTTAAATAGCATCTGCTAGCCCCCCCCCAACATGTTTAGCATGTTTAGTCCTCAGCCCATCATTAAGGAGACTAAACATGGAGACATTCCTTCCAGCACCTGGAGGGATTTGCATGACTCCTCCTCCAGCTGAAGGTCAGCAGTCTCCTGAGGCATTCAGGTTGGCTCTAAATTTCTGAAGACTGAGGAGCTACTCAAATTAGCCCTTTGTCATTATAGCCATGACCAAGATGCCCCAGGCCAAACTGTCTTCTTTATGTGTGGGTGAACATGCAGGCCAGGGGCTACCTTCAGGGGTCTTCCCTGACTACTTCCTGCTTGGGGCTTTATTTTCACTGAACTGGGGGCTTTCAACTGGTCTAGTTGGCCAGCTCATCCTGGAATTCTGACTCTGCCTCCCAAGAGTGGACTCTAGGAATGAACACCCTGGCCTGGTTTATTTTTGAATTTTACATTTTATTTACTGTGGATGTTTGTGTATGTGCCACAGTGCTTATGGGAAGGTCAGGGGACAATTTGTGGGATTAGGTTCTCTCCTTCCATCATGTGGGTCCAAGGGCTCAAACTCATGCCAGTAGGTTTGGCAGCAAGCATCTTTACCTGCCACGCCTTCTCGATGACTCTCACTCATCTATTTCTGTAGTATGAGAGACACTAGGCAAATGTAATACCCCTAGGCTGCACCCCAACCCCATTTTGTTTCAGTCTTTATAGAGTTTTTGTTTGTTTGAGACAAGATCTCATATAGTTTAAACTGGCTTCAAACTGACTATGGAGCTGAAGAGAACCTGGAACTCCACTTCCCGAGTCCTAGGATTTCAGACATGCAGAATTATGCCTGACTACCCCAGTACTGTTTTCTCATTTGTATTCTGAGATAAGACCATACTAAGTTTCACAGGCTGCAACTCTCTATGTGGCCCAGACAGGCTTTGAATTTATGACCTTGCTATATGGTTTGAAAGAGATATGTCCCCCACTGGGTCATGTATTTGATCCCTACATGGTGGCATTATTTGGGGAGGTTATGGAACCTTTGGGAAGGGGTACGCAGCCTTGCTGGAGGAAGTATGTCACTGGGGTTGGGCTTTAATGTTTTGTAGCCTCACTTCGCTTCCTGCCCCCTCTGCTTCCTGTGTGTGTATTAAGATGTGATCAACCCTAGCATTCTGCTTCTGCCCGCATGCCTAGCCTTTCTGGCCAGCCATTACCGATTCTCCCTCTGGAACCTTAAGTCAAAATAAACTCTTTCTTCTGGCCTAGTACGGTGTCACCTTTCATCCCAGCTGATCCCAGACTAAAGGCAGGGGGATCTCTGTGAGGTCAGGGCCAGCCCTGTCTACATAGCAAAGTCCATAGTGAAACCCTGAATAAAAGTCTCTATCTTCCCTAAACTGCTTAAGTCAAAGTAATTATCACAGTAACAGAAAATTAACCAGCTCGGATTCCTTTGTCTGCAGTAGGTCTATGCCACCACACCTGGCTTGAACTCACCATTCTGAGGCAAATGGTTCAGTGCTGTTTACTATACTCACAAGCTTGTGCAACCACCATTTCCACACCACTTCAGTCTGGTTCCAAAACATTCCCATCACCCTCACATACGCCATGCCACCACGTGCCATGAAGCAGTCACTTCCTACTCTTCAACCACCAGTCTGAGTTAGCTCTCCATGGATTAACCTGCTCTTCCTGTTCTATCTAGATAGATCCATACACCATGAAGCAGTCACTTCCTACTCTTCAACCACCAGTCTGAGTTAGCTCTCCATGGATTAACCTGCTCTTCCTGTTCTATCTAGATAGATCCATACACCCACCACACCTGGCTCCACCCCTCCCCCCTCACCTCAGGGTTTCTAGCATGGGCCGACACTTCATTACTCGCGGCTGGATAATATCCCAGTGCACAGAGACACCACGTGGTTTATCCTCCTGGAGTCTGTAGTTTTCTTTTTCTGAGGTCAGTCCCTCACACAGTCCCCATGTGAAGGGCTTTGGTTTGTGTCTCTGAAGTAACTTTTTACTATTACTTCTAAAAGTATTTCATACAAGTGCATGACGTCCTGAAGCCCAAGGCCTCACCTGTCAACACCCCCCTTCTCCCCCCCCTTCCTCCTCCTAAGGCAGTTTCACACTCTGCTTCTAGGTCACATAAACATACAAGATTTCATGAAATCCATGTAAAATCTAGGAGTCACAAAAGAAAGAAAACAGATCCAGGCAGTGGTGGCACACGCCTTTAAGCACTTGGGAGGAAGAGACAGGCAGAACTATGACAGGTCTACAGAGAGTTCCAGGACAGGCTCCAATGCTACAGAGAAACCCTGTCTCGAAAAACAACAAAAAAAAAAAAAAAAAAAAAAAAAAAAAAGGAAAGAAAGAAAACATATTTGTGTGTGTGTGTCCTCTCACACATGCGTGTGTATGCACACTGGCACAGGCAGACACATGTGTGTGGGTGGATATACACTATTTTTTAAAAACAACATTTCAGACAGATTCTGGCTATGTAGACCAGACTGTCCTTAAATGCTGGAACTGCAGGCATGCCAGCACACCTAGCACTTAAAGGACACTTTCTCAAAAGGGTCCTTGCTGAGTGTCTGCTTGGGTCTAATCATATCACATTAAATAACCCACACCCCAAAATGGGTCCCAGCAACATGCTCTAAGTGATGGGCAAGAACCCATGGATGGGTCAAGCATTCACTGTGCAAAATAACGTCCTCTGCTCCTTGAGGCAACTCTGGTCTCTGCCACACCAAAGATTCAAGACCCATGCAACTTTTGCACAGGGCCTTGAGAAGTTGTTTAAACTGACCCAGAACCCCTGGACACTACTGATGGCCCGCCTCAGCCTCCTGAGTAAATGGGACTACAAGCATGCCTCGCTCCCTAGCTCAGCTCACATCTGCAGCCATTTACCAGCTCCTTCATTCCAAGTATGTGAGAGGGGTGGTCCGTACCACAAACATTGTTTATCTTTAAATGAGCAACTCTTTTTATAGACTGGCACACTGAGAGTACTTCTCTGTCTTCTTGTGTAATTAACTGTTTAGGTTTTCAGTCATTATTTCATGACCAAATAAATGACAGTTTGTAGGAGACTGGCCCCTTTAAGAACTGCTCCCTAAGCCTCCACCCGCCTGCCTTCAAGTTATCCAAAGCTGTCTTTCCCCTGCTGGGCTGCTTCCAGGTCGTCACCCCTGCTGCCCTTCCTCCTCTACCAAGCCAGGCTAGCTGTGAAAGCACTATGTAGCCAAGGCTGGCCTCCAACTCCAGATCCCTGTCTCCACCTCCCAGGTGCTGGGATGGCAGGGGGTCCCCATCACTTCCATCTCCAGGTTCTCCACGCATGCATGGAAGCCAAAGGCAAACATTTGGTGTTTTCTAGAATCACTTCTCCATCTTATTTTTTAATTTTAGTTGTTATTTATTTTTAGTTTTGGAGTCAGGCTCTCACTACACAGGCTTTGCAGCTACCCTTGAACTCACAGATCTCTCTCTCTCTCTCTCTCTTTCTCTCTCTCTCTCTCTCTGTGTGTGTGTGTGTGTGTGTGTGTGTGCCATGTGTATGTAAAGGTCAGAGGAAAACTCCTGGAGTGCTTTATTCCTTCCACCATGTTGGTGTCAGGGACTGAACTCAGTAGGTTCACCAGGCTTGGCTGCCATCTTGCCAATGCCTCTTTTGTGAGACAAAGCCTCTCACTGAACCTGGATGGTGTACTAGCAAGCCTCCAGGGTCATTCTGTCTCCTCAGTGCTTGGATTATAAGCACCCATCACCATGCCTAGCTTTTACGTGGTGCTAGGGATCCAAACTCAGGCCCTCAGTGTTTGTAAGGCAAGCATGAAATTGACTGAACCATCTTCCCATCTTGCCAGGAGAGTCATGCCCAGGATACCTAATGCCTTCAGGAGACCTAATTGCCTAAAGAATGTGTCTAATGACTCTATTTATGTCCCACTATGCAATGGACAGACCGCTGCAACCTCCCTATTAACATTATTAGCGTTTCTTTGAGTTGCAGTGTGGGAACTGAACATAAAAGTTCTAAAGAGCTTCCAACCTCAGAAGCTGTTATAACCATGATGACCCACATACACTGAGTGCCTGTCCACACGTGAGTCAGGGCTCCTGGTCAAGCTCTGGGCAGCGGATCCCTGAACTTTTAAAATACTGATTTATTTTATACACTTGTGTGTTTGTGTGCCACATACATGTGAATGTCCTCAGAGGCCAGAACAAGCTGTTAAATCCCAGAGAGCTAAAGTTATAGGCAGTTGTGAGTCACCATGTAGGTGCTAGGAACTGAATTCAGGCCCTCTGTAAGAGAAGCAAGCACTCTTAAAAGCTGAGCCACCTCTCTGACCCCTGGTTCTGGAACTTTTGAACATTTAGGTGGGGGGATCTGAGGAACTCTAGTTCCACTCAGTTTCTTGACTAGAGTAGAACTGAGCCAAACACCACAGACACCAACACACTAAGGATCATTGGTGGCTTGTTGCAACAGACACTACTAGTGATGGTTAATTTTAGCTGTCAAACAACCTCCAGCTACTGAGAAACTGTGTATATTAAATTATGTAAAGATGTGTTGCTGTTTCACCTTGCCTGCCTAAGGTACTTGACTGGTCTAATAAAGAGCTAAAACAGCCAATAGTTTGACAGTAGGAGGGGCTGGCAGGCAGAGAGACTAAGAAGGAGGAAGAATCTAAACTCTAGAAGGAATCTAGGAAGCCAGGCAACCAGACACAAGAAACAGGAAAGTAGGACATCTAGAAGGAAAGAAAGATAAAAAGCCCCAAGGCAAAACAAAGATGAAGAGACACAGGTAAAGTTATAAGACCTAGCAAGAAGCAAGCCTACGATAAGGCCCAGCATTCATAACTAATAACAAGTCTCTGTGCCATGCCTTAGGAGTTGGTTGGTGGTCCCCCAAAAAAGCTGGGTACACATGACCATGCAAAGGTATGGTTGAAAAGAAGTTTTATGTTGTAGATATGAGGGAAAGCATGGCCAGATGCATCTGGAAGGGTCCAGAATGAACATGGCTAGCAGACTAGAGCAGGCCATGAGAGGAGGAGGTGGGGTATATCAAGATAACAGAGAGAGGAGCAAGCAGACCAAGAGGGCAAGTACAAGGCAAGAGACCAAGAAAATGTACAGCTCCACAGAAGGAACCAAGGTTGAATGGCCTGTACAAAATGACTCAGCAAGTTTGGAACTGGACCTGTCTCCAGACCCGTGCTGTTGAGCAAGACCACACACTGTCTGCAAAAAGCTTGTAATGATAACAATGACAATAATAGTAACAACGATAATAATAATTAACAGGGTGTGGTGCTCTACCCCTGAAATCCAACACACAAGTGACAGGGGCCATGAGTTCAAGGCCATCCTAGGCTACATAAAAAGTTCTAGGCTAGTTTAACCTACAGAGTAAGACCTTGCCTCAAAAACAAAAAATAAAAAACAAGGGCAACAAAACCCCACAATAACAAAACACACACACACACACACACACACACACACAAACACACACAAAGAGTTCAGATGTGGTGGTGCACACTTTGATCCCAGCCCAGGAGGCAGAGGCAGGTGGATGAATCTCTGGGTTCCAGAATAGCCAGAGCTAGACAATGGGTCCTTGTCTCAAACAAAGAAATGAAAAACACCCACCAAAACAAAATTAAAAAAAAAAAAAAAAAGCAACCAAACAAAAAGCAGCCCAAAACATCCAAGCTAAAGCAGATGTCTTCTTTTCTTCTTTACAACCCTGCCTCAGAAACCATATGGTATTGCTTCCACCACTCATCAGTAACAATCTCAGATATTTTTGTCTGTATCCCTGGGCAAGGAATACAAGGCTCCTGGCAGCATTCAGAGGGAGTGGTCTGTAGGTCACATTGTAAGGTGACCCTGTCTGTGGGACATCTTACCTGTGGGAGGCAAGGCTATGGACAACCCTGCATAGTTAAGTCTGCTGGCCACATGACATCAGTCCTCCCAAAATCAGATTTATTTCACAATTTGCCAAGAGGAAAATTAACTATATTGGATCCGTTTTGACAAAAATATTAGTCACCAAGGTGAGAACTGAATGATTCTAAATCTCCTCTATTCATCCCCATACGTCCAAAGCAGCAATCAGTAGGTTCCTGCCTCTGCTGGTACAGGAAATGCTGGTGCAGGTGCAGGTCAGATGATCCAAATGGCAAGACCTAATCTGGGAGATGCAGGATTGCATAGATGCTGAATGAAGGGCTGAGTATAAGTGTTTCGGTCATGTTATAGCATCTAAGAAAGAGGCTCTCTTTTCTCCCCATCCAAAGCTCCACCCCCACCCCTCACCCCACCCACTGGCCGGAGCCTCAGGGGTCTGCAGCTTGCTGTCACTAGCCATTAAACTCATCTGATCCTGTTCCGACTTTATACTCTCCAGGAAATTTAATATAGAATCTCATTTTCCACATAGATTAGCCTCCAGGGAAGGAATGTACGGACCAGCAAATGAGAACCTCCAATATCCATTTCTCGTGAAGTTTCAAATTTGCATTCTGTGTTATTCATCAGTCTTGGGGATTTGGTTAGTGTGAGTCACCTCCAGGCAAACTGAAAATACTCAAGCTGTCAGACTGAAGACTGGAGAGCAAATGCTGATAACCGTTCCAAGGTTGTGTGAAGGGAACAGAAACAGAGAAAGCAAGGAAGAAGGATGGCAGGTTTCACACAAGTGCTTGTGTGTATGTGTACCATGTGCACATGTGTGCACACAGTACATGTGCATGGAGGCCAGAGAAGGACCTGGAATGCCTTGGTCAGTAACACATGGCCTTAAGACAATGTCTGTCACTAAACCTGCTAAGTTGGTGGCCAGCAAACTCCAGTAATCTTCCTATCACCCTACCCCTACCCCTGTAAACCACACCTACCTTTTTAGGTGTGTTCTGGGGATGAGGACACAGGTCCTCATTGGGCCATTGCCCCAGTCCAGGTTAAAGTTTTGTACTCCACTGGTGAGTGGAAAGATAAGAGCCTGGCTAGCTACCTGCAGCTAGAAGGTGTCTGACATGTTCTGAAAGGGAAGTCAACTCCACACAAGGCTTTGGCTATACCACTTGCTCAGGCCCCTCCTTCAACCCCGTCACACTCCCGGCTTAAAAGAAAGCTCTGGGTCTTCTCACAACTCTGGTATCTTTTGTCTTAGGCTTCCTCTTCCTGGAAAGGTAGTTTGGTCTTCACCCAATCTAATCATGCTTCCTTGAAAACTGACTAGCTCTTCGGCAGCCAACCAGGATGTAAATCTTTCCAAACTGAGTTAAGCCCTCTCATTTAATTTTATGTGTATGAGTGCCTGTCTGCAGGGACAAAAAGGGTGTCAGATACCTTGGGGGCAATGAGTTCTGGGAACCAAAGCCAGGTTCTCAGCAAGAGCAGCAAGGGCTCTTAACTGCTGAGCCATCTCTCCAGCCCCCATCCTGTTGTCATTTCCTGCCTACCTTCTTAGCACACCCTAAACCACTTGAAGGCAAGAACTCCATCTGTACTCTTAGTAGATACTCAAAAAATATAATGTGAGGCAAGTTGCACAAATGCACAAGCTCACCATGCCTGTTTCTCTCACCTGGTATACGGCAACTTCACCCTGTCTCTAGTTCATGGTGCTGTCATGTCATTTCCTACTAACATTTGCCCAGAATAAGAATGACAATTAGGAACATCACACACAAGGGCTGGGGAGGGTCTTGGTGGGTATAAAGGCCTGCTGTGCAAGCATAGAGACCTGACCTGAATCCCTAGTACCCACATAGGTGCCTATAACCTGACATTGGAGACAGAGCTCAGGAGCTTGCTGGCCTAAGAGGTGAGGTGCTTCAGATATAATGAGACCCTGTGTCAAGGAAGGAGGAGGCAAGAAATAAGACACCAATGTTCTCCTCCCCACCCCACAAAGACACAATAAAAGGTAATTTTTAAAAATTTCTATTAACATACTCACAGACATTCAGGCAGCCTAAACATTTACAGGAATTTCCACATATATCTTCTCTAAGGTAAATATTTTAAAATCTAAGTTATCTTTGCTGTGAAGAAATCGATTCTGAGCTAAGTTGATATGCAGAATAATTTATTAGATGTCTCAAGTGGCAAATATCCAGCTTTGTGGAGAGAAAGAATGTGACTTAAGTATCTGTTTTTAAAAGTGGTAAAAATAGCCTGAGAGAATTATTAACCTCTAGGATATCTTAAAATTATGTATTTAGTAGATCCAAGTATACAGTACACCTTAGTACACTGGTGTCTGTGTTAGGGTTTCTATTGCTGCAACAAAACACCATGACCAAAAAGCAGGTCGGGGAGGAAAGGGTTTATTGGGCTTACACTTCCACATTGCTGTTCATCATCAAAGGAAGTCAGGGCTGGAATTTGGAGGCAGGAGCTGATACGGAAACCATTGAGGAGAGCTGTTTACTAGCTTGCTTCCCAAGGCCTGCCTGCTCAGCCCACCTTTTTATAGAACCCAGGGAGGGGTGGCCCCACCCACTATGGGCTGGGCCCTCCCTCACTAATTTCGAAAATGCCTTACAGCTGGCTTTCATGGAGACATTTCCTCAGCTGAGGCTCCTTCCTCTCTGATGACTCCAGCTTTTGTCAAGTTGACTCACAAAACCAGTCATTACAAGTGGGGTTTTTATTTATTTGTTTTGTGTGTGTGTGTGTGTGTGTGTGTGTGTGTGTGTGTGTGTGCCTGAATGTATGTGCAACCCATATGTGCAGGTACCCCACAAGCCAGAAGAGGGTTTGGAGCCCCTGGCCCTGGAGTTACAGGTGGTTGTGGCTGGGGTACTGAAAACCAACCCCAGTCCTCTGCAAGTGCAGCAGGTGGTCTTCTCTTTTTTCTGGGTTTTTCATGCAGGGTTTCTCTGTGTAGCCCAGGCTGTCCTGGAACTCACTCTGTAGACCAGACAGGCTTGAACTCACAGAGATCCATCCGCTTCTGCCTCCCGAGTGCTGGGACTAAAGGTGTGAGCATCACTGTCCACTTCATTTTATTTTTTTAAAGAAAAAGAGAATCAAGCTATGGTGAGGCCTCCTGGGAATCAGACTGCTTCACAAAACAATGCCTTTCAGACATTTCCAAAAACCTGTTTGTTTTGGTGTTTTGTTTTTGTTTTTAGGTATTTGTTGGTTTTTGAGACAGGATTTTATGTTGAGGCTGGTCTCAAATTCAGAAAGTAGGTAAGACCCTGAACTTCTGAGTCTCCCTACTCCACTTCCCGCCTCCACCTGCCACATACTGGGACTTTCAATGTGGCCCACCACACCCAGACTAATATCAGGTTACTGTATTTTATTGTTAACACATGCAAAGAATCAATTTTAAATCAAAGGACAGAGTCCATGTGAAAACCGGGAGGTAGGGTGCCATGATGCCAAGCCTTCATGAAACCGGCCTGCATTAGGAGAGTCCCTACTGCATTCCCAAGGACCAGGGCTCAGCTTTCCATGACCCTCCCCCCCCCTTTATTATAATTCCCACTGACTCATTGCCTCTTACCCAGCAGACTCACAGTACTGTCAAGCAAGCACTCACCCCAGTGCCTCCTGGGAAGGAAAGCACTGCCACAATGCAGAGGTCAGAAAGCAAGGGACAGAGATGAGCAGCCCATACTCTCCAGTGCTGCTCTCTCAAGTGGAGGCCTATGCACCATTTCTCCCCAGAAAATGCCATCCCATCCCAGGAGTCCCACACAACTCAGACTGTACATAAATAAACACAAGTCCAAGGGGACCAGCTTCCTTTAACGTCCACATTTCCTTTTGTCATAGTTGTGAGAGGAAGCCTTTTACCTCAAAACCAAAACTGTGAGGGAACAGGGTGGTGACCCAGTTAGCAAAACCTAAGGACCCAAGTTCAGATTCCCCACAAAGAAACAGTCAGCTGTGGCTGTGCACTAGGAGGTGTTAGAGGTGTGTCAGAGACAGGTGTCAGGTAGCCCACCCAGTGGAAACTGCATTGAGCTGCAGAGTGAGTGAGTGAGAGACCTAGTCTCAAAAAAAAAAAAAAAAAAAAAAAAAAAGTCGGGGCTGGAGACATGGCTCAGAGGTTAAGAGCACTGACCACTCGGGTTCAATTTCCAGCACCAACAGGGCAGCTCACCACCACTGTCTATAACTCCAGTTCCAGGGTACCCAAGACCCATGGCAAAACATCAATGCTCTTAAAATAAAAATAAATAACTAATATGAAGTCAACCTCTGTCCTGCACATATGCACACACACACACATCACACACAACACCTAAATACATACGTACATATATAAATACATAGATAAAACGAAACATTTGAAAGCCTTACATATGATATCCAGAACCTACAAAGTGGCCAATAACTATGTTCCCTTTTATTCTTTCTCAATTAAAAATACCTTTGAAACATACATTGTTAGAAATATAAGCAAACAAAAAACTAAAACCTTTCTACTATTCTGGCTAAGGCCCATATGAACTAATTTCCATAAGTCAGGAAGTAAAATCTTTGGGCAATGGGATGCTCAGGGGAAGACTTCCCAGCATCCATGAGAACCTGGGTTCTGGGGATGCAAAGATGCTCAGCTGAGACAGAGCTTAACTGCTTTTGCAGAAGAACCAGAATGAGTTCCCGGCACCTACAACCACCCCTGCTCACAACCACCTGCAACTCCAGCTGCAGATCTGTCAGTCTTCCAGCCTCCTAGGGCACCAGAACTCACGTGGTTCACATACACGCATGCAGGCATTCATATACACACATAAAATAGAAGAAAGAACCAATCTTTAGATAAAAAAAAAAACAAAAAAAAACACCAGAGTTCTGTTCCCTGCACCAAAGACCAAACAAATACAAACAAATGAGGGGAACTGGGAGTTGTGGCATTTGCCTTTCATCGCAGTACTAGGGAGGCAGAGGCTGGCCAATCTCTGTGGGATCCAGGCCAACTTGGTCTACAGGGCAAGTTTCATGATAGACAAGGCTACATAAAGAAACCCTGCCCTGGAAAAACAAAACAAACAAAAAAAGCAAAAGAAAGAAATAAAAGACAAATGGCACCCTCCAACTTCATTCACAACCACCTCTATCTACCAGGTCCACAGCCCACAGCAGTTAGTCTAGTCACAGTTTCTCAAGAACAGTAGTATCAAATGTTTCAGTAGCCAGGCCTGAGGCACAGCCCAGCAAACCTAGCTGCATGAAGCAGAGGCAGAAGATTTAAGCACAAAACTAGTCTGGGCTACAGAGTTCAAGGTCAGTCAGTCTAGACATCTTACTGAGGCTCTAAAGGGAAAATAAAAAGTGTGGGGTGGAGTGGGTGATACATTTCGTTAGAAGAGGACTTTTTAAAAATATTTTTATTTTATGTGTACGGATGTTTTGCCTGCATGCATGTATCTGTGCATCATATATCAAAGAAGTGCTTTGGATTTTTCTGGAACAGGAGTCACACAGGTGGCTATAAGCAACTATGCAAGTGCTGGGAATCAAATTCAGGTCCTCTGGAAGAGCAGCTGTGGTTTGAACCTCTGAGCCATCTATCTCCCCAGTCCATGGAAGAATATTTAACAAACTTGTGTCGTGCCCTAAGTTCAACCCCAGTACAAAAAACAAACAAGTTTTAAGGACCCTCTGTTACTGACAAGGGAAACAGGAGTGAGTCGTGGAGAAGGAACCATGACTACTGATTCAGAAACAAGCTTTGAAGTGCAACTGGCTGACTTCAGTGCTAGGAAGAGTAATGTTCATTTATATGAAAGCAGCACTCACCGGTGAACTTGGGGAGTGGCTCCATCAGAATGAGCCTCATCTAGAAACAGGAACTAACTAGCTCTTTAGTTCAGCCAGGAGGTGCTTATCACCCTTGCATTAAGGCCACCAGCTACTTCATGGACTCTAGCTTCCTTCTACTTCCATATTTGAAACAGTGGGGAGAATATGGGGTCTGGGCACAGTCCCCAGAAAGCCAGGGAGCAGGAAGGCACCATGGCATTCAGGTGAGACTGCTGGGGACACCACAAGATTACACTGGGTATAAAGTGACACGTGCATAGCGGGACCTATCTTTCTTGAGGCTGGGTGATGAGAACTTGGGAGGGAGCGTGATATTGTCTTCTCTACTTTAAGTTTATTTGAAATTTTCTATACTATTTGAGGCCAACATGGTCTACAGAGCAAGTTCCAGGACAGCCAGGGCTACACTGAGAAATCCTGTCTCAAAAAACCAAACCAAAACAAAACAAGAAAAGTTAATTCCTATATTAAAACACTCAAACAAAAGAGAAAAGACAACAACAAAACAAAATGCTCAAACGATAAATTAGTTTTTCGTTTGTCTTGCTATGCAGCCCAGACTGACCTCAAACTTGCAGAAACCCTCTTGTCTCAACGTCTAGAGTGTTGGGATGCCATGTGTGAGCCACCATGCCTGGCTGGTGAGATGGCTCCATGGCTAAAGGAGCCCACCACCAAGTTTGATGACCTGAGTTTGATTCCGGGAACCCACACAGTGCTGACCTCCCTCCTGCCATGGTCCATATGCACCCCCATAAATATGCACACAAAATTAATAAATAAAAATGCTACACTTTTTTTTTTTTTTTTTTTTTTTTTTTTAATTTAAAGGAGAGGCACTAGGGCTGGTGCAGTAGAGAGCTTACCTAGTATGGGAGAAGGCTGGGTTTGCCCTGGGGACTAAATAAATAAAGTCATTTCCAAGTGCAATAGGCCCAGAACCCTGAGAATGAATCTCTACTCACTATCTTGGCTGAGCTGTTTACCCACAAGAGGCTCAATGGTGTGATTCCCATTTGTTACATGGAGTAGCCTGTGTGAAGAGTGCCAAAGGAGGCCTCCCTGCCGAGTGGCACAGCATGTGAGCCTTTCTGGGCTCCTCTTCTAAGTCAAGGCCTGGATCACACACCATCATCTCAAGCAAGAACTAAGCAAGATGAGAGTCAAGGTCATGTTCTTGGGGGAAGATACTGGCCATTTCTGCTCAAAGCGAGCCTCCCTGAATCTTCCTGATGGCTTGGTGGAGGCTGTGTAGGGCCTGCAATAGCCTGCTGGTTTCCTCACTTTTCCTGTCACAGGGTGACATCTCAGGAGGCCTTGCACATGCCTGAGAGCATCTTCTTCCCTAAAGCTGCCACAAGTGGTACCAGGCCCACCTCATCCTTATGAAGGACAGGAAGTTCCCATAGCTCCTGGATCTTAATGGCCCAGTGGTTAAGAGCACTTGGCTGCTCTTCCAGAAGACCAGGGTTCAATTCCCAGCACCCATATGGCAGCTCACAATTGTGTATAACTCCAATTCCAGGGGCTCTAAAGCCAGTGCACATGAAATAACATTAAATAAACTAAAAAAAAAAAAAAAAAAAGATCCTCCTGCCTCTGCCACAGAGTGCTGGGATTAATGCCCAGCTACGTAAAACTTTTTAAAAAAAGAAGACAACACTCTTTAGCAAAAGGGTAGTGCATGGGGTGTTAGAGGTCTAAGGGATCAAGGCAATTGTAAACAGTTTTAGAAAAGGAATATAAATGGAAGCTGTGTACACTGAGAACTGCTGGTACTGGTGGCATGAAGCCCAGGATTCCATCCAACCCTGGTGCTGCATAAAACTGGGCATAGTAAGGCATTCCTATAATCTAAGCACTCAGAAGTTCAAGGTCATCCTCAGTGGCATTTCAAGTTCAGGCCAGCTTGAGTTACATAAGGCCCAGTCTCAAAACACTAAAGGAAAAAGAAAGAAAAGAACAAAACCAATCAAACAAGCCAGATGAGATGGCATATGTGGGTTTGAGGCCAGGCTGGTCTACAAAGCCAGTTCTAGGACAGCTTGAATACACAGAGAGACCTTGTCTTGAAAAAAGAAAACCACCAACAAACAAACAAAAGACCCCACCAAACAAACAAAAGAACTCAATTCCAATTACTAGGATGGTATATCCTAACTAAACCCCCTTATTTGATGTCACAGTTTCTTTTTTCATTAATTTATTTGTGAGTAGGAGGAGCCTGTGCTATTGTAGTATGCATGTGGAAGTCAAAAGGCAATTTACAAGAGACAATCAAGTCTCCTTCCACCTGTGGTTCCGAGATTGGAACTCAGCTCAAGACTGGCAGCAAGTGCGCTTACCAGCCCAAGGTTACAGGGATTTTTGTTCATTTGAATTTTTAAGTTTTATGTGTATGGGTGTTTTGTTAGCATGTATATCTGTGCACCACTGGCATGCTTGGTGAGCTCAGAGGTTGGAAGATGGCATCAGAGCTCCTGGGACTGAAGTTACAGATGGTGCTGAGAATTGAACCCAGGTCCAAGGTTTCAGTTTTAATGTAACAGCTATTGTGCCATTTACAAGAAAAAGGGTGGATATTTTGCTGGGTATGGTGGCTCACACCTGTAATCCCAGCACTTGAGAAGCTGAGGCAGGATTATTTCTGAGAGTTTGGGAAAAAGTTCAGGCTATATCTTGAGTTGTAGACCAGCCTGAGCTATATAGTGTGAGACTCTGCCTTTAGGATTTAAAATGTTCTATTTGTCACACCAGAAGCCCAGCTAAGATGAAATCATAGCACTAAAACAAGAAAAAAATATTTCCGTACAAATTCCCGATGACTTCACACCCACATTTTAAAATCTAATTAGATTAATATCCCGGGGCACCTGTGTATTCTTGGTAGTGTGCAATTTTTCAGTGTCAAAATAAAGCCTTGTTCTTATGTGTGGGTGGTGCTGACAAAATAAGCATGAGTGGTGCCCACAGGGAAACACAGCATCAGGGCTGAGCTAGGTAGGAGTTGGGATGACCTGCCCTTCACAGGAGCACTTTCCACGGCTCACCAAATCCAGGCGGGAACTCTAGTGTCCCACTGCCAGCATGGGCAGATGCAGATGTCTCAGAGAAGGCTCGAGATCCTGTTTGCCCTAGCCTAAACACAGTGCTTTCACATTTTCAGGACCAACTTACAAACTGCAGGGTGAGTGGACGGCACGGCCCCTGGTCTGCCCTTGTGCTGCTGGCTTTGCTTCATTTCTGCTAACCAGAAGGGCTGGGGGCAGAGCAGCAGGGACTGAATTCAACTAGTCCTCAGGGGTCTCTCTTCAGGGGGACCTTTCGGTGCTCATCCCAAACAGAGACCTCCAAAGGGTGAAGGCCACAGCGACCAGGAATCGCTGTGAATAAACCGCGTAATGTTCCACTTCCATTAGAAGTCAAGGGCAGTACAGTTCACGCCTCTCTGAACCGGAAACGGTTAATCCTCACTGCTTCCGGCTGAAGAGGGATCAGTACTGCCTAGTTTAACACCTTAACACATGATATATAAAGTGTCCTAATATAACTCCTTTAGCTTCCAGGCAGTAGTGCTATGACCCACAGACAAGAAATTGTTTTTCAAAACACAATTTTTATATTTGTGCGTATGTACACGTTTGTGTGTGTGGTGTGCGTGGAAGCATGTGCCAAAGCATGTACGTGTATGGAAGATGAGAGTGAAAATTTAGACTGTTCATTTGGGACAAGGGCATAAGGGAAGTGACCTCTATCACCTACAAGGTCAAGGAATATATATGTATGTAAACACACATATATATGTATATATGTGTGTGTGTGTGTGTGTGTGTGTATATATACATATATATATATATATTTTTTTTTTTTTTTTTTGCCAAAATGCAGGAAGGTATTGTGATTAGGTTGACCTGAGCTTTAACAATAAAATGTTAAGCCAAAAGTGGGGGAAGGGATTCACTCATTCATTTAACAAATATTTACTAAGCTCCTACATCAAGTCAGGCCATGTTCCCAGGACAGTAAATGGAGCCCTGGGCCTCACACATACTGCACAAGCTCTCTACTTCTGAACTACATCTGCAGCCTCTTGGATCTTTTATTTAGAGACAGAATCCCACTGAGTTGCCCTGGAAGTGTTTTGAAGCACACCTGACACCGATACCTCATTTTTGAGACTAGGCTTCACTAGCTCTGGCTGGCTGGCCTGAAACTCAGACATCCATCTACCTCTGCCTCCCAAGTGCTGGGATTAAAGTAAAGTCCTGAACCACCAAGGTCAACTCACACTTAAGCTGCTTCCTAAAAAGCAGATGCCACCATCAATGTTGGTGGGGGCTCTCCCATGTACAAGATATGCCTGACACTATCTTAAAAACAGAGCTAGAGAAAAATGTACACAAAATCTCTGCAGGTAGCTTCTTAGGATGCTAACCAATGTGTGCTTTTCAGGTTTCTCCATTTTCCTTCATTTACACTTGGAACATTTATTTCTCATGAGCATCCTGAACAAAGATTAAAGGTGGTAGACAGGATACTAGAGACAGCAAAATCTGGTTCTGTCACTGAGCTGTAAACTTGGAGTAAAGATGAAAGCTAAATTTTCTTTTTAAAATGTTTTTATAATTTATTTAAATTTATTTTATGTGTATTTGTGTGAAGGTGTTAGATCCCTTGGAACTTTAAGTTACAGACAGTTATGAGCTACTATGTAGGTGATGTGAATTGAACCTGGGTCTTCTGGAAGAGTAGCCAGTGTCCTTAACCACTGAGCCATCTCTCCAGCCCCCGAAAACTAAATTTTCTAATGATTTTTTTCATATTTCACACTTATAAGAAAATTATAATAAAGAAAAAAATAGAGCTGATGGCTTAGTAACCTGTCATTGTCTTCCAATAAGGAACAATAATAGAAAGCCAATCTAATGACCCTAATGTGACAAACTCTTGTCATTTCAACAGTGACCACAATGTCAACCAGCTGGGGCTGGGAAGATGGCTCAGCATGTCACCATGAAGATCATGACCATCAGTAGCCACATAAAAAAATACCCTGCTGGGTAGTGACAGCACAAATTTTAATCCCAGAGGCAGAAGCAGAGGCAGACCCACAAACAAATAAGCCTGCCATTCAAGGAGGCAGCGACAGGAGGATCTCTGTGAGTTTGAGTCCAGTTTATCTACGCGTGAGCTCCATGTTAGCTAGGGCTACAATAGTTAGACCCTGTCTCAAACAAAACAAAACAAAACAAAAACAAAAAATAAAATAAGTAAATAAAATTGTTTTTTCGAGACAGGGTTTCTCTGTGGCTTTGGAAGCTGCCCTGGAACTAGCTCTTGTAGACCAGGCTGGCCTTGAACTCACAGAGATCCGCCTGCCTCTGCTTCCTGAATGCTGGGATTAAAGGCATGTGCCACCACCACCGCCACCGCCGATGCGCCAAGTAAATAAATTTTAAGTTCATCATTTACACTTTGTTTTGTCTTCTCTTCTACCCTAGGGACAGGGGCAGTGCGCAGGGCTTCATATATGCTATGTAAACTCTGTACCACTGAGCTTTATTTCCATCCTTTCTGTGTTATAAATGTTCTAAAATCACTCTAAACTGCCCAGGCAGGCCTTGAACTTTCCAGATCCTCCAGTCTCAGACTCCCACTAGCTGGGATTATAGACCTGAACCAGCAGACCTGGTTGATTGCACTCCTTTGATACAAAAATACATGGCCTAACATACACCTACAGGAATCTAACAAAGTTATAAACTATGACTTTTGCATTAACTTTTATAACATCCGGACATCTTACAGTTTTTCAAAGCTCACCTAGGCTATGAAAGCTTTTCTGCCATAAGGGAGTTTTTAGGAGAAGAAAAGTGTTGGACTCCTTAACAAAGCAGGATGTGGCTTAAGAGTGGGTTTGTTATGTAAAATGAGTGTTTGTAGCCAGAAGGTTGTAGGGCCTTGATGGACTTTTACTAAAATCCAAAGACTGTATAAGATCTGTTAAGATCA
Organism: Phodopus roborovskii; assembly: GCF_943737965.1. Lineage (NCBI taxonomy): Eukaryota > Metazoa > Chordata > Mammalia > Rodentia > Cricetidae > Phodopus > Phodopus roborovskii. The sequence continues at coordinate 72,127,682 of NW_026126418.1, forward strand.
GTGCCGGTCTATGAGAGCTGCAGCCACCTGCCACCACCAATCACTCATGGCCTCCCAAACTGTGCCACTCCATCTAGAAGCATCATTCTGCCAAGAGAGACTTTAGCACCCCATCATTACCTCATTACACATGAGCGAGGTCTCAAAGCCACCATGTAAGGAAAGCCCTTAATCAGAGCCTCAGCCTGGCTGCCAGGCACACTGTATATCGCCAAGCCTCTGACCACCAGACACAGACGGCTTTTTTATCACCATCCCCTTCATTCCTCTGGGCTTGCTTTCTTTCCTTCCTTCCTCCCTCCCTTCCTTTCTTTCTGTCTTTTCCTTTCTTTTTCTCTTTTCCTTGAAAACTGCTAAAAAATAATAATACTTTAAAAATTAGAGGGCTGGAGAGCTGGCTCAGTCATTAAAAGCACTGGCTGCTCTTCCAGAGGTCTTGAGTTCAATTCCCAAAAACCATATGGTAGCTCACAACTATCTATAGTGGGATCTGATGACCTCTTCTGGCATAAAGGCATACATGCAGATAGCTCACTCATATACAGTAAATAAATAAATAAACCTTCTTTTCAAAAAGTAAGATAACTGATAGTGGACATTTTGGTCTTAAAATACAAATTTTGCACCAATTTTTCTTGATAGTGTCATAACATGCTCACCCATTCCCTCCAGTAAACTATAAGCCACCCAAAGGCAAAGGCCTGTACTCAGCAAGCCTTAAAAAAGGAACACAAGGCAGTGGTGGCACATGCCTTTAATCTCAGCACATGGGAGGCAGAGGCAGGTGGATCTCTATGAGTTTGAGGCCAGCCTGGTCTACAGAACTAGTTTCAGGACAGCTTCCAAAACCTGTCTCAAAAAACAAACAAACAAAAAAAACACTTTTTTTCATTGTCATATACTTCATATGTAATATGGTTGGCAAATTTGTTATTGGCCATAAGTGAATGCATAAGTTTACCAAGTAAAATAAATCTAAACATTTCCTATCTCTTGCTATTAACAATATTTCCCAAGGGTTCTTTTTTCTCTCCACTGGGTTCAACCCCCAGGACCTCACACTCTCCAGGCAAGTATTTTATTAGAGACACATCCTCAGTCAGGTTCTTGCCATGTAGTCCCAGCAGCTGGTCTGGGACTCACTGAATTCCAGACTGGATACAAACTCACAGCCTCCCCAATGTTGGGATTTCAGGGGTGAGCTGCTGCCACAGCTGCTCCAGTCTTTGACTTCCTGTCTACCACTCCCAAAAGACAGGCAGGAAGGGCAGCCATGCCGTCAGGTCTTCATCCCCCCAGCCCTCTAGATCACCCTGCCACAGTCACTGGCATATCTATGAAATGTCTACCTCCCTAAGTCACTCGGGAACCATGTGTGTTCTCGTTCCTAACCCCATCCTGCTGTTTGAATAAGTGAGAGGAAGCACATGCCCAGTCTTCCATTCTGCTACTGACCATGACTTTTGATGTACCTCCACAACAGATAACAAAAACAAAAAACAACAAAAACCCCAAAATAAACACAAAAAAACAACCCCCCCCAAAAAAAAACAAAATTGAAGGAAATGAAAATAAGAAAAGAAATCAGCATTCAAAGGCTTACAGTTTTGTCAAACTCAGGTTTGTACAAGTGCTTCAATCTATGTGTTAATTTTTTCAACATAGGTATTTACATTCGTCACCTGACATTTTGACAGCTGAATGAATGGGAATTCCTTTGACAGAGGATGTTTATAAAATGAGTTCTGATTTAAGAGCCAGTGCTCCCAGGATTCTTGTATTAACAGGATACTTTAGTCTAAGAAATGGTAATGTAAAAACAATTAAAGCAAAAGAAAAAAATTAGGGATGCACTGCATCCCTAATTGCCCTAACCTTGTTTTATTTTGACATGACATTTCTTGGTCTCATCTTGAACGACAACACTACCCCACACTTTCTCCTCCACACCCTTCACAAATGGAATTCAGAAAGGTAGTCAGCGGGCACTTTGGAATCCATCACTGATCTTGGGCACATTTCCGCGCAATAACCGTCCCCACCTTCACCCAGGCCACTGCACGGCCAGCCTATGCCCAGCCTTTCCCTGGTGCTCGAGTCCAGAGGAAGGCAGGGCAACAGGCCCTGTCCCTCTGCCAACAGCCTCTTTCCCCAGAGATGGCCTGAGGGTTGCCCTGGCGTCCTCTGACCGCCCTCGGTGGGACCGTTTCCAGACACCAATCTGTTCAATAATCCACCTGCACCCCAAAACGAAGGATCCTGGGAGGCCAACCTCTCTTGAAACCGTTTCCTCTGGGCCGCAGGAGAGAAACAGGTCCCTAGCAACCCGCCCTTCTTGGTACAGTATGGTCTCCCCTACTGCCGACCTCCTGCGGACCAAACGCCGCAGCCCCCCTCAAATTCGGGATCTGAGCTGTCCCTAAAGAATTACAAGTGCGCCCCAACAGCCCTGGGGCTAAAGTCCTCACTTCCAGAAAGAAAACCTCACCTCTCGCTCGCGTCACCCCCAAACCCAAGACTCGAAACCCCGCGCCTGCCAGGCCGCCCCGCCCCCCGGGAGCAGCGCGGGATACGCCCGCACCCCGGAGCATAGACCTGCCCCAGAGCTCCGGCCAGGGGCGCGCGCAATTACGCAGCCCAGCACGGCGCGGGCCCCACGCCCCCGGGGGTCGCCCCCGGGTTGCCGCTCGGGGCTCCGGGACCCAGTCCTGCGCCATCTCCAGGCCGCCGGGACCACCCGATCCGAGTTCCCTCCTCGCTGGGCGACGACGCACGCCGAGGCCCCTCGCCGCGCCTCCCGCCCAGGCCGCCCGCGGCCCGGCCCCTCACTCACCCAGAGCTCGGTGCCCCAGCTCATGGTGCAGGGACCGGGAAGGGGCCCCCGACCTCCTTCGCCGGTGATCCCTGAGTCCCTCCGGACGCTGCGACTGCGGAAAGCACGCCGCCCGCCGTTTCCTCTGGCCCGCGCCTCCTCTAGCCCTAGCTCTCCACCTCTCGTCTCTTCGCGCGGAGCAAAATGGCCCGAGGAAGCAGCAGCAGCGACCGCCGCAGCGCGCCCGCCCCGCACCGGAGCCGAGGGGCGGGGTGGGGCGGGACGAAAGGCGGGGCGGGGCGGGGCCGGATTGACAGCTCGCGCGTACCGTCCCGCCCCCAGGCTCCCTTTGGACCAGTTTCCTGGGGGTCCAGAATGATGGGTGTCCCTCGGGACCTCTCCAAGTCGTCGGTATTCGGCAGCCAGCGTGTCCTATGCTCTCGAGACCCGTGTTCTCACTGCCTGCAGACTGTCCAGCTCGTGATCACGATGCTCCATCGCTGTCTGTCCTCCACCACCACCACCACCCCACCCCTACAACCCCGCTCCCAGCACAGCTTTGCATTTCAGAACTTTGGCCAGGCGGCCACCGCCACCCACTTCAGAGGTTACCGGAGAGGCTTCTGCCACCATCCAGCCACCGCGGAGGCCCAAGGAGCTCGTGGGAGTGGGGCCTGGAAACGTGACGTCGTCGGGCACTGTGTACACAGAGGCATTGAGACCAATAGAGACCGAGCAGATCCGGAAAGCCAGAGAAGGAACTCAGGGATGAGCGCCCAAAGAATTATAATCTGTGGAACAAGCTCTTTCCTACTTGTTCAGCTAAGAATCTCAGCAGTGAAGTCATGTTGCCCCGCTGAAGGAAGGCAGACTCCATAGGGCCCACCGAGAACTTAGAGGATTCAAATCCAGCCTCCGATCTCATTGACTGGGTGGTCTTGGATAGATTTCACCTCTAGTAGAATTCCAGCTGCCAAAGGGAGGCAGTGTCTGCCAGTCCAGCACTAGTGGTGTGAACCAAGAAGGTGAACTGGCCAGTGGGTGGCGGCTGGTGCAGAATGGGGACCATCTCATTAACTCTTCCAAAGCTCCACAGAAAGTCATTTCTCACAGGCTCTGGGAATCTGGGGGCTTCCAACTGTTTCCTCAGAATCCCTCAGACTATCTCCACAGCTTTATATTTTCTCTCTCTCTCTCTGAATGTTGCTGCTAAGACCTTTCCTCCAGAACCATGACATCTGGAAGAGTTAGAAACTTCTGAACAGTTTCTCTACTCCCTGCTCTATTTGTCTGTTCATCTTCCTCCAAGGAATTAATTCTCCTAGAAGGGAGAATCTCAGCCCAGTGTGTGGTGACCTATAATTGTAGTCTCTGCACTCCTGAGGCAGAGGCAGGAAGAGGTCAGCCTGAGCCACATAGTACCAAGCAGGCTGACCTGGATGTCAAAGTGAAAACTTGACTAAAAGGAAAGAAAAGAAAAATAATAATAAACGATAGTGGTATGATGTGAGGCAGAGTCAGGCGGATCTCTTCCATGCCAAAGGCTATATAGTGAGACTCTGTCTCAGAAAGCACACACACACACACACACACACACACACACACACACACACACAAGCACAAAATAATAGTTTAAAAAGTAAAAGAAAAGAAAGAAAAAGGAAGGAGGGGTGGAGCTAAGAACCTTGCCTCCTCAAGCCTCAGCACCTCCTACTTCCTTTGCTGGGTAGTTACATTGAAACTACTAACACTGTTTTGGGCTCTGTTGTCAGTTACAAGCCCCTCCCCCCATCCTTTGTGTCTGTTGAAATATTTTGCTCCCACATTACCACTCTTTACTCCCTAGACTTCTGGATATGTAAGAGTCAAGATGACCAGCAGCCACCTCCCTACCAAAGACAATTAATGGCTAGGGTGAGATAGAGGACTGGAAAATGTAAATAATGTTAATTAACAATCCCACTGGGTTTCGGTTTTTTTTTTTTTTTTTTTTTTTTTTTTTTTTTTTTTTTAATGTGTGCTGGTGTTTTGTCTGCATGTATACCAGTGTACCATATTCATGTCTGGTGCCCTTAGAGGAGGGTGTTGGATCCCTTGGAACTGAACTGCAGATAGGTTGTGAGCACCACATGGGTATTGAGAATCAAAGCCATGCCATCTCCCCAGCCCCAACAACAAACACCACAGGGTTTTTTATTTGCTCAAAGTTGGAAATGAATGGCACCTTGCCTGTGACATCATCATCATCACCTTTGCCTCTCTGCTTGTTTGCTATTTTCTTTTCAGTCCAGAAAAATGATCTAATCTTGATTTCAGAAAACTAGAATGCCCACTTGCAAAAAATAGTCTAGCCAGGAGGTAAAGCAACCTGTGCCCTAAAGAGAAACAGGAGGAAGGAACTATGGAAGAGACAGACGCCTGAAAAGGAAATTTTTTAAGTAAGCAGAAATTGTTATGGAACCTTTGAAAGCCACAGGAGGTGCAGGAGCCAAGTTAACTTGACACACTGAAAGTGTCTTTCACTTTGTTAAGTCTGGATGGCAACTGGAAGATGCTTTGAGTTAAAAGCTTCAGAAAGTGAAAGAGAAATGCAGTATTGATCTTTTAGCAGGGTCTCATCCCATGCAAATGCTAGGCTTACCATAGCTGCACACCTGCTCCTCCTTGATTCTCAGAGTTGTGGTCTTAGCCTTTGAATGATGTAATGGCATGAAAGAGGTTAACTCTAAAGGAAGGCATCTGAACAAGCACAGTGCAGACCCTACCTGCATAAGCTTCTGGCTGATTAGTTTGCTTTCTTTTTAAAGTTTATTATACTTATATATTTACTTAGTATGTGTGCATATGAGTATGTGTGGGCATGAACATACGGCACACATGTAGAGGTCAGAGAACAATTTGTGGGAGTTTTCTCCTTCCACCATGTGGTTCCCAGGGATTGATTTCAGATCATCGGGCTTGATAGCAGGTGCCTTTCCTGGCTCAGCCATCTTTTGAGCCCTTATTTTCTGAGACAAGATTTTATGGCCCAGAACTCTGACGGATGATCCTCCTGCTTAGTCAGCACTTAGTCAGAGGCAAATCGATCAGGGCTTTATATAGTTCTCACCCTGTGTGGAGTTAATGAACATCTCACCCAGGGTTTATAGGTAGGTCCCTGTTCAGTGGCAGATGGATGAGGGGTTCTAAAGCAGATGGGGTTTTATCATTGTTGGGGATTCCAGTGTCTAGTCCTTATGAAAGGTGTGTGATCTCTAACAACTCACACCATCTGAGCTTGTTTCCTCATTCACAAAGAAGGGGCTTCGAAGATGCCCAGGAGGCTGAAATGCCGGGCGAGCACATGCTTTAGTGCAGTTCACTGCAGAGCTCAGAATGGGCAGCTGCAGAGCTTCCCTTCTTCAAACCTCAGTTTCCTCTTACAATGGAACAATGACCTCATGGCTTCTTCAAATACTAAAAGTGAATATCTGCAAAGTTCTTAGCAAAGAGGGCACAAACACAAGTTTCCTTTCCTCCTGTGTGCCACAGCAAAGAAGCAATGTCTTACAATTTGCGGCTATAGCTAGATCCCTGGGCCTCAATGCAGGGTAGGATGACTGGCTGTCTATCCCTAGAGTTTCCTAATGACATCCCCAAAAATGATTTCTATCTGAGTTTAGCTTAAAATTTCCCATAGCTTGCAGGGCATTGGTGGTGCACACCTTTAGTCCCAGCACTCAGGAGGCAGAGGCAGGGAGATCTCTCTGAGTTCGAGGCCAGCCTGGCCTACAGAGCTAGTTCCACGACAGGCTTCAAAGCAATATAGAGAAACCCTGTCTCAAAAAACAAAAACAAATAAACAAATTTCCCATAGCTTAACTTACAATGGAGTTAAGCCTTAATATACTCCCTTATTTTATTTTGTTTTTTAATTTTGTTCATCTCTGATTGGTATGGAACTCTGTAGACCAGGCTAGTCTTGAAATCAGAGATCTTCCCTGCCTCTGCCTCTTGAGTGCTGAGGGGGGTATGCCATCAAGCCTGGCTTACTGTTTTTTTTTTGTTTGTTTGTTTGTTTGTTTTTTAAGACAGGGTCTCATGTAGTTCAGGCCGACCTCAAACTCACTATGTAGCTAAGACTGATTTTGAAATGACTTGAGTCCAAAAGAATGCTCTTAATCTTCCAGGAATCCCATACTGTTGGTTGAGCCATGGTAAACTAAGAACTGGCTGTACATCCTCAGGACCCCAGGAAGCAGCCAAGTGGAAGAACTAGGAACAGGAAGGATAAAACTAAGAACTTCCTAGTGAGTGCAATCTTGAAACTATAACTAGATTTTAATGCACAACGGCTGAGTGTCCTCTGATTGAAAGTGATTCTCAGGTTCATTTCCATCACACCTTCAGCCCTCCAAAGGAGTGCTGGAACCACTGAACTGACATCTTCCCAATGGCCAAACCAAAAGGATGCTTTCAAGGGTTTCTTTGGTGTCCTAGGAGATGCCTGACATGCTCCACTGCAATCTGGAAGACATGGCCAATGGATGTTACTAGGCCCCAAGAAGCCTCTGGTTCCTTACAGTGTTTGCTTTGAGGCCTGAAAGAACTCTTCTGAAAGACAGGAAGACCTGTGGCACAGCTCAGCAGGTAAAAGAGTTGCTGCCAAACCTGCCCACTTGAGCCTTATCCCACATGTGACTCACATGCTAGAAAGAGAATAGACTTTTGAAGTCCTCCTCTGACCTCCATACATTCTCCATGGCATGTACATACATTAAATAAATGTAATGAAAGCTTTGGTAAAAGGAAAACCAAACAGGAGTTATGTCTTATTTTCTTCAATGGCCCAAACCCAGGCTAAACATTATTAATAGCACTGTATTCAAACTACATGTTTGAATTTGTTTGAATTTAAATACCAGTTTCCTACCAGGGCAACCTTGAACTGATCCTGCAAACCGAAGAGCAAGGCTCAAAGCCAGGGTTTAGAAGCTCTGCCCTTCTTGACCTCAGGCTTTCCCAGTTAGTGCCTTGGTTTAATGGCCCCTGGAAGGAGCTGCCAGGGATAAGCAGGCAAAACTTGTTTTGTTACTCAACAAGATGTGCAGGTTGCAGCATCCTCATTACACAAATGACTTTTGCTGGAAACTAGAAAGTCACATGTTATACCTTTCTGGGCCCCAGCATTGGAAGAGCATCCCACACTGATTCCTTGTAACAGCTTTTCTAAGACTCTGTAAGGGGTGCTCCATGCCCCTTCCTCTGGATTTCAAAATAACCACAGGGTTCCCAAACACACAAAGGCAGACATCCTCACAAACCACTGACCAGATCTGATTGGTGTGGTCTTGTGGAGGTTTTGTCATAATTCCCAGGCTTAAAAATAAAGGAATCATAAGATTGAATTTTAAGGTCTGAAAAATTTTTACCATAACAAGACAAAATTCTTCTTTGGAATAGATATTTTGCTACCACGAAGAGGAAATGAGGATACCCCGACATTCCCTTTTAGTATTAAGTCAAATTTAAAGATGTATCTTCTAAAAAGTGGTATTGAACTTTATTATTTATTGGTCTTTATTGTTTTTACACATGTATGTATATGTGTATATGGCCCCATGGAGGCCAGAGACATCATATCCTCTGGAGCTGGAGTGACAGGTGGTTGTGAGCTTCCAGATGTGGGTGCTAGGAATTGAACTTGGGTCCTCTGGATAAGTAGCAAGTGTCCTTACCACTGAGTCATTTTTCCAGCCCCACCTTATTAGTATTATTTTGTGACAGGACAGGGTCTCACTATGCAGCTCTGACTGTCCTGGAACTTACTATGTAGACCAGTCTAGCCTTGAACCCACAAAGATCTATCTGCCTTTGCTTCTGCCTCCTGGGTGCAAGTGCTAGAATTAAAGGCATGTGCCATCATGCCTGGCTTTTATTATTATTATATTTATATGTATGTTTATCTGCATATATGTATGTGCATCAGATGCCCATGGAGACCAGGAGAGGGCACTGGATACCCTGGAACTCATGTTATAGGTGGTTGTTAGTCATCACTTGGTTCTAAGAAACAAACTCCAGTCCTCTACAAGATCAGTAAGTGCTCTTAAGTGCTGAGCTATTTCTCTCTAGCCAAGATTATTATTATCAATTAGGCACTGGTCTTTAAAAAGTGACAATAGGATGGGAAAATAGTTCAGTAGATGAGGGCTTGTCTAGCATGCAGGAAGGCTTGGTTCAGTCCTCAGCACTATAACATCAAAAAGGAAAAACTCACTTAAAAAATTCATCTTCTGTTTACTAAGCTTTTTTTTTTTAAAGTAAAAAAAAAATCACTTAAGTAGGGGCTGGAGAAATGGTTCAATAATTAAGAGCATTCACCCAGTTTTAACTCTCAGCCCCCAAATGGTGGTCAATAACCATCTGTAACTCCACCTTCAGATGCTTTCTTGTGGCCTCTGCAGGCTCCTGCATGCATATGGCATGTATACACATACACTCAGGCACACACACAAATGCATAAATAAATATTTAATTTTTCCCTTAGCTGTCTTTAGCCTTTCATCTTGCTTTCCAAAACTCAGTATCAGAGTTTGCACATTCTTACTTTTTTTTTCATGATTTTTGAATGCTCTGGCATAGAGGACTGAACCTAAGGCCTCATTCTTGCACATGATAGGCTACTAAGCTACATCCCCAACAGGTGACTTTTACCTCAGACTTCCCATCCTGGGGTCATAGCTATGTTACCATGCCAGCTTGATATCTTTTTTAAACTACAAAACTCAGAAAGCTGAAGCTGGAAAGGCAGCTCAGCATTAAGTGTGTGTACTGCTCTTGTGGAGGGTCTCAGTTTGGTTCCAGCACCCGTGTAATGGGGCTCACTACCTCCTTTCAGATCCAGGGGTTCTGAAACCCTCTTTTGACCTCCAGGAAACCTACATTCACATGTAACCTCCCACCCAACCACATACACAAAATAAAATAGAATAGTAACTCAGTTTTTTAAAAGCCCAGATCCACTTCTATAGTAATTCAAGTTTCAGTCCTGGTTTCACAGAGGCCTGCTAAAGCTACCCCAAAAAGCTGTGTGATCTTTGGAAAGTCACATCCCCTGGCACTGAGTTCATACCTGGTAAAGAAAGTGGGCGAATCTGAGTTACCTACAGAGCCTTCTAGCCTAAGACTGCATGCCATGGTCTTTCTCTACAGCAGGGCAGGACAGAGGTTTTCGCCTTGGGCTTTGTGAGTAGGGCGAGTATCACATACTGATTAAGGTCAGGAAGGAAATACTTTCTCATCTCTCCACTGCATAGAAATGCAAAAGTTTAATTCTAGAGTTTCCTGCTCTAGGTTTCATTATCTGTAAAGGGGGTGGGATCAGATGAAAATCCTGTTCAAACATGGAAGATTGCATATTCAAAAGAGATGGCCCAAGACTCAAAGGAAGGGAAGGGAAGGGAAAGAAGGAGAGGGGAGGGGAGGGAGAGAAGGGGAAGGAAGGGAGGGAGGGACAGCCACCAACCAGTAGTCACTGCCTTTCCCTCCCATGAAACTCGAAGGTATTTTAAGATAAAGGACAACCTCTGTGTCTCCACCCGGGTGTTCTACTTTTGCCTTTGAAGAGGGTGTGGCTTTGCTCACACTGGTTTTTAGTCAAGGGAAGGATTAGATTTGTCAGTTTTGAAGACTGCACACACAGAGGGAAACTGAGGACATTCTGGAGCCCCATCTCATTTTCTCAAGTGATCTGTGATTGTTTTTATTATTATTAGACAGGGTAATCCCAAACAAGTGAATCTTTCCTCCTTCCTTCCTTTTTCCTTATTTGCTTGTTTGTTTGTTCGTTTGTTCATTCATTCATTCTGGAGACAGAGTTTCTCTGTGTATCCCTGACTGGCCTTGAATTCAGAGAGTCACCTGCCTCTGCTTCCAGAGTGCTGGAATCAAAGTATGAGTCACCACTGCCAGCTCCAAGTGAAAATTCTAAGTTGACTGTTTTGTGCCATTAAAGTATATCATGTTGGGCTGGAGAAATAGCTCAGCAGTTGTTGGACATCCAGAGGATTGGAGTTTGGGTTACCAGTAAGCACACTGGATAAATCACAACTCCAGCTCCAGAGGAGTTGATATCCTCTTCTATTCTCTTTGGGTACCCCCCACACAATGGCATATATGCACACACAGATACATAACAAAAATAAACTAAATCATGTCTACCTATATGAATTTAATATATAGATATCATGTTGGGACGGAGACATTGCTCCATGGTTAAGAGCACTTACTGCTCTTCCAGAGGACCTGAGTTCAGTTTCCAGCACCCACGTCAGGCAATTCATAACCACATGTTAACTCCAGGATCTGATACTATCTTCTGGTTCCCTCAGGTACCTGCATATCACACACACACACACACACACACACACACACACACAGAAACAATGCTTATATATTCTGTTCCTAATTCAAGTTAAGTTTTAGGAATTTGATTCTGTCTTAGGTGTCAACACACCTATACATGGGAGGTTGCCTGGTAGCAGGATTCCTATTGGTTTTTGTGTCCTGTTTTGTTTAAATAATTACACACAGAGACAGACCACATGAACATACTCAAATGCATTACTTGTGTGTCCAGTTAAAAACAAGAACCTAAAGCCAGGCAGTAGTGGTACATGCCTTTAATCCCAGTACTCAGGAGGCAGAGGCAGGTGGATCACTGTGAATTTGATGCCAGCCTGGTCTACAAAGTAAGTTCCAGGACAGCAAGAGCTACATAGATAAATCCTGTTTTGAAAAACCGGGTGTGTGTGTGGGGGGGAGGGATTTAAAAACCTAACAAACTTAACTATCAGCAATTTTAATATACTTGCTTCCTGTAACTCCTTGATAAACAGTGGTATAAGGCACCACTACCAAGTCATCATGTGCTAAGGACCAGAAGCAAAGTTTCCGCAGACACTAAAATAGAAGACACTATGGCTCAGACTCTAGTGGTGGCATGAAATCACAGAGGTAAATGATGCATCAGTTAAAATTTTCCATGTGACTCCCAGCTCAGGCTGGACCAAACAGCCATCTCTGATTAGGTAGAGTAGGGGAGAAGTATGACACCTACCTCTTATCTGATTAGATTGTATCAAAGATTAAATGCCACTGCTTTTAAAGTGGACTGCTTCATATGGACTCAATACATCCCATTACTGCAACTATTTCGCGGGCAGTTTGTGGTAAAGGGCCTAGGATAATACAAATCAAGGGATCTAAGACAAGCTGGCAATTTCTAAGATTTTACCACCGACGGGAAGCTAATCAAGAGCCAGGGTGTGTGCGGCAGTCACTGCGGGTTCCAGCCTTTGGTCCAGGTCCCTCACTCCCCAAGCCTGGCAACGCAGAAAAGGAGGCCCAGGTTGGTCTTGCCTATGGTTGTCATGGCAAACGCTCAGGGTTCTCAGAGGGGCTTCACCGGAAGCCCGCACTGAAGAAGCTAAGTGAAAGGTCCCGAGATGGCTCGCTCAGGTCCCTCCGTGACCAAAGAGAAGTATTTGGCACTAAAATGATGTTAAGTAGCGGCCGCGCCCCCTTCCCGAACACTTCCGGGACGCCGCACTTTGACCCGGAGGTGGGTGGGAGAGGAAGTAGCTGGTGATGTTGGAACAAACATGGCCGTCCCGGTGCCCCTCGGCCGCTCTGGCTCCTGCTGTCTACGGCTGCTACCACTGCTGGCGCTGCTGGAGCTGCTGGTCGACCCCTGCTTGGGCCGCGTCCACCACCTGGCGCTCAAAGTAAGGCCTGGCGGGCTGGGGACAGGGACTGGGAGTGGAGACGGGGGCGCGACAGCTGCTCCGGGCAGAGCCAACTTCGGCCCTGCGGGGTCTCTAAGTTCGGCTCCCGAGCTAGGGGTCTGCGCGGACCTGTGGGGACGGACTATGCGGTACGGGTGCCTCGGGTAGTCTGGTCCCTGTATGTTTGGGGTCTTGGGGAAGGGGCTCAGCCGCGGCCTAAAGCCCAAAGGACCTGGGAGGCCGCCCCTGTGGTCTTACTGGCTTCCCTGGGATCCATGCCGGTGGTAATCTCCTTTCCCTACTCACACTTACACAACTTTAATCCCAATTCCTCTGGTCCATGATCTCCGTTTCCGTGCGCCTGCAGCTGGCGCTTTGAAGGTGTGCGGAATCTTAGCCTTTTCCCCTGCTTACTTTAGGGTGCTCGACTGACTGACCAAAGCAAGGATCTACAAAAGGAATTCAAATTTTGCTTGAAATATATGACTTAATTTCTAAAAGAAAAAGAAAAGAAAGAAAGAAAGAAAGACTCTGAGAATTCAAACTCAGCATTCAAAGTGTTTCTAAGTAGTGGGTCTTTTTCTTTCTGTCTCTATGGCCTTTGCCTAAGGAAGATGTTTGTGACAGACCTGGAATGAACACCAGGAACCGCTATGGTAACCTGCAGTTTAAAGTTCTGTAAAGGCTTACCCGGGGTTGTCAGCAAGTTAATATATCTGGGGAACAGATGACATCATTATGACTCAAAGCCTTGTACATTTTCCAAATAATGTTTTAATAAGTTGGTGGGCCTAGTAAAGCACTTTATATTAACCGTGAAGCATCAATGTAGAGTTTAAAGAATACAGACAGACTAGATTTGAAACTTGCCCAGATATGCACAGGCATACTTGTACTGCCGGCTTTTGTTTGTAAATAAAAATGATCTTGAGTAAAGTGACTCTTAACCACAGCAAGACTTGTCAGTCTTGGCTCCTTTTGAAGATCTACTGAGAGCTGTAGGAGTTCTCCCTAGAGAAATGCTTGTTGAAGGCCACACAATTTTCTTGGTCTTCCTGTGGCTTCATAATCCTGGTGCAGCTTATCAATAGTTCCCAACTTGCAGGCAGGTTAATCACTCTGGGGCGAAGAACTCCAGATTTTGAAGTTTACAGATTGTTTTTATTGAGTGCATAATGTGGCTGAGATCATAAAGCTTAGGAAGGAAAAATCAAACTTGTAACTGGACACACTAGGACCATGTCTTCTAATTCCCTGTCCAACATTTCTAGTATTAAAGTGTCAGGCTCCTGGTGTCATCAGGTAAACACTGGCAGTATTTATATGGGCCAACCTTAGTGCCTGGTATATACCAACCTTAAATACCAGCCTTACAGGTAAAAGCAAACCTAGAGTAGTTCTGAGGTTGATTTCCCTCTTGTGCCAACTTATTGTAGTTCTGTGATTGATTCTTTCCTGTGCCAAATGATTTATTTTCCTTTTAATATGTTCCCTAAGCTAATTCTATAATTGGTACTGGAATCTTTTTTTCATAGGCTGTTTAACGATTATCTAAGTAGATGATGTTTTCTGACAGAGGATCTATCAAAGAAGCATGAGATGGTCTTGCTTTTCTTGAAGCTGGGAAGCATAGACTTGATAAGGTTAGAAACCCAGACTTGCAAGAACATGAAGTGATCACCAAATATCAGGGATATGAATGTAAGGAGTACGGTTTTTCCACCCGCCGCCGGTCTTGTCCTGCCGCCACGCCAGCCCCAAATAATGCACAGAGACTCTGTATTTGATATTATGCTGTTGGCCACGTGCTAGTTTCTTATCGGCTAGCTCTGTCTTAAGTATTAACCCATTTCTATGTATTTCCACATGGTCTCCTTACCGGGGAGTGAGGCAGGCGTCTGGTCTCCCCGGTCTCTCCATGCTGACTCCTCCTTACTACTCCTCTTTCCTCCTTGTCTCCTAGTCCCTCCTATCTAGCTTTCCTGTTGGCCAACATTGCTTTATTCATTAACCAGTATGAGAAACATATACAGAATGACATCTCCCATCATATGAATTAGTTTTTTTTTTTTTTTTTTTTTTTTTTAAGATTCCCCTTTTTTTATGTGTATCTCTCTGTGTGTGTACATATGAGAGCAGGTGCCTTGGAACCAGAGTAATACACAGTGTGAGCTGCCCTGTGTGGGTGCTGGGAATCAAACTTGGGTCCCCTTGCAAGAGCCATACATTTTCTTAACTGCTGAGCCATTTCTATAGCATTGATCCTTATAAAAACTTTTTAGCACCAAGAATTTTAAATGCACCAGAGTAGGTACAGTTGTATAATGAAGTCCCATGTACCTGCCCTGTGGCTAATCCTAATCCTGCCCGCTCCTACTTTTTATAGTTTTCTAAATTAGAAAAGAATCTCTTTGTTTTTAATTCACTCTCTGTATTTTCCATCTCTCATTTGTTTTCTTGGTATTTTCACAGTCCTTGTCTTTTGACCTTTCTGCATATTCCTTATTCTTTTTTGTTGTTGTTGTTGTTTTTTGGCCAGGGTTTCTCTGTGTACCCCTGACTGTCCTGGAATGAACTCTGTGGACCAGGCTGGCTTTGAACTCACAGATCCAATCTGCCTGGCTCTGCCTCCCAACACAGGGGTTAAAGGTGTGTGTTGTCATGCATGGCTTATTGTTTAGTTTTTAAAAGCAACTTTTTTGAGGTATAATTTCTCTACATAAAATTCACATGTTAGTTGTTAGATCCTTGTGATTACTCATTATTTACTATAATTGTCACTACTACCCAGCTATAGTACAGTTCTGTCACCTTCCATAGATCTCTTTCTCTCTCTCTCTCCCTCTCTCTCTCTCTTTTCTTCACACATATCATTAGTGTTTATTTCCTGGAACCTAAGGACCTAAGTATCACTGTCTTGGTATAAAGGGCAAAGAATCCTTTCCTACAGATCTTTTTCCTACAACTGGATCTGTGAGATTCCAAAGGGGAACTTAGAGCTGCAAACACACCAAAGCAAAACAGAAAAAAGTGGTTGTCAAGCCCCCTTCTCTGATGAAAAGTTATGTTACTGATTTTGTTCCTTTGTTTTTCCAGATAGGGTTTCTCTATATTGCTTTGGAGCCTGTCCTGGAACTAGCTCTGTAGACCAGGCTAGATTCGAACTCACAGAGAGCCACTTGACTCTGCCTCCTGAGTGCTGGGACTAAATGTGTACACCACCAACGCCCAGCCCCCCCCAAAAAAATAAATAAATAAATTTAAAAAAATATGCTTTTAAAAAATGTAAAAGAGGCTTTAAAAGGGGGCAAAGAATAATTTTCCAACATAGATGACTGGCTGGAGAGATGAGAGGTGAGTCCCTGTCCATGTGGGGCTGTTCACCTGGGGGCAGTGCCTGTGTCAAGCCCTGCCTAGCTGAATAAATAATGTCCTGGCTACTATGAGGAGGTGGAGCCTATGGGTGTGAACAGAGGACTTTGCTGGAGTAGGGGCCGCAATGCCTGTCCTTCTGCCCCCCCAAATGCCAGCTCTCCTGTGTCTCCAGCTAGTTTCTGCATGCTCACAGCCTGAGTCACCCTGGATGTCAGGGACTGCATTCTGAAGGCCTGTCTGGTCACGGGAAATGAAGTCCAAGTAGGAGGACTTGACCTCCATCATATTTGTGGTATTGCTCCTAAGGCCTAATTTAATTTCTTTTTTTCCTGCTTGCATCTCTTCAGATTTTTCACTCTTGATTAATCAATGTGGAAAGTCTGCTAACTTGTTGCCTCTGGGAGCGTTCCACAGATCTTTTGCTGACTTATAAATCTCCTTTTTACCCCAAGCAACTACACTTTCACTTTGTGTTTTCATAGAGTTGTCCTTGCCAGATATTTCATGAAAAATGGAATCACACGGCAGGTCAGCTTTTGTCCCTGGCTTCTTATACTTAGATTCATCCATGTTGTGCTATGGCTCAATTCATCTCTTGTGGTGTGTGTGTGTGTGTGTGTGTGTGTGTGTGTGTGTGTGTACCTTGAGATGATTGTGTAGAAGTCAGAGGACAGACTTGGATTTTTTTTTACCTCTCATCTTGTATGAGGCAGGGAATTTATTCACTATTATATCTGTCAGCTTAGTTTGCAAGTTTCTGGGAATACTCCTCTCTCCTCCTCTCATAGGCATACATGTTGGAATTATACATGAGTGCTACGTCTGGCTTTAGGTGGGTCCATGGGATCTGAATTAAGATCCTTGTGCTTGTATGACAAGCATTTATCCAGTAAGCCATCTCTCTAACCCGATCAGTAATTTGATGTTATTTATTGTTGAATACTACCCACTCTGTAAGTGATCACCTTTTGTCCAGTACAACTGGCCACTGTTTTCCTGCCTCAGTCTTCCCAGTGCTAGGATTACAGACATGTGTGCCACATGCCCATCTCTATATGATGAATAGTCCTGTCATTATCATTCACTTGCAAGTTTATGAAACTGTCTTTGTTTTTCTTGGTTGACACCCAGGACTAGAGTGAAATTGCCAGGTTATACGGTAGGGTTGGGTTTAATTTTTAAGAAAGTGCCACATCAGCTGAGCATGGTGTCACACACCTTTAATCCTAGCACTCAGGAGGAAAAGGCAGGCAGATCAGTCTGTTTGAGGCCAGCCTGGTCTACAAAGCAAATTCCAGGACAGCCAGGACTGTTGTTATACTGTCTCAGAAAAAGAAAAGAAATGGAGGGAGGGAGGGAGGGAAGGAAGGAGGGAGAGGATGAAGGAAGGAAAGTACCACACTATATTCTCCAAGGGGCTAGCTTGTTTTACATCTGACCAACAATGTGTGAAGGTTCCCCTTCCCCCACATAGTTGGCAGCATTTGTCATTGTCTTTCCATATTTAGAACAAACCAAAAGTATCATGTTACCCATCTGTAAGTACTCAGTGTATCCCTGGAAAATATAAGGTGCCTTTAAAAACAAAACTCAAAATCCTTAAGAACAAATCTAAATCAGGTCCAAATTTTCTCTGTCCTTAAAAAGCTTCAGACTTTGACTCCATTCCACTTATCATCACACATATTCAGTGAACCAAGACACTAAATATTAATCTTCTGAGGGTAGAGTCTCCTGTTGCCAGTAGACAGTAACCAATATGTGATATATGATACTGTTCTTTTCTAATGAAGAGATGGACCATAGTGCTTAAAGGTGCTTTTGCTTAGGTTTTGGATCTGATCATTGTTTTGATCAGAGGTGGCAAACTCAGCTGCTTTGAGAAGTTGGGTTAGAGAGAACTGGCTGCTGGAGGACCATTGGGGTGTCCACTGGAGGATGCTCACTCTTCCAGCTGTATTCATGTGCCCTAGAGATTCTGCATTTTCCTTCTCCTTTTTCCTTTCCCCTACTTTCCTCAGGTCAGGGTTTCCTTGTTTAGCCTAGTTTGGGTTCAAACTCACCATCATGCTGCCTCAGGCTCCTAAGTGCTGGAATTAATGGCCATTTGCCTGGCAGTATTATGTCTGTCTCTTTTTTAAAGGAGACCCTAGAGGGCTGAAGAGATGATTCAGCAGTTAAAAACACTGGCTGCTCTTCAGAGGACCTGGGTTTGATTCTCAGCATTCATATGACAACTCACAAATGTCTGTAACTTTAGTTCTAAGGGATCCAGTGCCTTTTCCTCAGCTCTGTAGACACCAGGCATATGTGTGGTTCATAGACATACATATAATTTTATTTTTTATTTTTTGGTTTTTCGAAACAGGTTTTCTCTGTAGTTTTGGAGTTTGTCCTGGAACTTGCTCTGTAGACCAGACAATCTGGCTTCCTCTGCCTCCCAAGTACTGGGACTAAAGGTGTGTGTCCCCACCATCTCACGTGGAAATTAGAATTCTTAATGTGAAATTAGCTTGCAGTGAATTCAGTGATAAAATAGTGCCTGGAGATGTAGTTTAGCAGTGAACACTTACCTAGCATGCAGAAACCCCGAGTTTTAACCCCAGGATCGAAAACCTCAAGCCAAGCCAGGAGCTGGAGGTGTGGCTCAGCAGTGCTACAGTGCTTAGCTTATGCTGGGCTGTGGTGGCATTCAGCACAGGAGCAAAGAAAGCAGCAGTGTGTTGCCTGTATGCCTTATCTGCACAGTACAGCCTTATCTGTACTATATGCAGTACAATCTGACAGTACTAGCCAGTGCGCCATTTAAGGAAGCAGCTGGCTAGGTGACCTTCAGCTAGGTCAAAATAGGCATCATTGTATTGTCTTCTAAAGTTTAAAGAACTACATGCTGAGCTATTACTCCATTTGCCTCATTTATTAATGTGTAATGTGTTGTGTGTTCTTGAGTATGGGTACCATGGCATACGTTTGGGACTTAGACAAGAATCTTGAGTGTAAGTCTTTGCCTGTCATAGGACCCTTTCACACAAGACAGAGTTTCTTGCTCTTTACTGTGTACAACAGCTTAGCTGACCCATGGGCTTCTGAGCTTCTGTCTCTTGCCTTGGGTGAGATGGATTACAGATGTGTGGTCTGGGTGTTCAACTCCAGTCCTCCTACTTGTGTGGACTTTATCCCCAGAACAATCTCCTCAGCCCTGGCTGTTGTTATTACTATTTTACATTTGTTGTGTGGTGTGGTCTATCTGTCTGATTATGTCTATATTTACATGGGCATAGACATGCATTTCTGTCTGTGTATATGTGTACATGCATGCATGACAACAAGCATGTGGTGGTCAGTGGGCAGCTTTGGGAATTGATTCTTTCCTTCCACCATGTGGGTCCTTGGGATCAAACTCAGGTCCTCTATCTTGACAGCAGACACCTCTACCTGCTGAGCCTTTATTGGTTTGTTTTTGCTTCTTTTTCTTTTTGGAGAGAGGCACACATAGCCTAAGTGTGCCTCATACTTATGTAGCCAAGGTTGTTCTTTGAACTCTTGGACTTGTGGCTCTGCTACCCAATTACAGGATTACAAAGATAAGCTACCCCATCTGTCTCATTTACCTTGCATTGACAACAGTTCGGTGTGTTGGGGTGAGGTGACCACAGGCCTGTATCTGTTCAGATGCCCCATCATCTTTCTGTTAGAACTGGGTGTCCTCACTCCCCACCCCAGCATGCCTGCTTTCCCTCCCACTTTCCTTTCTTAGTAACTAGACCACTGCTGCTCATTTTCTCAGGCTGGAAAGCGGTAGTGTCACCAAATTCTGTAGAATACTCTAAACAGCTTTCAGTCCCCTATCTTCTTGTGTGTCATTACCACAGTTACTGATTCCTGTGAGCTACCCATTCATTTGGCTCCTGGACCCCAGTGTAGTCTTGTACTGGTGTCCCAGCATTCTTTTAGTTCATAGAGAACTATTTATTTATTTATTTATTTATTTATTTATTTATTTATTTATGTCGCTAAAGTGATCTATCTCCCTCCCTCCCTCCCTCCCTGTCTAGTTCCAGGACAGGCTCCAAAGTAATACAGAGAAACCCTGCCTCGAAAAACCAAAAAAAAAGAAAGAAAGAAAAGAAAATCATTCTGTGAGTTTGAGGCCATCCAGGTCTGCTGAGTGAGTTCTAGGACAGCTTCCAAAGCTAGAGAGAGAGGGAGAGGGAGAGGGAGGGAGAGAGAGGGAGAGAGAGAGAGGAGCTACTAGCAGTAAAGATTCACAAGTTTTCTTCTTCAGAATTAAAAAACAAAAAAGCTTGTATATGACAACATGTGCAATTAAGAAAATGTAGACGACTGGAAAAGAGACCTATAGCCTAAGTTCAAAGGTGAGCTCCCAGGCTGGTTAAGGTGGCTCAGCTGGTGCTTTCCTGCCAGCCAGCTCCCAAATAATGACACCAAGACTTCTTACCAATTATGAAGTCTTGCCTTAGCTTAGGCTTGTATCACTAATTCATATAACTTAAATTAACCCACTTTTATTAATCTACATTTTACCATGTGGCCTTTTACATTTTATTCTGTACGTCCCCAAATCTCCATGGCATCTCCTGTGCCCCTTGATTCTCTCCTCCTACTTCCTCTCTCTCTGCCCAGAAGTCTCAACTCTGTCTCTTATCTAGCTATTGGCTATTTAGCTTTTTATTACACCAATCACAGCAATATATTTCACAGTTTACAAATATCCCACAACAAGGTACCATACTTGCCATGCAAGCCTAACCACCTGACTTCAATCCCCAGAGCCCTTGTAAGGTTTGAAGGAGTGAACCCACTCCACAGAGTTGTCTTTTGACCTCCACACTATGTCCACACTACTACTAATAAAACAGTGGCAATGATGATGAGAAGATAACATGCCACAATATATTAAGGACATGATCCAGAGGTTAAGAGCAGTTGTTGCTCTTAGAGAGGACTGGAATTCTATTCCAAGCACACATAAGGGATAGTTCATCACTCCAACTCCAGGGCATTTGACATTCTCTTCTGCAACTCCAACGACAGACACCCTCATGCACATACATGTATACAGGTACACAGACGGACACAATAAATGATAAAAATAAACCTTAAAAAAGCTAGTTTGAGAAAAATCTAATAAGAATAAACCTAAGACATAAACAAAGATACTTCATAACAGAAGCAGACATTCAAAAAATATAAACTGAATCAGCAGTAGCTTTATTTTCCCTGAAAGTGGGAACTGTGAGGCCTGGCATCCTTAGGTATGGTGAGGACAGAAGAAACATGGCTGCCCTGAAGTTTGGAGATCGAGTTGCATTTTCTAGTAAGCACTGAAGCATCCTGGCTAGATTCATACAGCCTAGAAGTACAGACAGTACAGATAGTGCATGTGTAAGAGGAGGCACAGGCACATGCCAGACAGTGTGGTTACTGCAGAGCCTTAGAAATGGCTATACTCGACTGGGTGGTATGGCACAGGACTTTAATCCCATTACTTGGAAGGCAGAGGCGGGTGGATCTCTGTGACTTAGAGGCCAGCCTTGTCTACAGAGCAAGTTCCAGGAAAGAAATGGCTGTACTCTCATTGTTGTGTGTGTTGGGAGTATGTGATGATGTGTGGGCAGATGGACAAGCAACAACCAGAAAATGTATCCACACAGAGTCCACAAAGAATACATTGTTGCTGAAAAATGGACATTGCAGATCTATATAGACATTACTTACCTCGCTGTTAAAACTGATACCATGTGATGTTTATGGGTTCTTTTCTTCCAACCAACCTTCTGGGTTCTGCCAGTTTTCCCAGGCTGGCCTGTAACTTGCCATCTTCTGACACACCCTGACAAGTAGCTACAATTATATAGGCAAGTATTGCCAAGCCTTGACAATGACTGAGGTTTTCGTTCTAGTTTTGAGACAGGGTCTTACATATCTCAGGCTGGCCTCAGATTTGTTAAATAGCTAAGAATGGCCTTTACTTGTGATCCTCTTACCTCCATCTACTTGGAGCTGTGGTTTTAGGTGTGCACCATGGTTGGTCTATATAGTGGGGGATTAAAACCAGGGCCTTGTGCATGTAGGCCCTCCAACAAACTACACCCTCTGCTCTAAGGACTTTTTTGTTTACTTTTTTTTTTTTTCTTTCTTTTCCTGGAAAAGGGGTCACATTCTATAGCCCAGGGTGGCTCAAGTTTTTAGAGTAATGGAATACAGGAAGGAGCTGCTATTCCTTGCTTGGTGATATAAGTTAAAAACTAAAAGAGGACCTAGCCATTCCATGATTAAGGAAAGGATGGTAGAATGAGAGCAGAGTTCCAGAGAGACACAAAGGACTTATTTTGTCACTAATGCTCTTTCCGTTTCCCTTCCCTCACTGTGATCTGAAACAACTGGAATGTAGGTATCTGCCGCTGTGACCTGTGGAACTTGTTACTCCTTTAACTGAGTCAGCCTGCAGTGGACTGAGTGTTCTGTGGCTTGCATACTTCCCAGCACAGCATGTGCTGTCAGCCTGCTAGTAAAAGGGTGGCATCTCATTTAAATCAACTACTGGTGAGGTTCAGGATGTCAGCATGTTTTCCGTTGTCTTTTTTTTTTTTTTTTTTTTTTTTTTTCTTTCTGAGACAGGGTTTCTCCGTGGTTTTGGAAGCTGTCCTGGAACTTGCCCTTGTAAACCAGACTAGTCTCAAACTCACAGAAACCCGTCG